>NW_027526203.1:176686904-177408571 GCF_048455015.1 Haemaphysalis longicornis
TGCACATCTATGATGCAAGAATTTGGTTTGGTGAAGAATGTGCACGTGTAGGAAAAGCTGAAAGGTGGTTTATTTGATTTCAGTGCTGCGTTTCATGTCTTCACGTGCATTGTTGCAGCTGGTCATACTGGTGAAATCTAGCTCATAAAATGTCACTATCGCGAAGCACAGCTCATTCACGAAGCCTAAGCATGACAATGAAATTGAACTTGCAGTGGTAATACTCACGTGGAATCTTTATTATCATAGACAATGCAAACTCAACGCAGATTTCTATTCGTACCTAATTCCCAAAGGTTTTTGTCGAAAACAACAACTTAAAGCGCTCCACCAAAAAACAGGCGACGAAAACATACCATCTGCAAATAGCACATTGAACAATGGAACCTCAGCGTAACCGAGAATCAAAATAGAAAAGATGGCATATTAAATAACATCACGCAGCTAAGCTACTGCTCGTACGCATTCACGGTAAAAAACGCGAAAATTCAGCTTCTTGTATTTGGCGACTTGATCACAATTTGGGCGAACACGCTTGCGCCCGGCATGCACTTGGGACACACGGCTCGACATATGCTCTAACGAAATGCAGCGCGCGACGTCGCGCTGTTTGCGTTTTGCCCCGTGCATAGAAACAATATAGTGGCCCCGTGCATAACTCTCCATGGCGCTAACTTCGTGCGCTATGCACAACAGTAATATTTACGACTGGCGTAATCTACGAGAAATAAGCAAGGAGTTATCGCCCCCTGTCGCAGTCACTGGTGGATAACGTGGGTAGTACAGAAACCGGAGGGACTAAACGGTATACAGAACGAGAAGCACTTCACGCTCAAGAAGAAACGCCCGCACAGGATGACGACGACCGCTTTCCATCACACAACGTACACAGATTCCAGCACCAGCAGCGGCGGCTATTTCCCGGCAACGCCGATCGCTCACAAAGCAGAAGAAAATCACCATAGCGATTGTCGTTACCGAGCATGTTCTGTCACAACACAAACAGCCGTCACAACACGCAAAGACGGAATACGATTGAACGGCACTAAAAAGCGCCCTCAGAGAGCCTGACGACGCCTCCGGTTTGACGCGAACAGCGGTGGCGGCCATTTTGGTAGAAGTCCGTAAGCGCGGAAGAACATGCTTTGTGATTTCTTCCGTGAGCGTGGCGTGGAGGCGGTCTACCGCGACGTCACGTTGATACGGCGACACCATTGGCTGGAGGGGGGTCCTTTGATGAGGAAAAGCGGCAGTTTTCTTGAGTTGTATCCGAGTATAGTGAACTTTCATTTTACGACCTTTAAATAAATTAATGCTTTGAGGTCCAGTATGAGTACAGTCAACTATTATTCTTGGCCAATTCCCCGTTGGTACAAGCCAGAAACATCGAGGGCATCATCATCATCATCATCATCATCGCCATCATAATATCCCATCATGCCATGGCTGAGGCCGAGCGGGAGCCCACCAGTGAACGAGGCATACCCTGGGTGGAACGCCAGATGAATGCGGGCGCTGACCCCCCACACCTGCAGGAATGCGTGCTGCCGGACGGAGCGGCGATTCACTCACACTTGAACCGGCTGAGCACGTGGAAGGTAGTGTGCAGCATAACGAATAAGGAGCTAAGGCAGAAAGTTGGGCTGGTAGGTTATCAGACTGCCTTTTACTAGCGAAAAACAGACGCGGACGAAAAAGATGTACACAGGACATTCGCTTGACTACCACTGAAATTTTACTTAGCGTCCATGAAACAAAGAAGATAACATATCACCATGCCCTTCCCCTACCCCACCCCACACACGCCAGCCTATGTCTCGTAAAAGCTAGCTGGTAGTGTGCAAGCTCAAGTGGCGCGTCTCAGGCATGCCGGCTTCCCTTTGGAGTTGGTGGCTTCGGTCGCAGAAAGCCTCATCAAGAAGATTAAAGCCGGCAAGGGCTCTCCAAGGGGAGAAGACGCCAACCGGGACAGGTTGCGATGCGTAGCCGTGGAATACATGCATCAGCTCACGCACCGCCTCAAAAAGGTGGGGAAAAAATGCGGCGTGGAAATGCTGGCCATCGCGCCCGGGAAGCTGATGTGGATGTGCCGCGCCGTAAACAAGAAGCGACGCCATGCTTGCAACAAAAAAACATGCCACCAGTTTTGTCACCTGCAAAGAAGGTGCCCTCTACCGCATTCCGTTGTCCTGTGGCAAATGCTACGTGGGACACACGGGGCGGTGTTTAAACGACAGACTGAGAGAGCACTGTGCAGCCGTCTCTTCGCTTGGGGCGGGAGGGCATCTGGCCGATCATTGCAAACGGTGCGCTGGTAGTACAACAGCGTTTGATAAAACACGTGTTTTAGGATCTGGACGTGACCAAACCAGTCGCTAGATTAACGAGGCATTTTATATCTTCAATGAAGGAGTTAATTGTGTGAGCACTCCTTCAATCTCTCTCACAGAAAAGGGGATAGGCTACCTACGAGGGCGCATGTGTGAGACATAGGCTGGCGCGTGTGGAGTGGTGTAGGGGAAGGGCCTCGTGATATGTTATCTTCTTTGTTTCACGGACGCTAAGTAAAATTTCAGTTGTAGTGTATCGAGTGTCCTGTGTACTTCTTCTTCGTCCGCGTGCTTTTTTCGCTAGTAAAATGCAGTCGAATAAGAAGCAGTGTCTTCGGCGCATCAAGATGACGCACGTCAACACCTCGGATGATCTGATCGAGCTGCTTCGCCCTTGCTGCTGCGAGTCGTCGTGTCCACTGGCCCTGGAATTTCCGTCTGGTGAGGAATACCAGATTTCTATTCCCGAATTTGAATTTGTGCACGCCTGAGCAAGCACTTTCCAACACCGCCAGATTCACAGGCCAAGTTCGACATCCACTTCTTTCGCAAGGACCCACTACCGTTCTTTAAGTTTGACAAGTGTCATGTATCAAGGGCACCCCCTGAGAGGGATGCATCGAAAACCCCGGAAAATAGAAGAAAAGAACAAAGAAATGCGAATTTGAATGGCGCGCCATGAACGCACCAATCACAGAACGCCAGCGCATAAACCCCGGGGCATCATGGTAAAATATGGCAGCGCACTGGTCATCCAATCAGAGAAGGCCGCGCAGGAGACCAGTGGCGTGATGGCCATATATGGATATGGGAAAGGCAAGCAGCCAATGAGAGTGCGCCACGGGAAAGCTCAGAGGGGATAAAAGCGGGGCGCACAAAGAAAAGGAGGAGGCAAGACACCGGGAGGAAAGAAACCAGGAGGCGGCAGGAGCACGTGAGCTTCACGGAGCGAGCCAGGGGGACGCGGCCAGGCCTTCGATCACGCCATCCGAGCCTAGGCGGGAGCGGGCCGACTTCGCATGTTTAACAAAACACAAATTTATTGCACACTTAGAAAACCCCAAAAAGAAACAACTTAAGAAATCAGTAGTACACACCCGAGAACAATCAAACCTCAAACTCAATATACCGAAATACTGTTCAAAGCAAACCCCAAAAATATCTACAATACAGTACTTCCTAATTAGTTCATATCTGCTCTAATTAGTTCATATATTCTCCTTACATCAAGTCCTAATTAATGCCTTTCGCACCACAACTCTCCAGTTGTGTACCCGGTCGTTGGCGCTGTCGTGTCGCACCCGTTGCGTGGCCGCGACTCGGTGATAGCCGTCCTCGTCTCACTTCGGTGCCGGCGTTCGATGCGCGCGGCCACTCCTTGGACGGCGTGGGCTCCGCGCGTCCCGACTTGTTCCCTCTGCGGCTACCCCCTGGTAGCCGCTCCCGCTGGAGGTCCTTGATGCCGGCGTTCGACGCGCGCGGTCATCCCTTGGGCGGCGTGGTTCCTCGGTGGCTACCCCCTGGTAGCCGCTGCCGCTGGAGGTTACAGGTAGGCTCGGCACGAACGTAGCCTTTCGGGGCCGTCGAAACGGACATCGACGGAGCGTGGACGTTGGCTGCTTGTGCCCGACCGATGCCACTGGGGCCACAAAGACACAGGTTCCCTGTGCAAATGGGATGACGGTGCCGATCCGAAGTCGCCCAGCTCCCACCCAGGCTCGGCTGGCGTGGTCGATGGCCTGGCCGCGTCGCCCTTGCTCGCTTCGTGAAGCTTACGTGCCCCTGCCGCCTCCTGGTTTCTTTCCTCACGGTGTCTTGCCTCCTCCTTCTCTTTGTGCGCCCCGCTTTTATCCCCTCTGGGCTTTCCCGTGGCGCACTGGCGCACTCTAATTGGCTGCTTGCCTTTCCCATATTCATATATGGGCATCACACCACTGCTCTCCTGCACGGCCTTCTCTGATTGGATGACCAGTCCGCTGCCATATTTTACCATGATGCCTCGGGGCATTCTGTGATTGGTGCGTTCATGCCGCGCCGTTCAATTTGGCGTTTGTTTGTTCGTTTCTTCTATTTTCGGGGGTTTTTGATGCATCCCTCTCAGGGGGTGCCCTTGATACATCACTCCAAGGAAATCGACCAAAGTCAATTTACCCGTACACCATTTACATGTTCATAAATCTGATAGAAGACAGCAACAAACTTATCAGAAACTCCCCGGAGAACATCAACACCCTAGAAAAAACCTGCGGAAACCGCAACGTCATCACATGACCCGGGTCCTTTGCAACAGCATCTTGCGTCAGCTGTCACTACCAGGTGTGGCGGCAGCATGATCAAGGAGGACATCTTCAACCAGATAATCCCGCTGTGTCCCAAGTTCCACCCCGAAGACTTGTAAGCAATGGAGAGATGGCGGTCATGAAGCCGGACGTCGTGTTCTACCTGAGGACCTCTCTCAGGAATTTTATTGCGAGGCCATGAACTTGGACAAAATCCAGTGTGACCTTCTCATCGTCATGTGGCTGCGCGCCAATTTGCTCTTCTTTTTTTCTCGTTACGATATTAAAAATGTGCATATGAGCATTAGTGAATCTGTATGTGGTTCAAGAGAGGACTAGATAAAATGAGCTGAGCGCTAACGGCTAGATACGGCAGGTGTATTCGGATGTGTATGCCCGGGAATAACTGATTGAAAGCTATTACATACCAAGTACCATTGCAATATTATGAAAGTGCTCAAATCATAGCGAACGGGACGTCGTAATGCAGAGCTTGATGACGAGGTCAAAGAGAAAGCAGACACTAGACGGCGTTTAATCTCATACAATGACATAGCCTTTCTATAGTCCTGGAATTCACGAGCTGTTTAACGAACACCAACTAGCCCTACGGTCGAATCTACTGACAATAAATGGGAGGTTAGCATGCAGGACAGATTAATCGATAATACAGTAGAATCTCGATGAACAGAAGTCGCTGAAAAGGAATTCGCCGCTTAAACCGAACAGTAAGATGTGAGTTTGTTGGTTTTGTATTCAGATAACGTAACACGCCGTTTGGCAATCAGAATTAAACTTTGCACGTCTCCGTGTAAACGGAACCGAAAATAGAACTAGTGTCAGACCCATTGCCATGAGCATATGCTTTTTTCGATTCCTGCTGTTTTATTTTTTTAGCCTTGTTGACCTCGTAAACTTCGTCTCGTAAGTAGTCAGCCATGCCAGCGCGACGAATGCAACATCGCAGCTCTTGTTCTCGTCGTTCCGTCCCGAAACGCCGAGTTTACAGGGCTTAGCTCCGGCCGGCCGGTTCGTGCCATCGTGGTTCTATTCGTGCTCCATTTCCACGTTGCCGTTTTCTAAATTCGGTCGCTCGTCATCAATCGCGAAGTTCAGGCCTCTAACCTCCGTTGTTGAAAGGCGGCGCAGAAGCACGCACACCATGCGCTTAAATTAGAAACGATGATGGAAATAATTCTTGACGAAAACGGCGCTCGCGAAGAAGCATGGTGTATCGAAAAGCAGCTTAACGAGAATCCCCCACGACAAGGAGAAGCTACGGAATGCCTTCAAAACTTCGTCATTCGGGCACTAAAGGAAGTGTCTTTGATGAAGAGGTGGACGGCGAGGATGAGTAGGAAGAGGAATATGAAGCGATTGCCACCGTAGAACATACCATACCTCAAAGAGCACAGTCAGCTGTGCAGTATCTAAGAGATTTTTTTCAGAAGGAACGAGGATGTGAAACGTAGTCCAGAACTCAAGTGCCATGGAAAAACTATCCTGGAGATGCAGTTGCAAGGACTAAAAAAAATGACGCATTTTTTAGTGCACAGTGACTAATTGCTGCCAAATAAACTTTGTGAATGCTGCGCCTAAACCTCTTGTAGTTTTCTTGATTTCTGAAAACCTATCAGCTACATTCACCTTCTAGTACTCAGAGTTCCATAAAATGGTACTAAGAGTGTGTACACACACAAATTTGCACTTTTGCACACGTATCTCAGTAAACGGAACTCCTGTTAAATTGAACTAATTGTTTTGGTCCCTTGAAGTTCCGTTTATTGAGCCTGCTGTACTAGGAGATCGTGGGGGGCCGTTTTATCCTAGTTCCGTTTGGTCGTGTCATTTCAATGCTAGCGCGCAGGTAATACACTCATAACTATGTTTTTATTGCGGCCCATATTACATCACTGCCGCGCGACGTTTTGAAGTTCTTTTTTACAATTTTTGCATCTTTTCCGTTCAAAAACATCTTCTGGGGCTAAAAAGAAGCCACGTGCTGTATTTTGTCTTCATGGCCCTTTTGAGTGCAAGTAGCTTCCAGATACTAGCTTGACACCTTAAGGTATGTCACCATCTTTGAAAAATACGTTTTTTTAAACAAATACCATTTTTTCTTCTTAGATTTCAAAACCCCCAAACATTCTCAAATGTTCTGCAGAAAGAATCATGTTCCTGTCTTAATTCAAAAGTTATAGCCAATTTTCTAGCAGCTGGTGGACGGTTCTGAAACCGAAACTACATTGGTGCAGTAACAGAAACTGATAAAGCAGCGAATATCAGCAGCGTACATTAAATATTTTCTGGTATCTTTTAGTCTGATAAGTAAAAGATTATTGAAAGGCAATTTTTGAGTCTTTCTTTTTTCTGAACAATGCTCTAAATTTCTGTAAGGGGGATGCGTGACCCATCAAGGGTTTTGTCGTTTATTTTGCGCGCGCTTTATGCTCCTGCTCTGAATGCTAGCACACTCGTCATTTGTATAGGTATTATTCTTAGCAGAAACAGTTATAACATAGCATGAATGCTTTAATAAAAAGGGGTAGTCGAGTCCATCATAAGAGGCGACCAAAGCGAAAGTTTCGTGACAATCGGTACGCAATAAATGGTTCAATCGAAGACCCCGTGGACGTGAATGTATCGGTTAGTGCTGCACAGCTTGGGAAATTGGAGAACAATTGAGAGCTGCCGCTGCAACAACCTTTATTGAGAGATAATGTAATTGTAGGTTTGCGGACCCTATGACTTGTTTTGGCACAAGAGACTTAGGTTACCTAAGACGTCCAGGTGGCCTGCCCATCCTAGCTTTTGGTATAGTATATATGAGGCGGTGGGACACTGCAACAATGGCAAAAGAAATACAGAAGATATTTTGGTGGAGCGGGCATGGAACCTGGCCACCACATTCCGTTTTAACACTGACCCTTATCGGGTGGAGGATAAGCGCCAATCAATGGGTGAAACGAAACACCTCCTCAAAAAATTACAGACAGGAACAAAAGCCGAAAAAGAGGTCGTAGCAGCTAAGGGGATCCCTGGCTATCAACATGGTGAATTTGAACGTTCCCGGGCAAGATTATCTGGTTTAAACATGGATCGAAAATCTTTATTTTTGTTTTTCTCAAAACCTAATTTTTTGCACTTTCTTACGGCTCTTTTTTGCACTTTCTTACATACGGCTCAACGTCAGAGCCTAGAGATAAACAGACGTGCAGCAAAGGTAGGAACGTGGGCCAACAAGTCTAATTGCAATATCGAAGCAGCATACGTACACATATTCCACTGCGGTTGGCATCTTCACTGCCTCAGTTTAATTATGGTGCGTGGTACGACATGCAACACTGTTTCGCGTGGCACCAGCTGGTACTACGATGTTGAGCTCAATCACTTGTCATTCCTTTGAACGTCTCTGGGCAGTGGCTCACTCAAAACTGCCGCCGTTTGAAAACCATGTGACACGAGGATCAATTAGCACTGGTGAAATGACGTCATCGCGCGCGGCAACACCGCAGCTTTACCGGAGCTTTGCCTCGCCGCACTCGGGCGGCACTCGTTTCGCCACATGTCGAGACGCGTACAACTGCTGCAAGCCCGGCTTCAGAAACTGATCGCGGGGTTGCTGGCTCTATCGCTTGTTGCGACGAGTAATGCAGTTTTGACGGCCAAAGAGAGGAATTAATGCCAAACTGAAAGACGCCACAAGGCCGAGACGCGACAACGTTGATCAAATTTTCAGCAAACGCTCGTACCGCTGAGCCCTCCGTTACTCTTCGAGCTTCGCCTCAAAGCCGGTGGGCACGCTTATATTGTACATACTTTGATGACCGAGTGTTCATTACTCCTTCGGAAACTAATCACGACACCACGCAAAAACTTTGCAGAGTCTCGAAGCATAACCACGCAACAAACTTGGCCGAGTCTTCAAGCATAACCACGCATAAACTTAGCCGAACGAAGAATACGCTAGGTGGGGTCGTCAGCTTCGCTGTTTGGGCAGTCTTCGCGCCACTAGTTGGAAGCTGCCCCATTTTTGTGTGTGTGGGTGTGTTTAAATTACTTGGTTCGGCTTAAATGGCAAGACAGCGACCAACATGCCGCAATGTGGGAGAAATTCACGAAGCAGGCATGGAAATTGCATTAAAACGTGTACAGTAGACTATCGATAAATGGAACTTCAAGGGACCGAAAAAATTAGTTCCGTTTAACAGGAGTTCCGTTTACTGAGATAGATGTGTGAAAGTGAAAATTTATGTGCGTACACTCTCTTAATACCATTTCATGTAACTGATAGTTTTTCACAATGCAAGAAATCTACAAGAGGGTTAGGCATAGCATTCACAAAGTTGATCTGGCAACAATGAGTCTCTGTGCACTACGAAATGTATCAATTATTTTTGTTTGAGTCCTCGCAACTGCACCATCACCAAGGCTAGAGGCCTGAGCTTTGCGAGTTCTTACGAGCCACCGAATTTAAAAGACGGCAACGCGGTAATGAATCGCGAATAGCATCACGATGGCACGAACGAGGCGGCAGGAGCTGAGCCCTATTACCTTGCCGTCTTCAATCGAGACTGAACGACTGGAACAAGAACTGCGATGTTGCATTCGTTCCGCTAACACGGCCGACCACAAACGAGACGAGGCTTACGAGGCCAACGAGGCTAAAAAAAACGTGGAGGACGAAAAAAAAAAACGAAACAGCCGGAGCTGTAAAAAGCTGATTCTCATGCCATTGGGTTTCACAAGAAGTGTTATTTCTGGTTACGTTTACAGGGTGATACGGAAATTTTAGTTTTGATTAGGGAGAGTTTGTTTGCATTATCTGAATACAAAACTAACCAACTTACACGCTATTGCTCCGTTTAAGCGGCAATTCCGTGTAAGCGATTTCAGTTTATCGATATTCTATATATACTGTATTTCAATATTTCAACGGCTTTCTTGCAGTGTGGGCTGGCTGTCGTGAATGGCTACGGGTTGTTTTACACCGCCTTGGGCTCTCCATCAAAAGCGTCTATAAAATAAGGTACAGCCTTATTTTTAATATGAATACGAGAACGTTCCAATAAAAAACTATAATGACAAAGTATTAATGCAAAAATTACATTTTACAGTAGAGCTGCATATGGCTACGGTACCACAGAACGGTACCAGGCGTAGCGTCTTCGCAAAGAACAGAGCCAGAGATAGTCTCCGCCGGTGGCGGCGAGAGAGGTCACCAGTGCCACCACATATCCGTTGCGCAATGTTAGCTCCACTCCGCCACGCTAGAAGAAAGAAACCGTTTGCCGATTACACACCAGTGCATAACGGACGCCATTATTAGATGCGAAGCATCTCATGCTCGGGGCTGTGTCTCTCCCTCCCTTGTTGTCGTTGCCCACCGTCCGCACTCTACTGCGCATGCGCGTCTCTTCAGCCCCGTCAGCGTTTGGGCTGACGTCAGCACAGTCCACTATAAAAAGAAATAGTTAGGCTGCGCTCGGTTTCGATCCCACGACTCTCTGGCCTCCACGGGAGGTACGTGGCGGTCTTCCCACTGCGCTACAAACCGAGACGGGAGCAGGTGCTACGAACGCGCCTTATGTCCTTCCCTCATTGAAACTACGTCAAGAAGCTACTGATACAACGAAGGCACGCGAAGCTGAACATCAACAGAAACGACGAACTGAAAACTAATGGGAACTTCAGTCGACCCCATTGCTGCTTCGCATACTACTCAGGGATCCCCCACGGGAAGATGGGGTAATTTTTTTTTGTTTCTAGAGCTCGTGTCCGTGGCGCAGCAATTGGTTCGTTGCTGCCGTGCTCTGTTTGATCCTGGCTTGACCTCCATACATAATCTTAAGCTCGAAACCGTGCCTACCCCAGCAGGGAAAAACTGTAGAAATCTTAAGGGGGATTTTTTGCGCGTTTTTAACGTGAGTACTGCGACAATTTGGTTTGTTTCAGGTTCCAGCAATGAGAAGACCGATAGACATAAAATATGCTTGTAGAACGGGAAGTCTGGAAACAGAGGAAAAACTGAAATTCTGTTAGCTGCGACGAGAAAGTATAAACACGGACCGTCTTCTCCGTGAAGCTTTTCTTCCGGCCTCTCGACTCAATCCAATCTGGAAGAGCAAACATGCACTGCGAGGGTGCGTATATATCCTCTAACTCACACGGTATCAGGGCGAGTGTTTGGGCGCCAGAGAGGCCAAGGAATGCTCTCTCTTCTGCAGCTGATGTTTTTGCGTCCTCAAAGCATCTGATGTCTCCGTAGTCCAGTGTTGATCAGAATTGCTGTATACCCAGAAAGAAAAAAAAAGAACCCCTCGGGCAGGCTTGCTTTCATGGGATAGTCTATACCAGGAACGGGCAACTCAAGAAAAGTGTGGGATAAAAGCCAATATCGGAGACGCCCACCAGCACTTACGTTTGGTCGGTGAAATGAAAAAGAAATTGGAATCCAAAAATAAAGAACAAACGCAAAATTGAAGGATGCAACAATATTTTAATTTCTGTTTGCGCCGCGGAGTATACTAGTAGCAAGCCACAAAATTTGTTTAATGTAGGTCGAGCATATTACTTGCGCATTATTATAAGGGATTCCGATATCAAGAGATGGTGGGAAACTCTGAGTAAACCTCAAATGGAAGAATGCCAAAAGCACCAATCCTTCCGATGTCTATTTGTTTTTTCTTTCAGCTAGCTTAAACAGGCCACCATGAAGATGGGATTACACAAAAGTCGGCGTCCTTTAGGTTCATTTCGATTTTTCCATCGGAAGAAGGGCGGGGGGTGCACAAGGGTTTCATCTCTCACCGAGTTGGTTTTAGACCCAATATTACAACGGAAGGAGGAAAAATTTTGATCCTTGAGTTCGCCGGTGAGACTGCTAGTGGCAAATGTGTGTATTCTGTTACAATGACTTAGAATGTATGTTTAGGAGTCTTTATGAAGTGAAATTTGCAATCATACCTTTACAAAACGGTCGTATTTTATGAAAAGCAGCGTGGCAATAGGCGGTTCTTTCAAAAAGTGCGCGTTTAATAACTTCTCAGCATTTGAGGGGTCGCAATGGGGGTATTGCGCAATGAAGTACTCAACTTTAGCTCATACTGAGAACCGACCATCACCGGGATGGTAAAGGCTCGGGTGCGTAGAGAGGCCATGTTGCCTGTGAAAAAGCAGAAGTAGTTGTCTTCTCGAAAATGAGGCACCTTTGCTGCAATTGCACCCCCTGCCTTCTTATGACGTGAAGTCAAACGGCACTTTCCCGTACCGCTAAACCCACCAAGTGCAGCTTTGTCGCAGGCTGTGAAGCACACTTGGCGCGTATGCGCTCCACGTATACTCGGCGAGACTGAATGTCCGTCACTAACACGTGTTACTCCGAGGTGAAAGAACATTTTAGATGCGACGCATCTCTTTAACTCACCTTGTGCCTCCGGCGTCTTCCGTCGTCCGTAGTCCGCATCCCTCCCCCATTCTCCTCGCCGCGCCAGTTGGGCGCTAACGCCGCTCTCACCGCAGCGCCATCTGCGTGTTAGCGCTCGCTCCCGTCGCCGTGCAAGCTGTGCGTCAGGACGCGTTAGCGCTCGGTTAAACATCAAACACATTCGCATGCGCTGCTCTCTCTCATTCCCCTCACCGTTAACGCGCGGTACATATAAACGCGGTAACTGCGCCGCTCCGCTCAATCGTTCCGCCGCTCCGATGACATCCGATGACCACCGATGATTTGAATGGAGACTAACAGGCCTGCTATCGCGATGGTCGGCGCAACCGTACGTAATATAATGGAAACAACAACAAATTGACACGCTAAATGGAAACAACATATCGAAAACGCAACGGAAACCCCACGATGCGTCGCATGTACCCACGGTTCCCCTCGCTGGAAGATGGTGTAAATTTTTGTTCAGCGAACATGCCATCAGCGCCGTCAATGCGTATTTTGCTGCACCTGAGAATTGCTACTCTTTAGACAAGAATAAAATTATAGATAATCACTGGAGAAAGTGGATAGCACTGAGCCGAGACTTTGTTTAAAAAATAGTATTATATTTTTTGGTAGTGTCCCAAACTTGTACTTGACCATACGTCTCAAGCAACTATAGTATTATAAATTTTGGTCAAAGAAAAATTGCGCGTATTTAGGCACTGAATTTGCTATGTTCATAACAAGTAAAAACTTAAAATGAATTCCGGAATGAGACAGCTTTAGCCCCACTAAGATAGAAAGGAAAGCACGGGCAACAATATGAAACTTATTTCATATATTTTAAAATAAAACGGGCTATATCTTCTGGCTCTTATAATATCCGTTCGCTTTTCCTTCGATTTACCATCCTCTGATAGTTTTCATTTTCATGAATTCGTGTACATATTACCATATTTTGTGGTTTACTATGGTACCAAATGTTCAGAATGAATAAAAAAACAGCTTTAAAATGTACCGCAGGGTTCCCAAGAGATATTGAATACTCGCGCTATACTCTTTCCTGACCTCACCATCCCACCGCCCTTGACGAAATTCCCAAGAGGTCTCTCGGGCAGCTGATTGTGGCAGCTAGCTTCGAGGAATATGATTAAGCATAAAACTGGTCGCGCGTATAATTAGACAGTGGACAGTGCAAACCGAGCCGCCGTCTCGCCCCCACATTTTTCAAAAATTGACAAGCAATGAGCGGTTTGAGTACGCTCCACTTAGCAGCGAACTTAATTAAAATTCCCCCCTCGGAATTTCAGCGACACTGGCCATACTCCCGTCGTTTTGATTAATGTGCAGACGGCTGGCCATTACTATAGTCGCACTTGCGGGGCGTGAATTCCACAGGGAGATCGTTCGACTGCGAAGCTGGAACGATAGTGCTTGGACTTGTATGCGCTGCATTCGAGCGCCGTGAGTTTGATTTATATCCCACTTGCGGTGCGTGAGCTACAGCGGTTGCCGAAAAATCGTGCCTCTTGGATTAATTAGCGAGACGCTAAAACTTCACGTCTTTCTCGGGTTTTTTAGCAATATAAACAGGAAAATAGATTAGATGTCAGCCATGAAAGCTTGGTTTCTTCTAATAACTTTGAATAAAGCAGAAAGGCCGCTTGACTAGCCAAAGGGAGCTCCTAGGACAAACAAAATCAGGACGGGCCATTTTGTAGGGTAAGGGCCCACTTCTGGAGAAAAACCAACTAAGCGTCCTGATAAACATGTAATCGATGCGGCAGCTCTCTATAAAAGCTCTCCTCCTACCGATAAACATAGATTGAAACCTATGTCATGGCAAGCGACTAGCCAGGATCAAAATATTTGGAGGGAAGTTCTAAATCCATGTAAAAACGGCGAGCGCCAATGATGGAATGTTTGAAAACACGAAAACAACGTTTGTCGCTGCGTACTACCGTGGCAATTGTTGTGACTTCCTGGCCTCCTACAGACTGGAACAAAAGAAGAGGAGCTTGAAGCAATGCTTTCAGAAATCCTGCAAGCGGAACTATCCGATACAAGCTTAAATGTCGTTAGACGCTCTCAAAGTGCCATGAAAATGCTGCAGGTCGAATACCTTAATAGAGATTCTCCCATGCGCCATGATAAAAGTTCACATCATATTAACGCCCGTAAACGAGGGTCGGGAAGGAAATGACGCAGCCGACCAAGAAGCTCGTGAACCCGCATACCATGAGACTTGCGACCACCACTTCCCTCCCACAAAATTCAGATAGCGTCTCCTCATCGTACTCCTAACATCTCCTTCCCTGTGGAGCGCGGGGATCTCAACCGCGTAGAATCGCAAACTTTGCCGAGAGCACAAACCAACGCATATATCCACAAATCTTTATGAACTAAGATGCGTAGCAGGGAACGCCCAACTTTCACGCAAAACTATGTAAATCATAGCCTACACGCACCCTCTTTCTTTTACGCAACCTGGTCATATACCCCCTGGTCATACCAACTCAACCACTACCTACGTCACTTCTCTCGATACGCGGGAGGCAGCCCTGACCATCTTGTCACCTCAAGGGGACCCTCAAGTGATTTGGAGCATAGAGTTTCGTACTAATATATACTAGAGGGAAATCTGGCGCCCCTGTCTAGGCGAGCGGCGCTTCAGCGAGCGTTCCGTCATGTACCGGGCAGCCACGTTCCACTCAGACTTTTCATGGCTCATAAATAGGCTATAAAGTTTCCTATTTTTGAAGGTTGAAGTTTTTTGAACGGTAGGCATACATATAAATAAACAGATAAGCGGAGTAGATGAGGAGGTCCCAGAGAAAGAACTGTCGGGGGGACCTCCTAAGACATTGTGAATAAGATGATGCATAATATGCAGCAGGCAATGGGAGTTATGACAAAGTTCTAAATACAATGTGTAGCGTGAACAAAGGGAACGAAAACACTTTACTCAATTTTCAAAAAACCCGCCGCGGTGGCTCAGTGGCTAAGGCGTTGCGCTGCTGAGCACGAGGTCGCGGGTTCGATTCCCGGCCGCGGCGGCCGCTTTTCTGATGGAGGCGAAAAGCAAAAACGCCCGTGTGTACGAGATTTCAGCGCACGATAAAGATCCCCAGGTGGTCAAAATTAATCCGGAGCCCTCCACTACGGCGCGCCTCATCGCCTGCGTTGCGTCGGCGCGTTAAACCCCACAATAAATCAATTTTCAAAAAATAACGATGATAAAGACCAAGTCTGCAATAATTAGAAGAGCAGGGCTAAACCATATATAAAACTACGTTTTCTTTACAGGTTGTGTACATCTCCAACTACACTACAGGAGCAGCGACACTGTTATTACACATATAACGTACAATTCAACACAGCAGTGGGAAACAAGCAGAAAGTAAAAAAAATATGAAACAATTTCAATTTACTAATTACACCTATATTTAACACGGTCTAGTTAGTTCAGTTATTAGGTATTTTTGGTTCGTCGGCAAAATGAGCTGGTCGTGAAAGAATGTTTAATTTCAGGAGGAATTGAGTTCCACACGGAGACACCAGCAAATTTAGCAGTCATTTTCCCGTAGTTTGTGCGAGCTTTGGGTAAATGACAATTCTCACGCGCAGAGAACCGAGTTCTATTATTATTAGTAAAAAATTCAGGGGTGAAACTTTCTATGCGCACATCGTGATGAATAAGGCGAAACATGATGACTGCTAACTTTAAACTAAATAATTCATTAAGGGGAAGTATGTTTAAGTCAACGTATAGGTTGGAGCGACAAAGTTAAGGACTGAACGTCATTAACCGCATGGCTTGGTTTTGGAGGCGTGGTAGATTATCTAGATGTGTGTTGTACGTGTTTCCCCAAGATGATAAGCAATATGAAAGATGGCTGTGAATGTAAGAATAGTATAGTGGCAGGATAACATTGATTGATTGATTGTGGGGTTTAACGCGCCGACGCAACGCAGGCGATGAGGCGCGCCGTAGTGGAGGGCTCCGGATTAATTTTGACCACCTGGGGATCTTTATCGTGCGCCGAAATCTCGTACACACGGGCGTTTTTGCTTTTCGCCTCCATCAGGAAAGCGGCCGCCGCGGCCGGGAATCGAACCCGCGACCTCGTGCTCAGCAGCGCAACGCCTTAGCCACTGAGCCACCGCGGCGGTTGGCAGGATAACATATTGTGGAAAGTATGGCCGTGCTTTCAGAATGACATGAATACCAAAAGAAACCTTTTTAAGAAGATACTCCGCATGAGCATGAAACTTCAGATGTTTATCCAAGATGACGCCTAGAAACCGAGTTCTATCAGAAGCAGGTATTGTGTGATGATTTATTACAACCCAAAGAGGCAAGGTAACCATTTTCTGTGGGGAATAAAATGCCATAAATGTTGTTTTTGTAGCATTCACTTGCAGTTGATTATTCAAGCACCACTGGTGAATGCTGATAAGGTCCGTGTTTAGTGCATTTTGAAGTGCGATCGGATTGCTGCTGTACGTAAATATAGTCGTATCATCCGCATATAACATACATTTAAAGCTTTGAAGCACACTAGGCAAATCATTAATAAATAACAAGAAGAGTAGAGGACCCAGAATCGAACCCTGAGGAACACCCCTGGTAACTATTTTTGTGGAGGAAAGGTGACCGTTAATTTGCACTATTTGACATCGATCGATCAAATAACAACGAATGAGTATAAAGGAGGGCCAGAAATTCCAAGGGATTCAAGTTTGTGTAGCAGGATTGAGTGGTTAATTGTATCAAATGCTTTAGTGAGGTCAATGAAACAGCCCCAAAAAGTAAGCCCTCGTCGATGACTTTTTTAATTTGATCAGTAAGATAAAGAAGTGCGAGCTCTGAGGAATAACCGGGTCGAAAAGCAAACTGACGTGAGGTTAATAGGTTAAATTTAGTTAGGTAAGACATGTGTCTTGAGTACAAGAGTTTTTCGACTATTTTACTAAGAAATGGTAAAACGCATATGGGCCGATAATTGTCAATACATTCACTATTGCCTTTTTTGAAAACGGGGGTTATTCTTCCTTTCTTAAGTGAGTTCGGAAACAGTGCAAGGGACTCCTCGGATGTCAACGTTGTTCAAACGCGAGTACTGTTCTTGCTCACCAATTGCTTGCACCAATTCTTGCTCACCAATATTGCTGCAGAAAAGCAGCAATATCACTGTGAAAGATTAAACAAATTTGTTTTGTTCTCATCAAATTGAAGCTCGAAAAATATTTATTTGTCAGCGATTATTTACAAGCTTCATGCAATATGAACAGAAAAGGACGTTACCCTTTTTGTTGATTTTGGCTTCAAGACAAAAAAGAAGCTTTGTGGCTAGCCAAGCCAGGTAGGCGAGGAACGTCGCTAGCTGCAATGGCGGTGCCCACGACAGCCTGCGATTGCAGCGCCAGATTTCCCTCTAGTATATATTAATACGAAACTCTATGATTGGGAGGGAAGGGGAAAGAGCTGCTGCAACTGCGGCCCTGGACTTGGGGTTCATTCCTAGGGAGCTCTACCCTATTTTAACCCCTTTTTCCCCAACTCCCTCTATAGATCTCTAAACAAAGCTATGCGCTCTCTATATCACCCTCTTAGCAAAAAAAACGGCCACGTATCTGCTTGCATCACTGCAAATGCCGTCGAAAGACGGTAGTCGTTTACTGCCCCTCCCACGTAACTCCTTTTCCGCTCTGCTCTCCCACCCTTCGCGCTCGTCTCCTCGCCTCTCGCTCCTATCGTGATGAATTGAATGAGGGCTTGTTCAACAAAACTCAATTTTTCCGACTTCGCACTGCTCACGCGCCATCTGTTGGGATAGCCAGCATCTTTTTTGGTTATCCTTTGTTTCTTGTTCTGCCTGCTACAGTACTAGCCAATTCTGTGTTTTTGTGCTTCGTTTGATTTCGCATGTGGGAGCCTTTCTGCGCAATTTTAACACGTTGCTTTTTTGCGCTTGCTTTGAAATAACCAACCCAACGTGTATTCCTAAATAACAGAACGTGGGGACTACTGGTTAAGTGCCTAAGTTTTGCCTCGAATGTGCCTGAGGTTTTCTTTGCGCTAAATAACGGAACCTGTATGACCAATTCCAGCAGTTTCTGGAGCTTCGAATCGTCCGGCTATTGTAAACTTAGTTTCTACAAATTCTTTTAAACTTTGGCCGGAAGGCTGAATGGAGAGACAGGCAAACAGACAGACAAACATACTGACAGACGAAACTTCTTGCGATTAAGTAGCCCACGAAAGATATGGTCTTTGAAAGTTTAGTCCTGCCATAACGCTGGAGTATGAACACTTTGAAACACTGACACTTTCCCGCTCGCTCAAAGCAACCAACAGCCCTCAGCCGCAGCCTCTCACCACCATATCATAACCCCGAAAGCGTAGATAGCCTCTGTTCTTCCTGTGATGCGCTGATTAAAAACCCTTGTGGTTAGTCTTGGTCTCTTCGGTAAACTTCAGGAGTTCGTAAGCATAATTTGTAAATGCAGGACCTTCGTTCCAAAACGCTTCCTCGACGGCGAAGAAATGCCATTGCGTCGTACATCTTAAGACCAAAGCGTAGACGCCATCTGCAAGTTTTTTCTGTTACGGATTCCGGACGACAGTTTTGTTGCTCAATGGGTCATTGAAGGGTTTGCGTGGTGTTTCGCACGTAACTTATTGGTTGAAATATAAAGGTCGATCACGGATGCATTATGACGAAACCCCACCGACCACAGAGTGTTCGGTAAAATTGACCGCGGCCAAACGCGGCGTTCGTTCCAAAATATCTAAAAACAGTTCCTACCTTATAGCGGAAACTTTAACCTCGAAGAATACTATTGCCTGCAGCATTCTTTTCTGTAATAGTCAAAGTGTTGTTTATAAATTTTTGCTTAGCTTATACAACTCTAGAAACGTACTAAACTGGATATCTATTTAATCAGTCTCATTTTCGTTGAGTGATCGGCCACCATCTGTGCTATGCATCACCTCTTGTGATTTCAACTACAGACGGCGACTCTTGAGTTGTAACAGCACAGGCGGCGACCCTAAGGGTGGTAAAAATCTGAATAACGCCTTGTCCCAGGCTGAAAGGACCGTATAAGGGGGTTTGGTGTGGTATAGATTGCCAAGTTTTTGAGCGTTTTCTCTTGGGTAAATATGACTAAACGCGTCACATGCTCTTATTTCATTACGCGAATAGCATTCACGACGAAACTGGTCAGCTTCATGGCACGCCTGTCTGTCACGCCAGCCTCTCACGCGGAGACAAAGAAATTAACAGCAACCACCAGGAAACGTCAGCAGAGTTGCCGGTAGGAACCGAGCCCATGTCTTATGCGTCGGAAACGCGTGACCAAGTGATGAGCCGGTCACAAGAGATGGCAGACGGACTTTCAGAGGTATGAGAGCTACTTATGCTGAACCTCATTGCCTGTACGCGCTGGCGCCAATCATGACCCGGTCGCGTAATGTATTTATTCGTCTATATTATTGAGATAATCATTATCCGCCCACTTAACTTACTTCACACTGTCACTGTCCCCATATAGACCGAGCCAGCGGTGTATGAAGCCTAGCTGAAATTAGGCGAGGTGCAGATTAGTAATGAGTGTGGCGAGAGTGGATAAGTAGGTGGAAGGGGGAAACGGGTGGTCAAAGCGTGAGGAGGGTGGAAGGAGTGGAGGTGGGATCGGAGGGCCTTGAAGAAAGGTCGGTGGATGGTGAGCATTCTATTGACGGTGGTGTACAAATTATAGGTGGCGTTATTCCTACTTCTAGATCACCGGGGGCACTGCCACTCTACCTAAAATTGTCCGTTCGGAGTATGCCAGAAAGAATTGCTACGATACAGGAGTTATTGCGCGAGCACTTAGCAGATAGTGACCTTTCGATTTACGATGATCTTGGGGCCATCATTCCGATTCATGCGGTGGATGTTCGGCGCGGCAGCAGTGCGATTTTGGTCTTGTGACGTATTTAAGTTGACCACCTGCATTCACTTGCACGAGCCTCCTCATGCCCCTTCCCCCCAGCTTCATTAGCACACCATGCTG
Organism: Haemaphysalis longicornis; assembly: GCF_048455015.1. Lineage (NCBI taxonomy): Eukaryota > Metazoa > Arthropoda > Arachnida > Ixodida > Ixodidae > Haemaphysalis > Haemaphysalis longicornis. Next base: position 176,707,007 of record NW_027526203.1, read on the forward strand.
TCCCTCCCGCTACCCCACTTAATCTACACTCTCATCCGCTTGGTGTCACCCCTTTCGCTCTCTTCAATACTTTTGGTCAGTCCTCCGCGCCCTCACTCCTCGTCATTGTGCCTCCACGCAAGTTTCGCCAGTCTTCACAGAGAGAAAATTTGGTGAAAGATGTTAGAGAGGGAGCGATATACCAAAAAGTGGGTGAGGTAAGCCATGAATCGAAAAGGCATTATTCGGGATTCCCATTAATACATTTTGGGGCCGGGACGTCACTGCATCTGCACATTTAATGACACGTGGTGCTACATCCATCTCCAATGTCTCAAAGTGCCATGGCTTTTCTAAGGATCAGGAATTTAATGAAATGTATGCACATATGTTGGCGTCAATGTTAGCACTATCGTAGCGTCATGCAACGAGGCGCTAACCCTGCTCCTACGCAACCATTGCCATTAACATTATCAGTAAAACAAGTATTTTTTTGTGCAAGGGTTTAGTTGTTTGTGCCATACATTTGCCATCTTTTATCTGTATGTCATGGGCTGTGTGACTGAGATATTTGTCCCGTGTGCCTTGACCGGCTTACAAAGATGAACGGGGGAGATTCGTTGGCGGGTTGAACACAGCACACATTTATTCTGCATAATAAAAACCCCTCAGCAGCCTAACAATCCAAAATGACAGCACAAAACTTATCCAAATCAGCTCTTAATAAAAATATCCCTAAATAAGGCCCTCATCAAAGTATAATTATGTCTTTACAACGCCAAGCACACGAAACATCTAACGAATGTCCTAAGACTAAGTGTGCCTAGTGGATGGGCCTGCGTCTGCCCCTGCCGCTGACGTGGCATTGGTGTTGCCTGGCCATGAAGTCGTAGCCGTAGTTCCAGACTCTTGCGGTGGTAGTGGTAGCGGCATCGCTGCACCAGGCCGGGTCGGGTGGCATGATTGTTACGCTGTGCATGCCGATGAGGGCCCTTGATGGCTATCCTTGTGTTTTTCGTAGAGGCAGGAGGCAGACGCTTGGGTATGGGACCGTTACCGTGGCAGGAGAAATCACCTGGCTCTTCCCGGAAAGCAGTCATATGGGGGCCGTCAAGGCACAGTTTGACGGGGCATCGACGCTGGACGCACGGGCTCGACCATCGCCGCTGGGGCGTCGAATGCACAGGCTGGCGGTGCGACTGGGAGTCGGAGCCAAGGGCCGATGCGATCTCGGCTCGCTCCAGCCCAGGCTTGTGTGGCTGCGTCCCGGTGGTTTGCTCCTCCGAGATCTCTCAGAGACCGTCCGCCTCTCACACTGCTTCCTACTGCTGTGTCCTCGCAGCACAGTCTTAAATCCTCTTCCCCGGCAGTCGCGACAGTTTTCAAATGGCCCTTCTTCGGTCTGCCCCATGGATCATTCCCTAATTTGCTGCTGCCTCTCGTTCCATATTCGCGGCGCATTGCTTCAAGGGTGGTCCAATGGTTGATTGGTTGGTTGGTTGCCTCAGACTATTACATACCCACGCGGGTGATTGGCCAAGAGGCTTTTTTACCTAATCTGGATGTGACCTTTATTATTTTAGATACCAAAATTTACAAAAGGAAATACAAAAAAATACATATTTTTTCCAATTAAAGCTCATCTTCTTTTCCGTCTTCGTCTCTGGCCCTTCGCTCCGACATGCTTTGTCATCACAATGCCATGAGGAGATTTTCGCCTTAATCATGACAATTTGGCTTCCCGCAAAATTAAACCGGCGAACGGACAAACGTCCCCCCGTTGAGCTCACGTCCTTCCTCAAGCGGTCCTGGCGGCTTTCGTCCAGCTTTGATAGTAGACTATAATGAGACAACGCAGCGAAACGAATATCTCCTAAACATGCCATAGTGATTCCGACGTCTATGACACATCAGGACAGGTGAACTTGGTGAGAAGCAAGTTATGCTACCTTTCGTACCAAGTCTGCAGAACCTGAGTTCCTAGTTATGCATGTGTACCCTCTACATCCCAGTTGAGTCTATTTAGCTTTCTTATCCAGCGAACTCACCACTATCAAGCATTTCCTTTTGCAGATTCCTTCAGGTAATAATAGACATAACGTTTTGTCATAGCCAGGTTATGATGTGCCCGTTGCTGCAAGACAAATGTTGTTAATGAAGCTGTACTTGCTAGTCACAGGGCATCCCCATTATCGTCGCCGTCACCATCCCCACATGAACACGCCAGGGTGACGTATTCTACTCAAATAACCTTTCCAAGGAGGGAGATTCCTCCTTTTACCCCACCACACATATTCCGCTTGATTGTTTCAAGTTAGAAAAGCCTAAAAGGACTGGAATTTGATGGAAAGACGATATGAACACTTTGCTTTAATAATTGAATAGGAGGAAAGACGACAGCTGTTACAAATATTTCTGAAATATCCCTGAAACAATGTGACTGTAAGCATCCCAAGTGAAGACACTAACGCTGAAGAAACTGCAACTGAACGGATCGTGTTGCACCAAAAAATATCACTTTTCAGCCAAGAGAAATCCGGTGCTTCATTGAGGTGCGATGTGGTGCATTTTAGTGATCTCGCCATACTGTTATAACTAATGATCCCCTACGTACGCCTGTAAAGCTCCAACAAAGCGCCGTGTATTTTTGTGCTTAGATTTGCAAGATTACCACGAACGCATCTAGTACAACCCAGAGTACGTACGACAGGGGCAGCTACAAATTCTAAAAATAAACAGGAAAGCTGACGGAATAGAACAGAAAGACTTCTGTAGTTCAGATTAGCCTGGACGTCACTCCTCAGCCCAGCAACGTTGGCAAGAAATGAGGGTGAAAGGTCCGCCGTCCGCACTCTACTGCGCATGCGCGTCTCTTCAGCCCCGTCAGCGTTCTGGCTGACGTCAGGGCAGTCCACTATAAAAAGAAATAGTTAGGCGGCGTCCGGTTTCGATCGCACGACTCTCTGGCCGCAACGTGAGGTACGTGGCGCTCTTCCCACTGCGCTATTTTTCTTGTCCAAAGGCTTTATCAACAGCATTTCCCATTCCATTTTAATGCTAGGCTTCACACTAAGCTTGCACTTCCCATTTCCTGCGAATCACCGTCACCTTGCCGTATCTGCTTCCGCGTGCATGCAGTTCATGACGTAAAAAATGCGCCACAGGGTTTGTGATTCAGCTATGACTAGAAAAGGCAGAACTGTGGCACCGGCCGGCTCTGTTTTCAAGTTAAAATTAGGCCACCGCAATGGACAGTAAATCATGACTCCGTGTAGCGAAAAACAAACAGGACAAAAACAAAGGGAGGTGACGGCAAGCGCGTGTGCCCGTCGCTTCCCTCTGTCCTCGTCCGTTTTTTTTGGCGCGACACATAGTCATGGATTACCTCTAATAACTAGCGCAAACACAAGCTATGCGAAGACAGTAAATCATTAGTTTTTTTTTTTTAGTTGAAGTTGATCTTTATTCGCATCAAGTAAATACATGATGCTGGAGGTCCGCACAAAAACCGACTAGATGTCAGCTTGACGGAGCCGCAGACCCCCCCCCCCCCTTCCCCCACTGGCCGCTTGAACAGTATTCGGAAACGTTGCCCGAAAATCAAACAACAGAGAGTTTTAGTTTAGCGTTTTTACGCTCCGCTCGGCAGCTAAGCGGAGCGGGAGTGCGACTGCGCATGCGCTCTCCGCTTAGCGGCTAAGCGGGCTAGCGGAGCGAGAAACACGGTCCGCTGAGCGTCGCGGCCCACTCCGCTGGCGCGGCTGGGTGTTGCGGGTGCCCTCTCGCGCGCGTGCGACGACTTCGCTTATTCTAAGATGGCTGCCACGCCTGCGACGAGCGCCCGGCTTCAGGCTCTTTTTAAATGCGAATGCATTTCTTAGTCGAGCCATGTCAGGCGCCGTGCGGCGTCCACGCGCCCGCAGGTGTTATCTCTCCGCTCTCACCCCCTCTCCCATAGCAATAGCTGCGAGCGCGCGCGCTCCTCCTCTCCCCTAGCAACCGTAGCAGGTGGTGCGGGCGGATCAGCGGCAAGTGAGTGGAGAGGAGGAGCGCGCTCGGGCGTGTGAGGGCGCTCGCATCGCGGGAGCTCCCCGGAGCTCCCGCGTGTGTGGGAGAGTGTAGGCGAGGGTAGGCGCGGTGCTTCGGTGCTTCTCCTCTCGACGCTCGCCCCACTCTCCCACGCCCGCATGCTTCTCAAAGACCCTTTGACTGTGCACTTTACCGACCACAAGGCAGTGATCGTGGCCGTCAAGTACAACGACAACACAAACTGGTGTTAAATAAATGGTTACGCTACAAATCACCGTCTCCTCATTAATTATAAATTCCGCGCACTCTCGCGCAAAAGAAATGCATTCGCATTTCCTCACGATTCCCTTCGGGGAGGTGGGGTGAATTTTTTTGACGCGCAAACCACGAAAGCGGTTTTGCATCGACGAGGGCTTGTGCTTGCTGCGAGAAGTGGCGACTGCGAACCCATTTGAAAACAACACAGAACTATTCCAGTTCACTGTAATAAAACGCCGCGTTGGATCGTTGCCGTCGAAAAGGATTCGAATGGGTCTGGAACGCAACTTTGTTGGCTATTGCGTGGCTACCAGCAAGTTGAAAATTTATTTTCATTCATTGTAATTGACAAGTAATGCAATACGATTGCACGTGTCCATACTTCATAAACAAATAAGCTATACGTAGTGGTTTTACTTTGTTAAAGTGGCGAAATGGTTTTCGGTTTTGTTTCATTACGCCAAACTTGACCAGACGGCGCTGCTAGTCCGAAAGGTCCTGGTCCGCTCCGCATTACGAGTAACTAAAACGAGAAAATCGCTCGCCGCTCCGCTGCAGCTTAGCGTTGCTACCCGGAGCGGAGCGGAGCGTAAAAACGCCAAACTAAAACTCTCTAATACTGTTCGTTACAGCAATCGGGTTTGTAGGAAATCATTAAAATATAGTGACACAGGAACGTCAATAAAATACAGCATAAATGTCATTAAAATACAGTAGAAAATCACTAAAATACAGTGACACGAGGAAAACAACCACAGAAAGTGTGGGCTGGATGATTGCAATAAAAAGAGCATTAAACCCAACGGAAAGAGATATATTTGCCGCTTTCGTCAGTGGCAACCTAAGAACATAAAATGCAAGGAACCTCTACAAGGAGAAAAAAAACAATCAAGCACACATCAAAATACACCACCAAACAACATTCTCAGGAGGAGATGAAGAAATTGCGCAGATTCCTAAAGGTGCTACTTTCTAATGCTGTGTTTCTAGAAAAAAATGTGTTGAGCATTCCTGGTAGTCGGTTTTCGAGCATTTGTTGTCCGTAAGATGTCCTCTATGTCAAAAAGCTCCAATGTTTTGTGTGTCGCGTGTTGTACATAATATCATTTGGTTTTAGTTTTGCCAGGTGTTTAAGGAAAGATTTGCCCATTTTTAGTTCTTGTTTATAAACCTTACACAGACGGTAGTCGAATATTGTGGTTACCTGCAATACATTGTATTTTCGAATAAAGGTTGTGTGTGGTGATGGAAAGAAATGTTTTCGAGCATTCTAATGACCTTTTTCTGTAGCCGGTGAATTTTTTGCAACTTTTCCTGAGTAGTTGTTCCCCAGACCAAATGGCACTAGTTTAACCTTGAAGAAAACAATGTGTTATATATGAGCAATATAATTTTAGGCGGTAGAATATGTTTATGGCGGTATAGAAGGCCAACTATTTGAGACAATTTTTTGACGAGTAATGTTACGTGCTCATCCCAGGATAAATGTTCATGAAATATGACTCCGAGTGTTTTTACTGACTTTACTATCTTCACTTTGGCAGGGTTTAAAGAAATAACATTGTCAATTATTACCGGCTTATTTCTGGGGCGGAACAATATTGCTTTCGTCTTTGGACCGCTAATCTTTAAACTATTTTGCCCTGTCCATGATTCTAGTTTGCGCAAAGTTGAGTTTTCATTTACAATTAATTCGTGCGCCGTTTTACCATGGAAGAATATACTCGTGTCATCGGCATAGATGATAAACTTAGCGCATGATGATACGCCAATAATATCGTTTACGTAGATATTAAAAAGAAAGGGTCCCAGAATGCTGCCCTGCGGTACCCTACTTTTTACTCGACAAGGTTCTGACGAAAAGCCATCCAAGGCTACGATTTGATTACGATCTTTGAGGTAAGATTTAATGAAGGAGGCTGCCACAGCACGTATACCGTAGCGCTCTAGCTTCCGTACTAGCAAATTGTGGTTGATATGGTCGAATGCTTTTGTTAAATCAATAAATAGACCGAGTACAATGTTTCCTCGGTTTAAATGAGACAAGATATATTCTTTTTGATCTATAAGCGCAAGCTCCGTTCGAAGGCTCTGACGAAAGCCATATTGACAATCGACTATTATGGTATGTTTTTGGTCGAATCTAGTCAAGCGTTTTAGAAAAAGTTTTTCAAGTGATTTTGAGAGTACTGGAAGTATAGAAACTGGTCGGTAATTTCCCATATCATTTTTGTCTCCCTTTTTATGAAGCACTGTCACCCGAGTGGTCTGGATTTTTGAAGGAAAAACACCTTGGCTAATAGACAAATTAGATATGTGAGCAATGTATGGTGTTTGGATCGCACGTGTTTTCCGTTGTCTGGTTGTCGGGACGAATCCAGAGCTTTGTCTCCTTTGTTACAGAAAGGTATGTACTAGCGGTACGTTAAAGTGTTACAATAAACCAGTAACTTGTACAATAAACCAGTAACCAACATTACGTTACACTAAACCAGTAAGTTACAATAAACTAGTAACTTGCTCTAACCATTCAAGCCGGACCTGGCTGTCTTCTGCGGCTTCGCATGTGCTCCCGGTTTCATCTGGCAGTTGCAGCTACAGTTCGGCTGCTGATAGCATCAGTTGCAGTACCCAGCACGTGGCGCAAAGCTTAGGTCCATGGGAGACGTCACACTGTTCGTAGCCGATCGGAGGACAAAAGGGCCTACGCTGCTTAAAAGGACACTGCTTGCGCTATTTGTTGCAGTCCGGCGGATTGTAACGAGCCGAGCTGAATGTTTTCTTGCTTTAACCATTCTAGGTAAGAGCTATGATGTCATCGTCCCTAGTCTATTAAAAAGTGCACTTACTCTGTGGGACTCCACCGAACTTCTGAGCTCTGTAAACATGTCTGACAATAGCGAATGCCTTGCTTGCATGACAGTGATCGCAGCAGATGCCAAGTGTTTATTATGTTCAAACTGCTATAATGTGTACTACACGGGGAAATGTTCTGGGGTAAATAAGACCATGCGGAAAAGCATGTTGGAAAGTGGATTGCAATCTTGGGTATGCCCGACATGTACTAACTGTGAATCGAGGTTGTCAGAAGGACATGGGGCAATTTCGTCAACTGAGCTTGCACACGAGAATCGCGGAGAGCCTGCTTTCGCTAATTTACTGGTTCGGTTAGACGAAGTGGTCCGTTATCTTAATGACTTAGAAATGAAGCAAGAAAAACAATTATCTATGTGCGAGATTACTGGTTCAAAGATTGAAAAATAAACACAAGTTGTCCAGGAGATGGAAAAAGCGCTAGCGTATCTGTCAAAGAAATTCAATGAGTTTTTGCTGTCTTCCGAGTCATAAAAACATAGTTGAATGAACTGAAAAGCAAAGCGCTGGACTTGGACGCTCAATTGACGGCAAGGGACTCCAAAATTATTCAACTTGCAGTTGATGTAGATAACTTGGAAACTTAATCGATAAGAAATAATTTGGAAATTCATGGTGTCTGGTTCACAGAAAACGAGGAGTTCAGTGCAACTTTGGCGTCCCTTGCCAACAAGCTTGAGCAAACCTGGGATACTACCTCCCATTCTAGTAAGGTTTGCTAACCGAGGCATCAGCGACCATTGGTGAGAACAACGGAACTGCTCCAAGAGTCACAAAATATACCTGAATGAAAATTTGACTGTGATAGTGAAACGACTTCTGTGGCTAACAAAAAACCACGCTAAAGATCAAAACTACCCCTTCTGGTGGGCCCGTGGTGGTAGAGTATTTGCTGGGAAAATAGATGGCGCCCCACACATTCGAATTAACATTGAATATGATTTAAAAAAAATAGTCTAAGTATGTCTGAGATATTTCAAACAGTGTCTGATTAGGTTGAACGAAAACAACAATGGGAGAAGGAGCAATCCACTGACCTATTGTTAGAATTATTGCATGTAAACTTCCGTAGCCTCAAGAAACAATTGGACACGCTACCTGTATTGCTGAGTAGAGTTCTGCCCAAGTTAGACGTTCTGATATTGACTGAGATCAACATCACAGACGATGAATGCGCGTTGTTGACAATACCTGAATTTCAGTGTTTTTCTTTATGTAGGCAATACAGAAAACGAGGTGGTGTTCTAGTGTTCGTTAAAAGTGGCTGGTTTTGAGAGAGCATTAAACTTGGGTTCACTGATGCAGAAATACTTGCATTGTCCATTAGTAAATGTAACGAGCAAGTTTTGGTTTATGCCGTGTACAGATCTCCGAGTAGCAGTGTTGCATTATTTCTGGAAGAGCTATCAAACCTCTTGAAAAAACATGAAGGCGAAGACAACGTTGTACTGGCGGGAAACATAAACATTAATATTTCAAAGTTTCAAAGTTTATTTCAAAAATGCAATAATGTGTGATTACATACTGTAAGTATACAAGAGAAGGTCCCAAGGTAAGAAACCGTGGGCGGGACCTCCTATGCTTCTACACCCTAAAGGGCGAGCATATATTGCTGGTTAACCTACATTAGCAGCTAATGATTTTCTTACCCTTATAGCCAGTCATGGTCTTGTGAACGTTATCCAATATTACACAAGGGAAGGAAGTGTCAGCAGCAAAATGACACAGGCTTGAATGGATCACACTGTCACTAGGTTGCCGAAACATGAGAAGTTTGGATTCGTTATTAAAGAGAAAGTCGACAACATTATTTCATTGCACTGTCTTTGGCATAAGGAGTTTAATTTCTCCTGTCATCATGCAAGAAAAACTAATTTAAATGCCACAAATATTGACAAAACATACGGCGCTTCAACTGGGACACTCTAACTTGCTTCGAGCATACAAAGGCTTATGAACCATTGGTTGAAACACGTCAGCAGATATATGAGTGTTCACAAAGGAAAGTGTTGCTGAAACGTACAAACCCTGACTCTCCTTGGATAGATTGTGAGGTAAAGGAGTTGGGTCTTCTAAAAAATAGGCTTTTAAAGAGGTGTCGTGATGGGCTTCTAAAGGAGGAATACAAAATTATTAGGAATAAAATAACTGCAAAGATAAGGTTAGCTAAGAGACGCTGTCAGGTAGGTCAACTTTTCAGCTGCCGAAGAAGCATAAAGAAAACTTGGGACCTCGTAAACATTATTTCGGACAGGCATCCAAAGAAAAACCTTGATACAAATCTTAGAGATTCTTCTCCGTCTTTAGGTTAGTCATGACTTGGCCAATAAATGTAATGCGCATTTTACACATGCAGTTCATAAGCTTAGAAATAATACTGCAAAACCAGATTCTTTGCAGAGCCGCTCGTCATGTGTCTTCTCAGCCTACATGCCAGATATCACTGAGCTCGATTTAGGCCAAGCAATGCGTACAATGCAACTACGTCACCTGGTTATGACAGAGTCAGGGTTCCAGATTGAATTCAGTTAACTCTCAAGGGCGTATTAATTTATAATATAAACCAGACCCTAAACACCGGAATATTCCTGAAAGATATTAAAGTCAGCGTTGTGAGACCTCTTCATTAGAAAGGATGTAGACAATACCACAACAGCTATAAGCAATCTCAATTCAGTCGTCAATAATATGTTGTATAGAGAATATCCCACAAAAAAGTATGACTTCATATGGCCAAACGCATAACCTAATCTGTACAGCCCAGTATGGATTCTGAAGTGGACTTAGCACGACCAGCTTATTAGATGATTTCAACGGCTTTATGTGCAATCAGATCCACAAAAACAACTTTGTTATTAAGCTCTTTTTAGACCACTAAATGGCGTTTGACACGACCGACCATAAGCTGCTCCTTGAAAAATTAGCCAGTAACGGGTTTAGAGGTCCTTACGCCAGATTTTTCTTGGACTATCTGTCGAATCGCGTCCAGTGTATTCGTATCAAAAATTATTGTTGTAAAACGTTCGTCCGTTCAGGCGTGACACAGAGATCGGTGATGGGCCCACTTTTATTTAACATTTATGTTATGACTTATAACTTCCTTGCCACTGAATGCCAAACCCTACATGTATTTTGACGATACTGCTTCTCTTTTAGCGTGTTCGAATTGTGATGTTGGTGGTCGTCTTATGCAAGAACATGTTTGTCTTCTGATGAATTCGCTTAGTAATAATCATATGAATCTTATAAATTTAAAACCAATTTGATATATTTCCATACCCCTTACCGGACCTTTGTCCAGAACACATCAGTATTTCTGCATAGTAGTCCCTGTTATAATTGCTCCTGCCGTCGAGTCGATTTTGTTCATGACGTTAAGTATTTAGGTGTGCAATTCGATGAAACTTTATCTTGGAGTATACTTATAGAACAGCTTGCAAAGCGCTCGTGAGCGGTATGTGTTCATTTTTATGCGCTTCGTTCGGCTTGTTGCCTCGCTGTGAAAAGAATGGTTTTTAAATGCTTAGAAGAATCTATGAGCGAGGCTGACATGGTATAACTATTTACGGCCATGCATCTTCCTATAAACTAGTCACTCTTAATAGCATCCTGCAGACAATAGCGCACAATATTATATATGGCACTAGACGTCATGGAGACCGAACAGAAATTGTCATGAAAGAACCTGATTTCTTCTACAGAAGCTTGAAAGTTGACAATATAAAAACAAGGTGCTTCCTTCAAACTGATCGTTGTGTGCTGGCTCAAGTACTGACCAGCTACGGAAAGACAACGCGGTCGTTGCGCGTTCCGTTTTACTTTAATTTTTTTTTAAAGACGCCGTGCCCCCCCCGTCCGCATTATCTGTCCCTCCAAAGTCAAACAATACTTGAAGGCATGGGTTCGCGAAGCTGCTATTGAACAAGACAATGGTTTTAGACTGTGTTTGAATGTGATTGTGCTCCTTTTATTTTAATTGCAGTTTGTGAGGCAACACAAACAAACATTTTATTCGTTATGCTTTTATAGTGGTTTGACATCATGCAACGCAGTGTGTCTTCTTCTTACTTGTTACCCTTGCTTTTATGTTCTTTCTTGCCTCCCTTTTTTTATTGACTGTTTTGTTTCTATTTCGGCTCTTTGTATTCTCCGAGACTACCCAGCCCAGCACACAAGCCTCTCTGGCTTATGCGGGCTGGATATTACAATGTAAAAACGCGTCAATAAAGATTATTAATATTATTATTATTATTATTGTTATTATTATTATTATTATTATTATTATTATTATTATTATTATTATTATTATTATTATTATTATTATGATGTTGATGAACAGGTTCGACGTTTTACCGAAATAGTCAGAAGTGGCATGGAAAAGTATATCCCTTGTTATAAGCCTGTTCCTTCCAAATTTCCCCACTGGTTTTCTAAAGAACTTCGAAGTTCGCTTAAACTTAAGGATAGCGCCCACAAAAAGGCCAAGCGTTCTGGGCTTGACAAGTGGAAAGCGGAGTTTAGTCGGTATCGCTCACTTTGTAAAATCCTCTACCGGCGTGACCACCAGCTCTATATAGAATCGTTAGATGCTGCTGCGTCTCAGAAACCGGCTGAATTCTGGAGGTATGTACGCGGCCGTTCTAAGGCGTCTAAAGAACACGTTAGCCTGCTTAATTCCGATGGTGAAGAGGTTGAGGATGTTGCCACCAGTTTTGCTCAGTACTTTCATTCTGTCTTTCAACTGCCAGATGGCAACGACGAACGCCTATCGTTTAATAACTCTAATTTTAACACACTTAGGTTCGATGAAAAAATTGTCAATGATAGCCTTCAACGGATGAAACCATCATTTTCCTGTGGTGCAGATGGAATTCCAGCAGCCCTCATGAAGGCTTACGGCAACATTTTTGTGCCTGTCTTAACTTGCATTTATAATAACTGCCTACTTTTAGGTAAATTTCCTCGTGCATGGAAGATCGCTCGAATTTTTCCAATATTTAAGTCTGGTGATAAGTCAGCCGTTTCTAACTATCGCCCGATCTCACTCCTTTGTGTCGCCTCAAAACTCTTTGAGTCAGCTCTGCACAAAGTTCTTGCTGCCTGCGTCAAGAACGTTGTGATACCAAATCAGCACGGCTTTTTCTCGGGTCGATCGACGGTCACAAATCTTGCAAGCTTTATGACACAGGCTTCGGCTGCAGTTTGTGAAAACGGCCAGTTGGACGTTATTTATTTTGACCTCAGTAAGGCTTTTGATGTGGTGAACCATCGGTTATTAATTAACAAGCTTGCTAAGTCCGGTGTAGACGCAAGCCTTGTTGCCTTGTTGTCCAACTATCTCCTTGACCGGTCCTTTTATGTAGATGTTAACTACAAAAAGTCTAGTGTTTACCCTGCAACAAGTGGTGTACCCCAGGGTTCCGTGCTGGGTCCATTATTGTTTTCTGTCTTTATCAATGATGTTTCAACAGTGTTAACAAACTCTTCTTTTCTTCTCTATGCTGATGATGTCAAACTATTTAGGCACATTAGCGGTGTTCAGGACTGCTGTGCCTTGCAGAGGGATGTGTCGGAATTATCGGTCTGGTGCAGGAAAAACTGCCTAATTTTAAACCCCGCTAAAACAAAGGTTGTCACCTACAGCCGGAAAACCCACCGTCTGCTGTTTTCGTACAGTATTGAGGGAGCTCCTCTGCAAAGGGTTGAGGAGATTAGGGACCTAGGGGTGCTTTTCGACAGTACCCTCTCTTTTTCTCCTCATATTAGGTTCATCACCCGGCGAGCACTCCGAAGCCTTGGAAATGTGTGTCGGATTACAAAGGAATTCTCTTCTCCAGATCCATTTCTAAAGCTATACAATGCAATATGTATACCACAGTTAGAATATGCTTCTGTTGCCTGGAACGGCATCTCCAAATCTAGTAGTGAATTAATAGAACGTGTGCAGAAGAAGTTTTTATCCATATTTAAGCACCGTCATCACAATCACAGTTTTCATCCTGATTCTGACTTATCCATAGTCCCTTCCATCCCTTCCTTGAACTGCAGACGTATGCGTGCAGACCTTACATTTCTTCACAAAATTGTTCATGGTGACCTTTCTTGCGCAGACCTGCTTAACTGTTTAGAGTTTAGTGTACCACAAAGGCCCACCAGGTCGCATCGCCCGTTCTTGACCGCTGCGCGCAACTCCAATCATTCTCCTGTGCGCAGAATACAGAATTGTTACAACCGCTTCTTTGAACGCCTTGACATCTTTCAGAAATCCTTTACAGTTTACCGTACAACGCTGTTGAATACAGTATGTTAAACACCTATGATATGTCTGTCGTTCTTTTTTTTCTGGAATTTGATTTCTCTGCGGTTGTGTCTATCCAACTGATAGTTGCCTATTTTTGAAACTGCTTACTGTCATTTGTTCGTTTTTTTCATTTGTCTCTACACTCTTGCCGTTGTTTTTGTTGTATTACTGTCAAACTTTGTTGCTCTGCCTGTCGTGTGGCCTTTACGACGGGCAGAGCAACATAGGCATCTTCTTTTTTTATTTTTTACCTGTACCCAGGCTCCGCCTGTGCTTTATTTCTGTCATTTTCACTACTTCAATTTGTGTGTGTCTTGTCGCTTGTTTGTTTCTTGCTATATGTTTCTTGTATTTTGTTTTCATGTAACTACCCGTGCGCCAGCACTCAGGCCTCTGGCTGTTCCTGGGCACGTAAATAAACATGATTGATTGATTGATTGATTGATTATTATTATTATTATTATTATTATTATTATTATTATTATTATTATTATTATTATTATTATTATTATTATTATTATTATACGTGGCCGCTCGACCACTACAAACTTAGTTTCTTTTACGGAACATGCGTCAAAAGCAGTGGAAGACCGAGGCCAATTTGACGTGGTATACTGTGACCTTAGCAAGGCGTTCGATGTGGTTTCCCATTAATTGTTCTGTAAAAAACTTTCCCACCTTGACATTCCTAATCCGTTGCTAGATCTGCTGCGTGACTACCTTACCAGTCGTCACTGCTACGTTCACTGTAACGGGCTACACTCCGGAACGTACTCAGCCACCAGCGGGGTGCCTCAAGGCTCTGTCCTTGGACCTCTTTTGTTTTCACTCTTTGTCAACGATGTTTCGACAGCAATTCAGTACTCATCGTTCTTGCTATACGCAGACGATATTAAAATATTCAAAGTGATTGGCAACATCTCAGACTGCGCACAACTGCAATGTGATATCGCCGCGTTTTCGGACTGGTGCAACCGAAATAAGTTGATACTTAACAGTGCAAAAACCAAAGTGGTGTCGTATACCCGTAAAACAGATGATATCAATTTCACCTATCGTATAAGTGAAGAAGATCTGAATCGGGTATGTCAAATCAGAGACTTGGGAGTTTTGTTTGACTCTAAGCTCACATTTACAGCTCATACTAATGAGATTACTCGTCGTGCATTGCGAACACTAGGTGCAACATGTCGTGTCTCCAAAGAATTCAACTATCCAGACACATTTCTTCAGCTCTATACCTCAATGTGCCGCCCTCTATCGGAATACGCATCCGTGGTCTGGAATGCAACGTGTCGGTCCAACGCGGCGGCCATTGAGAGAGTGCAAACTAAATTTCTCTCAATACTAAAACATAGGTACGCTACTGCGAAGGCTAAAGATTATCCTGGTGTTGATGCCGCCAGCTTGCTTGTAACGGACCCGCTACACAGCCGGAGGGCCAAGGCTGACCTTTTATTCTTGTACAAACTGGTCCACAGCCTCATTTATTGTACAGAGTTGTTGGGTCCCATAAATTTGAGAACCCCGACAGGCAACACCAGGGCAACTAGACCGTTTCATGTCCCCGCCCGTGTCAAGAGTCCCATGGGACGCATTCAGCACCTATACAATATGCACGCAGAAAGTTTGGACGTATTCCATCGTCCCTTTCCAGCTTTTTGTAAGGAACTGCGTGGCTTGACAAACCAGGAGTAGTTTGCTTGCCCTAGTATGTAACTTCAACTCACACACTTTATGCTACCGGGGTTAGGTTTATCTATGTATGTATGCTAATTGTTTCGATGATTCACTTGTGTATGTAAGTTTTATGCCTTCATTGTGGCGTGATTTTTAGCTAATATCTTTTTCTGGTTTACATATTTCACTGTACAGAGTTTTAATCATGCCTTGTTGTCTTACACTTGCCTTGTTTGCATATGTGCGCGGGTCATGTGCGTGTGTCGGCGTGTGTGTATCTCAAAGTGTCTCATTCTCGTCCAGACTAAGCAATGCTATTTGCTTTATTTTTCTGAGATATGCACTTTTCTTTCCGCACCAGCACATCGTTCCTGGACACACTATTAAACAATTAATTGGTTGATTCATTCTTCATTTTTATTATCTCTGCGATTTGTTGGTCTGATCATCTATGTCTATACTCCTGCCACTGTTTTTTCGTTATTTTTCTGTCAAACGTGTTGCTATGTTTGTTGTGCGTCTCGACAGGATGGGGCATTGCAAAGGCATCGCTCGTTTTACGCTAATACTTTATTGCAGTGCAACTTTGCAGAAATCTAAACTCTTGTTTTATATGTACACTCTGTCTCTATCATATGCACTGTGTATTTTGTTGTATATTTCCTTTTCTCAAGGGCCTTGAACGTTTCGCTGGCCGAGGGCCATAGTTTGCAACACTGTTTTTTTTGCTTTTTTTCGGAATATCTGTAAGTATTTTTACTTTATTTTTTCTGTCATATCGAGGATTTTGTGTGTTGTGCCGTGCTGTTCTACGTTTCTGTTATTAATGTTTTGTATATGGTGAGCCAGCACCAAGACCTTAGGGTTGTTTCTGGGCACCGAAAATAAAGGTTGAGTGATTGATTGATTGATTGATTGATTGATTGATTGATTGATTGATTGATTGATTGATTGATTATTATTATTACAGTCTATTGTTACTTGAACAACAAAGCATAAAACTGTCTCCGTTATGCTCGATCTTCTTTTTAAGCAGTTTCTAACATCATTCATTTCACTGGTTAAAAAATACTAAAGAGCAGCTCTTGCGAAACCAAGACTGCTGAAAATTACACGCGAATGAGGGGCGCTGAAGGCTCGCGAATTTTTTCTCCACACTTGAGGGCCATGGAGACCAGGAACGGCTCCCTCAAAAGAAAAAGCCCGCCAAGTTCACGTAAACAAAAGTTGCTCACGTGTGCGTTAATCTTTCGCGCTAAGGTTTGAACTGCGTGTGAACTTTGCAGCTAACCACGAAGGTAGTGTGAAATCAGGCGTTGCGGTAGCGTTTTTTTAATGAAAATGAAAGCAGGACCCTCGTCTGTACCTTTCGCTTCGTTTTTCCATGAAACCATTAAATTGATGCAAATAAAAGCAGAAAACCAGTAGAACCCCAAGTTTGCGAATAGGCATATACGCAATATGTTAGCTCTGATAGTCGTGGCAATTGAGAGCGACTCATACAACGTTATTCGGCAAGGAGACGAATACTCAGACAATTCCCGAAGTCGAGAAAAAGGCCGCGAGGCTGACATAGCGGTTACATTGGAATACAACAGTGGACAGCACCACATCCCGGTGTTTTAAGTGCGGAGCACTTTAGTGTCCCGGCTTGTCGGCGTAGCTCCACCGGGTCACGGCGTCCCGCGCCCAAACAGAGGCTCCGAAAACAAAACCCCTTCTCATGGTCGGGATAGAACCTGGGTTCGTGACCTTACGAAGCTAATGTGTATCCCATTGTACCACAGAGCCATACGTTCCTAATATGCAAATTGTTAGGAGGGATGTTTGCGCTGCGCCGTTGCCATGGACGCTGCCGTTGCTAGGCCGCAAATAAGTTCTCGATAATACAGAATGTGGAGAACATCAGGAATTAACGCGTTAATTACCCAAAATTAGTGAAAACTAAGACCAGCGTCTCTTTATAGGCCTTTTTAGGGGCGGCGACGCCCTATCTTCACTACTTTTGGTATCAACGTCAGACTGATACCGAAACTAGTCAAGAGAGGGTGCCACAGCCACTCTTGGCGGAAGAGCAGGAGCAACGCCGCCTGTATTAAGCAATGTTGCACAGGCGGCGTCGGTAGGATACACCTATAAAGGCAACCTGCGAACAGCCAGTCTTTCCCGGCATAAACGTACAACAGCTGCCTCGGATAGAGCGAATGTGGGCGCTTTCTCGGGCATAACAGCGACGCCGCAGGGCCCATTTGTCAGTGCGACAACGTGAAGCAGAGGCCAAGCGTCAACGAAGAGAGGAAAATCCCCGGCTTCGTCAGGCAGCAGTCACCGCCATGGACGCGGAACAGGTGACACGGTTCCAGCGACAGCGAAGAACGTTTGCTCGCGAAAGACAGCGACGCCGGTTGGCCAATTCATGTGCGTGACAATGTCAAGCAGAAGTCAAGCACAGGGAAAGAGAAGAACCCCAGCTTCCTCAGGAAGTAGTCAATGCTAAAGAGCGAAGAAAGGCGAAAACTTTGGTTAATGTTAAGGAAGCTGCTGCGCAGTTTTAAAAGCTTTCACGTTGAGTGGAACTGCTTTATTTTTTCATTAGACGATGCCCTGTGCATTATGGTGTATTTACGCTGCACTGTGCCAACGACAAAAGAAGTGTGATGCACCAGGCAGGGCCATGCATCTTTCTTGTCTAGTGAGAGTCAGCACTGGCTGCACAATTGGGCAGGTTCGGGAAGCTGTATAACAGTGGCACTTACGCGCAAGAAATTATTTTGGTGGTGGCATATGCTTAGACGCATACAATTCACTCAAACTGCTCTTGAAGGTTAATCCATTTTACGAGTCATTCTATGTAGCGCCATGGTTGATGAACTTTTAATACACGGCACGTGCACATATCAAGCTACGCAAGTATGAAATATGAAGCGTTGCCCACGTTGAGCGGCGGCAGGGAGGCATAACGTGAGTGGTAAATCCACTTACGAATGAAACTGCTAGACAGAATCCCGGAAAGTGGTACTCGGTAATTCCCAATGTAGTGTTTAAGAGAAAACAATGTCAACATTGGGGTATACTCTACTTCTCTAGATTGAAGAAATCCACGAAGACTACATTGCTGACAATTTCATTGGGCGAATAACGAAATATGAAACCTACCATAGACGAGTGCCGGAAAAAGTATTTCGTTACTTCGCGTAGCGAACTTTTCAACGATGTGTTCTCCGTGGAATCCTTCAGTCTCGAGAAGTTTACTGTAATCATAATCATCCAGGTGTTGTATTGTTTTTTTAGACTGTTCGATTGTGATTTACCGAATAGCCCGTTCCTGGGTTCCCTCGTTAGCATTTCCATGTGTTAGGGGATCTGTCATACACATCAAGCCGGCTGCTTCCGCTGCTCATTAGGTGCGAAACCGGGTTATTCGTACTTGTGTATATTGAGGTACTGTACAGGTGGCCAAATCTTTAACTAGGGTGGAAGCGCTGCGATTTCTCGGTCTTATGACGTACTAAGGAAGAGCCTATCAGACGGTGGGCCTGTTTGCAACTTGGTTTCCGACGTGTTTGTAACTCGACCTTTTTGTAATCTGCCTTCCGTCCTACGCCTCTGACGCATGAAACGTCACCCCTCCTGAACGCTACTTAAAGATTTGGCCGACTGTACCTTGCAAGTTGGCCAAGTGGGACAGCAGAAACACGAGACATACCCCCCAAGAACGCGGGGACGAGAGTTTCGTTACTTCACGCAAATAAAGTTTCAATTATGAACCCGTTCCAAGCTGCCGAGTTGTCCTTGATTACCATACGACATCTTTTCGTGTATGCCTTACATGGAGTTGTCTAACGATGAGCTGTCTAACGATGCACAAGCGATCACCATACGCCTGCTTCGAAAGAAATCAACAAAATGGACAATCCATGCGGAAAGCGTACAAAGTTTGTAGAATGAGGCCACCAAGCACCGTTTCTTATTGGGACACTTTATCAGCGCTGTGGAATAGAACCATGCCTCACTCCTTTCCTCCCCTCCCCCTCCCGACGCCACAATGGGGAGTTTTAGAATAGGAAGCCCAACGCTCTAGGTTCCCCAAGCGGCTTGCTGCGCCGTGCTCCGCATGCCCAGAACTCAAGCCGTCCTTGGGGTGTTGGTTTTGCGTTGAGCGCGCGCGCTATTTTGCCGAAATAGCGGGCGTCCCAAAGCTGGCCCCATGAGGAGCTTACGTTCCTCACCTCGCTCTCCCAGTCAGCGAGGATCCGCATGACACGGCTGAAGCGAAAGTTACGGTTCGTTTTCCCGATGAACGACGATCGCCAGGCTAAATTTGTAGATTTCGGGCGTCCTTTCCAAGAAATTGATAAACTAGGAAATTATGAAACGTCTTCTGCCCTAAAAAACAGTCCGCACCACGCGGGCCATGCACATGCAAACATGAACGCCGCGACTGCAGGTACGGCCCACGAAGCGGCTCGAACCAGCGCATGCCATGCCCGCAACAGCCTGTCGCCGCTCTTCCAAATCAATCTGATAGAGCAAAAAAAGTTCCACATTAGAGAAAGTGGATGTTAGGGTGTTGTAAAGTTGCGCTAGTAATTGTGATCAGCGGTGATTTTAACGCCGGTGATAACATGTCCACCTGTAGGCTGAGGCTACATTCATCTACGCTTACCAGCCGCGGAGGTAGCAAGTGCCCGGGCACACGCGGTGCGGCCAGCACACGACGGATGGCGCTACCTGCGTGGAAGAATCAAAGTAGGCCACGGCAGGCATCTTGATCACCGATGGCTAAAATGGCCATCACCCCGAAAAACAAAGTTCCACACACATACAAGAAAGCGGATTTATTTATTATTTATCTATTTATAGTGCCTCAAGGGCCCCAGTTAAGGGGTCCTTGAGGGGTTAGACAGTTCACTAACAGATTACTTGTTCGATAGCTTCTTTCAAATGGGCGATGCAGGAGTGGTGCACGATGTCTGCAGGAAGGTCGTTCCAGTTCGTTGATGTTTGTACAAAAAACGGTAGAGTGATGGGCAGTGCTATGATAGTGATGGTAAGGGATGATAGTGTGGTGAAAAGATGTGTTATGGATTGTCATTCGCAACTGCACTGCTAGCCGCGATCGAACATCTGCCCCGATGCGAAGCCTGAAATCCTTAACATCCCTGCAACCAAAACCGGCTGCTAGTTGTTGGGAAGACCCTATTACATGCTCGAAGGCATCCCGGAACCGCCCTCCGTCGCCTCCGTAATGCGTGGTAGCATGGTGCAGAGGGGCCAGCAAAAGCTGCTGCCTTTGTGATGACGAAAAGAAGCCGAAGGCCAACTATACAGGTTACTGCATGGCGAAAGACGAGCCAAAACAATGCAGGAGCAATACCCTTCCTGGCAAGGTTACAGCCTGAATCGACAGGTCCACAGCGTGAATTCGCGGCTGAAAAACGAATTGAACTGTCCACCGAGGGGCGCGTTTCCCATTGCTTCTGTGCACACGGCCAGAAAACAGCACAGACACACACAAAACTCGTTCTCGAGTTCGTGAGTGCAGGCAGTGGCGGCGCTCGTTCATTCTGCGAGAGACGGGAGAGGAGACCTCGGCTGCAGCGCCAGCTTCGCCGGTGCATGTCTCAAAACGAAATTTATTTCGTGCTTTGCAACAGCCACGGCTCGAGTTATCGCTGGCTGGGCCTCTGCGACGACGTATTTTGAGGAAGGCTGGCTGTCAGCAAGGCACAGGTGCGCTACACGAAGATCTCCGCACGCGGCGAACGGGGTAGGGGCACACTGATTCGTAACAGCTTCTCCGCCGGGTGGTCGGAGACCCCGATGGACAAAAGGCAGCAACCATTGTTTTAAGGAATGTTCTTGAAGAGATGAGCTTGGCAGACGCTCGACTCCAGGCCTGGGTCGAACGACACTGTGCTGGTGCTTCACCGGACCGGTCACTGGACGAATAGTTGGTCCCCAGGAACATCTCTGGCTTGGTTAGGTAAGGAACACAACAACATACAAAACACGACCGCATCGCCGGCAAGTGTGAAGACAAATTCACACTGAAGCTCAACTATTCTTTTAGTTGCGACAAAAATACGAAATTAACTAACTGTACTAGTTAGACAAGCACAAAGCCTTGAAAGGGGGACAATTCACGTCAATGGAAATGTCGCACACAAAAACAAATGTAATTGTAAAGGGCGAAACATACTTGAGGAAAAAACAGCAAACGCGATAGTCAGGCGTCTACAGGCCACTTCTAGCGGTGAGATCTGTGGCTTGACCTCCCGGCATTGTCCTGAGCTTTCCCCTTTTGGAATAGCACCTCATGTGCGCCCATTCTCGGAAGGCTGCTGCGACCGCGTGAGAGGATGCCGGTCATCCTTTCCGACAGAGGTCGAGCGAACGGAGGTGCGGGCGAGATTTTCTGGGACTAAAACGAGAGGCGCGCACTCCTTTTTCGAGGCGACGCTCCCTTGGCGCGACGCAAGCTCACTTCTTTACTCCTCGGCGTGCCCACAATGAAACACGCGCCGCAAGAATGCCGGCAACTTTTTCCTCTGTCGTCGTTCTTCAACTTTTCCGAACGCCTTCCCGAAGCGAACATCGAAACGCCTTTTCGTTCTCTCTTCTATAAGCTCCTGCTGGTCGGTTCCCGACTTCGGCGCAGCCACAGGCGACACCGAAATCTCGACTAGCTCAGCGAATATTGGCCTGTCGTCGGGAGCATCAGTTGGGAGTGACAAGGGCACTACGTGCCCTTTAGACACCTCGTAACTTCCAATAGCCCCTATCTCGTCGTCCCTCGCCTTTTCTGCAACATTCTCAGTAAACAAACACCGAAGAGTGTTATCGTTCTCCTTTTCGACTGTTAGGACTACACTATATCCAAACTGTCTGGCTTCAAAAGACGGCTCAGCCGCCCACGTCTTCGGAATCTCAACGAGCTCCGCTGATTGTTGCTCGAGATCTGGTACTTAAGCTGGTGGCCGGGCGGAATCGGCTTGCTCAGTGGCGAGATCGTCATTACTCCGAACTAAACCAGGAAAACCATTCGATGCCTCGAATGCTATCTTAGTCACAAGGTGGCTTCATTCTCAAGTGCCATCCGAAGAAGCATCCTCCGTTGCAGCGGACTCGTCCAGCCTCTCGGTAGTCTCATCGTTTACGCGATCCTGCGAAACGTCGCCGTTCCCAAGGTCTCCCGCGAATGTGAACGATATGAACACTCTTCCGAGATGTCCAAAACCAACACTGACACATTAACGCAGTCAGTGGACGTGCATTGCCCTCTGTCGACAGCCTGAGCTAATGCGTCTTTGTTAACTCTCTCAGCAACCTTGTCGCGCTGCTGGGCCGCGACAGCGACTTCCCAGTCGCGCACCCAAGCGTCTGCTCCTGACAGTGTTGCACGGTGCTTTCCACGAAAACGAAGCAACAATTCTAACTCAGGATTTTAAAGCAAAGATTTACTACTTTCGTCCAGCGACTTCGTGGAGGATACGCAAATGACCTTTTGACCGGAGACACACCCCCGGCGACACTCCCCTCGAAGCGCATCGCGTGATTCGCCGGGCCCGCTGTTGGCGCCTGCAGGCGCCGACAGCGGTCGCCACCGCCACTGCCGCCGACGCAGCCAACCAGCCCCCAGCCTCCCATGCATGCGGCGCTCGGTCTTTTCGGGCAACGTGACTCATCTCAAGGCCGGCGAACAGGAAAGGTGCGTTCGCCATGAATGTTGGCCCCGGCGAACTCCGCGTTCGCCTGGTCTCCTTCTGTGAGCGTTGCACGGAACTGAACGACTTTGAGACGTGGTCGGCAATACAGCTACATCAAAGGTTTAACCAAGCGACATCAAGACTGCGCCAGAAAAAGCCAAGCTTTTGCTTTGCATATCCAAGGTTAGCTGAGCTAAGCCACATCGATTTTTTCAACTTCACTTCCAGCAGAAGATGACTGAAGTGCTCAAGTTTCTTTTTCTCCCATTGGAGTCTCTGTCGCTCGAGCTTCTTTCCTTTCCATTGGAGCCGCTCGAGCTCGAGATAGTACTCTCGTATGTATTCCTCGTGTTGGTTTTAATCGTTCCAGTTCCTGTTTTCGTTTCTCTCGCTTGCGTTCTGCCTCTGCAGCCTGACGTATAACGGCCTCCCTGTCGTTGGTAAGCTCAATGCATTCCAACAGCTCGTCATCGTCAGCCCCACAAGCCAGTATAGCCTCTATCAGCTCTGGCTTTCTCAGCGCGTCCGTAACATCCACGTGCAAGTCTTTTGCAAGCTCTAACTACTCCGGTTTTTTCAACTCTTTCAAATTCATGGCCGGTCCAGAGTACTGCTTTCCGACGGCTCCAAGTTTGTTTTGTGCAAATAACCCACGCGACAAAAAGACACGCCCTACCAGCGGTCCTCTGAAGCCGGGGTATAATTCAGTGAAGAAAAGTCCCACACTCACAATTGGCCACTGTGAAGTCTGTGCAGTCCGAAGCCCCCTTGACGTCCGTGGTGTTGGATATCCCACCGCTGGCACCAGTTGGTACGTTCGGGAAGGCGTCCCCGAAACGGGCTCCGTCGCCTCCGTCATGTGAGATAGCGTGGTGGTGAGCGATCAGCAGAGGTTGGTGCCTTTGTGATGACGACAAGAATCCGAAGGTAAACATTAACTGCTTTACTGCATGGCGAAAGACGAGCTGAAGCAATACAGGTACTCTTCCGGGCAAGGTTACAGCGTGATTCGACAGGATGACAACACGAATTCGCTGCTGCAAAACTAATTGAACTATCCACAGAAAGGGTGGGTTTTAAACACAGATGCCGTAAAGGGCTGTGTGGCTATTCCAGTGCTTCTGTGCACAAGGACCGAAAATAGAAGAAACAAACTCAATACTCTTTCCGAGTTCGTGAGGCCAGCAGTACCGGTGCTCGTTGAGTCTGAGAGTAGAGGGAGAGGAGATCTCGGCTGCGGCACCGGTGCCGCCAAGACATGGCTCGGCCTGAAGATGCATTGGCTTCGTGTTTTGTAGCTGCAATGGCTTCAGTGACCGCCAACAGGACACGCGCGGCAGGCGCACATGAGGAGGGCAGGTTCGGTCACAAAGCACAGGAGTGATGCACGAAACTTGCAGTAAGCGCCAAAATAATAGCGGCGCGCTAAATTGCAATAATTGGCGTATTCATGGCAGGTTGGGGCCATTACTACACCAGGGTGACCGGGATAATTAGAGATTAATGGGAGAGGCTTTTGTCCTGCAGTTGGCGTAGATATGCTGGTGATGATGATGATGATGAGGATGAGGATGATGATGAAATGCAATGACCCTCTTCTAAAACTCGTCGCACGCGAGCGTGTTGCGTTTGGGTTCACCAAACTTCCTAGGGGCCCCAACGACGGGTTACCCTGTTCTAAAATTTGCTATTTTTAACGTCCCGCATTACAGTTGGATTTTTAATAATACGAAGGCTGCGTTTTGTTGGTCTCAGGCATTGGCACCTAGACTTTGTAGGGAAGTATACCCAGGTGGGTACATGATATGGAGAGCGGCTTAAGTAAAAATTCAAATTTCCTCTGTCTAACGACGATGATGGTTGAAATGCGAAACTTTCTTGCGTGCGAAAATCAAATACCGTTGTGCGAAAATCAGCGCCGCTGCAATCAAAGTCAAAGCGTCAACGATCAAAGGGCGAACTGCGGTGCGAGTCAAAGCCCAGACCCCTACGACAGCGAACGAATCCTTCAAGAGTAAACTGAGCACCCCCCACCCACCCATCGTCGTCGTTCAAAGTAAAGCGTTCCAATTCGCTTTAAAATCCAAACGGATTCGACCGTGCCAGTATGGTGCCATCGTTTAGACGTCTGCTTAATAACGCGAGGGACGCAGGTTCCATTGGGACCACGGGAAGCGTTTTCTTCTTGTGGTGTTATAATCATCATCATCGTCATCATCATCATGTGCGATCCCATTGTCCAAAGTTAGCTTTCCTGCAGTGCCTTTAAGGTAACGACACCTTCATCAGTGACACCAAGAACAGTTCGCTTTAAAGGCGACTGCACACTACGGTAATTTTGTGGAGAGAGTGAGGAACGCAGTATTTATGCGGTTTGAGCTTTCCGCACGCCTTACCGGGAAATGAACCACATTGTGCATGGTAGGCACATTCACCAATGGTACTTTGCTAAGTTAAGCTGGTCTGCTCCCCTCGACTGAAGCGCGATCATTTCCCTGAGCCGAATAAATTTAGCCGCTTTCCTTCTGGCGGGTAAATCGCTTGCAGCAGCTGGAACATGAACTTTCAAAACGAACTGATTGCGGTACAAAAGAACGTGCAGAACATACACTCATATGAGCGTATTGGGTTGAGCGTTTATTTCTTCTAGCGGGAATCTCATTGGCAGCTGCCTCTAAAGCGGTCTTTCTATACCGATGTTTGCTTACTGAGATCTAAAACTGTTTCATAGCGGTAATCAGAGTTCACAGCGGTGCTTAAAAAAAAATTTGTCTTTAAACCGGCGCCGTTTATTAGTGTTCTTCAGCTTATAATAGCTAGCTTGCTTTTTACCTCAAATTTTGGAAACTGCATTCCGCTGAGTCCCAAAACAAAACAAAAGGGCAATCGGGAAAGTGCCAGGATATAGAGACTTTAAATAAAGTACTTCACGTCCTTCACGTCAGCCTATGAGCTCGAAGTACCGCGCAGGCAGGCCAACTTTTCTATCCGGCGTCATTAGCGACCTGTTCCAGGATATCAGTCCCGAAATCTGCCGATGAGAGCAAGCCCGCAAACGATGGATTGCTGTGAGGGAGGGCGAATGGGGAGACGGCGGAGAGGAAACCAAGAGGTCAAAGCTCTCGCAGCGCATATTTACTCAACAGGGATGAACGGAGCTGAAAGTGGTTTTTTACCGCCGGGCCTTGTCCTCGAATGGCAGAGGTTTGACCAGTTTCATCACGGAGCATCCATGCGAACTGATTGCGTCTTGGCCGTAGGCAAACATTCCCCGAAAATACCAGAGGTGGCTCAGGCCAGGCCTTGACTCATTTGTATCTTTCATCTAAGTCATAAAACAAATCCCAGAGAAATCGGTATCGCGGCCGGAGAAACGGAATTGCTCTCCGAAGTCTTTCTCCCAGCGAAGAAGAAAGTATTCGATTGTTGTGCACGCTTCTACGAACATAGCGGCTCTCCCGACATCCAATGGTGCTCCCATCGACCGCTCTCAAGCAGAGGAAATGCAAAGTGAACACTGTCCTCCGGAGAACGATGACCCTCGATGACCATCAAGTGCTCGCTGACTCTGTGATCCGGTTTTGCCGTGTGCGTGAATACCTTTTCCATGTGTTTACCCCCATTTGTGTTATTTTTTGCAAGCGTACATATCACGCTCGTGTGCCTCTTTTAGACTACGCAGCAATGTTCTGGCTCCACTCGGTGAAGAAGCCAGCGTTGAGGAAGATGGCAAGTCAATTTTCGTGCATGGGTGTTCAGCGATCTCCTACATTCAGTGAAGCTCTAGTTCCGAATACCCGTGAGGCATGCGGAACGTTTGAATTTGACGCACGCAGCAGCAAACGCGCATTCGGGTCCAACTATCGTAACTATCATTTTGGCAACAGCATGAATTGTTTTCGTTCGAGTTTTGTCACGGAATAGGGTGATGTCTTTTTTTCAGCGGTGTTCCAACTTGCCCCTTCTGGAAGTCTCCCTCCGTCCGTTCCATTTATGCTCAGTGAGAGCTGAAGAAGGATACATTATTTTAATACGCAGAGCCTAATACTCAGCAAAAGTGACTGATGTATAATTCTTTGAAAACAAATTTGAAGTCTCTTTGCTAATCGCGTTTGTTTATGTGTCCTTACAACATTTCTTGAGTAGTCGTCTCCACTTTCAACAATATCAAACTATGAGGCGTACTAAACGTTCTGAAAGCACATAGGAATGTCAGAGAAAAATGCCGGAAAATACATTAAATGTGCAGCCACAAGTAATAGTTTCGCATCATAACTAATAAAAAAGATGATAAATTGTTATACACTTTAGGGCGAATAAATTGCTGATGGACGGCGTTTGAGGTGACTCGACCCTCAGCACTTTTCCTAGTGGCTAAGTGGATTTTTTTCCTGCGCATTGCCTAACCAGATGGGTGCCAGGGCGCCCTCTCTTGCCGCGGCCCAACAGTCAGAATTAGAAGAAACACCCATAGATTATGCAATGCGAATTCTTCGAGTAGCTCCACACGAACATATATTTCCACGTCCTTTCTTCGGTCCATTTCTACGTCGGCTCTCCACTCAAATACGAACACACTCTGGCGGCTTATTGCATTTATTGTGCAATTATTGTCCTGAAAGACGTTATACATCAGGTCCTGAAAATTATTATGTCAGATAAGCAATGCTTATGACTTAGTGAATGCCAAACCATTAGTGTCCAAACGCAGCTTATGTCCGCGCACTATGGTCATCTTCCTGCTCTCTTCACTTTTTTCTTCTTCCCATCTTATCCCCTGTCTATTTTGCCTAATTGAGCCCTAGACAATCCTTTTTGTACTTACGAAGTTTCAATTCAATTCAATTTTTCCGCGTTCGCACTACTCGGGCACCAATTGTTGCCAGAAAGCTTGTCCGCGAGCACCGACGAATACCTTTTTCTTATATTCAATGGGGCTCTTCAAGTAGAAAGCGGAAGCGACGGTTGCGAAAATAAGTTTTATGTGCTTTTGGGAACTATTTTGTGAATTTCTAATGAGACGCAGACAAAACAAACTCCGCCATGGTTCTTACACGGTGGTTTTAGGCATCAGACCTTTTGGACTGAATTTAGTGAATCCGTTTCCATTTGTGTTTTACTGCGGGTATACATTATACCGCGTTCTTAAACTGAAGTAATTCTACGTTTCTAAGTTACACACCTTTGCGACATATAGTTGACAAAAAGTGCTGTTTTTAAGCGCTTGTGATCTCTCTTTTAAAAAAATAGGCTAGTAGTTATGATCCCCGAAAACGTCTGTAACAAGTGTTTTCGCATAGGAACCATAAAACACTTAAAAAACCTCTGCAACTTCTGCTATGCTACGGAAGAGCTGAGTGCCCAGCCTTTTTTATGAAACATGGTTAGCTCGCAGCATAGTTGTAAATTGTACTGTCTCGTCCCGCAGTTTCAAATGTGCGGGAATTGATGGGCTCACTATGCTTGCATAAAACAGCGGGGACCCATGGTTTCATGCGAAAAATTTAAAATATATCACTCCTTCTCTGCTGAGGGCTCAACCATGACGAGTTTTTTGTCGTTTAGTAGGGTAGAGAAGCACCACTTTTAAAAAGAACCAGATAATGCGTTATAGTGGGCCTCTTCGATTTTCCACTTCTGGCTCCCCGCGAGCTGCCCGCGGGTAGTCCGAGGATTCCCCGAAGCCATAGGGATACACGGGAAAATCGAATGTTGGACTGCTTCTCGGGGAGTCCGCGGTGAGCCCGAGACTGTAAATCGAAGAGGCCCAGTAATTACTTCATGCAAGCGGCTTGGAAATTCATTTTTGATACCCTTTATTTTAGTTCGTACGGATCACACCAATGCGCGATGCTCCAGTTTACTCATTCGAGACGCAGAATTCAATGTGCCGATGAATATAACACAGCATTCTTGTATATCTTTCCGGCATAAGTTAATATCGAGCTCAGATCTGAAGTGAGCAGTTTTTTGTGTTCATGGCAGACTCATCAAATTGTGGCACACAGCCAGAGTTCTCGGCATTGAGCGCAAAAGTCAGATTGGATTGGTACGGGAACTTATTGTTCCTATTTCCCGAACTTAATTCAAGCACAAGACCGCCATGCCAACGTACTTTTTTCAGTCGGTGAATGAGGTCGTGTAAACAACGCGACTGCGGAGGCTAAAATCGGTGACCTGTTCTTTCAAGAGGAAATGTTTTGCTGAGGTCACTGCCGGAAGGAGACTGAAAAGAAAACGCTCACTTTTGAGATGTACTGGGACATTCGTAACAAGAATCCGGTCCCTTTTGTCTGCTGGGATAGAAGTGTAAATAAACGTAACCTCATTACTCCATATAACCAAGACGTTTAATACATAAATTGTAGAAGAATTTCAAATTTTCATATTTTCTCCATTCCGTCGCAGTCGCAACTGTGATACGGAGCAGATAATTTTGCTGCCGTATACATTAAAGACGATAGTCTTTTTTGGGCTACTTGAAGCCAGAAATTTTGGTCTGTCTGTAAGTCTGTTTGCCTGTCTGTGACTCGAATCAGCCCCCCTGCCTAAGTGAAGTAGTAGCTACGCAATAGTCTTATATACGCACAGCCAGATCTAATTGTCTAAGTCCGGTGTGAATGTTTATACTGGCCAACACTGTTGAACAAGAACAAGGCATTACGCAGATATAAGGCAGAACATCAATACATAAGTGATATTTGCAATGTTTTTTTAATCAACAAATCATAGATGCTTGGTTTTTCCGATATCAAATGATATTCTGCATCTGCTGCAGAAAACCATTGCCTGCTGTTGCCCGGGCTCCTAAGCGGCATTCGAGAAATTACATAACTTTCTGCTTGGAACGCACGTGGAGTACGCCAACGTGGTTCGATTAACGTTGAAGTAGGGCGCTTGATTCACGCGCGTCTCCGCCGTACTGCAGCGCTGGTATCGAGGAACTCGGCCTGTAGCAGTGGAACGCGGTAAATTTAAATTGACTTGAACAATCCTTTAGTGTGTTTACTTTGGGACGAGCGCGACGCAACAGGAACACCATGAGAGATGAGCGGGAAAGCAAATGGAGGCATTTACTTGGCAAATGTCGACAAAGATTATCGTCTTTTGTGGACATTCGCAACGGAAGGAGCAGATTCGTGGCCATTTTTTTTTTCCTTTGGGATAAAAATTATGCGAAAAAAAACGACTCGGGCTGCTACGCAGCCGGAGGAAGTTTGCCACGGTACAACGTACCGGTAAAGAGTCTCAGTGCCCCAAATATGGACAATTGTCAGGATATTCTGACTACGATCACGAATAAGTTGGAGTGAAATGCTGCGCTAGTCCCGGCTGTACGGAAATTTAATCCCCACTAAGACATAACTAGTACATCCACTGCTGAATACTGCTCATTTTTTTCCGTAACAAGCACCTTTATTCTAAAGAGGAAGACGAGGGATGAATTTAATGAAAAAGAGAAGTCAACCTTGCAACGAGCTTGGCTTTCTACTCCACTAGAACATGAGAGGGGAGGGAATGCGCGAAATAAGCAAAAATACAAAAATGCATAGAAACACTAACAAACTCAGATCAGCACAGATAAACTGACCGACGCCAGAACGCACAAACAGCACACGTACAGCAGTAAAGTTAAGGCAAAAGTTCACAGAGTTTTGTCCAACCCGCAGTCACGGAGAAACAAAACCAAGACCCTTGTGGTCCGTGTCACCACTGCAGTTGAGTGCCATGGACCTTTCTTTTGCTGCCGCATTCGACAACATACAGACCTATGAAGTTTAGGAGTAGTCCACCCTAACCGTTTAAGAGAAGCAGATGGAATCACCTACATTCAAATCTAGCAGAGACGTACAAAGGCAAGGGCAGCAGCTGCAAGGAAAGCGCTGTGGTTGCTTGTTTTTATGAGATTATGAAAATTAAACACAAATTCGGTACCGCACAATTACCCGCCGAAGGCGGAGCAAATAATTTCTTCGCTGAACATTTTTTTTTCACTTTCCGAATCGTATTCCGTTCATCGTGCATCAGTGGTTATAAGCGTAAAAGGCGTTATAAGTCTGGATATCTCTGCTAGATGGAACAGTGCAAGGAAAGCGATGTATTCTCTTTCGAAAACGTCATAGGTTTTTATGAAGTTACGCGCAGACTAAAAGCTCGGCGCATAGGTAAGAATACCATAGGGTAAATGATGATCGACCGATGGATGACCGACCAAATTCGACTTTACGGCTTACCGGCTAACCAAGTCATATCTTTCAGGAATGGGATGCCTCAATGCAAGCCGGCCGATACATTTTCTGGAATAGGGAATGGTAGTGGACCTGTGGCGATCAAAAAAATAGAAGTGGAAATTACGACGAACACAGACAGACTGAAAACCGATTGAAGTAGTATATTTAAATTTGGTCAAAGACGTGGGCAAGAGATGGGCTTTTCAGACATCCTCGCCTGCTGACTGAACCCTCAATTTGCTCATAATACAGCCCCTGGCAGATTACCTGATTTGTTGCGCAATTTAAAGATATTGCTTTATCCTTCTATCCAGTCTTATTTCGTCTGCTGAAGTTCAGAGACTGTTCCACCCGGTGCGAACCCGACATCTCTTCTAGTTCTGCTCAGACGGGGTTTAATTGATTTTCTCAGTGGCTCGGCCGATGCAGACCGCATTATTAGGAGGGCGGGTCGTAACCACGTGCTAATGTAAACTAGTGGTGGAATGACATAGCCGAAAAGGTTGCAAACTAGTGGGCAAGACTCTTTGCATAGCTCTCCCTTCAGAGTAAAAGAGAGACAATAAATCCAATGATTAGAGTCCTGGCTTTGAGCAAGTTGGTTGTGTACGATCTGGAACACGATTAAAAAAATAGAACATAGCATTTCCATTGCGCGCTTCCCTCACTTTACGTCCGTATTTTTAAACCTTCCCTATGAATGAGCAAAATGAAGGCCGAGGAATTTTTGTTACTGTGCTTGCTTTTGCTAAAAGTAACTCTTCCGCGGAGAGTGAGAACTCATTAATTGGGCCATTAGCATGACAATAGTGCACCCAGCACTGTACCAATCCGAATTGCGGGGTGCTTCAGAAAAGCCGGGAGATTCACAGTGTGTTCCCTTTATGCGGAGTGCATTTGTGCCTGCGGTTCACTAAGTGATCACCGGTTCTTGATTACGCGTAACGCAGGTGCAAGCGTTCTTTCGGAGTTCTGCGCTGGCTTTTCAGGCTGCACTCTGCAAGCTCCTCTGGATGGCCCCGTTTTCTTTTTTACCCTGCGAGTGGCTTGCGCCTTATTTCCTAAAGGAGAAGTTGTCCAAGTTGAAACATGCAAACTCCGCGGCAAATCAAGATTACGGCTTACACGGATATGGATGATAACCGCTGGATCTGGATCTTTGTGTTTCTTTGTCGTTTGTGTCGGTATTGCTGCATTTTCTTTATCAGGTAGACAGTCGAAGAAAGGCGCTTTTTCCTATTGAATATATTTTGGGGAATGTTTTCTCGGAGTAGGCAGCTATACGCGTGAGTTAAAAGCGCAGCATCCAATATGAGCCTCTTGTATACGCTCTACACAACAATCTAAGCTGCACCAAGATCTCTGACAAAACAGAAACTGTATGGGCACGCAAAACACGCGAACAAATTGCTGATTTATTTAAGCAAGGATTTAAGAGCCCATGAGCGGTTTCCTCGGCGTTGTGGTGGTAGTGGAATGCTGTTTCGGGGCTGTTTTTTTTTTCTTTCGCGAAGCCATTCACAGCGCTAAGCTCCAAACGATGTTCATTGAAAGGAAGATACCAAATGGGTGACTTTTAAATATTACGATCACCTGTGTCAGCTTAAGGGAAGCTGTCTAAATACAAAACAATGGTTATAAGGTTGCGCCTTCTGTGATAGTAGCGAACTTGGTACATTCCCACTTCATATTCATCCTTGAGAATCATCTAGATGACGTAATTTTGCTTTCCGCTGTTTATACACTGGAAGTTGTATGTGACACATTTCCTGATTTACGATGATCTTGGAAGCCACTGCCCGCTGGTCTGGCTTTTTCTTTCGCGTTTGGGAAGAGAGACGTAATTCTCGGCGAATGCCCGCAAATCTACAACGAAAGCAATTTAATGTTACCGCTGAGAAGAGTCCGTAAGCGTGAAAAAAAAATGTTAAGCATTGTTCGTTACACAATCGAAAAATTGACCTCGTGTATGCCTGCGTCGCTGCACGTGCCGCCTAAGGACTAAAGCGTTCCGACTGTCCTTCGAATGTAGCCCCCCTTGCCCTCTTGGCCCTCCTCCTGCCTCCCTTCCACCACCCTCTCCCGCGTTGCTCTTCTTTGCCACCAACTCCTCTCTTTTTCTCGTATATGCACCAATCTTTCTCTCCTTCCCTCTTCTATTTCTGTCCCCACCTTTTATACATTCCGCTCTAACTTTCCACGTACAATACGTCACTGGAGCGCATTACCAGAATCTGTCGTTCTTTCTCGGACTGCTTCGGAATTTGAGAACCGCCTTCTTGCGGGCCCAAGTACAAATGAACCTAACCTACGTTGTTAGTAGTGCTGAATGCATGCTTGCACACATGTGTGTTTATCTGTATATGTATATGTATAGAGTTATTTATTTTACTCATTCGCTTGGGTGTATTTTATTAAGTTTGTTTGACATTATTTGTTTGCATTGCTTGTGCAATAATATAGGCATGCATGATTATGTGATTCCTTTTGTGCGTGCTCGTGCACGCTTATATGTTATTACAAGAATTTTGTTACCCCACCCTGTATCGGCCTCAGCGGACAACAGTATGAGTAAATAGAAATAATAAAAAAATAAAAAAAATCCCCCTTCTGTCACCTCGTCGCCCCTTTTCCTTCCTCCAAATCCCTTTCCCTCGGGTCACGTTGTTGAGCCGTGGGTTAATTGTAATTTTCGGGTCACGGGCTCCTAGTATGTGATCCGCCTGCGGACCGGGTGACCAATGCATGACTGACAGAGGACACGTCGTTTGTTCACCATAAGTGCATATCCAGCGACCATCCCTCCTGTTGTGAGCGAGACACTGACCAACTTGCAAGCAAACACGTTAGAAACGTTCCTAGCTTTTCTAGTAACAGACAGACAGACAGACAGACAGACAGGCAGACAGACGGACAGACAGACAGACAGACAGGCAGACAGACGGACAGACAGACAGACAGGCAGACAGACAGACAGACAGACAGACAGACAGACAGACAGACAGACTAAAAATATTTTTTGTGCTTAGGTAGCCCTAGAGAGACTATGGTCTATAAAACCCGTAAAATTACTGGTGTCCGATACAGCCGCATAACTGTTTTCACCGACACTGTCTGCACTCTCTTCACTCAGCAAAAACGGCATGAGTTCCACCTTATAAAACAAACTCCGTGCTTTTAACGCAGTATAAAGAATGCCTAATCGTTGTCTTTATAAAATATCTTAGGTGACCATGCTCAAAGGTAAGAATTATGTGTACGCGTTTTTCACATCCCATGCTCTTTTTTTGAGGCACGTGGCAAGCAGAAAATCAGTCGACGCACAACACAACATCCCCACTCCAAGTTGGGGTTCTGTTGTTTTGGTTGCCCTGGCGCGTTTGTATTTCTGTTTCAAGTGAAGATGTACTGCGCAGGAGTTTAGCGAAAAGTCAGACTTGTGTACTCTATAATCGATTTAAGGGAGCAGGGGTGTTTCTTGTACACGTTACCGACTAGATGTAAGGGTTAGAATACTAGCCCGGATGAGTGAACGTTTTGCACTTTGAGAGATGCACATTTATTAGCGCCAATTTTCACAGCATTTCTATGGCGTCATTGAAAGACATAGGATCATCGAATGTTTAATTAGTTGGACAAGCTCATTTCGCACGCCTATTAGATCAGCCAGGGTGCCCGAATAGCTTGTCCACGTAAAGGTTCTTTATTTAAAGAAATGCACCAATGCACTTTATGCAGATGGGTAACGAGCGAAGTTGTAACGTGCGGCTAATATTTATCCGTGTGTTACTCCTTATCGTTAATTACGGTGAGAGAGAGAGAGAGAATAAAATTTTTCTAGTCGTCGAGCAGAGGCTGATGTTAGGGGCCTGGCCCCGTCAAGTGCGTCCCTAGTTCGGATTTCTCAATCTAGTTTTGTAGAGTGCATGTCCTCTAGCTCATATGAAAGGCACCGTTTTATATAGTGAGGTGACCACGAGGAATTTCAAAATAACTTGCTGAAAATAATTTTGATTTGGCCCTAAACTTTCTGAAATCAGAAAGGTGGCACCATGTATGTCTAAACGTGGCACTACCGTGCATATACAAACAACTCCGCCCGTTTCAATGCGTGATTCAAAAACTGCGCGTTGGTATAGGAAAGACTGAAAGAGTACATTTTATAATTGTTTTAGCTGGGGACAAGTTTCTAAATACCTCTTTTCATATCACGTTCAATTAAAGGTGTGCTGCTCTGCGGCTCACTGTTGAGGTTGCCAGAAATCTTCTTGGCAGCACATTAAAAATTCCGTATTCAAACGTTCTTTAGTACTATCAAGGAAATCATTTTGGTTCAAGGTGCTTTATGTGATGCCCTTTCATTTGGGATAGACGGCATACACTCTCCAAAAATTGGTCGTTTCTCCCTTTAAAGTATTTTTCATTATACTTTGCGTCTTTGTTGTATTTGCTTACGTTAGCGTTCCTGCTCTCGGCGTCGCTGGTCGAAAGCTGCCTACTTCTCGGAGGCACGCAGGACGCGAAGCCTGCCCACTTCAAAGTAACGTGAGGCTGATGTTTGACTCCGCCCGGCCGCTGACTCCGCTCCAACCGCCGGAACCTCCTGCCGCCATGATAGCTTAATTTCTGCTTCACGCAATAGTTCGCTCCGCGCGCACTCTGCCTCGAGAGAGAAAAACCCAGCCAATAGTTCTCCCCTCACTTCTAACTCTTATTTCATCACGCATCCGTACCATAGGAGTTTTCAGCGTACACGTACAATCACCATGAAGCAATGGAACACACCGGACTTTTCAAATCACCATCTCTATATTCATGAAACCCTTCTTCAGTGCCTTCTTCCGTATGGGTTGTCTCGACCCCAGTCGACTTTACTTTGTAGACTGTGGTTGGGAGTGGCCTTCACGAAAGGCTACTTTTTCCTCATCGGGATGGCCAGCTGCGCCCAATGTGACGCTTGTGGGGTGGAAGTAACTATAGAGCATTTGCTGCGTCGCTGCCCCGAATACTCGTCGGAGAGGAGCGTGCTTTCCACCACGCTCAGCCGATTGGACAATCGACCACTTACAGTAGAGACTATCCTAGGTCATCAGTCTCTACCATCAACTTCACAGAAGGTGACGAAAGCCCTTCTACGTTTCCTGAAGAAACCAATTGGGCATGGAAGACTGTAGTGCCTAAAACGGGACTAGGGGGTGCGCCTTCCCACTCCTATCTCTTCCTCTTCTCCCGCCTTCTCTTTAATCCCCTGAACCCCACTCCCCCCGTGCAGGGTAGCAAAGCGGGCACTACACCTGGTTAACCTCCCGGCCTTTCCGGCCTTTCTTTCTCCTTTCCTCTCAGGACCGGCGGGTTTTCCTTTCGGCGAGCCATATGAAAGTTTCCTTCAAAACTGAAACGCAAGACGGTTCTTTTTAAGCCAAAGCCACAAGTTCCCCATTATACAACAAAACTGACGTTATCGTTATCAGGGGGATAATACGGCAGCGTCTGTAGTGTCTAAACAAAGAAAGCATTTCAATCCGTATGGTATCGAACCAGGTTCTTCACAGTTGGAGCCGAGTGCGTTACCACAGCGTTATCTAAGCATGTTGCCAGTGGTGGAACAAAACTTACACTTCTGCGTGCGGAGCTGACGTGAGCAGAAATGCTGCACCCCAGCCATGTTAACTCTGATTCTAGGAAAGCGGTGGCGTAGAATGGCGCCAGCATGGTTGTCCAAATAATTTGGGCTAAAACTGGAAGAAACAAAAGTTAAGATATAGGTCGAAACACGATGTACCAGTGAAACAACCTTTGATAAGTATCGCCAGCCGAAGTCACAATGATTTCGCTTTCAAAGCACGCCAACACACTGAACTCCAGGGAACAATTTTGTGCTTATTTAATTTTATACATGGTTACGAGACAAGAAACATGTTCTCGGCTGAGATGCGTCGCGTTTTCGTGTCATTTTCTGATTACGCATAGCTTTTCTCGTTCTGGTGGTCTACGCCTTTACTCACCGCTTCAGCGCGCGCTCTTAAAATATCTAACCCGTGCTCCCGATCCGCAATCAGGGATGAAAGACAGTGTAACGGCAGAGTAGTATCAACAATGTCAGAATAAATGTTTGCGCGTTTCCATGGTGTTGAAAGTAGGTTGTGCGCTCCTATTTTAGGCACTATTAACAATCCGGTAGACGGCAATTCTATAGGCCACCAAATTCTGTGCAGGGATCACCGAGCGTTCCAAACGTGTAATTCCAAGCTTTAGTCATGGTGCCTGGCGTGTGTCATTCCTGCCAAGAACGTGCTTGCAATCCTAATTACCCCGTGTCTGCCTATTACTACCCGCATATCTTGTGTCTGCTGCAGATGGGGAAGGGGCGCCGTTATACGTCTGCCGTACACCTCGCGCGCGTTTGAGCACTTCGAACGGGGATTACCACGTGTGAATCCTGCTAAGCTCTTTGAGAATGGCCGTGATATCTGCAGCTAGCCCATTAATGCTAGATTACGCGCTAGCAGGAGCCGCGCCCAACATGATCAAAAAGCTCGAAATTAACTTTTTTGTGCGGGATGTAGAATATTTTCTTACGACACGTCGTCTGGCGTTGGGCTAAGGGATATTTTGTATGAAGCTCTCTTTTTCTCTCTGGCGAGGTACGTCGTCCACAAGCGCAAATGCTCCAAAAGAACGTGCCGGTATTATAAGCGCCGGTTATTCTGGAAATCCGTCTAATACCCGCACATTCTATGTTTTTTACAAGCGCGTGGATGGCGTTGTACAGAAATATAACATTTGTCAAGCACACCGCTAGGCATGAAAAGGACAGGCACAAATACTTCTAGAGAATACATAGAACGAGGACTTATTGCGAGTGTCCCATGATTATGCCCTGCCGAATGCACCTGTTTAGTCCAGCGACGGTATCCGTTTTGAGCAAGCCCTCATTGGGGAAAAGCGAACACCCGGATGTGACGTCATGCAAGCACGGCGGAGCTATGAGCCTCGGCTTCTCGGAGCAGACGATTTGGAGCAGACGATATTCCGTCGCCTTGTTGTTGGTTCGCTGGCGGAACAATAAACGCATAAGAGACAGTTTAGAATAGGTTTAGTCGTTTAAAATGTGTTTTCAAGAACAGTTGCGCAAACGTAAACCCAAAGCCCGCCTACAACTGCAAGTACGTCACAATAAAACGGACGCAAAACGGACGTTTTCAAAAGGGACGAAGACGAGAATACCGCCCCAGGACATGGCATATTCTTCTTCGCTAAGATTATTATTTGTGTACAGGCTATGGGCGGCGTTATCGTCACGTTTTGTGTTAGCGGAAAGTCCTTCTATTATTTTTGAGGAGATCAGTAGAAGGGGTTGTAAACGTGAGTGGTGCTTATGTTTCTAATATTTGCTTCGTTCTAACACTGTAGCCCTTGAGGGTTAATTAGGTGCGCGCTGGAGAGTTAAAAAGAAAGTTTTTACTTCGATATTGTAAGCACAAACGGAAACGTTTAACCAGAATCGTATAAAAGTAAAGAGGGAAGAAAATATCCTTGTTTTCACAGCACGCTGAGCCTAGGGCGCCTTTTTCGAAGCTATGGCCATGGCTTCCACCGCTTGAGATACCACCACGAGCGCCCCACCTGTGTAATCAGCCTATCAATTGCCTTGTCTCCGAAAGAGGTGGCGTTTATTGAAGGCTAACTTTTTGCTTAATGCACTGAACTGCTAAAACTGATACCAAGATGACCTAAATGCTTGTTTATTGTGTTTTTGTATGTCTTGTGTGTCTTTTCGACTTATGCTCTTATCGCAGAGCAGCCTTGCTGTTCAGATTGTCTTGCTGCAAATAAACACCTTGCGGTAGTCAGCGCTGTGTGTGTGCAGCATCTTTTTTTGTCCGGTTCTGAGCACTGTTTTGTTATGGCGATGCAAACAAACAAACGCTACAGGCATAAAGCCCCGCCTCCCATGATCACAGAGTAAGAATTACGGGTAAATGTTTCGTGGCGACCACATGCCCACATCGTATGCCATGTGTCGGGGTATCCTGCAGAGAACGAGTGGACGCGCCCAGTAGTTTTCAAGTGGTATTAGGTGGATATTGTGTTAGGTAGATATTGCCAGGTGTTCGGTGGATATTGTGTTAGGCTGTATCTTTATACGAGGAGGACGTAGTGCCGCATTGCGAGGTGCACATCCCGCTGCGCGCGAACAGACGTGATGTATGGGTGGTGTAATGCTTGGGGACGTGCTAGCCAGGCGCCACGTAAACGGGTGCTCGAGCAAGCGTATATGCCCACTCATTAAGCAGATTTAGTTGGGTGTACCCTACGGAGGAGCGTCCGCCGCGGAGATGCGTGTTGCGACTGTGAATGCGCAGCATGCTATGCATGCGTCCCGATGATGCGTTGCTACTCACGCAATATCTAGGGAAGGTTAGGCTACGGCGGCAGGTTACAGGGACCCGACTGCACATGCGCCCGCGGGGGTGGCGAGGAGTTCGCCTCTCAGCGGAACGAATGCGCGGGCTCGGCGAGGCATGCGCGCCCGCCCCCGAAAAACGAATGCGCACCTGCCCTGTCGGGTCCCGGCACCCGCCGCCGTAGCGTTAGCATACTCTAGCCGCTATGTTAAAACCCTCTATTGCTACATTAAGTTCGGGTACTTTAGTTCAAAATATACAAAAATGTCTGCCTTCTGTCTGTCGTCGAGCGAGTGCGGGTTGATGCTGGCTCCACAGGGGGCAGCTCCTTACGGCTGATTGTTGGTGGGCGGCTTGCGAATCACGATGAAGGTGGCTGTATACGAACTGGTTATACTGGTGGCCACCCTGTTTATTGCGGCCACCTCCTAGCCTGTATAGCCGACTGGGCGACAAAACTTGGTCTGGGGGAACAGCGTCTTTGGAAGGGGAATTCTGGCGGGAATGAAGCCCATCGGAATGTGTGGGGACGCTTTTTCTCCAATAATTTCGGTTATGGCTGGAGAGTGCACATGACGTTGGTGGAGTCAGCGCCTTCTCTGTTAGCGCTCCGCACATGTGGAAGCGAAGTCAGCCCAATGTGCGTACTGGCTGACGTGAATGGCCATCTGAGTGCGAACATTGGCGCCGCTTCCTTCGTTGCTTCTAGTGAACTTGTAAAAAGTCCGGCAAATCGTTCTGAAATCATGAAGAATACTTTGCATCAAAACTGAGGCAGAACTCTTGCTTTGGGAGGATGAATATCTACCTAAGGGGAATTAGCGTTGTATTTTTTATGCTCGGTATGCAATGGGTCACGTTACTCGCACTTCGCGATTGCACGCAATAACCACTTAACCTCCGTTGGTAGAGCAAGGGGAACGAAAAACTCCGGTGCACGATGATCGGGGGTGGTGGGGTCACCGATATCAGTGCGCTTTAGCTCAAGTACGTGACAGCTAGTGTCCAGAATCAGAATAAATTTTATTTCTTGAAAACTTTTTTAAAGTACTGTGTTATACAGAAAGAAGTCCCATAGTCTGTGGCTCCATTGGGACCTCCTGTACTAAGAAATGTAAAAAACGGCACAAAACAGTCACTGTTCGAACTGTTCAAAACAGTAAATGCAGAAAACGGTAAAAAGAAAACAAAAACAAAAGCACTCAATGAAACCTTTCACTCACAGCAAGTTCTTATCCGAGGTGATTTTACACCAACAAATGATGAAAAGAGCAATAAAAAGCTAGCAGTCGTATAAAACACTTCACTGAATGCATTCAACCTCATACAGTGGACCCCGCTGATACGTCCCCCGTACTTACGACGACCCGCCTTTTACGACGGATCGCCGAGGTCCCGGCAAACTTCCCATAGAAACAATGCGTTAACAACCCCGATGATGTGACGCTCAGGAGGATGTGGTCCGCTTTACGACAGACCCTGGGGTGGATAAACCGGCGTTTTTCCCATATTTCACACTGCTTCGCCGCCTCGCCTCGACCTACTTTATTGTGAACCCTCGTTGGATGCTGCTTGATCTGCAACGGTCCGCAGGCGGGCAGACCATTTGCTGAACAGACGCAAGCAAGCAGGTGGGTACTCCTGAGCGGGAGTTAACCTGCGACGGCCCCACGCGGTAACCGTCTGCCGACGCGCCAACCACGAGAAGTCGAAGTTCAGGTGACAGGCGGACTGTGAATTTGAAACTTCCTTCAAGCGGCCAACGAACGCGAAAACACATACGAAGCAACCCCACGGCGATGGACGAACAGCCGCTTTCCCCGGCCGCTCGATCCAAGTTTTTTCCTTTCACGACGCTCTCTATCTCAAATCACGCTCCTCCACAGCAAGGGGGGAGACATGTACCAGTTGGCACCATCATTTTGGGTCACTCGCTGGCTGCCGCAGCAAGTAGCAACTGTATTAAGACCGGGATATAAATTTCGCCGCAACACGGTTTTCTCGCGAAGTTTGAATCATCTATTTCGTGTTGCTTGATCTTGGGGGAAAGAAAACCTTTATGTATTGCCGCGAATGTCGTTTTTTTTTCCAACTCTGCCTTGTACTATCGTTCGTTTCGCATGGCCTTGGCAGTTTCACACTCGCGTTTTCTCCTCTCAATATCCTCGACTCCTACGACGTCGGCCTTATCTCGCACGCGCAAGGCACGGGCCTGTTGGGTTAGCTGGACTCCATAAAAGGGAGGGGGGCACAACATAGGCGTTGCTTTTTTTAACTTGAAATTTCAGCTAGAGGTTCACAAACCATGCGAAAACGCGTTAAATATAGCAGTTTAAATAAGTTCTTAGCCCAGCTGTCTTGTGAGACCGTCTACTAGGTCGGAATGTACCGGCACCCCGCTCGTACGATGCTTTCACGACGTCACTTGGAAGTCGCATTATCGGGGTTCCACTGTACAAAAAATAGCTGTTGTAACAGAATTTAGACGTAATAAAAAGTAAACAAAAGTGTTCACAGGATGCCGGTCATCAAATGGATGCCTTTGAGATCATAACTAAATTTGTGAATACATTTATAGGTTTTGAATGCTGGTGGTTGTGAGTTTCAGAAGGATATTCAAAAATAATGTGCTACTTGTTTTCGTAGTTAGCACGTACTTTATGTATAATGAAACTATTGTTCTGAGCAAACCTGGTGACGTCCGTGTTGACAAACTGGGAAAGAGGAATTAAAGAGAAGGGAATCTGGTTATTAATTAGGTTGTGCACAAATTTAACGATCTTATACCTTACGAGGGGCTGAAACTGATAAAATGTTGTTGCTGCCCATCCATTGCATGGCATTTGTACTGAATAAACTGAAGGTGAGTACAGTCGACCCCACTTATTACAAACTATACCGTGACGCAGAATTTCTTCGTTATATCCGAAGCTCGTAATGACTCTATTAAGCCTTTTCTGCACGCAAAATGTGACGCGCACGCAACAAGCGCAGCGCTGCCATTCCCTTCACGGCGCAGCTGCAACAGTGAAGCTCCGCAGGCAACTTTACCGACCTCCCTCCAAGCGTATTTTTTTTTACATTTTCGCACTTGCGAGTTAGCTTGTATGCAATGCAACTAGCCAACATTAACAGAAGTAAGGAGAATGCACGTTGGGAGTCATTCGTCGCTACAACCGGTGACCAATCTATATTTGCTACATCTTGAGTCAATACTCCCGGACGAAAACGACTTTAATAAAAAAATTATTGGTGCAGCGAGTGTTTGAGGTAAAACGTATGATTAGGCGGTAATCATCAGTTATATCAATTCCAAGAACAAACGGATGTGGTGGCGATAGGAAGTTAGAGAAGGTGTGGCCAATAGAGTGCTGGAATCACCAACGCCTTGAGTTGGGTTAGTGACCCGGCATCAATGTCCACAGGTATTTGACAGGCTGGTGTAATTGATTCAGATAGCGGATGAGTGACCCATTAGAATGATGTTGATTAGATTAGTGCATTAGTGCCTTCGCTTGCTAACGTATCGAAAACTTGCTGAAGAGCGGCACAAAGGTCACATATTAAGGACGCCGCTGCCGGCGAAGCCGCACAAGCCAAATTGTTGGCTTTGGCGGGCCCATTTTACCTCTGTATGTACTCCTTGATAATAAAAAAAATTGTTGGCGATGACGGAGAATGATAGAGGCACCCTATGATAATTTTTGTTATCAATGCTTAGAAAATGCTGGTAAAGTTCAACCCAGACGGATTTAGAGGCAATAACGTCCAAGAATATGCCATTCCTTCGTTTATAGGAGATATTGTTGGAAATAAATAGTGGAGCGCCTCCATGACTACTCGTCCACCTATGCGTGTATTCAGATGAGTAGGAAGGGAAGCAAAACAGGTCCTTACCCTCGAGAGATAACCATGTATCGGAGACACCCAAGACTGAGAAAGCGTTTTTCACTGACCAAAGAAAGTATTGAAAGACGTCAAAGTGTTTCCGAAGGCTTCTTGCATTTAAATTAACGATGGTCTTAAATTAGATGAAAAGACGACTATTTACCCTATTAACAGAATTATAAGGCAAAATTTTCAGCTAAAGACTGTTGGGTAACGAAGTGCTCGATTAATATATTAGCTGATTTTGTTTAGGCCTGATTCGCAAGCAATAAGGTATGCTCGGCTGTCTATGGTCTTTCTGGCTTTAATTATTCCGTTGTCTGTACACAGGAAACTCCAATTCTTCTCCTTCTGGAGGGTCAGTGCTTTGCAAAAGAGCGCCTTGTTTCCAGGGTTAAATGGTCGTTCATAAAAAAAGGGCTATTGACTTTGTCTAGAAACCAATAATAATTCCGACTTATTCGA
Organism: Haemaphysalis longicornis; assembly: GCF_048455015.1. Taxonomy (NCBI): domain Eukaryota; kingdom Metazoa; phylum Arthropoda; class Arachnida; order Ixodida; family Ixodidae; genus Haemaphysalis; species Haemaphysalis longicornis. The sequence continues at coordinate 176,750,829 of NW_027526203.1, forward strand.
TCAGGACAAAACTCGTGCAATCAAGTTCTTCTTGCCATCTGACTTCGTTGGCACGGGATGAAAAACCTTGAGGTCAGAAGTAAAAGTTAGGACTCAGTTCATTTTCCTAGGGTTTGCACGATCTTTACACAGTCTTCTGCTTGAGTGCACGGAAAATCACTGAGCTCAATGCTGTTCACCTTGGAGTATTGAACTAACTTCGCAAATCGGCCCCCAGCAGGCAGAACACAGGCCGGCTGAACGATGCGTGGAAATTTTAAATACTCACATTCAAACCTTCAAATATTTTCTATATTGCGGCGGTGCTATTGAACTTTGCTGCCACATGGCCCAAGTCGTGAAAGACAGCTTACCCGGTTAGCACTAGCAGGATTTCCGCCCTTGTCATTGGTAGGAACCTACGAAACAGTTGCCATTCTTTCTACATAGATTCTGGAATTAAAACATGTCCGCGACTCGAGGAAGATGAATCCGGCAGTTAATCCAAAAAGCTGGCAGCAAATATACCGGAAATGCTGTTTGTCCCGCTCAAGAGATAGCTCATTTGCGCGTTCCCTGCTTTTGAGTGTTGTTTCATAACAAAATTGACAGGCGGCCACTAAATGTGGCACGTGCTATGTCGTTCTGTTTGTGGAGGGCAACAAAAAAGGAGTTTTTTATCAGTTTCCTTTGTCGTCTGATTGCGGGTATGAAGAGCCGTCTGGAAGATGTGTCAATGTTCGGTGACGACAGCATCAGTTTTCGTTTTAAAAGAAGCCGTATAGTCACTTGTCCCTCTATTCGCGGAATGCAAACATAGACCACCTCAATGTTACACAGCTTCTATATTTCAACATGGCGACCAAACAACAAGAAAAGTAATAAAAGCATTCCACGTTAACAGCTTGGGAGATAATTGTGTGAGCCTAACACCTTTATCCTTGACAGGTAAAGAATCAGTATGGCCGGTTCGAGTGTTGTAGGTTGGCAAGTGCGTCTAAATGATGGTGGATTGTTTATTGCAGTGTGTGGAACCGAAAAAGAACCAGTTCGGGTACGGGTCGGGTTTGGGAGATTAAATTCGTTCCAGTTTAGTTCTGGTTCGACTAAATCCTGTACTGCAACGGTTTGCAAATCGGTTTGGAAGATTGAACCCGTTCGTGAGCCAGTGCCATGAGTTGAATTATCAGCTAAATAAGAAAAAGTGATGTGGAAGGTTAAAACAAAATAAAAACAAATTTCAAAATGCTGGTGTTTCCCAATGACAGTGGTGTAATTTCAAAGCAAAGTTTACACAATTTGGCGAAGCATTAGAAAAACAGATGAAGTAGTGACGATTTAATAGCCGCTTTTCTGCCAATACGTTAGGTTAAAGCCTCCGCCAAGTAGGACATGTTGGGACATAGTTTCTACCCATTCCTCTTTTCTTGACACTGCTATCCTCGCTATGGAATCGCTCATCACGCTAACCTCCAAACACTGGAGTTTGGCCTGCGTACTGGCTCATTTGTATAGCAACGTTTAATACCAGTTTTTAATGCCAGCTGTGTATATTTTTTTAATAAGTTTGAGAAGGAAATCCTACAGCAGCCACGGAAATGCTACCAATGAATTCGATTATTTGGCCACCTAGAATAATTTGTTAGCTGCCATCTTCTTGAGCGTGTAAGACACAATTTTCTTAAAAGTAAGCTTTTGTTAACGCGCAGTCATTGTATTATTGCTCTGGTCACTGGAATGATTTTTTCGATAGCTATCACAGATGTGTGTGTCACAATGAATATGTAATCGTTCCGCCTGACCCTCGGCCATCGTGCTGTCCGCTACAATGCGGAATCTTATACCAGGTTATGCAATTGCAAATTGAAAGGATAAATTGACACGTGTACCACGAGAGTGAACATTTTTCGGGAGGTGCTCCTTAATTCGTAGACGGCAGCACTCCCCCCCCCCCCCCCCCGAAACAAGTAGCAGTAGAGTACTGAGTTAGGCAGTCAACAAAAGTTCATCTTAGAAAGCAAATCGGCGCTGAAACCAGCCGATCAAACTGAAAACACGAGTGCTAGCTGGGCGAATGAGACAGTTTGGGACCGGCCTGCATTTCTGAATGTGTTATGGGCTCTATTGCCGTTGATCAAGTTTTTAAGATGAAGTACATAGTGCCTGCAAGGTCGAGGAATGCAGTTTCTTGCAAAGAGATTAAGCGCGCACCATACGCGAACAGTTTTATCTCTTATATCTATTAATATTTGCATCTGTTGAAAACACACGCACTTTTCCTCTCTACCGTCTGGAAAACTGGCGATGTTACTAGGATCCGCAGCACTCGCTTCCTTTGCATTAGGCTATGTTCAGACTAACGACGCAAAAGCCATGTCGGGATATAAGGACGTAAAAAAACGGCGTGTCACGCAGTTCGGTTGGCTGAGACGTAAAATGACGTCATTCTTTAAATTTTTTACGACAGTTATGGCAACAGTCTGAACCCGGTCTTAGAGGGACTTTGAAACACTTCCGACAAACGCTTTCACTCTTCCTGCGCGCCTGGAAGCGCTGAGAAATCTTTGGTTATCGCCAGCACGGAGCGGCACTGCCTGGTTACCTCGTCGTAGCAGATACGCCTTCCGTCTCTGCTTTGCTTTTGCGGCTTTCTTTTCAAAGTGGCTATATAATGCGTTAATGGCTGGAACTGAAGGAAAGTCGGGCATTCGCCGCTACACCACTGTAATGACGTAGTTCCCCCGGTCGAAGAACGCCAAGACCGCGAAAGAGAGAAAAACCTTTTGAGCCAGTTTCTGAGTCACCTGATCGGCATAGAGTCTTAATTTTTGGCTGAGGTACTGTGCGTCCCCATAAATTAAGTACTGCACGTGTTGATCGGCTACGTTCTGCAAGGATTTAAGATTTCGAAAAAGTTGAAAGAAAAATGTTGTAGGGTTCCTTTAATGACACGTTCAGTTGTAAAGGGTCAGACAAATGAAAGTACGTGTACCGAGGGACCCACCTTTTGCTGTTTTGCTTATTCGATTTTGCTAATTTTGCCCGATATAATTTAAAACCACGGGAAGTGGCTTTCTTTTGTTGTTTTTCCGTAGACATACACTTCTAAAATATATGGCTCGTTTGATGCTCCGATGCTACCCGAGGCGCAGGTTAAGTGGCAGGGCGGCAGAGTAATATAAACCACTTGAGGACATTTAACGTGCATCGGAATATGGATAAATGGACGTTCTCGTTTTCCGTCTACATCAGAAAAATGGTCGCTGGGAACAGCGATCTCACCCGCATATTTTTTGTCAGCAGCTAACGCCTTAGCCACCGAGTAACTCCTGCGGGTCACACTTGCCAGATATTCACATTATCAAGTATTCACATTTAACATTTATGTCGAGCATTCATAATGGTTTGAGGACCTTTTAATCAAATTGTTAAATGCAAAAAAGTTTGTATATTTCGGGTGTGGGCCTTCGCCGTTGCTCAGGGGAGCACTGTTGCGGCCGAGGGAAAGGAAGTCATTTCAAATGGCCTGCAAGTTGCCTAGAATGACATTTTGTTTCGTCGCCCTTGTACTCTGCTTGTTCTACCAGCAGCAGTTTACCATCACTACATTAGTGCGCATCCCTTTTCCCTGTTGCGACTTTAAAGGCAGCGTTGATTGTGTCCTCATTGCTCTGGAGGGAAAAGTGCAGGAGAGGGCTCGACGTTGATGGTACTTGAAGGTAAAAAGCCTGAATGGCATTGACTGCGCAATATCAACATCATATAGTCGAACCGTTTCGTCGTGAACCGGCGACCATTATATCCATTTTCGGTCTAGTTTCGACCCGTGTTCAGTGTGCTAAAAAGATAGCGGTACTGGTTATGGTTTAGTTCCTGCAAAATTACCGGTTTGGTTCAGGGTTTCGGTTCTGTCTGATTCCGGTTAGACACCCTGGTTTATTGATGTGCAGAAACATTGCGTATGACCGGATGCATTTTTAAAAGTTCAGGTTTGTAAACAAGCTAATAGTTACCTTTTATAATCAGCGCCTGTATCGCCCATTTGTTTTGTTTAGCTCTGTTCGGCAATGCAACCATGCCAACTATAGCTTTTAAAACATTCAAAACTTTTAGAAAATTAAAGCTTTTAAAACGTTAGGAGAACCGTCCCGACTATTGGTGTACATTAGAGTCCAGGAGCATTTAATATTCTTTTGTTCCTCGGCAGTTTGGTTACCTTACCCTTAAAAGAGCCCTGCAATGGTTTTCCGCTTTTAAATCCAAAATGGTTTCAGAAAGCAGTACCTAAATGCACTTCGTGCTCAGGTTATGGGGTCCCAAAGTACCCTGGCCAAACAGTACTGCTCCACTCCCATCAGGTAACTCAGAAACTCTCTCAAAAGATTGTTTACACTTTCGCTGTCCAGGCATCGTACGCGGGGTTAAATGACATCACTCGAGCTCTATCGCGTATTATCTCTATCGCGTTAGCTGCATCAGCTGTATCGCGTCAGTTTCAGCAATGAAAGCATTCGATACTCACTCATCAGCCATCACTGCCGCATCATCTCAATCCCACCTAAGCAGAGACGTACCTGTTTCGACTAGGAAATCCGTAGTGCCGCTCTGTGCTGGTTATGACTTTAGCTTTCTCCGTGCTTCCACGCTTGAAGAGGGGAAGGAAGGCGTATAGAGGCAGTGTTGAATGGTCCCTCCCACACAGCGAAAAAATCATGCCCTTCATCATATGCTTTTTCCAATTAAAACATTCCCCATAAGGTTAATAAAATACTGAAGCTAAACAGATCATCATTTTCGAATTGTTCCTTGCGGACCGTAAGTCAAATATTTAATAACTGGTATTCTAGCAAAGAGGATATCAATAAAGAAAACTATCGTTTGAATTCTTACAGCAAAACTGGCGGACTATTACCGCAGCATGAACAATGAGGCAATTTGCCGAGACACACGGTAATTATTGTGACAGTGTACCAGACATGCGCTTCCGCATACAAACCGCCTGGCGCCACCTTTCTGAGCGACGCGCGAGAATACAAAAACTACCAAAACACGGCAGAGGAAGCGCCGTTTCAGCGCGCAAAGTGAATGCTAGCAGCTTCCCGCGGTTGTCGGTTGTCGCCTGGAACAATTTCAAAGGTTCCAGCGCTACGATGCCACCCGTACCGCGCGTTTGGTCAACAACGCCAGGCATCAGCCTGCACTGAGCAACGCGACGTGTTACCCATAGGGGAACCGGTGCTTCCCGCTTAAATCTAATTTTCTCGCCATGGCACTCCTATCGAGCAACGACCACGGAAGCAGCTCGGAGAGCGGCAATTTGTCCCCTCGCCATTCCTCTCAACTATATTGAGAGTCAGAGGGTGGCAATTCTCCCCGAACTGTATGCGAGCTATAAATTAGAAACAACACCGTCGCGTGGTTTTTGGGACGCGGATCACAGAGGGGGTGTTTGCTCAAGGGGATCCGCGCTGAGGTTTACTCTCTTTTTTTTTTTTGAGGTACTGGTGAGCGTGTACTCGTGCCTATAGGCTAGTTCGCCGGCTTCGCGCGTCTCAAACATGGCGACCTTTACAGTCTGCGCTTGGCGTGTCAGCAGGGCTACTCACAAGAGAGGGCTTTATGCCGTGTGTACTATTTTCAGGACTCATTGAAAGACGGGAGCGGGCAGTAGGAGGAAGCCTCACGGCAGGAAGCCAAAAGTGCGTTCGCTGGGTCCTTCGCTTGGATAAATAACTGAACGTGACAACACGAGAAAAAAAAGTCGAAGGTCAAGCGCAAACGATATTGGTGCGATTACAACCCACCCATCACACTGAGTCAGGAGCAAGGGTGTTGCTCTTATGACTGGAAGGCGCGGGTGAGATCTCGGCCGCGGTGGGCCTTTTTGTCAGAGAGGCGAGAAGCTAAAACAAGTACACCTAGAAAATCCGTTGCATCTTAAGAATCCCAGGATGTCTAAATTAGTCTGCTACCCTCCACTCCGGCGCATCTTATAGTCCATGCATAGCTTCGGGGCGTAAAACTCAAATTTTTTTAAAGCGAAGCTTTTATTGAAAGCATACTCGGCTGGTGTGCTGATGAGACTTCCTACATTTATTCCGGTTGTGTATATAGGCCCGGCCAGCAGTGGCAGCGGCGAAGACCAGCTACCGCCCATGTGCGCAGTCGTGTTCCATCTCCTGGCGCGTGGTGCTGACGCTGCCGGGCAAGTACCGCTGATGATGATAGTGGGATGATGCAGATGATGATAGTGGGGCCAAATGCAAATGGTGGTGCCACCGCAACAGCCCCCCCCCCCCCTCCTAGCGCGTAGCGCGGTAAGATGAATGGCTATGGCTCGCGAATAAAAACCTATATACAGCTATGGGCAGCTATGAACGGGTAATCAGCAGGGTCCGTCCGCATTCAAGGTCTTTGGGTTGTCGTGGTCAGTGCCGTGGAGCGCCCGGTGAGTTCATGCCATCGGGTGGTCTTGACTGGGAGTGACGCAGGGGTCGAAATAGCGGGCGGTTTTGAAGTCCTAAAGTGAGAGAGGCTAGAACTGCGGTCACGGTGTAAACGAAATGGCGATGCTCCGAGAATTGGCGCTCCACGAGCAGCCTTTTGAGATGCATGCACATCGACGTTGGGCTGCCGGTTCGAGGTGGCTGATGTTCTTGACGTGGAAGTTTCGAGCGCGGTTTCGGGTGCAGCATGGTTCCGCAGGTTCGTAGTGCGTCCGCGGTATGACACCTCTGCTGAGCGCGACTACAGCAACACACCCGAGTGCCGGAGCGCCGACAAATATTTGCACGATTCCGGACCCGCCGTCCACCGGGTACGTCCCAAGGGCGTTGGGCAAGACGCCATTGACGGCTTGGGCGTGTGCACTGAAGAAGCCCCAGCGATGAAACTCGCTTCGGCGACTGCTGCTTAGGACGTCGGTGGCGACGTCGGCGGCGCCGAATAACAGGCTTTATCTGGTCAGGAGAGTGTGGCCGCGGTCTGGTCATCCAAGTCGCGAGCGATAGCCCGGTTTCGCAGTGTTGGGGCCTTGGGTGTGCTGTCAACGTGCTCTTGTGCATAGATTTCTGGGCGTTGCGCTGGTAGCCGGAGGGACGGGATGTGGTCGTCACTGGTGGCATTTTCACTTCCTTGAGAATCCAGGTGCACTGTTGACTGCAGCAGGACAGAAGACGTGAGCTCATCGGAGTTGGCGTGGGGTGCAACGACGTGCGTCTCGCGTGAGTCACGCTGCGACTGCAGTGGCGCAGGGCAGTCTGTCAACTTTGCGGGGCACATGACGAGCGACGGTGGTGTAGCGGACGATAAGGTTGGGCGATGGGGTTTGGTGGAAACACCGCAAACTCGCTCACTAGAGCCCTCGGATGAGGCGGTAGAAGCCGCCGGGGCAGGGTGTGGCTGGTAGGTGTCCGCGATGTCATCGGCTGCAAGGCTTGTCAATGAAGGTGCGGCTGCCGCGCTGCAGATGGTGTCTTGTGGGCCGACACTAGTGGCTGCGGATGACGGCAATGGCGTAGACGGTACAATGTGCGGCTGCGGAGCATGCGCAGAGCGCGCGTACATTTCTTCTGCTGCAGTATGAAACAGGTCGTCCGTGAGGCCGTAGTGCGCGAGCACGGCAGCGCGAAGGTCGTCGTAGGGGGGGTTGCTGGGCGGTGGTAGGGCGAGGACCCAGCGGAGGTCCTGCGGAAGCGTCTCCCAGAGGATGGAGTGCTTCAGAGGCTGTATGCTTACGTGGTTGAGCCAGAGGGTAGCCTCAAACTTGAAGAACTATCCTCTGAGGTTCCGTGGCTCGAACGCTGGTATCGGCGGGTCCTCCCACGTCGCCATGTCGATGTGCCGCTGGCCGGGTATAAGGCGCGGAACTCCCGGGTCACCACTTGTAGGAAGCAGACTTGGCTGGTGTGCTGATGAGACTTGCTACATTTATTCAGGTCGCGTAGGCCCGGCCAGCAGTGGCAGCGGCGAAGACCAGCTACCGCCCAGGTGCGCAGTCGTGTTGTTGTTGTTGTTGTTCCTTTTCTTGTGGCACATACCCACGTGGGGAATTGGCCAAGAAACGGGGTGACTTTTTGGGGCTAAAACGCCCACCTCATGGCCCTATAAAATCAGCCTGTAGGAATTGGGGAAACGGTTATAGAATTATAAAATAGATCTAAAGTAGAATCAGTGATTGACGTCATTTTTAGGAGAAAAGGCTAAAAAATTTTGACCGGGTTAGCAGGACATGCGGCTGGTCGCTGATATGTATGCGTGAATGGCCGCAATAATCTCTCTATGACAAAACCCCAGGGATGTGGCCCCGAACGATAGAAGCACAGGCATCAACAGAGGAAGGCCAATGCGTTGAATTGGTGCGGCTAGATACCGTTTCAGAATGAAAGCAAAATCGCGGCAGTACAGAAAAAAGTGTTCCATTGTTTCAATTTCACCGCAAGCAGCACAAAAACCGGAGGAGGTGAAACGAGCGCGATGCAAATAAAAGTTAAGCTGCGGTATTCTGCATCTGACCAGGCCAATGCTACTTTTTTCTAGTTTCGCTTCTATTATTGCGCTCCTAGAGGCAGTGGCGCTGGGGAAACACTCCTCCCCTCTTTTTTTTTCTTTCCGCTTCTCTCCGGCGCGACTGGGGGCGCGCATGCGCGATAACGGTCACCGCAGTTGCTTCCGGACGGCGAGGCTTCGAGGCCGACGCGCGTCTCATGCAGTGGGTGATTTGTCGTATGTGCTTCCTCGGACATTACGGTGCTGCAAAAGGGACGCCAAGAACACGAGGATGAATCGTAACGCGAAGTTAAGTGCCGTTAGCAAAAGGTGAGAACCTCGTTCGTATGCACTACGTGAAGCTGACGGTGGTTAAAGTGACCTCACACTGGCGGGACTCGCAAAATCTCGCATTCCAAGTGTGAGCAAGATCCATCTCCTGGCGCGTGGCCCTGCTGACGCTGCCGGGAAAATACCGCTGATGATGATGGTGGTGAGATGATGCAGATGATGATTGTGGGGCCAAATGCAAATGGTGGTGCCGCCACTACACGTTCTTGGTCTCACTAATACCACTGTCGTAACAAATACACACTGTAGGAAAGCCAACTTTACACAATGGGAGGGCACACGATGAAGAAGAAGAAGAAGAAGAAGAAGAAGAAATCATACAAAAACGTCCCCGTGGCCAGATTCGAACCTGCGTCCCTCACGTTATGAAGCCGACGTCTATCCCATTGCGCCATCATTGCATCTAGGCTGCTCAAAATTTCGCTTGGGTTCGTTGTAAGGGCGTTGGCTTTGGACTTTGGCTGAGTTGACTTCGACGACGGCGATAATCTCACGACGACGGTGGGAAAGGGGACACTCACCTTTCGCGTGAGAGATTCGTTTGCTGTCGTCTGAGTTTGGACTTTTACTCGCAGGCAGTTTGTACTTCGATTGTTGATGCTTAGACTTTGACTCTCAGGGGTTTACACTTTGATCGTTGACGCTTTGACTTTGATTGCAGCGGCCTTGACTTTGGCACTCCGCCATTTGACTTTCGTACGCGCAAAAATCGCCGCGTTTCAACCATCGGCGTCGTTAGACGGAGGGGATTTGAATTTTTTATTAAAAGAAGTTAGCACTATCCTGCCACTTGCATTGTGGGAGGGGTACTTCAACTTCACGCTTTTCGGTTGTGGCTTAATCCCGCTTCAACGGCAGTACATGCATGTCCAAGGCCATACTCCTGGTCAGCAAGGAAGGTTTGCTGCATACTCCTCAATTCTATTCGAAGGGGTGAATTCGCACTTAGAGATGAGCTTCGAGGAGGTTCAGGATTTAGAAACACCTAAATAGCAGCCAATACTGCACTCTTTACTTCAGGATGAGTTTTTTAAGTGCGAATGCACTTCTTAAGCGAGCCTGAAGCGTCCGCCGCCGTCCGCATTCCGCCGCCGTCCGCATAGCAACAGCTGCGGGTGCGCGCGCTCCTCGTCTTCCTTGGCAACGGGGGGAGATGGGCGCGCGCTGCCTTGCCGCTGACATGGCACATACCCACATGGGGGATTGGCCAGGAATCTCCTCGTCTTCCTTGGCAACGGGGGGAGATGGGCGCGCGCTGCCTGGCCGCTGACATGGCACATACCCATGTGGGGGATTGGCCAGGAATCGGGCGTGAGAAGGGCTAATGCACCCGCTTAAAGGAGTACTGACACGAAATTTCAAAGCTGAGATCCGCTCTAGCAATGAAGTACAACGACAACACAAATAGGTGTCTGTGCATGGCACATACCCACGTGGGGGATTGGCCAGGAATCGGGCGTGAGAAGGGCTAATGCACCCGCTTAAAGGAGTACTGACACGAAATTTCAAAGCTGAGATACGCTCTAGCAATCAAGTACAACGACAACACAAATAGGTGTCTGTGAATAAATGCATCTTTCTTTCTTTGTAGTTGTGTGTGTGTGTGTGTGATCTCTCTTTCGCGAACATTACCGAACCGCGCAAATTCAACTCCTGCATTCGCACTTTCACATTCTTCCCCTCGGGTAAATGCGGGAAATTTTTTTTTTGTGCTGCTAGTACTACGATCATGCGCAGTATTCACAGCCATTAACTGCGCTTTCAAGCGGGAAATATAGCAGCAATAACGCTTTTAATTACAGTTCATTTTAGAGGCTTCTTGCAGCACTGTAGAGGCTACATTGTTGTCAAGAATCCACCCACTGAGCTCGCCGAACTCACTGTGAAGGGGCCTCGAACGGCCATTTCCGTCTCCCCTCTCGGCAGGTGGAACCGGAAGGCCCCGGCGCCTATTACCGTTTTCCTTCACGGTGAGTTACGAGCACCCAGCAGGCGGACTGTTGACAACAACGTAGCCTCCACAGTGCTGCCCGCAGCTTCTGAAATTAACTATAGGTTGGCATTCACGAGTTTTAGTGGACTAACAGTTTTGAGCAAAATGCGTTGAAGTTACGGAACACATTAAGGCGCGAAGGTTGACGAAGACCTAGAAGGCGCATGGGACTAACGCTATAAACTGCACTAGTGGTTATCTAGCGCATAACACACGTTCATATTTCCTGCGAGTACACGCAGGCGCAAAGGGGGACAGAAGTACCAATGTCAGCCATTCCGCACAATCTATTTATTACCATCTCACCCATTCTCAAGTAACATTGCGTGAAAAACACGAAACAATACTAGCAGGTGACGGCTGCACATGAAAAACATTTAAACCAATGGACCAAACAAAGCCCTCTCTGCATTCTGCAATTTAAGGGAAGTGTCGCTCCCTCAATGCTACCCTTTTTTTATTAAAAATGCTTCTAGCAGCTGCCGTTCTGTGTGGCCCCGATTCGCTCTATAATCTTGGCCCCAGTGGATTGCTGTTCACAAGAGTAAGCACCACAATGCGCGGGAATTTGCACCAACCATCTTTCTTGGAGCTCTGCATCTGCTCCCTCAGATGGTTGTTGAGTCAACATGAGGAACGTTGAGCAACAAATGCTTTTCAAGTGTAATGGTCATTTGTTGGACTTTTTTCGTGTTTTCATGCACTTATACTTGCGATTGGGTGAGAAGGTCATAGAGTGTGCGAAATTTGTCCCATTAGTTGCTCTGTTTATTTTTGCGCCTGCACGTATTTCCAGGACATATGCACATGCGTTATCGCCATTAAAATACCCTTACAAAAATGGTTATTGAGATTGAATTGAAAGTCAATCGACTTTACTCAGTAGAATGTGTTGACAGTCAATTGACTGTGAATAGAAATTTTGTACTGAGTTCTCGTTGAAAATTGGCCGCCGTGTTTCAATTGAAACTCAACGCCGTGTTTCAATTGAAAGTCTATTGACTATAGTCAAATGTCTGTTGATTTCCAATTGACTTTCTGTTGACTCTCAATACACTTTTCCTGTTGAGTTCCTGTTGTGATGTATCAATTGAAAGTCTATTGAGACAAGTCGGTAGAGTTCCACTTGAGTCTGTGTTGATTATCTATTGATTCTCCTGTTGAGTTCCTGTTGAGAAATGTCAAATGAAAACCTATTGAGCATATTCAAGACAGCCCGTTTGATTTCATTTTAGTATTTTATCAAGTTATTTCAACAATTGCCTCGTAAAGTTCAGTTGACTGTACTGAATATATAGTGAGTCTGCTTCAATAATGCAAAAAATCAAGGTGTGCATTGAGCGGGTGAAATAGTGAGGTGTTTCATGGCAACGCTTGCTTTATTCCTCACGAAAGCAGCACGGGAGGACTGGAGCCTTGCAGGGTCCACTTGGCTACTTGACTGTGTAGCCTGCAAAATACAACAAGAAACAGACTTGTTTGTTTCCACCAGTATAGTACAAAATGATTGCGTCCCTTCTTATTAAGCATGCTGGTCTAAGTAGCTTGCTATTTTATATGTTAGATGGTTTGTATTTTTGGAAAGCAGGGCAAGGAGACAGCAGTTCAACAAATGTATAAGCTTGTTTCAAGTTTTAATGCATCAAGGCAAGCTAACCACATCAATTAATTCTACAATGGGTAGGGAGTGGAACGCCTTTACTTGAATGCCTTCCGCATTGAAGCGCCTGAAATCTAGAGGAACGACTATGTCCACAGGGAGCCACAAAATCACTCGCATGGGCTAGTTATTGTGTCTTCCACATCTTTGAGGCCCAAAAGAAATCCGCTTAGGCCTATCAAGACTGGGTGAGCCACTACCAAACCTGTCCGAAAGCATACCTGTCAACCTGTGGATTTTGTTTTGTAAAATTTCAATGCTGGAAATGTCAAAACAAAATTAGATAACTGTCAACTTGCATGAGCTGGTTTACAAAATTGTAGCCTTGATTAAAAAAAAATAGTGTCAGATGGTACTGTAAACTAAAGTTACTACAGCAGGCAATCATTGCAAATGGCTTTATGAATGAATGAGCGCATAATACTTTGTGCTTACCGCCTAGAGGAAAAAAATTACATGAACCGTGAAAGAAAAAAAACTTGCCAGAAAGAACAAGACAGAAAAAAATACGTAAGTTGAATTTCGCAGTCTTTCACACTCTTGTAACGCTGAAGTATGGTGTGTGCCTTGCTGTACGTATAACAAACAAGTAGCACTAAGCAGCAGCTTGAAGGGATCATATGAGATATGGGTATATCCACATTTTTGCCTTAATCGTAACAATGCCAGAGGAGTGTTTCAGTATAACAAGTTCGTGATGCCAGTTTACACACAACGAGAACACGAAACAGTTTTGTTTGGTGAGAGGAAAAAACAGCAGAGTTGCTGTAAATGAGAAAAAATGTAAAAGCTTTTTTTTTCCCTTTGCTTGGCGAGATTTTCTATACAGCAGCAGCACTAAAACAGTACAGTGATACCGTGCCGACCAATCATTTGGGTAATTCCTAGAGGCAGAACATTTGTCACAACAGATCGACTAAGCCCTCGCGCAGTGCCGGTGTAGCATCAGTCAGTGGCACGTCTGATGCCACGTTCAGCCAAAATGCTATTCCGTGATTTTGCTATTACTCACACCACATTCAGCCAAACTTATTCAAAACTGCTCCGAGAAAGGCAATCACCAGGTTGTGATTATAAGCAATGGCAAATTTCAATTTATGCTAGCATGTCGAGCAAGTGCTTAGTCAAAACCGGTATTCATCAGTTTGAAAGTTTGACGCCTGTACATGTTCTAGCGCAAGCTGCCTAGCACCTGAGACAAAAATTGGCAAATGAGAAATTCCCAGAAAGATACGTGGAGAGAATTGGCACTTTGTGATAAAAGACTAATATATAACAGTGTGCAGTCAGTTTCCAACTACTCCTTACGCAGCACATTTTTTTCTTCATTGGTTTTAAAACCAAAGTGTCTGCTTGCCTTTAGGGTGTCAAGGTAACGCATCAGACTTGTGTAAAGATGCTTTGGGTTCAAACCCTAGCTTCTGCGGATACACAGTATCTATTTTCCAAAAGTAATAAATGAATTTGTTATATTCTTGGGCATTATTTCTTTAGCTGGAATGAAGTACGTTTTAGGCCACGTTTGTCACCTGAGTCACTGCTCTGCACTCAGGGAACGCTCTTTCTCCAAACAATCGTTCAAATTAGGAAGCAAATATATTGCCGGCAGCCAGAACTTTAGCTTGTAAGTATATTTTACCGCCATGTATCCTAACTGGTTGAACACACGATACAGTTCGTGACTGGTAGATCTGCCTCTCAGCCTAGCGCTGTCAGGTGTGTTTGCATAAAGCAGTATTCGTGCGTCTGTTATTGATCCGACAGGCACTTGTTCGATTCGACCTCCATTTTTTTTTTCATTTTCGTTAACTTCGTTCGTCAAACATTTTATTTACCTTAATCATGGTGTTCTTTCTTTTTTTATGACACTTCGTACCAGGCAATACAGGGCTGCTGCTCCGTTCTGTAGCGGCACTGCGTCTAGAATTTTATTCATTCGTCACTTGCCTTCAAAGGTTTTGTTAGACCTTTAGCTTAAGATACATACAAATATATTACACGCGAAAGCAATACAGCAGCGCGGAAGACAGTAAACTACCGATTGATGTCAAAATGTGTGCCGGTACAATACCTCCTTCAATTTGTTACACTTACGTACAGTATTTTTGAAAAGCTGAAGTGAAAGCGTACCCTTTAGGTCCATCTCGAGACGGCATGCATAAAAACACTGTTTATATAGCGACAAATAACCAAGTCGTGAGTATAGCCATTCAGGTAGGTCTGCACAACGTTAGTCATGATGAAATGTACAGGAGCGCTCGGAAAGAATGAACTTACCTTATAACAACGTCGCTCCCAGCCCCAGCGTGGTGCATTTGACGGATTCCAAAGCGTGGCTAACAGGGATGGTAACACCTCACTTCGCAAGCTTCTTCACCGTACGATCACAGCGCACAAACAGAACACAACACACAAAGGATGTTCACCGGCGGTAGAAGAGCGCATACAATGGCTTTTCCTTCAATAAATTCGATGTATCGCCAGCTGCACTGCAATGTCTGACCTTCGATGCTGGTTGAAAAGATTCGCACACGGCACATAAATCTCCAACAACACGAGCAAAGCTGTAAATTTGCACAGAACAGTGAGAAAGACCGCACCGCGATGGCGCCCGCACATCAGGAATTGCGAACAAGCGACATTGGCTTGGTTTCAAGTCGGTTTGCGATGGCTATGCCCCAGCTACGCATTCTTGTGAAACCTGAGCGTGAAAACATTGACACGAGATATCAAAAAAAACCTACGGCGGCATGTGAGTCCTATGTTAATATTTACAATAATTTTTATAGAATTATTACCAACCCCTCTAGCAGCACTAATATTATATTGCAGATAACCGAACTCCGCCGAGGTCGCTGATGATGATGATTGATGATTCCTATTGGTTTCCCCTTTGAATCGGGGTGATGACATGTCATCTTACCAAAAAGGACTAATATAACCATGTTTTACACTCTTGGTTTAATACTAGCGCTGCTTATGGCAGGCCCTAAGGCTTATTAGGCCCGAAATACTTTCTTTTCCCTGTTACAGGTGGTAACTGTCCTAGGCAATATTCCCCTCTCTGCTTTTCATCCACCAGCATTCTAATCTTCTTTTCGTCCCCTCGACAGCCTTGAAGTTAACTTCCTCACTGATACCCTTAAATCCTAGGGCTTCTGAAAGCCCAATATTCCCTTCATGTAGATTTGGATGGATACCCTCACATTCTAACACTATGTGCCGCATAGTTTCTGTTTCTTTTCCGCAGACCACACATACCCCATCATTTTGTGAATACTTCCCCACAAAACTCTTAGTTCGCAGGCACCCTGCTCTAGCCTCAAAAAGCAAAGCACTGCCCTGGGAATAATCGTAGAAATTTTCCTTTCAGATGTTCATCTTCTCAGCCCTGTACATCTCTAACGACGTTTTAGCTTCCATTTTTTCCCTCCATTTATTCGTTTCAATCTGCCTTGCCTCTTTTTTGGTTACCTTGGCTGTTTTGGATTCCCCACTGTTCATTCCGTATTTCATCGTTAGCCGTCTAGTCTTCCTTAACCACTGCGTGTCCACTCTTTTCAAGTATAGGTACCTAAAAACCTTAGCTGCCCACCTTCGTTGATCCATTGCCCTCAACCTCATCTCAAAGCATATTTTACTTTGAGCTTCTCTAACTTCAAACGACGCCCAGCCCATATCTCCCTGAACTGCTTCGTTAGTTGTTTTTCCATGCGCGCCTAAGGCCAAACGTCCTACCGGTCTCTGGTTTACTTCAAGGCCTGATAGAACGTCTGATTTTAAGCAGAGTACAGCATTCGCAAACGTGAGGCCTGGAACCATTACTCCTTTCCACATTCCTCTTACTACTTCATATTTGTTATACCCCCACAGAGCTCTATGCTTCATTATAGCTGCGTTTCGCTTTCCCTTAAGCTTAAGTTGCTCCTCGTGAGTACTTAAGTAGTTATCCCCTTCGTTTATCCACACTCCCAAATATTTATATTCCTTCACTCTAGGTAATTCGCCTTGCTGGATAGACACTACGTCGGTGGTAGCGTCATTGAAAACCATTATTCCTGATTTTTCTGCACTGAAATTTAACCCGAGGTCAGTGGCTTCCTGGCCGCAAATATTTATTAGCCGCTGCATATCGGTTTGGTTATCAGCTATGTTGGCTGTCAGCGCCACTGGCGGCAGTGGCAACGCCGCGTACTAGACATTCGTGACAGCGCGGTCACTTTAGCTAGCGTGGGAGGGTGCCAGAGGAACCAAAAGAACTGGTTATCGCCGGGTGTGGATGTAGATGGCACGTCTTTCGTGTCCGGAGTAGTATTAACTCTATGGTGTCCGGGCGCCCGCTTCGGCGAACTGCAGCAGGGGAGAGGACGGAAGAATTCTGGAAAGTCCAATCCTTGAAAACAGCTTCAAAGTTCTTGGTCTGCTTGCGGGCGCAGGATATTTGCGAGGCGCTTGTGTTTGGGAAACGTAGTACGCGGACGTGTTGACATCTTTAAAAGACATGCTTTCGTTAGCGAGAGAGCGGTTCGGAGTGTAACAAGCGGCACGCCAGCCCACTAATTTGTTCGGTTTTTTTGTAGTGGCGTGAAGCATTGTCAGGCTCGTTCTTTCTTTTTGTGACACTGTGCAGTAAAGATGAGTTGTTAATCAGCGCTTTCGTTTGTCTTTCTTCATTTTTTTTTCTTCGTTTGTTCGTTCAGTTCGTCTGAGCGGCGGCGCCTTGGACTGGCGTACAGAGTTCTTTTGCAGTGAAAGAACTGTTTTCACCTGTTTTAATAGAGCGTAGATGCGGGTTTGCCCCTTGTGGGATTCTCTGCATTCCACATTGCTGTTCTACTGTTGTTATCATAGACAGTTCACGGTATCCTCAAGGAAAGTTATGTATGACGGGGAATAGAACTCGCGTCCTTGGGCTCAGACCACGGCGGGGTGGGCGAGTGATAACTGGAGTAATGAAGTTCACGAGTGAACGACGATGAGGCCAAGCCTGCGTTCGCTTGATTTGAACGCTTGTTTTTAAAGTTCGCTGTGTACAAAAATTTAATTGTTCTTTTTTCGACGTGTAGGGATTTACACCAAAGTTTTGCTGCTTTTTTTCTGAGTATTTATAGGCACAATTTCGTCACTGGAATATTCTTGTGCGTTTGGGTTTGTGAGATAAGTATTCATTTCTGCAAAACAGCGCTGTTAGTATCGTGCCTCCACAGAAAAACAGTGAATCATCGCACTAGGATGCGATGTCACATATGCCTTTTGTAGATGTAGCAGATGAAGGAATGAATTAAACGTTATTAATGATACGGGGGGCTTGGTAGCCTAGTTGGGGAAGAGGGAAGAAGGGAAAGGGAGTGGGGCGGCCGTCAGAGTCGTCCGGTCAGGTCTGCCGCTCGCACGAACTCCCACAAGGTAATGATCGTGCTCGCGGCGTCCAAGTGAGGGGCGGGGTTGTCCATTCTTCCAATGATGTAACGCCGGCGCCCTTGTGCCTGTTCCTAAGCGGTGAAAGGCCGGGGCAGTCCCACAGTAGGTGCCTTAACGTTGGAGAGGCACCGGTATTGCACGTGCAGCACGTCGCAGTGGCTGCCTGGTCGCCCTCCTCGTTCTGATCGGTGATGTGCGCTTGTGGGTCACCGCCACGAGCTCTTTTGGATGCAGCGTGTGCTCGCCACTTTGCAGAACATCTTCCGTAAGGGTAGCACCTGTCCTAGCCTTGTAGATTAGCACTTCCGCACCGCGCGGAAGCCCTTTGGGAAGGGGGTGGGGATTTTGCGGCACCTTCGCCCTCAGTTCTCGTTTGGCTTGCACCTTCATCCGCTCGCGTTCCTCGTCCGGGTCAAAGAGCAGCGGAGCCTGAAGGACTGTGTCAAGGAGGGACGAGCGGAAACGTAACAGCTCGCTCGCCGCGTGATGGGCGGCGCCGTTTCCGATGCTGCCCGCATGCCCCGGGACCCAGTCCACCCGCACCATCACGCCGTAGAGCTCGTGAAGGGTTGCGCAAGCGCCTTTCACGTTGTGCGCCAAAGTGCCGGCTCTAGGTGTCTTCGTCAGATTTTTGAGGGCGTCCAAAGAGTCGGTAAAAACGGTGAAGGTTTGTCCTCGCACAGAAAGTGGGCTGGTCCTTGCACATTCAGTCAACTTCTCTAGTGCATAAATGATGGCCTGCAGTTCAAGTGACCTCACAGGTTGCTCTTGGCAGTATTGAAACGCCTGCGCATCCCGCTGCTGTCCTCGGACGGCAGCGACCGCTCCCCGGAAGGTGTCTGGGTCCCAGGCGGCGTCCGTGAAAATGGCGTTGTCCTGGAAGTCAGCCCTCTCAGCAAGGGCGGTTCGTTGGGCCGTGTGATCCCCTTTCGTGCGTCGGCGCGTGACTGGCTTCGTGACACAAACCTGGACGTCGTCCCATGGAGCGATCGCGCGGAGCACTTCTATCTGTTCACCCAGCGGTTCCCCGTCCAGCTCTAGGAGCGACTGGCCCGCTGGCGTGTAGAGACGGCGGCGATAGTGTCCTGCCTTGCGTTCTGCGATGATGTCTCCGAGCGGCGGGATGCGAGAGTAGCGGTGCAGCTCCTCGACCCGGGCATGGCGGGGCAGGCCCGTTATCACCCGAAGACACTCCCGGTGTAGTCTTTCCAGCTTGTCGTATTGCGATTTTGTCAGGTCAAAACACACAGCTCCGTAGCAAGCTTTGGACGTTAGTATTGCCATTGTGAGGGCACGAGCTGTGCGTGTGCTGGCTCCTCCGGATTTGTGGGCTATGCGTCTTACAAGATGCAGAAGCTGTTTCCACTTAGGCTCTAGCTGCCGTAGCCACGTTGCCGCACCTCCACTTTCATGTATCGGGATGCCAAGAATCTTGATGTGCCGGTATGGAGCTCTCTCGAGTATCTGGCCGGCGAGGCAGAGCTTGACCTTTTCGTTTTCAACCGTGGAGCCGCCCAGGAGAATATATTTTGTTTTTTGAAATCGCGTTTTAAATGTACCTCCTCCCCACCTCCCCTCCCCGGAACACAAGGTATCACAGCATTGTATGTGTGAAAAGAGGTAGGGGGAGTGACGACTTTTTATTGTCCCCAGAACTGGGACCCGAGATGTGTAGCCTCCCCCCCCCCCCCCGCCTTTCCGTTTTTTCCCGGCCGAGATATGCATGCTTCAAGATTCCTCAACAACTTCCCGGAAGACTGACTTCGAATATGTCCACTGCCGCTAAAGCGGAAGCTTAGCAGTAGTGGAGATTGCTCACCCATTATGTCAATGCGTGCTCAGGTATAAAGAAGAAAATCCGCTGCTATAGCAAGGAAACGATTCCGCGCGAGTCACGTGCCAGAAGAGATGAGTCACTAGAGTTTTGTCAATGTTTATTTCCTCCATTGTTTTGTGCAAAGCATGTTGCGGCAGTATTTGAGGAAATGCAGTCGAAAATTGTCCAATATAATTGATTTCCCCACTTAGCAGGTATAATTATTCTTTGGGCGAAGATGCTGCTGGTAAAGGCTACTGGCCTAAGGAGTTTTATCAGCTTTGAAAATTAAGCTCGAACCATAAAACATGGACAAAAAAGAAGGACACTGGTATAATTTTCAACAACGTATGTTCACCAACTTGCTCGACTCTCAATTTTACTTGATTTTTGTCAGTAGAAACTCTATTGAGTTTCAATTAAACGAAGTCATTTGATATTCTGTTGAGTTTTGTCTATTGAAACCGTGTTGACTTTTTATTGGCTGCACCCAATAGAAATGTCAATGTAGAATAAAAAAACATAAAAGTAACCTAGTAGTCTTAATTCTTAGACACAGTGGGCAGCGCTGAAAAAAATAGCCCTTCAAAGTGTATGTTTCAGCCTGATGACTTTTGTCAATTCGTTCTCCAAAGAGTTTCAATAGACTGGTGTCACTTGGTTTTGTATTGCGTTTTCTCAATACAAATCCTTTTGAGTTTCTACTGACACATCTCAATAGCCAATTGAGTTTGAATTAGGTTTCTGTTGACTCAATAAAAACTCAACTGGAACTGAATTGAAACTCAAAATCCATTTTTGTAAGGGTGAATAGTTGATAGCCATCGCTTGTCCCGTGTTCCTTCTAAGTCTTCACGTCAACCTCGCGCTGTACTGTGTTCTGTAGCTGAGTGCCAACTTGCCCAACAACAGCTTCTTTTGCATGCATTGCAGAGTTGGCGGGAGCCTAGAAACGGGAGCTGTTTAAATCATTTAACAAAACTTGATCCGCGGCTACTTGGTTCCTTGTCCAGTGAAACATGTACAGTGAAAGCTCCATAATTCGAACTTGATTAATAAGAATTTAGAGATAACTCGGACTCTACTGCTTGGTCGGGCCAAGCTTCATAGGCGTGATTGTATAAAAATGGCCCTTAATTCGAACTGTACACGCCTCCACGGAGGCGCCTTGACTCTGGACACACGGCCATAGAAACGAACCCGCTTTCTTCACACAAGGCTGTGTCAACTCCGAAAAAGAAAAAAAACGCGGAGAGAGAAGGCAAATTCTAGTAAAACTCATTGAAACCCCCGAATGAGATGTTCTGAAATACGTATTCTTTTGAGGACTACGTCTATGTGGACGCGAATGCGAACACCGCACACACAGCACATTGCAAGATGTGTACATCACATCTCAGGTCAAAAACGCAGAAGCTGTGGCTGCCCGCGACGATGACTTGGCGATGACGATGAAACATTTGCTGCGTGAAACTCATGGCTGCACCTATAATAAATATAGCAACTGGCTCTTTGAGCCCTGTCCACAACGCGGAGCAAGTGTATACCTCGACAGCCTCCAAAGCATAATTCTTTATGGACGGGTTGAGAGTGTGTGAGCTTAATTATTTACCCAAAAAAGGTTAGCGGGCATTAAACAAAGATAACATCTATTTATTTTGGACGACACTCAGCACGTAAAAAAACCGAATATCAAATGCGCTTGGTCATATCCGTCACGCCAAAAGCGCAGGCTTTTCGTCCTACCCGTCGGGTTCGCATTTGCGGAATCTATTCTGTGCATGTTGCACCAACAGTTCGTACGCCGTTCCTGGCACGTAAACATATCTGGTAAAATGTCGCAGAAATGTTCCTTAATACGAGTTTCGTCACCTTACTTGAAGTATATGGATGCCAAACAAACTTTAGGAGTGTCTAAAAACCGGGCAATAGGCACACCGGCTGAATTTGGAAATTTTACCAGGTTTACGGCGTCAGTGAACGCTTTAACAAAACAGGACAATTAATAACAGAGCAGTGAATCGAAATAGTTCAGTCCCTTACACCAAAATAAATAAGTATATATGCTGGTGGTAACACGCTTGTGGCGATGAACTCGCCCTATGGCGCAGGATTTCTAAAGCTTTATTCGTGCAAAAGAATCAGCGATATATAGGCTTGTATTACCTGCCTCTTCTGTTCCCTTGTTTCACGTAAGCGGTTTTCATGCGGGAAAAACTTGTGTTTCCATCACATAGGTGCCGAGACGTAATAAGCTTGAACAGCCTGCGCACTTGCTAAGAACCTTCAATAGCTTTCTGGTTCTAACTTACGCTGACATACATCTATAGGATCGCCTTGTTGCCTTCAGAAGCAAGGTGTGTGCATAAGATCACGCGTGACAAACATTTTAAATAATCTCATTTTAGCAAAATTTTATAGTCGCTGTAAATGCCTTTGTAAAGAACCAAGGTGTGTTTACGTTTTAAGGTATGCGAATACTTCAAATTATTTTGAAAAGGCTCCTCAAATGTTTACGCGAAAAGGTTTTAGTTACTTGATCATTCTATTTCCGTTATTGTTGTTTCCGTTTCCGTAATCCTTTGTAGCAGCAACATCTGAACCATGCGCTACTACCGAAGCGTCTTGCGGAGACTTCTTATATGCAAGCAAATATATGGAAGAAACATAGTCCTTGACAATATAACAATGTTTCGGAAAGGAACCTACTCACGATGTTGTTCGACGGATTGGGTTTTTAAGGTTGGTATTTTTTACAAGCAATGTTAAAAAGCGGTGGAAATGTTTTCTACAGAAGACACAATATTAATAATTCAGCGATCAAATTGGCTCATGGAGCAAGCTCCAAAAAGACTGTTAAGGTACCAAGAATATGTCACTGCTCAAGAAACCCCATGTGTAGCAAGCAACCAGTACAATAAAAAGGGAGACATGTGCAAAAGACGAAAGCAGCCAGAGGCCTCACGCTTGTGTACAACAGTGTTGCAGAATGGGCAGTCCCGTTCGATACCAAATCCAATAAGAGGAATGAGAACTTTCCGCGGTTTATTCTTTGCAATTAAGCGTAATGCTAAATTTTGACCATTTCCACTCTTGGAATGACCGGGAAAGACAGTTCAATTCTCTTAATTAATTCACGAGAAAATTTCCCCTTCGTGGTTTGTATTGAGTTACATTCGAACGCAACATAAACCTGACGTAATCAGACGCGTTGAGAACTGCCAAAATCTGCATACGCGTCGCCGAAGACGAGGGATGGTAGTAGTTTGGTGACGTCGTGTGCAGGACAACCAACCTTCTAATTTACAAAGCGCCAGTATTCGTGGTCACTCTTATATTATTCGTTTGATTGTTACATGTCTTAATGGCTTGGTCTAGTGCGGTACTATTGGAAGAATACGTTGCTGCTTGCTTGTTTTGTTTAGCGCATCCTGTCGGGTGTTACCTTGCTATGCGCTTCGCGTATAATCACAACAGAGCTCAGAGCTCTTAGACTGCAGTAGCTAACTCACAGATACGTCATCCGTAGCTTTCTCACATGTGCATGTTTTCGTAATTCTTAGCTTAGGGATTTCCAGTGCACGTAGGGCACTGAGTAGAAATTCCAAAATCTCAACCTGAGGGACAGTAGGGTAGCCTTACAAAACAGCATTAGCAATTCTGCATTCAACGTGCTAAAGCCGCCACCTCTTCCGCGTTAGCCTCGTTTCGCTTGTTCATTGTCCTGGCACTACCTTAACAACCCTTGTTCCACGCAGGACATTACTTAGGACCGCTCTCGTTACCCGTACACGAGTTGGCTCATTTTCCTGCGTAGGTCGGCGAGGCTCGCAATGCTGTAAAAAAAAAATTGGCCTCGTCGCTGCAAATGTCCTTGAAAGGCGACCGTCTTGTGCCGCCCCTGCCTCACTGCCTCTCCTGTCTCATCCAACCACCCCTCACGCTATTCCCTTACTGTCTCGCGGTCCGCCCACTGTAGGTTTGCGGAGTTTAATTTTACTGCGTTCGCGCTGCTGGCGTGCGATCTGTTAAGATTGTTGGCACTTAGCACTGGAGCCACGAGCGTCAGGTTCTGGCACCAGCCTGTATTTTGGGGTTAAAACCTTCTTTTCAAAGTGTTTTTTTTTTGCTCTCGCAAAAATAGAGCGCACATATACTTTTAGTTAAAAGAACACTACATAACTTGCTATGTATTTACTTTCTCCTTTCAAAAAGGCTGAATATTATCTTTTTGCTGGAAAATGATGACAAATATGTAGCATTATTCCAGAAGTATTAGATGGAGAACGTTTCGCGTGTAGGAACGTCTCGCGTAGAAATTCTTTCAACTTTGGTCAGGCGGCTGAATCGAGGGGCTGATGGGCCCACAGACAGACAGACAGAGCAAATTTTTTGTGTTTAAGTAGCCCAAGAAAGACTATCGTCTTTACAAAATTATAGGGACATTTAGCTGTCTCTTAATTAGACTCTGACAATGCGTGAGCATCACTTCTCTTTTATCTACGCAGGTTGTCGAAACGGAACCGAACCGAACCGAAATCCGGAACCGAACTGTTATTTTTGCCCGAACTGAACTGAAACCGACCCTTTATTTTTTGAGCACGCTGAACCCGAACCGGAACTGAGCCGAAAAAAGAAATAACCCGTACAGGTTAGCGACAAACCGGTTCGACCATCCGTTGTTGATAACGGCTGGTCAATGTCATACGTAGGTTTTATCTTTCACGCAACATCAACTTCGCAATCTCTTGCGCACTTTTTCCCTTCCGATTAATGAAAACGCTATTAACATTTTCTTCCTAGCTACAACATCCTAAATGACTGCGCATCAATATTGCAATGTTATGTTGCTGCTGGATTAGGAATCATGGTGCAAGGATTTTCAAAAGAAATCTCACACTCTCCGTAGCCTGCAAAAGACATGAACCCCCGAGTTTGCCCTTTCCAGGTCGCGATCGATCGAGATTGCTGCACTGCGCACCGACCAAGGTTCACATCTTAAATGTGCCTACTTGTGGCACCTCAAAAGTGTTGGAACTTTGGCTGGTTGGTACGTGATCGCAAGAATGATAACACCAGCGCGACCGACGGACACTAGAAGAAAGAGACGCACACTTGCACTGACAATAGCAATCAGGTGATTTTATCAGTTAGGAGCATCGACTTTATACAAGCGAGGTGGATCCCATTCATCAAAAAAGAGCGAAAAAAGGCGAAGAGGTGTTACATAATTATTTTCTAAAAGCATACAACACAGGGATAACAAAAGAGAAGTACGAATGCAAAATATAGAAAAATCAAAGCCGATGGATGGCCCCGATTCCTACTCCAACCTCTCAAAATCTCATATTTTCTCTGCTATTTGCATGCGCATTTTCTAGTTGCATGCACAGTTACCCGTTAAGATAACTCTAACATTAAGCTGATTTTCATTCAGTTGTCGTAATTAGTTAGTTCACAGGGAAGTTGTGAATATTGTGAAATCCCCGCCTGCTGTCAATACATAGGTTCCTACAGGAGGGAAACGGACAGCCCCATGTTTGTCCGCTAGAATGAAACCTCTGGCTAAATGAATGAATAAGTGAATGAATGAATGAATGAATGAATGAATGAATGAATGAATGAATGAATGAATGAATGAGCGAACGAACGAAGGAATGAACAAACGAATGAATGAATGAATGAATGAACGAACTAAGCAATGAACAAACGGAAGAATGAATGAAGGAAGAAATGAAGGAAGAAATGAATGAATGAATGAATGAATGAATGAATGAATGAATGAATGAATGAACCAATAATAAATAAATCAACAAAAATGATGACGATATCGTTTATTTCGTTACTGAAGCGGGACAAAAAGCCTGGCCTGCCAAACCCACGTAGGCCTTGAGTGGCACAACCTGGTAGTCATTAGAAACCAGAAAATAACAGCAACAAGCGATAAGAAAATACATGTCAAAACTAAAGCAAAATGAGGGAACAACCAATTCGGGCAATCGAGATGTACAGACTTTGTCAAAATTTTTCAGGACATGCCAAAAGTGTGTGGGCCACAAAAATTTCAAAGTACCAGCTTGCCTCTCGAGTGAGGCTGAAACATTTTATGCCAGAAAGCTGGAGAAAACACCCGTATTTCTTACTGGCTTAAAATAATTTCGTCGCAGTTAAACGTTAAGGTTTTGGTTTGAATTCTTTTTGGCCAGAAACCTTCGACGTGGCGTAGAAAATGTTGACAAAGGCTGTACACAAAGATACAAGGCAAACGCACACAGATGTGGCAACAAATTTATTATCTATTGCTAAAAAACGTTGTTTTTTAATTTTTATCTTGAATTTATGCTAGAAGTATGGCCATAAAGAACATAATACTGTAAATGTTTTTAAATAATAATGTCGCTAAAAAAATCAAAGTTCGGTAAAAGTAAAGCATTACACTCAACACTCATATGTTCAACGTTTCAATCGTAACCTATGCTAGTTAACAAAGAACGGAGAATTGAAAGGATCCTATTTATCCAGCACATAACACAAAATCCACACACTGTGATTTGCTATTCAAGTAAGTTATAGACCAAGTCATGTACCACCGTTTTACAAACAGAGAAGGGCATAAGGTATCTAATGTTGTACAAAACACAAGAGAGAGACCGAATTTTTCGACAACAGTACACTAGGTGAGTAGTACAGGATAAATCCCTATCAAAAACATACCAAGATATTTAATAAACGGTGTATTTGCCAGCGAGACCAAGTACCTGGAGAGCAATGGGAGCCATGCCGAAAGAAAGGGGGTAACGCGTAACTTTGCGCCGTGGGTAATGGAAAAAATCAGGCGAGTTTTACCAGAGTTGAGAGAAATAAGGTTTGTCGAGAACCAATCCATCGCTTCCAGAACCCCATCAGAATAAATAAATAAATAAATAAATAAATAAATAAATAAATAAATAAATAAATAAATAAATAAATAAATAAATGGTACCCTTGCCAAATTAACAAAAGAAAGTTGAAAAAATCCCCCCTGGTCAACAACCTTTACCGGCTCGTCTCAATATTATATCTTAGTGAAAGGTGATCACGGGAAAATTTCCAATATTCGAAACATGTTTTCGCTTTTTGAAAAAAAAATTAAACTCAGTTCCACACAGTGTGAAATCTGCTGAAAAAGCAAGATAATGTGGGTTGTCTGTTCAGCGATTCCATTTAGCTTCGGCTTCTTTCTTGTGAGTAATGTGAGAGTCGTCTTATCGGCTAACTGTCATATAATTTGTTTCCGGGTTTACGGATAGGTTCGGTAAAACAACAGTTACAGCCGTTTTCTGTAACATACTCCCCCTGTAAATGGACATGCACTGACAGCAGACAGTAATTTTGTAACGTTCACAACTTCGCTGTGAACTGACTAATTGTGACGAATAAAGAATACAGGCATAACGGTAGAGCAGTGATGCTTCGTACTGGGAAGAGAAATTCCTATTTCTAGCTTCGAAAATTCCCTTTTTTGTAGCATTTTTACCTGCGAGTTTCTCAAGAATTCCCTGAAAATTTCTCTGCATTCTCGCTTTGTAGCTGATAGATCTTTAAGGGGATTTCTGTTTGGTTTTGGGCGTTAGCCAGCGCTAAAAATCGCAACTTTACGTAGCCTTCCGCACGCACACGCCCTTAAGAAAATCAGAGTTTCAGCGTGAATTAAATCCCTCTATAGCGCAGCAGCATTTGACTATGTATTTCAGATTCTGTACCAAGCAGCAAGCTTAAGCTTTAAGTTAAAACTGCCTGTATGAAAAAGAACGAGATATTTTTGGGTAAATGAGGTAATTTTAGCTCAGCTCCGGAGCTGCGGCCGCCATCTCTTGTTGACAGCACGCGGACTAAGGCGCCCCCAATATACTTTTTTGTATATTGCGCAGGAATACATGCGAGCAGGCTTCAGCCCTTAAGCCGCCGCCGCCGCTTCACCCTTCACTAGATTTCTCTCACGGAGTCTTGTTTCCTCTATGATCCCTCCTGTTTAATGAGCTGCATTGGAAGCGGTCTTGAAATGCCTGTGGCTTGCGCGAGCACGACTGTGGATATTTCACCATAAATTTGGCGAAGTGTAAGAGAGCTTTTTAAAAGAAAACAAATTAATAAACGATGCGAGGTCGGTTCACTGACATTATTTTTCCTTTGTACTCCATGACTCCTAAAATTCCCTTCTCTTTCCCTTTTTGCCATTATTTCATTTGAAAATTCGCTGAAAAAAGACAGAATTCCCTGCACGGAAAATCACTGCGGGAGAGTTGTCTTAACGGCTTATTGTCATTTCATTTGTTTCGGAATACTTTAGATAACACAGGAGTGAGAGCCGTTTTGTGTAATCATACGCCTTCCATAGCTAAATGGCCATGCTTCACTGTGAAACAGGCAATGTGGGAAAGCCAGCTTACACAGGTCACGCTTATACCGATATTTTTAAAGTCGGCTTCACTTCAAAACGCAACTGCATCTGGGAAGACATTGTTCAAGGGCAATCTAAGCCGTTTTATATCAAAATATGAAGGCCATGGGATGGTTTATAGTTTTATGAATTTTTCCTGAAACCGATCTCCCAGATGGCGCAAGCGTCTGCACGTGCAGTGAAGACGCTTACGCCGCCATATTCTTGGAATAAAATAGCTAGCGGCGCCCACGGATGCCCTCGGTGTCGCGATCTTTTAAGTGCAGAGCACTTTAGAGGTTCTCCTTGTCGTCGTAGCGCACTGTAACGGTCAATTTCAAACGACTGCCGCAATCAGGCGGTGCCGCGAGATAACGGATGCAAGCAGTGTCCGGCGTTCCGTCGTAGGGCGTCCCTCGGAGGCTTCGAAAAGCAAGCGGTGTAAATAGTCATAACCATTCGAAACCCGTGAAACGCTCGCGCTTATCATACATCTCCCCGTTATTTAGCGCAAAAACAAAACTGCAGGTACGTTTGACGCAATATATATATAATTAACCGGCAGCACCCGCGTTCATTCAGTTAGGAACGCTTGTTGGGTTGGTTTTTGCGATAGTAAACGAAAAAAAGTGGCAATGCAACGCCGGCACGTGCGGGAGGAAAAGCAAACACAAAAAGAACACAACTCCCGCTGGCGCTGTTTCAGGCAGGGGGCGCGCGAGCACTACGGGGGCGGGAAATTTGAATTGCTTTGGGTGGTACCATGCAGTGAACGGATAACGGCGCTGCAGCCCATTATGGCGAATCACTTTCACTGCTCTTCCGTCAGCTCTCACGTAGCGTGGAATGGCTTTAATTTTTTTGTTGTTGTGTAACACGACTCCGTCCGCCTCTTAGTAGCAGCGACGCAATTATTTGTTTTTCTCTGAGTTCTTGGTGATTTAATTCAATCACGGCAATCGCGACGTGTTGGTACAACACGGGTTTTGCAGCTACAGATCGTTCTTTTAGCAAGCTCTTGGAAGTGAGAGCGTATTCTGGGCTGTCTACAATTGTAAAAACCCCTCGAAAAAAGTACCGGCGACCAAACTGCTTGCAAACTTGGTTTATTCGCAATACCAAGAGTAAACCGAAGTCAGCACAAGAAGAAGTCCGCTCGTCTTCGGAGCTAACAGCATGAAGACGAGTGGACTGGCTCCGCTGATTCTGTCGGAGAGTCGGATCTTTCAGTGAGCGTTAATAAGGTTTGCTGGAAGAAAAAAAACACTTTATTCCAGGTAGCATGGCTCCCCTCGTTGCAGGCGCAATGGACAGATAATGCTTTTCCGTATTCTCTAGAGAGAAGCAAAGAGGCTATTCGCTGAAGGGTTTTGAATGACGAACCTTCACACAGACCAAAGCAGTCACCTTAAAAGAAATGCAGTGTCTGTTCCCTAAAACTGGTGCGCGCACTTACGGAACTTCTCAATGGTACGGAGCTTCTCAACTATACGGCTTCAATTACCTTAATGCCCCAATTTAAGGTTTATGAAATGTACTGGCTCCGAATGCCTATCGTACAACAGACGACCAGCGCTCGCGACCAGAGGCTCTCGGTGAATAAACGCTACGCACATGCAGCGTACATCCACTGCGTTAGCGAAACGTCTGGTGCTCGAAAGCTAATTGACACTAAAACGCGATATGAACAAAATGACGCTGTATATGTATGCACGCTGGACGTAAATTGTACCAGCAGTATGAACTTCTATGGGACGTCAGTGAATGCCAACAAATCCTCCGGCCGCTCCCGCTGGTGTGCGTCCGAGGCCTAGCTCAACGTTACCAAAGCTACGCTAAGATTACCTAACAGTTACATTATTTGAAATCTCCAAATAAGAAACCACATAATCATTGAAATGCCAAGTCTAAAAAACCCCAGGATGGGAATTGCATTTTCGCCCTTCATGTAACGAAGCTGCGACGTTCGACGTTAACTCCACGATCAAGCCAGCCAAACGCAGCCGCCCTAGCTAGGACTAATCTCGTTCGACGTACATTTAGGCTGCCAATTCTCGGTACTTCCATACTTTCAGACACAGCAACAACAGTGGTCATACGCCTTCACTTTCCGGCGATGACGACATGGAATGCGGGTACTCCGGCAATGAGCCTCCATGGATTGCAGGCCTTGAACTCTTCCCGGGTCATAAAGCCTGTATCCCCAATAACGCCGTCCTTAATGTCGGTAAGGTCGTCACAAGGAACGAGGCCGGCATCACGTAACACTTCATGATATTTGAAAGTCGAGCGGGTCAAAAACACCAGATCTGCACGTAGTGTTTCCCATAGAGCGCGACTTCTCTGATTCCCTCAGCTCGTTTGCATGCGCGCGTATGCGCATCACAAATGATTCACCGTAGCTATATTATATGTTGCCGGAATGGACTGACTAACGAGCTATAAACACGAGATTCGCCCGGAAGATGAGAACGACGTGGTCGCCTTGCTGCACCAGTCCAAATAAATGGCGGCAGCTGAGAATGATGGAAGCGCCCCTGCTAGATTACGTCATGTGAATGCCTCCTATACTGGTAACAGCTTTTTCAGCTGAGGAGGAACCTGCTCCAGAGGTGCGTGACCCGATAGTCGTCAAGACCAGCACTAGAACAGCTCGGCTGTTCAAAAAACGTATTAGTAGTCTCCAAAAATCTGTGAGGACACCGAAGCACTTCATATGAGATGTCAGGGCGGAAGCATTATTGTGCGAGGGAACGCGGCTCAGTAACCCTTGGAGATTTGCGCTGCGAGTACAACTCTCGCGTTTGGTTTGGCGGGCACTTTTCCCTAGTGCCAACATTTCACCCGCCGATGCTGCAGATGCTTCGGTGTCTATAGCGTTTCATGCACGTACTGCCGCGCTGAGCAGTCTTGCTTCGTGTTTACTGCTCCGCCGCTAGAAGATTGACCGGGGGGGGCTGTTGTTTTGTACTGCTCTGTGGGCATGCTACGCAGTGTGGGTATTGGGATTCACCCGATACGGAAAACCCCGAAGGTAAGCATTGGCAAATATACATCTGTGGGTATGTGCTATCACCCTATATATGTCGCTTCCCGTGAGGTACTCAAACGTTCAGCCTAACCACACTCTATAGGAAAGCAGTCCGATAGTTCAGACACTCCACATGCCTTGCTATTGAGCAATTCAAGCAGCCAACGAAGAAATTTCAGGGAACGATGAAGTTCAGCCTACGAGTTTACTCGAAAGTTCGATCTGCGCTGTGGTACCACGCAACGGAAGCATGACGTTCTGCGTCCCGCAGTGCCACAGCGCACGTCACATTTTTCAGTGAAATTATTTGTCCGTTTGCTTTACTCGCCGAATTCGCTTATGTAGCGGCATAAATTGGTTTATTCTGGTAAAACTGAAGCATGTAATTGTGTCGGTGGGCATGCTGCAAGCTACCGGAAACTCATTCTACGTCCACTTACAGTTACCTGTTCACTTCGTTAGACCGAAAGGCGTAACGTTAAGCCTAATGTGATGAAAATATAAATACATTGGCCAATTGACGTTCACGGACATGTCCGGCGCGTCAATTAACATTGGAGGTTTCGGAGTCGTTTTACTTCTATGGAAGCAGGAAACTCAACGATGGCCTTTTTTGCCCAATGGTCATTTCAGGCTTTTGCATTAAACGGAGTTCGTAAGGGATACCGGCAGGCTTGCTGGGAATTCAGTAAGGTGAGTTTTGGCTGCGCGAGTGTATGCCGGGAGGGCAATGATAATGTCTGCGGTAACAGTTGAATGGAAATGAATAGGTGATAGATAAAGTCTCCTACAGCATTTAACTCGGGGACTGTCCGGGTTGAGCGTGGGGACGGCGGAGTTCGGGTGATGTCACTGTAGCGAGTGGAAGATGCCGAGGAGTGCTTTCGTTGGAGGCGTCGTGCTTGCGGTCACTCGGGATGTACACTAAGTGCATAAGGAATGGAATGAGTGCCACCTGGATACCCGCAGCGGTGGCTCACTGGCTAAGGCGTCGAACAATAGTACGCGGGCTTGATCCTTCCCGCGGTGGCCGCTTTCCAGATAGAAGCAAAAGGCCAAAATGCCCATGTGATGAGATTTCGGCGCGCACTGAAGATCCCGAGGTTGGCTAATTGATCTGGAGCTCTACCCTATAGCACATGTCCCATAGCCCACGGGTTGCATCGGAGCGTCAAGCCCCATAATTTCAATTTTTGATACTGGCCCAGACGGGGGGAGGGAAGGGGGACGCGCGTAATTGGGGTACAGCTATTTAATACTTACCCACAATTACCATCGTATGAACTCCGGGACATGCCTCACTCCCCGGGGGATAAGCAGCACATGGTGTGGCCCGCAAGCTTCACTTTCACACGTTTCCTCAGACCCACGCGACTCGGTTTCTATGGCAGGCACCCCTTAAATTCATCCACCTGCTTCACCGTCATCCCATTCTAATACCGCCACACCAGGCAAGCGTACCCCCACGCCTCCCTATTCCCTCTGGCACACACTTCAGACCGGCACACACTGTAATTCCACTCTCTTCTCGCTCATCTTCACCGTACGCTTCACATATCACTGCCCCGACTGTCAAGCCATGGCCACGATTGCCGACCTATACTTTGTATACCTTCAATACCATCTTCCCCTCCCTTCCACAACTCCAGTGCGGTGGGAATGCTGGTGACTGTCTCGGACGTGCGAGCAGAACATCCTGATCCTGCCGGCCATCAGAGAAGCCGAAGCGCGCGGTCATTTTAACTACGGAAGCCGCCAATATCTTATTTTTCCAACTCATTAGGCATTTTACCTACATACGTATACGCAAGTAACACCACATGACTGACTGGTAAGAAGTTTGGCGCAAACAATGTTGTCGCACGGTTTCTCGTTAATACAGCGCCCGGCTGTTTCTTACGCTATTTGAGTACGTCGCAAGTACCCGGATGCTCACCTGTAACAACAGGTAAAGCGCGACCTCCGGTGGGTGCATTTACACATGGGCTCGGAACAGGTATGTGAGGATGCTCGCAAACAAGCACCACACCCTACAACACGTTCATATGTTGACAATCATCAAAGAGAAAAACATTCAGTACAAACTTCGTTTATATTGCCAAGTAAACTCCCATAATTGGTTACCCGAGCTGCCCTTCCCGTACTGTATTTTTTCCCTCCTTGTTATACTACACACTGCATCCACACCCAAGCGCTTCTGATATTGCACAGCTTCAAACAATGTCTTCAGAGGCCAAGTACACAGCCACCCAATGCGTGTGATGAATGTTTCTTGTACAGCCTTACTCGGTCGACAAGCAAGCCAACAGAGCAAACGAAGGAGAAAAAAGTCAGCCTTTTGTAGCACATGAATAAATAAATTTATTGTACTCGCATGCCCTCCAAAAGAACGAAAGAAGCAAGAAAAGCCCAGGCAATCCACGCATACACTGGGCTAACATCAACAGAGAGAGGAAAGGAAGTAGCGTTGGCGTGACCACTGCCCATATAACGGTGCCTGGGCGGATGCTCCGCGGGGAGCTCGCAGTCCTTGGCAGGGCGATGTCGTGCGGGGGGACCCGAGGCAGCCCGCGGCTTGTACAAGCAGGCTAATAAAAAGCGTTCTTGCTCTCCTGTGCCACGAATGTTGGAGGAGCTACGAAGCAATTTGTCGAAGCGCGGAGCAAGCTGGACATCTGCGTGTCGTCAGTGGTGACGTGTATGGGGTCCTTAAGGCTGCTGGAGCTGCATCTCTTCTGCTCTCTCCCTTTCTCTGCCTCTTTTTAGTAGACATTGTTACCATGATGCATTTATCTACAGTTGGGGCGAAAAGAGGTACTCAATGGCAAATTAAAGACGACAGGCGTTTCAAGATCAAGGCGAGAAGGTACAGCCCTCTCTAAATAGCACTGGGGGCAAAGTGGAGTATCCAGGGCCTTTCAAAGACGGACGCGGGACGTGCAAGTCATGCAAGTGAAAGCGGAACGTTTCTTGAAATGGACATGCTTCCGGTGGCGCCACATAACATTCTGTAGCCCGTGCCGGCCACAGACCGGAGGTTGTACCGGCAACGAACCAGAGGTCATTGAGACAAACTCAGTCCGAGCTTTTCGCAACACTACAGGGCATAAATTCCAGGTTGCAGTTAACAGTTGTTTCGCTATGCGCCCTATAAACCCAGTAGCAAGTCTCAGCATGCCCATGCATGCAGCATAAGCTTGATGTCCAAGGAATATTTGTCTCACGTTGCATTTACGTGCGCCATCGTCTGGCAATTTGTGCACTGAGCTAGAAGTAAAATAAAGCACGTTGTGCGGTGAATGAAGGTGTTTGGTTTTGAAAAAAGAAGTGCAATTGCGGAAAACAATACCGACCCCAAGCTTCCATGCTAGTCTTCATTATTGCCCTTCACTTTCGCGTAGTTGGGCTTGAGTCACTTATGCGCGATAAAATATACAGAACGGGTAGCTAAATATTAAATGCTTGGCAGAAAGGCTTAGAAAGTGTTATAGGCCGCAGGGAGCATTATTCTGGACAAGAAAAATTGCACCTTTAATAATTAAAAACGGGAGGTATGATGGGGAAAACTAACGCCAGCAACAAAAACTGATGAAGTTTTGGTGCCAACTCCAATGCTTCATCACTGTTGTGACTTCTACGCACAAGAAAACGAGAAAGTTGGTAATTCTAACGCAACCACAGCGTTGACAGTGCGATCAATTACACAGCAATTTCTTCTTCGGACCACGCTCGGTAGTGTGCGAAGAGACCTCAAGCTCAGTGTAATTTCCGCTACGTGATGTGTTATTTCCGGTGGCCTGGCCAGCACATATTTAAGATAGATACGTCACGCTGACTCAGTGGCTGAGGCGATTACTGTTCTGCTGAACATAACGTGATTGGTTCGATTCGGGTTGCAGTGAGATTTTCTGATGAAGGCAGAAGACAGAAACGTCTATCTGTGCAATATTTCACCACACATCAAGCAATCTAAAGATGTTTAAATAAAAACGTAGTTGCTTGAAACTGTGCATTTTATTATTCAAGTTTACGTCCGCAGAGCGAAAAGTCCGCTTGGGTTTTCCATTAAAAGAACTC
This sequence comes from Haemaphysalis longicornis, assembly GCF_048455015.1. NCBI lineage: Eukaryota > Metazoa > Arthropoda > Arachnida > Ixodida > Ixodidae > Haemaphysalis > Haemaphysalis longicornis. The sequence continues at coordinate 176,786,063 of NW_027526203.1, forward strand.
TGGCATTTCCAATAACAAGGAAGAGAGAACGTGGTACTGAAAGAAAACGGTATATTATCTTTCAAAAACTCTTAGCAAGCAATAAATGTATTCTGGCATACGGTGGATTCTATTTTATTCCCTGAGGATAGAAAAGTATGAAAGAAAGATACTTCAATGCCTACCGGCGCTACGGTCGTGTAGGTGGGACGCATTGCTGGCCTCTCCTCGGTGTTTTTTTCACTCACTAGTTCTCCCTACTGGCGCGCGAGGCACTTGGTGCAAAATACAACCTTGATTCAATGGTAAACCCGCCCAATTTTTTACCAATATCACGGGGTCGTCGACCGTTCGGTCGATAAGCGCCGTGTGATTGAGTGAGGCACACTAGGATTGAATAAAGCAAAAGCCGTTGCTGCCGTCGTCTGTTAGGCTGTTCCAAGAGCAGACAGCCGCCCCAGATTTTTTAATTCGCTTCTCAGACTGCCTGCCATACTCGCCATTTTTCTTCAAGACAAGGCACGTGGCGCCAGCTGAAAACAGCGTAATCAGCATTACAGAACGAACCTTGCGATTAATGTTATCGTTCGTTCATTTTTTGCTTTCAAATATATGTCGAAATGGTCACCGCCCACTGTTTTGACAAATACAAGAAAATGCAAAGAAAATAATGAGAAAATGAATTCCGCTCAACAGGTCGGGTGATATTTCCCTCAGGCTCGTCTTACAACTGCGCTTGGTTGAGTTGGTTTGCCTGCACGCATGAGAGAGAGAGAGAGAGAGAGAGAGAGAGAGAGAGAGAGAGAGAGAGAGAGAGACAGGGAAAAACTTTTATTACCCCCAGAGGCTAATTCGGGGGAGGGGTGGTGACCGAGGAAGGGAGGTCCTCGGGGGCTTTGGCAGCCCGAGCGGCTATGGCTTCTTGCACCGCCGAATCCCAACTGCCCAACGACATCGCCCAGTGCTCGCCTTCTCGATGTGGGGGGAATGGGTTGGGGGGGGGGGGCAATGCCGGAGGAGATGATCGATGGTTTGGACCGCCCCACAAAAGTGGCTGTGGGGTGAGCAGTACAGAGCGAGGACCTGCGGTGCAGGGGGGAGAGGCAAGGGAGGGTGGGCGTCAGCACTAAGCGCCATAGGAGTTCCTCGGCGTGAGAGACCGCCGGGTGTGCACGGGGGAGTAGAAGGCGGGAAAGGCGGTAAGGAGACGCATGAACCGCAGGTATACACGAAATCATGCAAGTGTTCATTATCGAAATCTACAAATTCCAGCCCCTTTCAAACAATATGCTCACCTCGACAGATAATAGGGTTCGTTCTCGCTGCTAGGCCGATATAAGAACAACTGTGGCTGCCTTCGTTTTCAGTAGGCGTTGCATATTCGTTAGGATGTCTAGTCGGGTGACCCAAGAAACAAGACGAAACGTTGCGGCGGAAATGTGGTCCAGGGGTGTGGCACAGAGGAAAATAGCCACCGCCGTTGGGACTACGTAGTCAACTGTCACGAGACTAATTCAGGCATTTCGAGACGAAGGGAGTACAGTAGAGTCTCGATAAACGGAAATCGGTTAAACGGAATCGCCGCTTAACCGGAATAGTAGCCTGTAAGTTGGTTGGTTTTGTATTCAGATAACGTAAAAAAACTATCGGTAATCGGAACCAAAATTTCCGCGCCACCGTGTAAACGGAACTAGAAATGAAACAGCTTGTGAAACCCATCGGCATGATAATCAGCTTTTTACGATTCCGGCTGTTTCGTTTTTTTTTTTTTCTCCTCCATGTTTTTTTTACATCGTTGGCCTCGTAAGCCTGGTCTCATTAGTGGTCAGCCGTGTTAGCGCAACGAATGCAACATCGCAGTTCTTGTTCCAGTCGTTTGGTCTCGATTCAAGACGCTGAGGTTATAGGGCTCAGCTCCTTCTGCCTTGTTTGTGCCATCGTGGTTCTATTCGCGCTTCATTACCGCGTTGCCGTCTTCTACATTCGGTGGCTCGTAAGCACTCGCGAAGTTGAGGCCTCTAGCCTCCGTGAAGACGCAGTTTTGAAGGACTCGAACAAAAATAATTGATGCATTTTGTAGTGCACAGCAACTAATTGTTGCAGAATCAACTTTGTGAATGCTGTGCCTAAACCTTTTTTTAGTTTTCTTGCTTTCTAAAAAAATATCAGCTATAGTCACCTTCTAGTGCTTAGAGTTCTGTGAAATGGTATGAAGAGTGCGTACGCACACAAATGTGCACTTTTACACATCCATCTCATTAAACGGAACTCCTGTTAAACGGAACTCATTTTTCAGATCCCTTGAAGTTCCCTTTATCGAGAGTCTACTGTATTTGCGATGCAGAAGGAAACCATATTCGCAAAACTGCCGCTGACGGGGATTGCGCCATGATTGCTGTCGCCTTTTCCCACCTGTTCATTACCCCAGGACAAATAAGGGACAGTGCCGGTATCGATGCCTGCGGCGAGGTGGTGAGGGGGAGGCTTCGTGAAGCTGGGTTAGGAAGCAGGACCGCGACGCAGAAACCGCTGCTTTCAGCAATTCTAAAGTAAAACGGTTTGCTTTTGCACAAAGCCATGCTGAATGGCCGGCAGAATACTGGCAGATTGTGGTTTTCACCGACGAATCTGCGGTGTGCACTGAATTGGACCAAGGGTGCAGAGTCTCATCCTGGAGGAACAACCACTGCCTCGTTTTAGTAAGCTTGTCTTTGTATTTTTAGGGGGTTGTTTTTATCTACATGTGTTTGTACGTTCGGCTTTTTTGCGTGTTGCGAGGTTTCTGTTTTTTCTCCTTCTCCATTCTTTTCTTACTTGCCTTATAACCTAAATCACTGCTGTTCTTTTATTTAAAGGTACGAGCTAGCCTACGTCCAAGTACGTCAGAGCTAGGGGGAGAAAATCGGTAAATATTGGGGGCATCATTATTAAAGACGGCCTAAAACCACTACACAGGATTGAAGGCAGATTTCTCTCGGCGTCATACGTTTACACCATAGACCACCAACTCCTTCCTCATTTGCTAGATGGACTGCCTCCAGGCGGATGTTTTATTCTGCAGCACGACCTCTCCCCAGTGCACATAGCATCTGCCGCGAAAACGCATCTTCAAGATTTCGGCGCGATGACCGTGAAATGGCCGCCCCAGGGGCCGACTTGAACGTTATTGAGAATGTGTGGGGCATTTTTAAAACAAACCTTTCGAAAATGGGTCTGCATCATGCGACTTGTGGTGAACTCTGGCAAAACACCGAAGCCGAGCGGGAGAGAATGAACATGGATCACATATAGCGGCCCTATATGGTTCTCTTCCCCGTCGCATCACTGCTGTTGTGGAGTCCGGGTGTGAATTTGTTAAGTCTTAAATTGGATGAGGACCGCGTTAGCCAAGACAAGGGTGAGTTTAAGCGCTCATTTTTGGAATGCTTTTTGGACGAGATTTCTGTCAATGAATTTCGAAGGAACTGTGAACAAAGTGTTCGTACATGTTGCGTTTTTTTTTGCGCATTCCACACAAAAAAAAAACATGCCAAAATGAGCACTTTAGGAAACTAAGTTTAAGATTTGAGAGCATCGCTTGGGAGGTGGCAGTTTTCTGCTGCTATTAGTTTTTGCTTCGTCGGCTATACCTTAGAAACCGCAAAAAACCCCGCAAGTTATGAGATTTGAAGCTGAAGTTGAATCTTTTTAAACTTATTCTTTATTTATTTAAACCAAAAAATACATATACAAAGATACATATACAATCTACACATGAACCCAACATTGTTGTCAAATGGCTCCTGCACATTAAATAAAAGGTACTCAAAAGGGAGTCGTCGCTGCAATGACTCGCTTTGAACCAACTAAGACTCTCTTTTACACTCCAAGATTCTCTTTAAAGCAGGGAATTGAGGTCACAGCAACTCTTGCGCTTTGCAAAAAGAATCACGTGTCAAAGGCATTTTTAGCATATATTTATCAACTAATTTTATTTCCACAGTACTAGTTCGGTCTGTTGGTAACGGATCGCAAAATTTGGTGTCGCTGATACAACAACATGCAAATTGAGGGTACACAGGTGTGTACATAGGGCTTTGTGTACTTCTGCGTAAGCGGTACAAAATTGGGTTTTCTGGGAATGCTAAGCATAAAAATCTAATGGCCGCTTCTGCAAAAAAAAACATGGTTTAAACGCCAAGCTTTCTCCGATACAAATTCAAAGGGATGAGTTAAGCGAATGTGGTGTTACGATTTTTAGTGCGTAATTGGGTCATCTGAATATGCTGCTTCAGTTAGCTCAGCGTTGTCATTGATTTGGACTCTAGCGTATTGGATTGTGGAATTTGCATTTTTATCGGAGAAGGCTTCGTGTTCCTCCTACAGGTCCTCTTCTTTCTTTCTCTTCCTCTTCTTCTCATTCTTCATTATGTGCCCTCCCAATGTGCAAAGTTGGCTTTCCTACTTCGCATTTTATCAACATCCCAATTTGCCCCCCCATTGTGTAAAGTTGGCTTTCTTACTTGGCGCGGTTTCATAATTATCACAATTTGCCCTCCCATTAGATAAAGTTCACTTTCCCGCAGTGCGTTCTGGCGTAAAAGTGCCATCAGTGAGGCATAGAGAGCTTCACTTTAATAAATTTTGTAAATATGTCGTCTCACAAAGCGGTCACCAGCAATGCCTAGCGCACCTATAGTAGCCAAAATATATTAGTCTTACAATTTCCAGTAACTATGGGGGAATGGAAATGCTAAAATGCGCGAAGACTAGCAAATATTATAACATCGCATAGAAACCACATGTAACAATAACACAATATACTGAAACAGTATATACTATATAGGAAGTAAAGTCTTTACTCTAAGCTTTTCCAAGTTCATAAAATAAGCAGCACTTGTGATTGAAATTGCTTGTGTTTATGATTTATATAGGTTGTCTGTTTTTTACGTTAAAAATACGACTATTTGGTGCACCGGGTAATGATTTGCGAGTGAGAAGACAACAATAATAAAACTATACTTCCTAATTTATATGGCCATGGAACTACATCGCCTTCTCAGGAACCCTACAAAACAGGTGGGGGAATATCTGGACGCGTAACGTGTTCTTAAGTACTCATTTGGTCTGAATTCTGCCGCTCTGCAATAGAGCTTTCCAGAAACTGCAGCGCCGCTCCTTCCCTTGGCGGGCCTTCGCAAAGCTTTATGGGAACTGCGTGCGCGCGCTGTGGTGCTAACGGCGACGGGGTCGCCCTAGTGCGGCGGGTGGAGCGGGCCCATCGAAAGACAAAGTTTTAATGAAGTGAAATGTTTTGCTTGCAAAGTTATGGTGCGCATAAGTTGAAGCATCTTGAAACCAAAGAACCCAAAATAAGAAAAAAAATTCCGCATCTCTTTGAAGCTGCCCGTACAGCATGAGTCAATACTTTTGTCGTCTGCTAGATTCCAGCCTGGAGACAGCTTCTGCCAGTTGAAAAGCGTCTTGGAGGTTAGGGCACCACGCGGGCAAAGAGAGATTCCTCCACACAAGGAAATAGAAAACAGCCTGCACCGCCAGATGCGACACTTGAGCCTCGAGAAAAAAAACAAAAAAACAAAAAAAAAAAAAAATGATTGGCTCTTGCTTCCGGCAGCCCGCGAGGTACCCAATGGAAAAAACCAGAGAAGCCCATACCCTGTGTCCACGTTATTCGTGATGCATTTCCGCGTGTGTAAGTCTGCATTCGTTTACGACCTGCTTTAGCGTTTGTAGCGTTTACGATACTGACTATATGGCACCAAGGAAGCTAACTTACGACCAAATTCCTTAAATGATCTCCTGCGTCCCTCTTACCAACCTAACTTAGAGAAGGCAGTGTGGGACACTCTCCTGAATTTCATATCCCAACCCACTATTTTGCCCTTGCTATTTCCAACCCATACCCGTCGTGAACCTTAACTTATCGCTACCCCTAAGGGGGTCTGTTCCACTAGCAAGAGACCCCCGGGTGTTTTTTCTACATTTCAATAAACGTTAAAAAAATAGGAGACGGACAAACGTGCTTTGTGCCAGGTTGTGACAACAATCCGCCATGAGACCGGCATGTTTCATTGTACAAGTTTCCGATGGACATGAAAATTGAACAGGAGTGGGTACGCCGGATAAATCGCCAGGGTAGTGATGGCCGATTCGCTATGTGGGAGCCGTCCGAGCGTAACAGGATATGAGGAGCTCACTTCAGCGCGAGCGGACGCAAAGGATATATGGACCGTATGACGACTATTTTTTCACACCGGGTCTTCTCCGAGAGGTGTCCTCTGTTAAAGACAGAGAAGCCCGGCATTACGATGAGAAATATGCTTTTGTAGCGCATGCCTCATTTGTTTGGTTTCGTAGGTGCCGCGAAGCGAACGAAACGCCGCCCTTTTAAAAGCGTCCCCCCGCTTCCAGGCATCCAAGACGAACTAGTGATATGCAGCACTTTCGAGATACCCCTGCCACCTCAGGGTAAGCAACGGTTCTTTTGTTATAATTTCGGCACCAAGGACGCGACAGGACCACAAAGCAATACTTTTGCTCCCACAGGCAACGATGCGTCTAGAGAAATCATGCGGAGAAATCATGCGGAGGCAGGCCACCAGCACCTGCAATGCAGGAACAACAAACTGTCGTTCTTTGCTGGCTACGGGTTGGCCTCTTATAGCAGGACCTTGCGTAGCGATTGGCTGTTCGCGTTTCGAAAATAACTGCAATGTGCGTATTCTGGATAATTTTTCTGCACTAAAATGCTCGTACGAGTACCCATTTGGCCAGCACGCAGAACTGTTGACACGTTTGTGCCAGAAAGCTTCACAACTTGGGATAGTTCTACTCTTGTGCTACATGATTGTAAAGAAATATTCATCAATGTTCCCTCTGACTACAACATCCAGGGTGAGACGTACAGCTTGTACTAAGGACACAACACGACCAAGGGGATCATTGGCATAACGCCAAATGGGTTTGTTTCATTGTGCAAAACCCGGCACTGCGCAGTCTATCGGGCAAGGAGACTGCTATATAAACACAGTGGCTTCTACAAGCTTCTTCAGGAAGGAGACAGTATTATGGCTGACCGAGGATTCTTGATTGTAGATGACCTCTGTGAACTTGGCGTTAAATTCAACAGACCCCCCCCCCCCCCTCTGCCCCCCCCCCCCCCCCCCCCGTGTTAAAAGGTCGGCGTCAACTGACAGTAGCGGACGAAAAACGCACACGGCAAATCGCCAACCTGAGAATACACGTTGAGAGAGCTTTTCGAGAAGGGAAGAACATCAGAATACTGCGGTATGTTTTCCCGAATGCGTTGGCTGACAAGCTAAACCAGATCTCGAAAATTTGCTGTCACCTGAAGAACTTTACTCATGAACCACTTCTCACTCGATAAGTAATCAAAGTGCAACTATGCATGTCTTGTATTAGCGCCCTCTGAACAGTTTTACTTTTTATTCTGTATTCGTTAGTTGTTGCTGACGTAATAAAAGTGTACGTGTCTTTTATTGTAATGCTCTCATACTGGCTGCCTCGTCTTCTATTTCGACTGAAATAAACATTTCGATTTCGATTTTTACACACAGCCGAAAACGAAAAAGGAACTTAGGATGTACGATCCGACGTGCCACCTCTTAGGCACAGTATATGAAACAGGTACAGACGTGGCGTAGCATAAATCGATGGGGTATACCCACTGAAATTCCCCAAAATGCAGCAGTTTCTTGAATAAATTCGGGCTATGGTATGAATTCTGAAGTGTGAAAAAGAATCCAGCCATCAAAACAGTTGTCCAGGATAGCAGATATTCTACATAAATCGCATAATGTTAAGCGCTCAAACTGCATCGTCAACAAATGCTGCATCCACAGGCGCTGTCGCACACGGCAGGGTTTGGCACGGAAGAGCTACAGTGAACAGCGGCCCGCGCGGCAGAGCCTGCTGCTGCGGCGCTCACAGTTCCCAGGCTGCTTTGCGGCCGCCGGTTGGGGGCGCGCACCACTCTCCGGAAAGGTCTATTCAGCCCGTTTATGCACGACATTGTGGGCCTGCTTTCGTGCACAGCTTCGTTGTCGTGCAACAAAGCCTACTTTACTACAAACGTTATGCTCAGTCGCGTTTTAGCAATTAAGCAGTAAGTTTATTGCTTCATGTGCCACCAGTAATTTTGTACATGGAATATATATAGATGTAAAGCATCCCACTTGCGCGCGTTCCGAGTTCTAAATATCGCGTTAATTTACAACCAAAAAGCAGAATACAAGTTTTAGTCATTGAAATTCTCATTTTTATTTTCTTTTAGTGAATAAAACCTATTTCCTACTGAAATATTCCTTTTGTTTATACGATTCATGCATGTTGCCCACAATTATTATATATTTGCACCTGTGGGCGAGCGTTCTTTCTTTCAGTACGTTTAAAAAAGCAGCCAGGTACTCACGTGACTACTATGTGTCCCCACTACAAATAATATACAATACGTAAAACATACACACATAAGAAGTTTGTGGCAAAAAGTGTTTTTTTTTTTTGCTCAGAGTTTGCTTTCAAAACTAATAGTAAGATTAGAAATCCAAATGTTTTGGACAACGCGAGTCAATCGAATCCACTGCGAGCCAAATTGATAAAACGGGGCGAGTTGCCGCTTTTTGTCAAGTTCGCCTATTAAAACTCCTACCGGATAGAAACGGCGTGCCACCGGTATGAAATTTGCTGTGTGAATTTCGCTGCGCACCGCCTGGAATCGTCTACTAGAGTTCTTAAGTTCAGCAAGTCGTATTGCGAGGTTCTAACTGCGAGGTTCAAAAAGAAGCCGTATTGCGAGGTTCTAACTACCAACCTTCACAACAACTATCTGGTGTCTTAGCCACGCCACCATTGCGACACCGTGATGAACCTCCTGAATTTCCCATACGAACGCTGTCATCAATGAATATCTTTATGTGTGGGTAGTTTTTGTAGTTTTTAAGCTATTCTGGCAGTGATAATCCTTATTTCTCTAGATCTGGCAGATCAGCCCTGTCATGCTAGTACTACAAGAAATTAGGTGAGAGCTCCCTTATTCAACTGATAAAAAGCTGTCGCGCATGTCGCAATTTTCCCGACCTCAGCCAACGTAGTCATGAATAAAATGAGTCACTAGTTTCTTTAGTAACAGCTTTCTAACAAAAATAGCTCGGTTGAATTTGTCTTATGGCAACTCTTGAGTTAAAAGATTATTGTTTTTCTGTGTAGGGAACGATGCTTCCCAGTGCTAAAACCTGTCCTCAAACATGCTCGAGACGGTGTGAAAACCCAGAAGCTGCTCTATACATTACGATGCTTGCTGAATACAACATTTCTGGCATTGACGCTGATATCTGCCAAGGATAGACTTCGGAATATGGCGCGCAGACAGACGTACGATAACTCTCTTTTTACCGCAGAAAATTGAGCAATCGTTGGGGTCTAAAAAAAGATTTTTTTTTCGCTAAACATATTGATTAGGCAAGTACAGCAGTAGCTTAAAATGCAGATGATTCGATGCATTTTTCAACAAGCGCAGATCTGCAGATTAGCAAAATCAAATTTTTTGTCAAAAGGTCGAAAATATTGATGAAAAAGGAGTTGTGTACACCAATTCTTCAATAGTTAAAAACATTTGGAGCATACGTTTTGGCCAAACATTACGAAAACACACCCTAGGAAAAAATTAGTTGCTTGGAACAATTTGTCTGATATAAAAAATATGTTACCAGGCGTGGTGCCCTCGTTATGCAGTGAAGCCCAACCTCTATGTCAAAATGTGCAATTTCGGATAGTTTTCTGGAAAAAATTATAAGAGGCTGACATTATAAGAGGCTATAAGTTGTCCCCACATGATGTCAAAACATCTCTTCAATGGTTAACATCGTATTTATGGCCAGCACAGGATTCGGGATGTGCCAAAAACCGCTTGGGGTTGAAAATGAAACTTGCTCACTGTCAGTTTATTACCATTTATCTCTCGAAATTTTCGTGTGCAGTTTATTATAATCTGCTGCATCGCTTTTGTAGTCCTGCTTCCAGGAATGAGGAGCAATGTGCTGAAACCATGGACAGCTAGCTATCCCCGAGTAGCTGTCGCGTGACAAAGAAAAAAGAGTTCAGCACTATGAAACTCCTGTTTTGCAGCGCCGCCTAACATTTTCGCAAACAAACAATACCAAACTCGTTGTAAGCTCTGTCTGGATACGCAGTTCTACTGAGGAGCAACTCTAGACCTCCCAATATATCCTCGTACAGAATCATAACTGAAGCTAATTTAAAGTTCTCTCCTTGCCTTAACTCATATCCAATGACTTGAGGTTATTTTGCGACTTTCATCTAAAGCTGTTATTGCAGAAGTAAGGCATGGGCGAAGTGTAATCACGAGCGGAATGCTTTTTTCGAGGAACAGTAGTGGGCGACCAAGGTGCTATTGCAAATCGGGTTGAAGTTGTGGAACTGTGTAGTAATGCTAAATATGAAGTGTGAAATGCAAAAATGAAACTTAATCTACTCGAAAAGGGCTTGAAATGGTAAGTGCACTTGTTAGACATGCGGAGACTTTACAAATAAACTTTGACAGACAAAAAGCTACCAGTTCTCCAAACTAGAGCTCACTAGTGAATAGGTGGTGTCATTTTCAGATAGTTCTCAACCTCTCAACAGTTCGTGTTCTTTTCCCGGCAGTGGCGGACACTTTTCTGATGAAGGCGAAAAACAAAAACACGTGCGCGTACGAGATCTTGGCGGGCGTTAAAGATCCCCAGATCGTCAATATTAATCCGGAGCCCTCCACTACGGCACGCCTTATCGCGTGCATCGCGTCGGCGCGTTAAACCCTACAATCAAGCAATCAATCACCTCTGAACACTCTGGGATTGCAAAGCGACGGCATGATTTGATATTTGACTTGCTGGGAGCCTTTTGATTGAAAAAATTTAATGATAATGTAGCATAACCACGAACGATTCTTTTTTGTCTAGCACAGCAGCCACGGCCCCTATTGACAAAACACAGGGCCCTCAACTCTCATAAAACACCGTCAAAAATCTCAGTGTCACCAGAGGAGGAAAATTAGAACCAAGAGGATGGGTTAGGTGCATGAGAAATGACTACGACGTGGATATCAGCAATATACAGCAGTGATCATCGGTGGTCGGTGCTTTGTATTGCCAAATTTGACATGTTGTAGTTGTTTCTCGTGCACCCCAGTGGTTAGTCTAGCACTGCACCTTTAAAATTATTTATTTTTTCTTACTTATGCGACATTGATATTTTCGGCAAAGTTTTTGCAAACTGAGGTGTGTATGTTTTCTCGAAAGGAGGCGTGGCTGCTGCGCTTGACAAAAAAAGCATGCCGCTCGTTGTCATGCTGCATTACACCAAATCTTCTTAATCAAAACGCTCCCAGCAAGTCAAATACCAAAATATGTTATGATATTTGACATCTGATGGCGTTTACAGGTAACTACCTGGAAATGACACCAGCTTTTAACTAGTGTGCTTTGGTTCGGAGAAAGGGTAGTTTTATTCTGCGCAAGCTTATTTCTTAAGCCCCCCGCATGTGTAGCAAAGAGACCTGGAATTTTCATCCAGTTTCTATCAGTTTAAGTTTCGTTTTTGGGTTGCAAACTCCGTATTTGGCGCTAAAATGCAGTTACCCAACTTCAAGCCGATTTGCCGTAGCACCCCCATCGCCCGGTACTGTTCCTCGAAACAAGCACGCCGCTCGTGATTGCACTTCACTGATGCCTTACTTTTGCGATAACAGCTCCAGCTGAAAGGGTAAATATAACCCCCCGTCATCGGATATCAGTTCTGACAAGGAGAGAGATTACAATCAACCTTGAACACTGCCAGCTGTTCCCTGCCCGGTTTCGTTAGTACGAGGGTATTTCCAGAGGTCTAGTGCCACTTCTTACTAGAACTGTCTATTCTGACTGTCTCTAAAGGCTTGATATAGTGTCTTTGAAAAGGTTAGGCAGCACTGCAATATAAAGGGCTCATAGTGCGGACCCTTTCCGTTTAGTTCCGACGTGTCTTTTCCTCGGCTGCGTGTTTCGACGTGATTTCTTGCAGTTTCTACGTTCCCAGCTATTTTCCGCAGTGCCAGCGATAACCTCCAGTTCCTGGCGCCGTCAAGGGCTACTACCTGCCCGGGAATGTCCCCGAAAGCAAGCATCAGAACCGCATCGCATCTAAGCAGCGGCTAGGCTTAACCTCCTCTTCGGGCGGTGGGTTCCGTTCCGCGCAAGGCCTTCTTGGGTCCCGCAAGCAGGCGCTACTTCAAGACCAGCTGCTTAAGCAAATAGAGCCGGCGTCTCAAGTGGTGTCCAACGTCGCCCTTTCAACATCGACGCCTCTGACGCCCCAGGGCGACGACGGCTGCCCCATGGATGCTAGCAGCGACCCTCCTGTGCCTCAAGAGCCCAGTAATGTCACTGGCGACTCTGCTGAACCCCGCGACAAACGCCTTTGCACCGAGTCTTCAACCTTAGTGCCGCGTCAGTCTGAGGACGCTAATGCCCCGATAGACCTTCCAACAGTCAACCGTATTGACTCTGACGCTAAGGTTCCCTGCCGCCTGAATCCCGCTGTCTTCCCATCAAGCACTGAAGATGCTCAATCAGATTCTTTCAAGGTAGCCATCAAACTGAAGCAGAATTTTAACATCCGCCAAATCACGACGAAAGCTCTCCTACAGACACTATCAGCATGCCTGCATCCTCAAAGTCACAATGGCTACACTTTCCACCGAGATACCAACTGAATTTATGTGTGGATAGCGTCATTAGAGGCACCTCACAAGCTTTACAGTCTCACTCATATACCCGTCTCCCCCGGAGTTCACCGGCCGGTACAAGCTTACCTCCTAGGTGGTACTCACGTCTACCGTTATGTTGTCTCGGGTGTCGTCCGGTGAGCCCTCCGATGTGCTCCGCGACACCATTCGATGCGAGACGCACCAAGTGCTCCAAGCCCGGTATCTTTGCAGTCGTCGTACATGCCTCGTGACTGTTCTTGGTCCTTGGGAACCACCGGTGCGATTCATATACAATGGATGCATCCTTCGCCCCCGGCCTTACAAGAAGAGACCAGTATTTTGTTATCAGTGCTTGCAACAGGGTAACATGCGCACCTTCTGCCCAAATCCACCGCCTGCTCAAACCTCGGCGACTCCGAATGCGACTGCTAAAAATGAAAATGCCCCTAAATTTCGTTGTGGGCTGCGCAAGTCTGATGATCACGATATCACATAGAGGAAGTGCCCGACGAAGCTTAACGCCAAGCCACGTACGCGTGTGAAGAGCTTCCCGAGGTCCCAGATTGATCAACGGCTCCCGCCTTCAAACCGGTACGAACTCCTAGCTTCCAATGACGATGACGATATTGCAGAGCCCGTACCAGAACCGCTCTCCGCCACACCACCTATGAATTCGGTTTCATACAGCCAGGTGGTGCCACTGCGTCGACATCGTCAGCGATCCCGTCTTCAGGAGGCCGACCAGAATTCCCCGGCCCTAGAAGAGGTAGATCTTCGCCTCCAGGCATTAAAAACAGAGCTTGCGAATTTGACCGCTCGTCGTGCCCAGTTGCTGGCACAGAGACGCTTAAAGCGTGCTGCTGCAAAAGAGAGCTCATGGGAAGCTATACTTCCATTTTCAACTTCTCCCTTGCCTCCACCTCCTCCGGCATCATTACCAGCAGCAGCCTCGATCCCGTCAGCACCCGACGGTCGCTCCATTCTTAACTACGTGGTGCAGCAGCTACACATATTAACCACGACTCTTGCAGCATGCCTCCTCTAAAATATGTACCTGCCGTACCTGCAACTACACGCAAGGACACTATACTACAATGGAACTGTCGGGGTCTGCCCCAAAAAGATGGCGAACTCAAGGAACGCCTTCGCCTAGGCTCACTTCGTCCATGGGCGCTACTGCTTCAGGAAGCGAATGGCCTACCCAGCATCCCCTTTTTTACCGGCTATGCATCTTCAAAAATCATTAACCACCGTAACGCCCCACCAACGCCACGGGGTAAAGCGGTGGTATATGTCTTCACGCGTCTTCCCCAACAAGCCATTGACCTTCAAAGTTGGTGCTCCCCGTGGCAAGAAACTGTTGCCGTGAAAGTTCAACTAGGTCACTGTGCAGTGATCCTCGTATCCTTCTATGTCCGTCCTCGCAGTGGTCATGCCCCGCGTGTTCGGTTTGTGTGGATTTCGCATATACGAGCACAACATCCCGGTGGTCTCACCCTCATCGCCAGTGACTTTAATGCTCCGCACCCAGCCTGGGGCTATGACATACATACATACATACATACATTATGATGAGGCTCCAAAAAGGATTGTAAAATATACTGCCTCTGCCGATACCACTTGCGTATAACCAGCCTTTGCCAATTGTGAAATAAATGAATAGGCCAAACGGCAAAAGAGGTTTGAACCACCCGAAGGTGGAAATAAAATAAAGTGGGAAAATGCTACTAAGCGACACCACAGCCAGGAGAGCGGGCCCGGGGAGACTCCCCTGATCTCCCCTAGGAAGTAGCAGGAAGGGTTGGGATGAGGGAAGGGAAGTGGGAGAAGGGAAGGGGTTATGGGAAATAGGAAGGGATTGGGGACAGCGGTCTTTTGTTCTGATCGTTGATGTCCGACTCCTTTTCAGGACTGAGTTGACTCAGAGAGGGCATCAGACAGTGCCAATATTGCCAATCTTGCGGCCACTGCACGGGGTAACCGCTACCCTTTGGGCTTGTGAGCTTTGCCCCGACCGTCGGAGACAGGAAAGTCAGCCTAGCTTGAGGGCTGGAAGCGTAGTTCCTCCCAAACCCTCGGATCTGCTGCCGGAGTTTACTCATGGTACACAGTCGATGGTCCTCAGAAGCAACTCTGCACTCTCGCCCCTAAGACTTCAGGTCACGGCGGCTTGTCCAAGGCCGTCGGCTTAGTTAGCCCCTGAGACATTAGGTTACAAGGGTTTGTCAGTCCCTCGGCCAGCGACCAGTCCGCACTTGGTTACAGAGGTTGCGCAGCCCCCGGCCTCTACATACGAACTGTACGGTTGAATGCAGTATTTGCTGATGGTAACATTGAACTCCCAGCCTCCTCTCACGCTGGATTACAGGGGCGCGTTACTACCCCCGGCCGTTAGGTCATAATGGGGGAACTGAATCAACCCCGAGCCAACAGGAGTCATAGTTACCTGGACCGCCCATTGCTGGGACTGGTATAACTTTGCGCTCTCGCCCCGAGAGTTCAGGTTACAAGGGGTCATCCATCTCCCCTGGCGTGACGGACCGGCCCGCATTTAGGCTCCCTCATGCGTTGTGGGTTACAGGAGTGCGGCGCTCCCAGCCTCACATACAGACTGTACCGCCCGCCCCTGAGACTGCGGTTACAAGGGATCGTCAATCCCTCGGCCAGTGACCGGTTCGCATTTAGGCCCCCTCTCGCCTTGTGGGTTACAGGGTTCGCTCCGCCCCGGCCTGTAGACGAACTGTACACATGAGCGCAATAGTTAGCAACGTTGACCCTCTGGCCTCCTCCCACACTGGATTACAGGGGCGCGTTACCACCCCCGGCCTTGGCTTCCTCTCACGCTGGATTACGGGGGCTCGTTACTTCCCCTAGCCAGACAGGGTCATAGTTGATCGACCGTGACCCCTTTCGCCCCCAACTGCATCACCAAGAGAGTGTTTAGCACGCAGCCACCAACCCCTTGCGAAGGACCTGATTCTCGTTGACCAGGAACCTCCGAGGCGGCAGCCAGGAGCACAATCCCCGTGCTGAAGGTGCGGTGTCCTCGAATTTCGAAGGACTCTTTTCTGCGGAACTCCCCGTCCTCCTGCACTCTCGCCCCCGAGACGGGTTACAAGGCACCTTGAAAAACAGCGCAAAAACACGGACGTAGAGAGGTTACACAGACACGAGCGCTGAGCTCGTGTCGGAGCGAACCTGTGTAACCTCTCTACGTCCGTGTTTTTGCGCTGTTTTTCAAGGTGTCATGCATACCCAACTAGCCCAAAGTCAAGCTTTATTGGGTTACAAGGGCCGAAGCCCTCAGCCTGCAGACCAGTTCGCCTCAAGGCCCCTTCCAAGCACCGGTTACAGAGGTTCGCAACACCCCCGACCCCATGCTGGTATACCCCTTGCTTCAGCAATGGTGCGCCCAGCATGGACGAACTGTACTGCGTGAGCGCAGTCGTACTTCGCAACATAGACCCCCGGGCCTCCTCCCACGCTGGATGACAGGGGCGCGTTACCACCCCCAGCCTTTGGCCTCCTCCCACACTGGATTACGGGGGCTCGCTACTTCCCCTAGCCAAAGAGAGTCTTAGTTGATCCGCAGAAATTTCAACAGCGAATTTTTCCGAATTACCATTCCAAGCACCAACCTCGGTAGCCACCCAGGCTGTCCAGGCCTGCGTCCGCATTACGCATCGGTGTTCTTGGAAGGTACTTGCCCTCAAAGTACCTTGGGAGCCGCTGCAAACTCCCTTGGGCGTTGAATACCCAATACAGTGGGCCTGGTACACCACTGACTCCTGCCGTTGCGACGGACCAAAGCAGGACAGCCGAAACCGACCGACACAGCCCAGTCCGCCGGCAGGAGGGGGGGGGGGCCACGAGCAGGCCGGCAGTAAGATTTCCGGGCGAGTGCGCGAGGTTCAGATCTCCTCAAGATCATGGAGCACGCTCGCTTCACTCTACTCAATGACACGACCCAGTCAACTCGCCGCTCCACGTCTACTCGCATGCCTCCACATCCCCCTGACCTTGGTGCTAGTCCATCGTCCGTTACTTGGCGGCGGGAGCCAGACTGCTGGGGTAGCGACCATCAACCCATTTACCTCGATATTTCATCTTCGCCCTCTCGTCGCCTACGTCGTAAATGCCACGTTATCAAGTGGCACGAGTTTCAGAAGTCGATTAGGCAGATATCCGCTTTCAAAGAGGACCCTTTATCATCCGTACAAAGGGCTCTTAAAGATTCTACAACTGTAAACTGGGTTGACGAGAGCCGCCCTAACCCTGATTTGCACCTCCTTCAGCTGTGGGCGCAGTGCCGCCAGCCAGAAGTGTTCACTTGTCGCAATCCCAACTATCCGGCTTGCCAAATCCGCCTTAAACAGCTCGCAGCCACGGCTCGTCGCCATGAACGCGGCTGTTCCGGCAGCGCTGGCTTAACATGTGCGCTTCGTTAGGGCCTCAGTCTGGACTACTCTCCATATGGCGCATTTTTCATTCTTTCGAGCGATCACCACAATCCCCAGATCCTGCTGCGTCAGCGTTCATCAGAGTTCGTTGCAATTTGTAGATACGCTGGCCCATACTTTATACACCGATTTTGACTTGGACCCAGCCATCACGCCCCCTGCGTTCACACTTCCGTCCGGTGATGGTACGCCGCCATCGGAAGCAGCAACCGAGTGTATACTCTCACCATTTACAATTGCCGAACTAACCGCGGCCATTGACACGGCTGCACTCCGCAAAGCTCCCGGCCCTGACGGAGTAGCATTTGAATCCTTCAAAGAATCTCGACGATTCTTCTCTGGAAAGACTCCTAGAGGCATACAACCGGGTTTGGCTCACGTGTACGATCCCCCCGTACTGGCTTCAAGCGGATGTTATCACTATCCCGAAACCCGGTAAACCGAGTACAGACATCCGCAACCTCCGACCAATAGCGCTTACGGTGACCATTTTGAAGCTATTGCCACACGCCTTCAGTGGTGGCTCGACGAGCACCATCTATACCACCCATGCCAAATTGGATTTCGTCCCCACCTTGGTGCAGAGGATGGTCTGGGCCACCTCTTCAAGATGATCCTTATTGGCGGCCGATCCCACCGTGTTCGCTCTGTACTGGGCATGGACGTTCACAAAGCGTACGATCACCTTGGCCACGCCGCCGTCATTGCGGTACTTCATCTCCTTCACATGCCATCCCGCCTATGTGATTTCATTTCCTGCTACCTACGAAACCGCACATTCTCCATACGCCTCAACGGATGTCCCATAGGTTCCTTCCAGCCCCGCCGTGGTGTGCCTCAGGGATCTGTCCAGGCCCCCTTGCTTTTTAACATGGCCATGATACCTCTTGCCTGGTGACTTGGTGCTGTTCCACACATCTATGGTATCATCTATGCAGACGACATCACGGTATGGTCTATTCACCAGGACCTTCGCGTCCAAAGTGTCCGCCTGCAACAAGCTCTACATGAAACCAATTCTTGGTGCAGGTATCTTGGCCTGACGCTCTCTCCAAACAAAACAGCCCTTCTCACCATGGCGAGCGCATGGGGCCGTCGGTGCCTGGCAACCTCCCCTATCCTTCTTTCGGTTCAAGGCACGCCTATACCAACAGCATCAACCCTACGGGTGTTGGGCTTGGATATTACGGCCACCGGTTCTGGAAAACCTTCCTTCGATTCGCTCTGCAAAGCATCAAGCTTCACAATCGCTGCATCTGTTCCGTCGCATGTCTCAAAAAGCCGGTGGTGCGGCCCCCAAAATGACCCGCATGCTTGTCCGAGCCATTCTTCAGCCTCATATAGCTTATCAAGCGCAATTCCACTTTCTTACAAAGTCAGACTGGGCACTACTCTAATCAATAAACAATTCGGCTATGCGAGCTATAACTGGTCTTCCAGCCCTCACCCCCATCCCTATTCTGCAACAAGAAGCGCAGCTCAACACGTTTGATGAACTAGTGCATCAGGGTCGACAAGCTCGCCTCCAAAAACAAGCCATAGACCTTGATTCCGCCGCTCTTACAGCGTACATGACCGGTTCCCCAGCCCCACCTCTATCAAACACCAATATACGGCCCCCATGGAAGTTACACCAACTAACGGATACACGACCTGTTGCCCGTATTCATCCCCGGACAGTTGGTGCTCCGATTCCGCCTTCTATGGACATTGCTAGCCCTTCCTCTACGCTGATGTTTGTCGACGCCAGTGCTTCCGATACCTTACACTCTAAGAAA
Source organism: Haemaphysalis longicornis (assembly GCF_048455015.1). Lineage (NCBI taxonomy): Eukaryota > Metazoa > Arthropoda > Arachnida > Ixodida > Ixodidae > Haemaphysalis > Haemaphysalis longicornis. Next base: position 176,805,040 of record NW_027526203.1, read on the forward strand.
TCGGGGGAGTAGTTGAAGAGTCCAACAGTCATTGTACTCCTGCAAGCGTTGGCGCGCTCCCCTCGAAAGCTGCGGGGAGTGAGTTGGATGCAATGTTCGCTTCCATGAGGAGGAAGAGCAAAACTGACCGCGTACTCTTCTCGTGCGCGGCGGAGTGCAGCCCCAGTTCCGCTCCCGCAATAGTGGAAGAGTAAGCTGCACATCGCCTCCTCTCTCCAGTACGAAGAGTAAAATTGCCAGTTCATTCTTGTCCAGTGCGGGAGTAACCATGGAGATGCACTCCTACCATTTACGCACACCAACTCATCAGCGATGTTTTATTTGCATACGTATATATTATATAAAGCAGTTGTGTAAAAAGCGCCCGAGTACTTCCGCCGCGCATTCTAAACGTGCAAGAATATGAATTCGTGTAACGATTGCTCGCAGCGTTCACTGACATGAATCGAACAAGCTTAACAAAACTCAAAAAACGCATGCCTCGATTTGGTTTTGTTTCTTTGTTTTGTTTTTCCTCTGTCATGGCTTAGTTATCGACATTTAAAAAGTTGGCAGACTATGCATCATAAAAGGTGCGCACCACGGAGCAAAGAATACTGCGCGCCGATTTCAGCGATTACGCCGATTACACTGAGGGCATCCCAGCGGCTGCGGCGCGGCGGTGGCCGCCGCGTCTCCGTAGTTGAGCCCGACGAAGATAGGATACGGTGTACTACCACGGCGGATTTTCCGCCACGCGATCTCGCGTCTACAGTGAAAACCGACACAGGCGGTGCACCCGCAAGGAACGGGCGAGCGACGACTGATCGCGCCAGACCGTGAGATGACCTGCCAGCGCGGAACACAGGGCTGCGCTTTGTAAACAATGGGCTACGCGCGAAGTGGACTTTCAAACAGGCGCTTCATCCAACATGGAAATTTCGACCTGCCCTTATCGTCCCACTTGCTTGAACACAGTACGACGCGTGTTCGCATCGAATAGGAGAAACTAGGTTTTGAGAATTAAAGGTGTAATTAATTGAGAAAACTGAGGTTACAGTGGATCAGAACAGAAGAGCACGGGGAGAAAACGTCTGACGCGGTGCGCAGGCGTGGGGCGACTCTCCTCGGCGAACAGCACACACACGCCCCACGCAAGACTCCAAAGCTCTCACTCGTTGGTATTGGCGGTGAGCGCGACCACGGGCGGCGCTGCGAAGGGCGTCTTCGTGACGTCGGCTTAGGGATTCTCGCATTTGTCATCTGCTTCACTCGGGCTCGCTCTACCTGCTGTTTCTTCGCGCTCCGTTGACGTTTGATGTTCGACCGCACCTGCCTTTGCGTATGCGCAACTTTTTATCCTAATAAAAGACCTAAAATCGCATACACTAGCTCAAGTCGTGATTTACAGAAAGTTTTCGACACCGCTTCGGGAGAAACATTGCCGGCGTGGCCCCATTCCTGCGAAGCCGGTCCTGTGCGGAGAGTTTGAGCCAGGCGTTAGCTTTTGTATTCAGAAATCTTTCGAAGAAAGGGAACATCAAGAGTCTAAAAACCTACAACAGCGACAATGCAAGACCAAAACAAATTCCAGGCCTTCGAGGCTCTCGGCTTTGGCAGAAGGCACTAAGATTCCTGGTAATCGTATGTAAGGTAAAACAGTTTTTGCCACCTTGCCGAACGCTCGAAAGTATTGTATCACATCACTTTACGTTGCCATAGCATGACAATGTGCCGACATGCACTGTGGGGCGCAAGAAAATGTAGGTTGAGTTCCAAATAACCCATGGTTTGTATAGGCGCGTGCCGGTGCAGGCTTCTAACAAGTGTGGAGGCTTATTGAACAAAACGGGTAACCTGTACGGTAAAATACAGTAACGATATGTTTCTTCAGACCTTGAGGGACATTTTGGTACATTTCCGACAGCCATGCCTTCCCAATATTCAGATATGCGTTATAGTAACACTGCACTCAAGAGTACGAGGACGAGGAGGAGGAGAAAATTTTAGCAGTAAAACCGAGCTGGTTAGTGGGCAGGTTCCTCATTCTTTTCTTAGCAACCGAACCGCCACTGTACGCATCGGCCATCTGCGATCCGACACTTTTTCAGCAATTCCCCGAGGAACACCTCAAGGCTCGGTTATTTCACCCCTACTCTTTAACCTTGCCATGAAGGACCTCCCACCCCTGCTCCAAGATATTCCGCATCTCCGACACGCTTTCTATGCGGACGACCTCACGCTATGGACACCCACTGGATCAATTGGAGATCAGGAAGAGGCACTTCAAATGGCAATTGACACCGCCCAACGATATCTCCAATCCAGAGGACTGGAGTGCGCCCCCGAAAAGTCTGGTTTACTAACGCTCAGCAAGAGATCTACCCGCAAGACCGCACACAGTATACCAGAACCAGAATTATACATAAATAATCACCCTGTCCCTAATGTCCCTTACCTTAGGATATTGGGCCTCATTATACCTAGAGATGGATCTGGCTTACAAGCCCTACCACCATTACAGCGTACACTCAACCAGCTCATGCACATCATCCGCCGCGTCTCCAATCGTCGCTTCGGACTTCGTGAACACGACACCCTACGCATGGTCCAAGCCATTCTCATCAGCAGGATAGCGTATGGCACGCCATACCTGGCCCTGAGACCACAAGAAATACGGAAACTCGACGCCACCATACGCCAGGCCTACAAGACCGCTATTGGGCTCCCAATCAGCACGGCAACCAAAAAACTTTTGCAGCTAGGGGTCCACAATACCTGGCAGGAAATACAAGAGGCCCACCACGCATCTCAGATACGCCGACTACAGATAACGCCCACGGGAAGAGCAACACTTCTCCGTCTACACTACAACGTCCCACCACGAGAAGATGAGAAAATTCGAATCCCAGCAGACATTCGGCAACACATCCGCGTAGCCCCCATACCCCGAAATATGCACCCGGTTTTCAACAAACAGCGGCGCACTGCACGAGCTCGCTTGATTCATAAGAACAATCACCATTTACCATGCACTCGGTACACAGATGCATCGCCGTACCCTCATCAGAAAGCACATGCAGCCTGTGTCGTTAGCACGCAAGGCGCAGAACTGGCAGCAGCGACCGTTTTCACCACTTCCATCGAGACTGCTGAGGAGTGTGCCATCGCCCTTGCCGCTACAACAGGCGAGGAATTTCTTACAGTTATAACCGATTCACAGACCGCCTGCAGAAACTTCCTCATTGGCCGCATCTCTCAACCAGCACTGCACCTTCTACGCCAACTAAAAAGACTACCAGAAATTAACATCCTCTGGTCACCCGGCCACCAGTCCCTCGAAGGGAACGAGGCGGCACACGCCGCTGCCCGTGCTCATACACACCGGGCCGTTACCTCAGAGGGAGAAAACAATGACCGAAGCGCCTCAAAGCCAGCACCAATCCATACATACACCGAAATCTTATCCCACTACAAAAACGACCGCCGTCGCTTCCCGCCACCTCATGCACAACTAACACGCGACGAGGAAACCACTTTCCGGCGCCTCCAAACCAATTCGTATCCCCATAACACCCTACTGAACGCTATGTACCCCACCCAATACCCTGCCACCTGTAACTTTTGCCCTGTTGCAGGCACCCTATACCACGTGGTATGGGAGTGTCAACGGACCCCCACTCTAACCCCAAATCCCAACCCTACATATGAGCAGTGGGTGGAGCAGCTGACCAGCTCCGAGCTCTCGGACCAGCGCCGACTGGTGGAACGGGCCCGGACGGCCAGCCAGCTCCAAGGCATCTTGGAATAAGGATGCCTCTCACTGGGTGGAGGCCCTAAGAACATCCTCCTGCTCATTACTAAAATAAATGTTTGTCTCTCTCTCCTCATTCTAAAGACAGAAAGTAAGAGATATTTTCCTCAGTTCGTGGAAGATCATTCCGAGTAGGCCAGGATTTGTTCTTTACGCCTGACGGGGTTGGAAAACCACAAATAGTTGCTTGAAGATATTCATCAGTCATGATTCTTCATAATACTGAAAACCGGCACATACACTGTTTCTTGCGTTTTTAGCGAGTATATCAAGCCTTCAACACTGTAATCATGTCATAACTGTTTGGGTTGAGATTCAGTTCGTTAGTTACGATAGCAATTCGGGGCGGAAAAGTCGCCTTCAAGTACTCTGGACAACGTCGTCTGCGCCGTTTCGCGGTGGCGTACCACAAACCTTCTCATTGCATTTGCATGTGAATAAACAACGCACGCTGCGGACATGCCCATTCTTGTACGCGGACATAACGAAAGCCAATGTGTGAAGAAGGGAATGTATGCCTTACAGCCTGAAGAAAATATCCACACGAACTACGTGCGCCTCTCAAAGATCCCCAAACCTCCTAATAAGACGTGTGTGGCGGTGCAGAAAAATCAATGCGTCGGACACACAAAAAACATTCACCTGATACAAGTCAACAACAACGAAAGAAATAGAAGACAACTGCTTTGTTTCCTGCTTTGCGATGCGCGTGTAAGGACGCGCTGCTTGGTGCGTAGCATTACACTGTTGGGTCTTCATAAGAGCATCTCGAAAATACTTTAGGGGAGCCTACGCATTTCGCATACTTATCGAGGAGCTCCGAGCACTGAACGTCGCAAATAAGCTAGAAAGGACAAGTTACGCACGATTATCGACCGATGCTCTGAATAAAGTTGGTCTCTCTCTCCTCGTTCGTTGCAAACTTGTGCAGTATACAGCTTAATGTTATTAAGAGTTGTCAGAAGCTGGAAAAATAACTGAATTACTGGAAATATGCTTTTTAACGCCCTAAAAAATCAAAGATGGTGATTTTTAGCTTAGGCGTTGCTGCCTCTCACAAGCGGACAACAGCGGAGCGAGTGTAGCAGCGGCGCAAGTGTAGCAGACGACAGCGGCGCGAGTCCCTAAGCTGACGTCAGAGCCAGGGGGCGCCACTCAAACATCTCACCGCCAATAAACATCCGGCCACGTTCGTTGCGACGGTGGCGGTTTCAGGTGTTTCGTGTTCCGGGCTTGGCCCCTCGGCAGGCCGCCGGTGGCTGTTTTCGTTTTCGCCTCTCGGCGCCAGCATTTTCGGCGCGAGAATTATCCTCCATGATCCGAAGCTTCGGAGACGGCTTGCACGACATGGGAAGTTTGACCTGCCCTTATCGTCATACTTGCTTGAACGCAGTGCGACGCGTGCTCGCTAACGGCTTGGATGCCTGTGCGTCAACGTTAGACCACGAACACGTAAGCAAGCCGTATATTAGTTCGTTCGTTCGTGCGTGCGTGCGTGTGTGGAACTAGTTTTTATTTCGGACGGACATCACAGCTGCGGCGGCGCAGAGGCCGATTCCGGAACTATGTGCACTGTGTAGCAATGCGCGCGCAATTGGCCGGGGCAGCCGGAGTGCCGTCGCTGGTTTTGAAGGCTTCGCGCAGTGTTGCCAACTATAGGGATTTCACCCTACACGTAGGGCGTTTTGGGAAATTTTTTCTTGTCGTAGGGCCGTAGGGCCGTTCTGCCATTTTTCCGCCGAGCGTAGGGCGATTTTAAACTTTTCTGTTGAACTTTCCATTTTGCGCCACATGAAGCCGCGAAAATCTGAAATTTTGTCCTCAACTAACTGGTTGTAATGCAAATTTTGACCGCTAGGTTACGCTTCCGCAACCCGATCTTGCGGTAGAGTTCTAGTTTACTCTACTTTCGGTAGAGAGGGAGTGGAGGGAGCAAATGAAGGGCCATCACCCTGTTCTGTGGGGCCATGGAGGAAAGAAAAGCTTGCGAAGAGCAGACGCAGCAGAAAGGCACAAAATATCAAACTCTCGTGTTGCCCCGTGGATGCCCTGTGGCATGAACAGGCTGCTGCGTTACAAAGTTGGTTTCCATCGCTGGTAGGGGGTGTAGCTATAATGAAGAGCGTGAGGGCATGGCTGGGCTGGCGCGGGAGGCGCGCGCGCGCGATTTGAATTGCTACCAGCGCAGCGGTACAACGGTTGCTATGGGGGCTAGCATGCAGGGTGCCTCCATAGTGCCACCCCCACGGTGGAGCGCGTGTTTTCGAGCCAGCGCCGCGGCCAAACATGTCGAAACCATTTCGGAACTTGTGTTCCCGTGATAAGGGGCCGATTTGAGATCTCACAGATCGCGGGGCGCCTGCTCCATAATTTTCCACTTTCGATAGTTACAGCAGTTGTTGAAAACTGCCTCTCAGAAAAAGGTACTTTTGAAAAACATCCTGGGCCTGGTATGTGACAACGCCAGTGTTATGGTTGGCGAGCATATTTCCCTGGCCCAAAAAATTCAGCACAAGGCAGACAGGAGTTTCGTACTCATTCGCTGCATATGCCATTCCACCCACATTGTTGCCAGCAAAGCTGCAATTAAGCCTCCCAGATACCTAGAAGATCTTCTGCGAAACATCAAAACATCAAGAGACAAGCACAAATATCTGCACTAGACGAGTTCCTCCAGACTGAAAAAAGGAAGATTCTGCGGACATGCGAGACCCGATGGCTCGTGCTTTGTGCGTGCGTTGAGCGTGTACTAAAAGAATGGGAAACCCTGCGACTCCTTCTCTTGCAAGCCTCCGTGGAAGACCGAATAGTGGCCGCCGAATTCATTCTAAACCACATGAACTATAGTGTCACAGAGGCCTATTTCAGGTTTATGAAATTCGTGCTCAAATTTTGTAACATGCTACGGAAACGGAAGGCAACGGAAACCTCATCGGAGAACTCCAGGCAGAGAGAGTCAACGCTCATCCGATGTCTGCTGCAAAATTTTGTCCAGCCGTCTGCTCTGGAGAGGGATGACATAAATACCATGGACCCAAGGGTTCTGCTGCCCCTTAAAGAGGTATACCTGGGCGAAGGGTGCAATTTTGTGCTGAAGAAGTGCGCCGGTTGGCGACCTTCGTATTCGCTGTCTGTCTTTTTATCAGACAGCCGCCGTTGAGGTCAAAAAGAGGCTTCCAGTTTCCGGGCTCTTTGTCATGACCCCGGTTGCCATGACACTTTGTCAGTTCGTGACCACGAAGACAGCCCTCGGCACAGAAGATGGAGGGAAGCTACCTGCCTTGCCGACGCTACAGAACCGCTACGCACACAGTCGAGGAAGAATGGAGAATGCTGCCTTCCTACTTCAGCAAAGATGAGAAGTTGTCATTGGAAGTCAAACTACCTGCTTTGTTTTGGGCCGATCTCCACCAAATGAGAACGTTCGGAGACAAGCAGGAGTTTCTCAACATCGTAACCTTGGCTCAGCTGATACTATCTTTGCCCCACTCCAATGCCGCTACTGAGAGGATTTTCGCACATGGCCGACGTGAAAACAAAAAAGCGCAATAGGCTTGGAAATGAGAATCTCAACTCCGTGCTGGTCATCAAGTCGGCATTCGCAGCTAGTGACACACTTGCGCTAACATGACCGTGGAACACGGGCACCCGAAGCTCCACAGCAAGCAGATGTATTGATTCTGTAGCCGAAGCTAAATAACTAAAATTAGTACAAACAAAAATTTTAATATTAAGAAACCAAACAAAACCGTTTAAAATAAAAAAATAGCAATTTTTTTGGCGTAGGGCGGGGCGTAGGGCTATTGCGAATATTGTGTAGGGCGATGTAGGGCTTTTTGAGGTGCGGTGTGGGGCGATCTGGTCGAAATTGGTTGGCAACACTGGCTTCGCGCCTTAAGCTTGGAATCTTGGGATGACTACCTTGGATTTATCTACCGGACGAAGAAACGCTGGCGGGAAGTGGAGGTAAGCCATTAGTTAACCTGGTATTCTTATCTTATGTATTTAGCGAAGCAGAGTTGCTCTCTAACTTCGGTCCGCGGAATCGGTTAGCCCTAACGTTTTCGTGACTCATTTTGACCGTTTCTTAGATTTGAAGGGCGGCTTTTGTACCCGTATGCAAACAGCGTCGATTCTTGCACCGTTTCAATCCCTTTGATTCGTGAAGTGTTGGTATCCTAGCCGAATGTTTTCGCAGGTAAGAAGCACGGTCGCGTGAGTAGTCGCAGCGCTACCCTCTACTCTTAGCTCGGCGGCTAGGGTTAGAGTGGCTGCCGTGCAGTAGCTGTGGCTACCTGCGCGGCTCCGAAGACTTGCGTACTGAGTGTTAGGCTGAGTGTTGGGAGCGCGTCTAGCGCGTGGCAGTCACTAAAATTGCAATAATTTTAGTGACCACCGCGCGTACAGTAGCAGACTGAAATGCTGTTCAGATTGCACCGCGCGTACAGCAGCAGACTGAAATGCTGTTCAGATAGGTTTTTCGCGGTTTGATTGAGGGCAGGATGGACGGAAAGGGGACTTTTCGGGGCGTACGGCCCGCACTGTTAAGGGGTAACTACATGCGTCTAAGGCGATGAGCGACGCGAGAAACCTCACTCAGTGTGTACGGCAAACAGGTATTGTGGGCGACACAGACAAGCGAAAATTTTTTGCACAGGCCGCTGACGGCGGCGACGGCGGCAGACGGGCCGTCTCCTTCGCGGCTTATTCCCGGCCAGAAGCAGCCCACAAGAGAGCGGCAGCTACGACGACGAAGGGCATTGGCAGGAATGTATTACTTTTTTTCGTTTGTCGCTGTCGCCCACACTGTTTGTTGTACCCATTGCATTACTTTTTTCGCGTCGGTTGTCGCCGTCGCTGCATGTGGTTACCACTTTAATTTTCGAGCGTTCTGATCGTTCAATAACGAGTTTATTGGTTCTCATCAAATGTTGCGATTTGCAGAGTGCATGCAACGAAGCGTACTAGAGAATGAAGAAAACAGTAGCTATATGACCCATTAGCAGCTTTTCCACGCTTGAATTGTGAACGTGTAATGGGCCGTACGTTGCAGTCGGCTCAGGACAAAATCCAATGCAAATTCATCAGCAATTATAACCTTACGGAGCGAGTTATCTTTACTTAAATTTTGTGCAGTGTTTTATACCGGTAACGATAGCGGGGTAAACAGTGGAAGCTACGGACACGTAAGCACTAACGGGTTTGGGGCCAAGTGGCACATTGGCCAAGTGGCACAATGAGCGTGGCTGCATCCAAGGTCACCGCACATTCGCATCTATACTGGTGACTGCGCCAAGCCGTAATGCATTTCAATACGGGTTCAGTGCGTGCTCCCGGCGCAAAAACTAATCTATCACCCAATAAACTTGATTTAACTGTCAAACTCGTTAATTTTTTTTTCATTGTAGAACTTATCTTTGCTGTCCCGCTCTTTCTGCCTATGTAAGAACCACAGGAAGACGCTACTTGCCCGAAGATTTTTCTTTTTTTTTTTTTGAGAGAGAGAGACAGAGAGATCCCCGAGGCGTCAGCAGGATTGGCCGTCGCATTCAAGACACTTCTCACATCCTTGGACATCGTGGATGGGTTTCCATTGCTGCTGTCTGTGTTTTGGCTGTTCAGTGCGTAATACGCTTGAAAGGCGAAGCGCACCTTCTTGCTTCTGTAGACGTTACTTCGGCTCAAGCGCGGTGCCCTGGTCGGTACTGTTCTGAAGGCCGCCACCAACATTATGAAGCAGTCAGCTCGAACGTGTTTGTTTTTAATACCAAGTTATGCCTTTTTTAAATCTTACTAGCGCATCCTCATTTGAGAACCGTCCGCCTAAAAAACCCAGTGGGAGTGTTTCCGGCGGTTTCCTGTTGTCCCACCAACATATATCTGTTGCAGAGTTCCCGTCTCAATGGCTTTGTATCTTTGTGTTGATTGCAGCTTGTAATGCGTTAATAGTAATCCACGCTGAATTGTTTTAGTCCCAGATTTTTGTTTCGCGAAATTTATTTGTAGATGTTTTAATGTGTCCTAAATAAGAGGTGGCTTTCCAGTCCATGTGAAGCACTCACTGATGTACTAAGGCCATTTTGTTTTATGTTAATACTGTTAACTATTCTCCCACTGCTGTATTTCTACTGAAGCTTGTCGTGCTAATGCCAGTACCTTTTTATTTGTGGATCTCAATGTCATTTTTATTGTCTTAATTTAATGTTTGTATTTCAGTGTTTTCAATTGCTTTGCATTTTTATTTGTGAATTTTTCTTGTATGTATCCTAAATGGGCGCTACGTCTCTTGTGTGCATGTGGAGTAGGAACCATTTTTATGCTGTGATAGTTTAATTCCAAATAAATTGCTTTTTGTGTGAAATTGCAGAATGAACCGATTGTTGTGGTAATTTTTTGAAAAATAAAGTCTGACCTTGTTTTTTCTTCTTTTCCATGTTTCAAAATAGCTTGTCCTGTTTTATTTGCTTGTAACTGCTTATAGTACCATCGTGAGGATGGGGGGGGGGCAGTAGCAGGCGGAGCGAAAACACGCTGTCTCGCGAGGAATAGCATAACGCTCTTGAGGCGTAACGAGATGCTTTCCAAGAGAGAGTAGTAGTACCCGTCTGTAGTATCCGGCAACGCCGAAACCAATAGAGCTTATTCATGCCTAAAGGGAGTGACGGAACGCTGCCTTGGAGATGGCATAGCAATTCCCACACAGGGTTCAAGTACTCCGCTTCGAAAGCAGCAAGTAAATCCCACGAGGAGTGTTTCGCCTCTCGTTTGGCCGCCACGCGCTACTCCTCGGAAGAGTAGCCCAATGCTTCCAAAGGGAGTGAAATATGGGACAAAACTTTTTACTCCTAGACAGAGTGCCCAGCACTCCTCGTCTTCTTAGAGTGGTATACTTTATACCGCTCTACTCTGCCCGACTGTGGCTCCCGATCCAGTGACCTGCCACCTCCTGCCTGGGTGGCAACCTCGGTAGCCACCCAGGCTGTCCAGGCCTGCGTCCGCATTACGCATCGGTGTTCTTGGAAGGTACTTGCCCTCAAAGTACCTTGGGAGCCGCTGCAAACTCCCTTGGGCGTTGAATACCCAATACAGTGGGCCTGGTACACCACTGACTCCTGCCGTTGCGACGGACCAAAGCAGGACAGCCGAAACCGACCGACACAGCCCAGTCCGCCGGCAGGAGGGGGGGGGCCACGAGCAGGCCGGCAGTAAGATTTCCGGGCGAGTGCGCGAGGTTCAGATCTCCTCAAGATCATGGAGCACGCTCGCTTCACTCTACTCAATGACACGACCCAGTCAACTCGCCGCTCCACGTCTACTCGCATGCCTCCACATCCCCCTGACCTTGGTGCTAGTCCATCGTCCGTTACTTGGCGGCGGGAGCCAGACTGCTGGGGTAGCGACCATCAACCCATTTACCTCGATATTTCATCTTCGCCCTCTCGTCGCCTACGTCGTAAATGCCACGTTATCAAGTGGCACGAGTTTCAGAAGTCGATTAGGCAGATATCCGCTTTCAAAGAGGACCCTTTATCATCCGTACAAAGGGCTCTTAAAGATTCTACAACTGTAAACTGGGTTGACGAGAGCCGCCCTAACCCTGATTTGCACCTCCTTCAGCTGTGGGCGCAGTGCCGCCAGCCAGAAGTGTTCACTTGTCGCAATCCCAACTATCCGGCTTGCCAAATCCGCCTTAAACAGCTCGCAGCCACGGCTCGTCGCCATGAACGCGGCTGTTCCGGCAGCGCTGGCTTAACATGTGCGCTTCGTTAGGGCCTCAGTCTGGACTACTCTCCATATGGCGCATTTTTCATTCTTTCGAGCGATCACCACAATCCCCAGATCCTGCTGCGTCAGCGTTCATCAGAGTTCGTTGCAATTTGTAGATACGCTGGCCCATACTTTATACACCGATTTTGACTTGGACCCAGCCATCACGCCCCCTGCGTTCACACTTCCGTCCGGTGATGGTACGCCGCCATCGGAAGCAGCAACCGAGTGTATACTCTCACCATTTACAATTGCCGAACTAACCGCGGCCATTGACACGGCTGCACTCCGCAAAGCTCCCGGCCCTGACGGAGTAGCATTTGAATCCTTCAAAGAATCTCGACGATTCTTCTCTGGAAAGACTCCTAGAGGCATACAACCGGGTTTGGCTCACGTGTACGATCCCCCCGTACTGGCTTCAAGCGGATGTTATCACTATCCCGAAACCCGGTAAACCGAGTACAGACATCCGCAACCTCCGACCAATAGCGCTTACGGTGACCATTTTGAAGCTATTGCCACACGCCTTCAGTGGTGGCTCGACGAGCACCATCTATACCACCCATGCCAAATTGGATTTCGTCCCCACCTTGGTGCAGAGGATGGTCTGGGCCACCTCTTCAAGATGATCCTTATTGGCGGCCGATCCCACCGTGTTCGCTCTGTACTGGGCATGGACGTTCACAAAGCGTACGATCACCTTGGCCACGCCGCCGTCATTGCGGTACTTCATCTCCTTCACATGCCATCCCGCCTATGTGATTTCATTTCCTGCTACCTACGAAACCGCACATTCTCCATACGCCTCAACGGATGTCCCATAGGTTCCTTCCAGCCCCGCCGTGGTGTGCCTCAGGGATCTGTCCAGGCCCCCTTGCTTTTTAACATGGCCATGATACCTCTTGCCTGGTGACTTGGTGCTGTTCCACACATCTATGGTATCATCTATGCAGACGACATCACGGTATGGTCTATTCACCAGGACCTTCGCGTCCAAAGTGTCCGCCTGCAACAAGCTCTACATGAAACCAATTCTTGGTGCAGGTATCTTGGCCTGACGCTCTCTCCAAACAAAACAGCCCTTCTCACCATGGCGAGCGCATGGGGCCGTCGGTGCCTGGCAACCTCCCCTATCCTTCTTTCGGTTCAAGGCACGCCTATACCAACAGCATCAACCCTACGGGTGTTGGGCTTGGATATTACGGCCACCGGTTCTGGAAAACCTTCCTTCGATTCGCTCTGCAAAGCATCAAGCTTCACAATCGCTGCATCTGTTCCGTCGCATGTCTCAAAAAGCCGGTGGTGCGGCCCCCAAAATGACCCGCATGCTTGTCCGAGCCATTCTTCAGCCTCATATAGCTTATCAAGCGCAATTCCACTTTCTTACAAAGTCAGACTGGGCACTACTCTAATCAATAAACAATTCGGCTATGCGAGCTATAACTGGTCTTCCAGCCCTCACCCCCGTCCCTATTCTGCAACAAGAAGCGCAGCTCAACACGTTTGATGAACTAGTGCATCAGGGTCGACAAGCTCGCCTCCAAAAAAAAGCCATAGCCCTTGATTCCGCCGCTCTTACAGCGTACATGACCGGTTCCCCAGCCCCACCTCTATCAAACACCAATATACGGCCCCCATGGAAGTTACACCAACTAACGGATACACGACCTGTTGCCCGTATTCATCCCCGGACAGTTGGTGCTCCGATTCCGCCTTCTATGGACATTGCTAGCCCTTCCTCTACGCTGATGTTTGTCGACGCCAGTGCTTCCGATACCTTACACTCTAAGAAATCGGGGGAGTAGTTGAAGAGTCCAACAGTCATTGTACTCCTGCAAGCGTTGGCGCGCTCCCCTCGAAAGCTGCGGGGAGTGAGTTGGATGCAATGTTCGCTTCCATGAGGAGGAAGAGCAAAACTGACCGCGTACTCTTCTCGTGCGCGGCGGAGTGCAGCCCCAGTTCCGCTCCCGCAATAGTGGAAGAGTAAGCTGCACATCGCCTCCTCTCTCCAGTACGAAGAGTAAAATTGCCAGTTCATTCTTGTCCAGTGCGGGAGTAACCATGGAGATGCACTCCTACCATTTACGCACACCAACTCATCAGCGATGTTTTATTTGCATACGTATATATTATATAAAGCAGTTGTGTAAAAAGCGCCCGAGTACTTCCGCCGCGCATTCTAAACGTGCAAGAATATGAATTCGTGTAACGATTGCTCGCAGCGTTCACTGACATGAATCGAACAAGCTTAACAAAACTCAAAAAACGCATGCCTCGATTTGGTTTTGTTTCTTTGTTTTGTTTTTCCTCTGTCATGGCTTAGTTATCGACATTTAAAAAGTTGGCAGACTATGCATCATAAAAGGTGCGCACCACGGAGCAAAGAATACTGCGCGCCGATTTCAGCGATTACGCCGATTACACTGAGGGCATCCCAGCGGCTGCGGCGCGGCGGTGGCCGCCGCGTCTCCGTAGTTGAGCCCGACGAAGATAGGATACGGTGTACTACCACGGCGGATTTTCCGCCACGCGATCTCGCGTCTACAGTGAAAACCGACACAGGCGGTGCACCCGCAAGGAACGGGCGAGCGACGACTGATCGCGCCAGACCGTGAGATGACCTGCCAGCGCGGAACACAGGGCTGCGCTTTGTAAACAATGGGCTACGCGCGAAGTGGACTTTCAAACAGGCGCTTCATCCAACATGGGAATTTCGACCTGCCCTTATCGTCCCACTTGCTTGAACACAGTACGACGCGTGTTCGCATCGAATAGGAGAAACTAGGTTTTGAGAATTAAAGGTGTAATTAATTGAGAAAACTGAGGTTACAGTGGATCAGAACAGAAGAGCACGGGGAGAAAACGTCTGACGCGGTGCGCAGGCGTGGGGCGACTCTCCTCGGCGAACAGCACACACACGCCCCACGCAAGACTCCAAAGCTCTCACTCGTTGGTATTGGCGGTGAGCGCGACCACGGGCGGCGCTGCGAAGGGCGTCTTCGTGACGTCGGCTTAGGGATTCTCGCATTTGTCATCTGCTTCACTCGGGCTCGCTCTACCTGCTGTTTCTTCGCGCTCCGTTGACGTTTGATGTTCGACCGCACCTGCCTTTGCGTATGCGCAACTTTTTATCCTAATAAAAGACCTAAAATCGCATACACTAGCTCAAGTCGTGATTTACAGAAAGTTTTCGACACCGCTTCGGGAGAAACATTGCCGGCGTGGCCCCATTCCTGCGAAGCCGGTCCTGTGCGGAGAGTTTGAGCCAGGCGTTAGCTTTTGTATTCAGAAATCTTTCGAAGAAAGGGAACATCAAGAGTCTAAAAACCTACAACAGCGACAATGCAAGACCAAAACAAATTCCAGGCCTTCGAGGCTCTCGGCTTTGGCAGAAGGCACTAAGATTCCTGGTAATCGTATGTAAGGTAAAACAGTTTTTGCCACCTTGCCGAACGCTCGAAAGTATTGTATCACATCACTTTACGTTGCCATAGCATGACAATGTGCCGACATGCACTGTGGGGCGCAAGAAAATGTAGGTTGAGTTCCAAATAACCCACGGTTTGTATAGGCGCGTGCCGGTGCAGGCTTCTAACAAGTGTGGAGGCTTATTGAACAAAACGGGTAACCTGTACGGTAAAATACAGTAACGATATGTTTCTTCAGACCTTGAGGGACATTTTGGTACATTTCCGAAAGCCATGCCTTCCCAATATTCAGATATGCGTTATAGTAACACTGCACTCAAGAGTACGAGGACGAGGAGGAGGAGAAAATTTTAGCAGTAAAACCGAGCTGGTTAGTGGGCAGGTTCCTCATTCTAAAGACAGAAAGTAAGAGATATTTTCCTCAGTTCGTGGAAGATCATTCCGAGTAGGCCAGGATTTGTTCTTTACGCCTGACGGGGTTGGAAAACCACAAATAGTTGCTTGAAGATATTCATCAGTCATGATTCTTCATAATACTGAAAACCGGCACATACACTGTTTCTTGCGTTTTTAGCGAGTATATCAAGCCTTCAACACTGTAATCATGTCATAACTGTTTGGGTTGAGATTCAGTTCGTTAGTTACGATAGCAATTCGGGGCGGAAAAGTCGCCTTCAAGTACTCTGGACAACGTCGTCTGCGCCGTTTCGCGGTGGCGTACCACAAACCTTCTCATTGCATTTGCATGTGAATAAACAACGCACGCTGCGGACATGCCCATTCTTGTACGCGGACATAACGAAAGCCAATGTGTGAAGAAGGGAATGTATGCCTTACAGCCTGAAGAAAATATCCACACGAACTACGTGCGCCTCTCAAAGATCCCCAAACCTCCTAATAAGACGTGTGTGGCGGTGCAGAAAAATCAATGCGTCGGACACACAAAAAACATTCACCTGATACAAGTCAACAACAACGAAAGAAATAGAAGACAACTGCTTTGTTTCCTGCTTTGCGATGCGCGTGTAAGGACGCGCTGCTTGGTGCGTAGCATTACACTGTTGGGTCTTCATAAGAGCATCTCGAAAATACTTTAGGGGAGCCTACGCATTTCGCATACTTATCGAGGAGCTCCGAGCACTGAACGTCGCAAATAAGCTAGAAAGGACAAGTTACGCACGATTATCGACCGATGCTCTGAATAAAGTTGGTCTCTCTCTCCTCGTTCGTTGCAAACTTGTGCAGTATACAGCTTAATGTTATTAAGAGTTGTCAGAAGCTGGAAAAATAACTGAATTACTGGAAATATGCTTTTTAATGCCCTAAAAAATCAAAGATGGTGATTTTTAGCTTAGGCGTTGCTGCCTCTCACAAGCGGACAACAGCGGAGCGAGTGTAGCAGCGGCGCAAGTGTAGCAGACGACAGCGGCGCGAGTCCCTAAGCTGACGTCAGAGCCAGGGGGCGCCACTCAAACATCTCACCGCCAATAAACATCCGGCCACGTTCGTTGCGACGGTGGCGGTTTCAGGTGTTTCGTGTTCCGGGCTTGGCCCCTCGGCAGGCCGCCGGTGGCTGTTTTCGTTTTCGCCTCTCGGCGCCAGCATTTTCGGCGCGAGAATTATCCTCCATGATCCGAAGCTTCGGAGACGGCTTGCACGACATGGGAAGTTTGACCTGCCCTTATCGTCATACTTGCTTGAACGCAGTGCGACGCGTGCTCGCTAACGGCTTGGATGCCTGTGCGTCAACGTTAGACCACGAACACGTAAGCAAGCCGTATATTAGTTCGTTCGTTCGTGCGTGCGTGCGTGTGTGGAACTAGTTTTTATTTCGGACGGACATCACAGCTGCGGCGGCGCAGAGGCCGATTCCGGAACTATGTGCACTGTGTAGCAATGCGCGCGCAATTGGCCGGGGCAGCCGGAGTGCCGTCGCTGGTTTTGAAGGCTTCGCGCAGTGTTGCCAACTATAGGGATTTCACCCTACACGTAGGGCGTTTTGGGAAATTTTTTCTTGTCGTAGGGCCGTAGGGCCGTTCTGCCATTTTTCCGCCGAGCGTAGGGCGATTTTAAACTTTTCTGTTGAACTTTCCATTTTGCGCCACATGAAGCCGCGAAAATCTGAAATTATGTCCTCAACTAACTGGTTGTAATGCAAATTTTGACCGCTAGGTTACGCTTCCGCAACCCGATCTTTCGGTAGAGTTCTAGTTTACTCTACTTTCGGTAGAGAGGGAGTGGAGGGAGCAAATGAAGGGCCATCACCCTGTTCTGTGGGGCCATGGAGGAAAGAAAAGCTTGCGAAGAGCAGACGCAGCAGAAAGGCACAAAATATCAAACTCTCGTGTTGCCCCGTGGATGCCCTGTGGCATGAACAGGCTGCTGCGTTACAAAGTTGGTTTCCATCGCTGGTAGGGGGTGTAGCTATAATGAAGAGCGTGAGGGCATGGCTGGGCTGGCGCGGGAGGCGCGCGCGCGCGATTTGAATTGCTACCAGCGCAGCGGTACAACGGTTGCTATGGGGGCTAGCATGCAGGGTGCCTCCATAGTGCCACCCCCACGGTGGAGCGCGTGTTTTCGAGCCAGCGCCGCGGCCAAACATGTCGAAACCATTTCGGAACTTGTGTTCCCGTGATAAGGGGCCGATTTGAGATCTCACAGATCGCGGGGCGCCTGCTCCATAATTTTCCACTTTCGATATTTACAGCAGTTGTTGAAAACTGCCTCTCAGAAAAAGGTACTTTTGAAAAACATCCTGGGCCTGGTATGTGACAACGCCAGTGTTATGGTTGGCGAGCATATTTCCCTGGCCCAAAAAATTCAGCACAAGGCAGACAGGAGTTTCGTACTCATTCGCTGCATATGCCATTCCACCCACATTGTTGCCAGCAAAGCTGCAATTAAGCCTCCCAGATACCTAGAAGATCTTCTGCGAAACATCAAAACATCAAGAGACAAGCACAAATATCTGCACTAGACGAGTTCCTCCAGACTGAAAAAAGGAAGATTCTGCGGACATGCGAGACCCGATGGCTCGTGCTTTGTGCGTGCGTTGAGCGTGTACTAAAAGAATGGGAAACCCTGCGACTCCTTCTCTTGCAAGCCTCCGTGGAAGACCGAATAGTGGCCGCCGAATTCATTCTAAACCACATGAACTATAGTGTCACAGAGGCCTATTTCAGGTTTATGAAATTCGTGCTCAAATTTTGTAACATGCTACGGAAACGGAAGGCAACGGAAACCTCATCGGAGAACTCCAGGCAGAGAGAGTCAACGCTCATCCGATGTCTGCTGCAAAATTTTGTCCAGCCGTCTGCTCTGGAGAGGGATGACATAAATGCCATGGACCCAAGGGTTCTGCTGCCCCTTAAAGAGGTATACCTGGGCGAAGGGTGCAATTTTGTGCTGAAGAAGTGCGCCGGTTGGCGACCTTCGTATTCGCTGTCTGTCTTTTTATCAGACAGCCGCCGTTGAGGTCAAAAAGAGGCTTCCAGTTTCCGGGCTCTTTGTCATGACCCCGGTTGCCATGACACTTTGTCAGTTCGTGACCACGAAGACAGCCCTCGGCACAGAAGATGGAGGGAAGCTACCTGCCTTGCCGACGCTACAGAACCGCTACGCACACAGTCGAGGAAGAATGGAGAATGCTGCCTTCCTACTTCAGCAAAGATGAGAAGTTGTCATTGGAAGTCAAACTACCTGCTTTGTTTTGGGCCGATCTCCACCAAATGAGAACGTTCGGAGACAAGCAGGAGTTTCTCAACATCGTAACCTTGGCTCAGCTGATACTATCTTTGCCCCACTCCAATGCCGCTACTGAGAGGATTTTCGCACATGGCCGACGTGAAAACAAAAAAGCGCAATAGGCTTGGAAATGAGAATCTCAACTCCGTGCTGGTCATCAAGTCGGCATTCGCAGCTAGTGACACACTTGCGCTAACATGACCGTGGAACACGGGCACCCGAAGCTCCACAGCAAGCAGATGTATTGATTCTGTAGCCGAAGCTAAATAACTAAAATTAGTACAAACAAAAATTTTAATATTAAGAAACCAAACAAAACCGTTTAAAATAAAAAAATAGCAATTTTTTTGGCGTAGGGCGGGGCGTAGGGCTATTGCGAATATTGTGTAGGGCGCTGTAGGGCTTTTTGAGGTGCGGTGTGGGGCGATCTGGTCGAAATTGGTTGGCAACACTGGCTTCGCGCCTTAAGCTTGGAATCTTGGGATGACTACCTTGGATTTATCTACCGGACGAAGAAACGCTGGCGGGAAGTGGAGGTAAGCCATTAGTTAACCTGGTATTCTTATCTTATGTATTTAGCGAAGCAGAGTTGCTCTCTAACTTCGGTCCGCGGAATCGGTTAGCCCTAACGTTTTCGTGACTCATTTTGACCGTTTCTTAGATTTGAAGGGCGGCTTTTGTACCCGTATGCAAACAGCGTCGATTCTTGCACCGTTTCAATCCCTTTGATTCGTGAAGTGTTGGTATCCTAGCCGAATGTTTTCGCAGGTAAGAAGCACGGTCGCGTGAGTAGTCGCAGCGCTACCCTCTACTCTTAGCTCGGCGGCTAGGGTTAGAGTGGCTGCCGTGCAGTAGCTGTGGCTACCTGCGCGGCTCCGAAGACTTGCGTACTGAGTGTTAGGCTGAGTGTTGGGAGCGCGTCTAGCGCGTGGCAGTCACTAAACTTGCAATAATTTTAGTGACCACCGCGCGTACAGTAGCAGACTGAAATGCTGTTCAGATTGCACCGCGCGTACAGCAGCAGACTGAAATGCTGTTCAGATAGGTTTTTCGCGGTTTGATTGAGGGCAGGATGGACGGAAAGGGGACTTTTCGGGGCGTACGGCCCGCACTGTTAAGGGGTAACTACATGCGTCTAAGGCGATGAGCGACGCGAGAAACCTCACTCAGTGTGTACGGCAAACAGGTATTGTGGGCGACACAGACAAGCGAAAATTTTTTGCACAGGCCGCTGACGGCGGCGACGGCGGCAGACGGGCCGTCTCCTTCGCGGCTTATTCCCGGCCAGAAGCAGCCCACAAGAGAGCGGCAGCTACGACGACGAAGGGCATTGGCAGGAATGTATTACTTTTTTTCGTTTGTCGCTGTCGCCCACACTGTTTGTTGTACCCATTGCATTACTTTTTTCGCGTCGGTTGTCGCCGTCGCTGCATGTGGTTACCACTTTAATTTTCGAGCGTTCTGATCGTTCAATAACGAGTTTATTGGTTCTCATCAAATGTTGCGATTTGCAGAGTGCATGCAACGAAGCGTACTAGAGAATGAAGAAAACAGTAGCTATATGACCCATTAGCAGCTTTTCCACGCTTGAATTGTGAACGTGTAATGGGCCGTACGTTGCAGTCGGCTGAGGACAAAATCCAATGCAAATTCATCAGCAATTATAACCTTACGGAGCGAGTTATCTTTACTTAAATTTTGTGCAGTGTTTTATACCGGTAACGATAGCGGGGTAAACAGTGGAAGCTACGGACACGTAAGCACTAACGGGTTTGGGGCCAAGTGGCACATTGGCCAAGTGGCACAATGAGCGTGGCTGCATCCAAGGTCACCGCACATTCGCATCTATACTGGTGACTGCGCCAAGCAGTAATGCATTTCAATACGGGTTCAGTGCGTGCTCCCGGCGCAAAAACTAATCTATCACCCAATAAACTTGATTTAACTGTCAAACTCGTTAATTTTTTTTTCATTGTAGAACTTATCTTTGCTGTCCCGCTCTTTCTGCCTATGTAAGAACCACAGGAAGACGCTACTTGCCCGAAGATTTTTCTTTTTTTTTTTTTGAGAGAGAGAGACAGAGAGATCCCCGAGGCGTCAGCAGGATTGGCCGTCGCATTCAAGACACTTCTCACATCCTTGGACATCGTGGATGGGTTTCCATTGCTGCTGTCTGTGTTTTGGCTGTTCAGTGCGTAATACGCTTGAAAGGCGAAGCGCACCTTCTTGCTTCTGTAGACGTTACTTCGGCTCAAGCGCGGTGCCCTGGTCGGTACTGTTCTGAAGGCCGCCACCAACATTATGAAGCAGTCAGCTCGAACGTGTTTGTTTTTAATACCAAGTTATGCCTTTTTTAAATCTTACTAGCGCATCCTCATTTGAGAACCGTCCGCCTAAAAAACCCAGTGGGAGTGTTTCCGGCGGTTTCCTGTTGTCCCACCAACATATATCTGTTGCAGAGTTCCCGTCTCAATGGCTTTGTATCTTTGTGTTGATTGCAGCTTGTAATGCGTTAATAGTAATCCACGCTGAATTGTTTTAGTCCCAGATTTTTGTTTCGCGAAATTTATTTGTAGATGTTTTAATGTGTCCTAAATAAGAGGTGGCTTTCCAGTCCATGTGAAGCACTCACTGATGTACTAAGGCCATTTTGTTTTATGTTAATACTGTTAACTATTCTCCCACTGCTGTATTTCTACTGAAGCTTGTCGTGCTAATGCCAGTACCTTTTTATTTGTGGATCTCAATGTCATTTTTATTGTCTTAATTTAATGTTTGTATTTCAGTGTTTTCAATTGCTTTGCATTTTTATTTGTGAATTTTTCTTGTATGTATCCTAAATGGGCGCTACGTCTCTTGTGTGCATGTGGAGTAGGAACCATTTTTATGCTGTGATAGTTTAATTCCAAATAAATTGCTTTTTGTGTGAAATTGCAGAATGAACCGATTGTTGTGGTAATTTTTTGAAAAATAAAGTCTGACCTTGTTTTTTCTTCTTTTCCATGTTTCAAAATAGCTTGTCCTGTTTTATTTGCTTGTAACTGCTTATAGTACCATCGTGAGGATGGGGGGGGGGCAGTAGCAGGCGGAGCGAAAACACGCTGTCTCGCGAGGAATAGCATAACGCTCTTGAGGCGTAACGAGATGCTTTCCAAGAGAGAGTAGTAGTACCCGTCTGTAGTATCCGGCAACGCCGAAACCAATAGAGCTTATTCATGCCTAAAGGGAGTGACGGAACGCTGCCTTGGAGATGGCATAGCAATTCCCACACAGGGTTCAAGTACTCCGCTTCGAAAGCAGCAAGTAAATCCCACGAGGAGTGTTTCGCCTCTCGTTTGGCCGCCACGCGCTACTCCTCGGAAGAGTAGCCCAATGCTTCCAAAGGGAGTGAAATATGGGACAAAACTTTTTACTCCTAGACAGAGTGCCCAGCACTCCTCGTCTTCTTAGAGTGGTATACTTTATACCGCTCTACTCTGCCCGACTGTGGCTCCCGATCCAGTGACCTGCCACCTCCTGCCTGGGTGGCAACCTCGGTAGCCACCCAGGCTGTCCAGGCCTGCGTCCGCATTACGCATCGGTGTTCTTGGAAGGTACTTGCCCTCAAAGTACCTTGGGAGCCGCTGCAAACTCCCTTGGGCGTTGAATACCCAATACAGTGGGCCTGGTACACCACTGACTCCTGCCGTTGCGACGGACCAAAGCAGGACAGCCGAAACCGACCGACACAGCCCAGTCCGCCGGCAGGAGGGGGGGGGCCACGAGCAGGCCGGCAGTAAGATTTCCGGGCGAGTGCGCGAGGTTCAGATCTCCTCAAGATCATGGAGCACGCTCGCTTCACTCTACTCAATGACACGACCCAGTCAACTCGCCGCTCCACGTCTACTCGCATGCCTCCACATCCCCCTGACCTTGGTGCTAGTCCATCGTCCGTTACTTGGCGGCGGGAGCCAGACTGCTGGGGTAGCGACCATCAACCCATTTACCTCGATATTTCATCTTCGCCCTCTCGTCGCCTACGTCGTAAATGCCACGTTATCAAGTGGCACGAGTTTCAGAAGTCGATTAGGCAGATATCCGCTTTCAAAGAGGACCCTTTATCATCCGTACAAAGGGCTCTTAAAGATTCTACAACTGTAAACTGGGTTGACGAGAGCCGCCCTAACCCTGATTTGCACCTCCTTCAGCTGTGGGCGCAGTGCCGCCAGCCAGAAGTGTTCACTTGTCGCAATCCCAACTATCCGGCTTGCCAAATCCGCCTTAAACAGCTCGCAGCCACGGCTCGTCGCCATGAACGCGGCTGTTCCGGCAGCGCTGGCTTAACATGTGCGCTTCGTTAGGGCCTCAGTCTGGACTACTCTCCATATGGCGCATTTTTCATTCTTTCGAGCGATCACCACAATCCCCAGATCCTGCTGCGTCAGCGTTCATCAGAGTTCGTTGCAATTTGTAGATACGCTGGCCCATACTTTATACACCGATTTTGACTTGGACCCAGCCATCACGCCCCCTGCGTTCACACTTCCGTCCGGTGATGGTACGCCGCCATCGGAAGCAGCAACCGAGTGTATACTCTCACCATTTACAATTGCCGAACTAACCGCGGCCATTGACACGGCTGCACTCCGCAAAGCTCCCGGCCCTGACGGAGTAGCATTTGAATCCTTCAAAGAATCTCGACGATTCTTCTCTGGAAAGACTCCTAGAGGCATACAACCGGGTTTGGCTCACGTGTACGATCCCCCCGTACTGGCTTCAAGCGGATGTTATCACTATCCCGAAACCCGGTAAACCGAGTACAGACATCCGCAACCTCCGACCAATAGCGCTTACGGTGACCATTTTGAAGCTATTGCCACACGCCTTCAGTGGTGGCTCGACGAGCACCATCTATACCACCCATGCCAAATTGGATTTCGTCCCCACCTTGGTGCAGAGGATGGTCTGGGCCACCTCTTCAAGATGATCCTTATTGGCGGCCGATCCCACCGTGTTCGCTCTGTACTGGGCATGGACGTTCACAAAGCGTACGATCACCTTGGCCACGCCGCCGTCATTGCGGTACTTCATCTCCTTCACATGCCATCCCGCCTATGTGATTTCATTTCCTGCTACCTACGAAACCGCACATTCTCCATACGCCTCAACGGATGTCCCATAGGTTCCTTCCAGCCCCGCCGTGGTGTGCCTCAGGGATCTGTCCAGGCCCCCTTGCTTTTTAACATGGCCATGATACCTCTTGCCTGGTGACTTGGTGCTGTTCCACACATCTATGGTATCATCTATGCAGACGACATCACGGTATGGTCTATTCACCAGGACCTTCGCGTCCAAAGTGTCCGCCTGCAACAAGCTCTACATGAAACCAATTCTTGGTGCAGGTATCTTGGCCTGACGCTCTCTCCAAACAAAACAGCCCTTCTCACCATGGCGAGCGCATGGGGCCGTCGGTGCCTGGCAACCTCCCCTATCCTTCTTTCGGTTCAAGGCACGCCTATACCAACAGCATCAACCCTACGGGTGTTGGGCTTGGATATTACGGCCACCGGTTCTGGAAAACCTTCCTTCGATTCGCTCTGCAAAGCATCAAGCTTCACAATCGCTGCATCTGTTCCGTCGCATGTCTCAAAAAGCCGGTGGTGCGGCCCCCAAAATGACCCGCATGCTTGTCCGAGCCATTCTTCAGCCTCATATAGCTTATCAAGCGCAATTCCACTTTCTTACAAAGTCAGACTGGGCACTACTCTAATCAATAAACAATTCGGCTATGCGAGCTATAACTGGTCTTCCAGCCCTCACCCCCATCCCTATTCTGCAACAAGAAGCGCAGCTCAACACGTTTGATGAACTAGTGCATCAGGGTCGACAAGCTCGCCTCCAAAAACAAGCCATAGACCTTGATTCCGCCGCTCTTACAGCGTACATGACCGGTTCCCCAGCCCCACCTCTATCAAACACCAATATACGGCCCCCATGGAAGTTACACCAACTAACGGATACACGACCTGTTGCCCGTATTCATCCCCGGACAGTTGGTGCTCCGATTCCGCCTTCTATGGACATTGCTAGCCCTTCCTCTACGCTGATGTTTGTCGACGCCAGTGCTTCCGATACCTTACACTCTAAGAAATCGGGGGAGTAGTTGAAGAGTCCAACAGTCATTGTACTCCTGCAAGCGTTGGCGCGCTCCCCTCGAAAGCTGCGGGGAGTGAGTTGGATGCAATGTTCGCTTCCATGAGGAGGAAGAGCAAAACTGACCGCGTACTCTTCTCGTGCGCGGCGGAGTGCAGCCCCAGTTCCGCTCCCGCAATAGTGGAAGAGTAAGCTGCACATCGCCTCCTCTCTCCAGTACGAAGAGTAAAATTGCCAGTTCATTCTTGTCCAGTGCGGGAGTAACCATGGAGATGCACTCCTACCATTTACGCACACCAACTCATCAGCGATGTTTTATTTGCATACGTATATATTATATAAAGCAGTTGTGTAAAAAGCGCCCGAGTACTTCCGCCGCGCATTCTAAACGTGCAAGAATATGAATTCGTGTAACGATTGCTCGCAGCGTTCACTGACATGAATCGAACAAGCTTAACAAAACTCAAAAAACGCATGCCTCGATTTGGTTTTGTTTCTTTGTTTTGTTTTTCCTCTGTCATGGCTTAGTTATCGACATTTAAAAAGTTGGCAGACTATGCATCATAAAAGGTGCGCACCACGGAGCAAAGAATACTGCGCGCCGATTTCAGCGATTACGCCGATTACACTGAGGGCATCCCAGCGGCTGCGGCGCGGCGGTGGCCGCCGCGTCTCCGTAGTTGAGCCCGACGAAGATAGGATACGGTGTACTACCACGGCGGATTTTCCGCCACGCGATCTCGCGTCTACAGTGAAAACCGACACAGGCGGTGCACCCGCAAGGAACGGGCGAGCGACGACTGATCGCGCCAGACCGTGAGATGACCTGCCAGCGCGGAACACAGGGCTGCGCTTTGTAAACAATGGGCTACGCGCGAAGTGGACTTTCAAACAGGCGCTTCATCCAACATGGGAATTTCGACCTGCCCTTATCGTCCCACTTGCTTGAACACAGTACGACGCGTGTTCGCATCGAATAGGAGAAACTAGGTTTTGAGAATTAAAGGTGTAATTAATTGAGAAAACTGAGGTTACAGTGGATCAGAACAGAAGAGCACGGGGAGAAAACGTCTGACGCGGTGCGCAGGCGTGGGGCGACTCTCCTCGGCGAACAGCACACACACGCCCCACGCAAGACTCCAAAGCTCTCACTCGTTGGTATTGGCGGTGAGCGCGACCACGGGCGGCGCTGCGAAGGGCGTCTTCGTGACGTCGGCTTAGGGATTCTCGCATTTGTCATCTGCTTCACTCGGGCTCGCTCTACCTGCTGTTTCTTCGCGCTCCGTTGACGTTTGATGTTCGACCGCACCTGCCTTTGCGTATGCGCAACTTTTTATCCTAATAAAAGACCTAAAATCGCATACACTAGCTCAAGTCGTGATTTACAGAAAGTTTTCGACACCGCTTCGGGAGAAACATTGCCGGCGTGGCCCCATTCCTGCGAAGCCGGTCCTGTGCGGAGAGTTTGAGCCAGGCGTTAGCTTTTGTATTCAGAAATCTTTCGAAGAAAGGGAACATCAAGAGTCTAAAAACCTACAACAGCGACAATGCAAGACCAAAACAAATTCCAGGCCTTCGAGGCTCTCGGCTTTGGCAGAAGGCACTAAGATTCCTGGTAATCGTATGTAAGGTAAAACAGTTTTTGCCACCTTGCCGAACGCTCGAAAGTATTGTATCACATCACTT
This sequence comes from Haemaphysalis longicornis, assembly GCF_048455015.1. Taxonomy (NCBI): domain Eukaryota; kingdom Metazoa; phylum Arthropoda; class Arachnida; order Ixodida; family Ixodidae; genus Haemaphysalis; species Haemaphysalis longicornis. The sequence continues at coordinate 176,831,590 of NW_027526203.1, forward strand.
TACGTTGCCATAGCATGACAATGTGCCGACATGCACTGTGGGGCGCAAGAAAATGTAGGTTGAGTTCCAAATAACCCACGGTTTGTATAGGCGCGTGCCGGTGCAGGCTTCTAACAAGTGTGGAGGCTTATTGAACAAAACGGGTAACCTGTACGGTAAAATACAGTAACGATATGTTTCTTCAGACCTTGAGGGACATTTTGGTACATTTCCGACAGCCATGCCTTCCCAATATTCAGATATGCGTTATAGTAACACTGCACTCAAGAGTACGAGGACGAGGAGGAGGAGAAAATTTTAGCAGTAAAACCGAGCTGGTTAGTGGGCAGGTTCCTCATTCTAAAGACAGAAAGTAAGAGATATTTTCCTCAGTTCGTGGAAGATCATTCCGAGTAGGCCAGGATTTGTTCTTTACGCCTGACGGGGTTGGAAAACCACAAATAGTTGCTTGAAGATATTCATCAGTCATGATTCTTCATAATACTGAAAACCGGCACATACACTGTTTCTTGCGTTTTTAGCGAGTATATCAAGCCTTCAACACTGTAATCATGTCATAACTGTTTGGGTTGAGATTCAGTTCGTTAGTTACGATAGCAATTCGGGGCGGAAAAGTCGCCTTCAAGTACTCTGGACAACGTCGTCTGCGCCGTTTCGCGGTGGCGTACCACAAACCTTCTCATTGCATTTGCATGTGAATAAACAACGCACGCTGCGGACATGCCCATTCTTGTACGCGGACATAACGAAAGCCAATGTGTGAAGAAGGGAATGTATGCCTTACAGCCTGAAGAAAATATCCACACGAACTACGTGCGCCTCTCAAAGATCCCCAAACCTCCTAATAAGACGTGTGTGGCGGTGCAGAAAAATCAATGCGTCGGACACACAAAAAACATTCACCTGATACAAGTCAACAACAACGAAAGAAATAGAAGACAACTGCTTTGTTTCCTGCTTTGCGATGCGCGTGTAAGGACGCGCTGCTTGGTGCGTAGCATTACACTGTTGGGTCTTCATAAGAGCATCTCGAAAATACTTTAGGGGAGCCTACGCATTTCGCATACTTATCGAGGAGCTCCGAGCACTGAACGTCGCAAATAAGCTAGAAAGGACAAGTTACTCACGATTATCGACCGATGCTCTGAATAAAGTTGGTCTCTCTCTCCTCGTTCGTTGCAAACTTGTGCAGTATACAGCTTAATGTTATTAAGAGTTGTCAGAAGCTGGAAAAATAACTGAATTACTGGAAATATGCTTTTTAATGCCCTAAAAAATCAAAGATGGTGATTTTTAGCTTAGGCGTTGCTGCCTCTCACAAGCGGACAACCGCGGAGCGAGTGTAGCAGCGGCGCAAGTGTAGCAGACGACAGCGGCGCGAGTCCCTAAGCTGACGTCAGAGCCAGGGGGCGCCACTCAAACATCTCACCGCCAATAAACATCCGGCCACGTTCGTTGCGACGGTGGCGGTTTCAGGTGTTTCGTGTTCCGGGCTTGGCCCCTCGGCAGGCCGCCGGTGGCTGTTTTCGTTTTCGCCTCTCGGCGCCAGCATTTTCGGCGCGAGAATTATCCTCCATGATCCGAAGCTTCGGAGACGGCTTGCACGACATGGGAAGTTTGACCTGCCCTTATCGTCATACTTGCTTGAACGCAGTGCGACGCGTGCTCGCTAACGGCTTGGATGCCTGTGCGTCAACGTTAGACCACGAACACGTAAGCAAGCCGTATATTAGTTCGTTCGTTCGTGCGTGCGTGCGTGTGTGGAACTAGTTTTTATTTCGGACGGACATCACAGCTGCGGCGGCGCAGAGGCCGATTCCGGAACTATGTGCACTGTGTAGCAATGCGCGCGCAATTGGCCGGGGCAGCCGGAGTGCCGTCGCTGGTTTTGAAGGCTTCGCGCAGTGTTGCCAACTGTAGGGATTTCACCCTACACGTAGGGCGTTTTGGGAAATTTTTTCTTGTCGTAGGGCCGTAGGGCCGTTCTGCCATTTTTCCGCCGAGCGTAGGGCGATTTTAAACTTTTCTGTTGAACTTTCCATTTTGCGCCACATGAAGCCGCGAAAATCTGAAATTATGTCCTCAACTAACTGGTTGTAATGCAAATTTTGACCGCTAGGTTACGCTTCCGCAACCCGATCTTTCGGTAGAGTTCTAGTTTACTCTACTTTCGGTAGAGAGGGAGTGGAGGGAGCAAATGAAGGGCCATCACCCTGTTCTGTGGGGCCATGGAGGAAAGAAAAGCTTGCGAAGAGCAGACGCAGCAGAAAGGCACAAAATATCAAACTCTCGTGTTGCCCCGTGGATGCCCTGTGGCATGAACAGGCTGCTGCGTTACAAAGTTGGTTTCCATCGCTGGTAGGGGGTGTAGCTATAATGAAGAGCGTGAGGGCATGGCTGGGCTGGCGCGGGAGGCGCGCGCGCGTGATTTGAATTGCTACCAGCGCAGCGGTACAACGGTTGCTATGGGGGCTAGCATGCAGGGTGCCTCCATAGTGCCACCCCCACGGTGGAGCGCGTGTTTTCGAGCCAGCGCCGCGGCCAAACATGTCGAAACCATTTCGGAACTTGTGTTCCCGTGATAAGGGGCCGATTTGAGATCTCACAGATCGCGGGGCGCCTGCTCCATAATTTTCCACTTTCGATATTTACAGCAGTTGTTGAAAACTGCCTCTCAGAAAAAGGTACTTTTGAAAAACATCCTGGGCCTGGTATGTGAGAACGCCAGTGTTATGGTTGGCGAGCATATTTCCCTGGCCCAAAAAATTCAGCACAAGGCAGACAGGAGTTTCGTACTCATTCGCTGCATATGCCATTCCACCCACATTGTTGCCAGCAAAGCTGCAATTAAGCCTCCCAGATACCTAGAAGATCTTCTGCGAAACATCAAAACATCAAGAGACAAGCACAAATATCTGCACTAGACGAGTTCCTCCAGACTGAAAAAAGGAAGATTCTGCGGACATGCGAGACCCGATGGCTCGTGCTTTGTGCGTGCGTTGAGCGTGTACTAAAAGAATGGGAAACCCTGCGACTCCTTCTCTTGCAAGCCTCCGTGGAAGACCGAATAGTGGCCGCCGAATTCATTCTAAACCACATGAACTATAGTGTCACAGAGGCCTATTTCAGGTTTATGAAATTCGTGCTCAAATTTTGTAACATGCTACGGAAACGGAAGGCAACGGAAACCTCATTGGAGAACTCCAGGCAGAGAGAGTCAACGCTCATCCGATGTCTGCTGCAAAATTTTGTCCAGCCGTCTGCTCTGGAGAGGGATGACATAAATACCATGGACCCAAGGGTTCTGCTGCCCCTTAAAGAGGTATACCTGGGCGAAGGGTGCAATTTTGTGCTGAAGAAGTGCGCCGGTTGGCGACCTTCGTATTCGCTGTCTGTCTTTTTATCAGACAGCCGCCGTTGAGGTCAAAAAGAGGCTTCCAGTTTCCGGGCTCTTTGTCATGACCCCGGTTGCCATGACACTTTGTCAGTTCGTGACCACGAAGACAGCCCTCGGCACAGAAGATGGAGGGAAGCTACCTGCCTTGCCGACGCTACAGAACCGCTACGCACACAGTCGAGGAAGAATGGAGAATGCTGCCTTCCTACTTCAGCAAAGATGAGAAGTTGTCATTGGAAGTCAAACTACCTGCTTTGTTTTGGGCCGATCTCCACCAAATGAGAACGTTCGGAGACAAGCAGGAGTTTCTCAACATCGTAACCTTGGCTCAGCTGATACTATCTTTGCCCCACTCCAATGCCGCTACTGAGAGGATTTTCGCACATGGCCGACGTGAAAACAAAAAAGCGCAATAGGCTTGGAAATGAGAATCTCAACTCCGTGCTGGTCATCAAGTCGGCATTCGCAGCTAGTGACACACTTGCGCTAACATGACCGTGGAACACGGGCACCCGAAGCTCCACAGCAAGCAGATGTATTGATTCTGTAGCCGAAGCTAAATAACTAAAATTAGTACAAACAAAAGTTTTAATATTAAGAAACCAAACAAAACCGTTTAAAATAAAAAAATAGCAATTTTTTTGGCGTAGGGCGGGGCGTAGGGCTATTGCGAATATTGTGTAGGGCGATGTAGGGCTTTTTGAGGTGCGGTGTGGGGCGATCTGGTCGAAATTGGTTGGCAACACTGGCTTCGCGCCTTAAGCTTGGAATCTTGGGATGACTACCTTGGATTTATCTACCGGACGAAGAAACGCTGGCGGGAAGTGGAGGTAAGCCATTAGTTAACCTGGTATTCTTATCTTATGTATTTAGCGAAGCAGAGTTGCTCTCTAACTTCGGTCCGCGGAATCGGTTAGCCCTAACGTTTTCGTGACTCATTTTGACCGTTTCTTAGATTTGAAGGGCGGCTTTTGTACCCGTATGCAAACAGCGTCGATTCTTGCACCGTTTCAATCCCTTTGATTCGTGAAGTGTTGGTATCCTAGCCGAATGTTTTCGCAGGTAAGAAGCACGGTCGCGTGAGTAGTCGCAGCGCTACCCTCTACTCTTAGCTCGGCGGCTAGGGTTAGAGTGGCTGCCGTGCAGTAGCTGTGGCTACCTGCGCGGCTCCGAAGACTTGCGTACTGAGTGTTAGGCTGAGTGTTGGGAGCGCGTCTAGCGCGTGGCAGTCACTAAAATTGCAATAATTTTAGTGACCACCGCGCGTACAGTAGCAGACTGAAATGCTGTTCAGATTGCACCGCGCGTACAGCAGCAGACTGAAATGCTGTTCAGATAGGTTTTTCGCGGTTTGATTGAGGGCAGGATGGACGGAAAGGGGACTTTTCGGGGCGTACGGCCCGCACTGTTAAGGGGTAACTACATGCGTCTAAGGCGATGAGCGACGCGAGAAACCTCACTCAGTGTGTACGGCAAACAGGTATTGTGGGCGACACAGACAAGCGAAAATTTTTTGCACAGGCCGCTGACGGCGGCGACGGCGGCAGACGGGCCGTCTCCTTCGCGGCTTATTCCCGGCCAGAAGCAGCCCACAAGAGAGCGGCAGCTACGACGACGAAGGGCATTGGCAGGAATGTATTACTTTTTTTCGTTTGTCGCTGTCGCCCACACTGTTTGTTGTACCCATTGCATTACTTTTTTCGCGTCGGTTGTCGCCGTCGCTGCATGTGGTTACCACTTTAATTTTCGAGCGTTCTGATCGTTCAATAACGAGTTTATTGGTTCTCATCAAATGTTGCGATTTGCAGAGTGCATGCAACGAAGCGTACTAGAGAATGAAGAAAACAGTAGCTATATGACCCATTAGCAGCTTTTCCACGCTTGAATTGTGAACGTGTAATGGGCCGTACGTTGCAGTCGGCTGAGGACAAAATCCAATGCAAATTCATCAGCAATTATAACCTTACGGAGCGAGTTATCTTTACTTAAATTTTGTGCAGTGTTTTATACCGGTAACGATAGCGGGGTAAACAGTGGAAGCTACGGACACGTAAGCACTAACGGGTTTGGGGCCAAGTGGCACATTGGCCAAGTGGCACAATGAGCGTGGCTGCATCCAAGGTCACCGCACATTCGCATCTATACTGGTGACTGCGCCAAGCAGTAATGCATTTCAATACGGGTTCAGTGCGTGCTCCCGGCGCAAAAACTAATCTATCACCCAATAAACTTGATTTAACTGTCAAACTCGTTAATTTTTTTTTCATTGTAGAACTTATCTTTGCTGTCCCGCTCTTTCTGCCTATGTAAGAACCACAGGAAGACGCTACTTGCCCGAAGATTTTTCTTTTTTTTTTTTTGAGAGAGAGAGACAGAGAGATCCCCGAGGCGTCAGCAGGATTGGCCGTCGCATTCAAGACACTTCTCACATCCTTGGACATCGTGGATGGGTTTCCATTGCTGCTGTCTGTGTTTTGGCTGTTCAGTGCGTAATACGCTTGAAAGGCGAAGCGCACCTTCTTGCTTCTGTAGACGTTACTTCGGCTCAAGCGCGGTGCCCTGGTCGGTACTGTTCTGAAGGCCGCCACCAACATTATGAAGCAGTCAGCTCGAACGTGTTTGTTTTTAATACCAAGTTATGCCTTTTTTAAATCTTACTAGCGCATCCTCATTTGAGAACCGTCCGCCTAAAAAACCCAGTGGGAGTGTTTCCGGCGGTTTCCTGTTGTCCCACCAACATATATCTGTTGCAGAGTTCCCGTCTCAATGGCTTTGTATCTTTGTGTTGATTGCAGCTTGTAATGCGTTAATAGTAATCCACGCTGAATTGTTTTAGTCCCAGATTTTTGTTTCGCGAAATTTATTTGTAGATGTTTTAATGTGTCCTAAATAAGAGGTGGCTTTCCAGTCCATGTGAAGCACTCACTGATGTACTAAGGCCATTTTGTTTTATGTTAATACTGTTAACTATTCTCCCACTGCTGTATTTCTACTGAAGCTTGTCGTGCTAATGCCAGTACCTTTTTATTTGTGGATCTCAATGTCATTTTTATTGTCTTAATTTAATGTTTGTATTTCAGTGTTTTCAATTGCTTTGCATTTTTATTTGTGAATTTTTCTTGTATGTATCCTAAATGGGCGCTACGTCTCTTGTGTGCATGTGGAGTAGGAACCATTTTTATGCTGTGATAGTTTAATTCCAAATAAATTGCTTTTTGTGTGAAATTGCAGAATGAACCGATTGTTGTGGTAATTTTTTGAAAAATAAAGTCTGACCTTGTTTTTTCTTCTTTTCCATGTTTCAAAATAGCTTGTCCTGTTTTATTTGCTTGTAACTGCTTATAGTACCATCGTGAGGATGGGGGGGGGGGCAGTAGCAGGCGGAGCGAAAACACGCTGTCTCGCGAGGAATAGCATAACGCTCTTGAGGCGTAACGAGATGCTTTCCAAGAGAGAGTAGTAGTACCCGTCTGTAGTATCCGGCAACGCCGAAACCAATAGAGCTTATTCATGCCTAAAGGGAGTGACGGAACGCTGCCTTGGAGATGGCATAGCAATTCCCACACAGGGTTCAAGTACTCCGCTTCGAAAGCAGCAAGTAAATCCCACGAGGAGTGTTTCGCCTCTCGTTTGGCCGCCACGCGCTACTCCTCGGAAGAGTAGCCCAATGCTTCCAAAGGGAGTGAAATATGGGACAAAACTTTTTACTCCTAGACAGAGTGCCCAGCACTCCTCGTCTTCTTAGAGTGGTATACTTTATACCGCTCTACTCTGCCCGACTGTGGCTCCCGATCCAGTGACCTGCACTTACATAACGACAGAGAAGTGGCCATCAACGCAGGCAGAACTCCATGCAGTGGGGGACGCTCTGCTACACACATCGTTGATAATCAACCACGCTTCACCACAGTGTACAATTTACCCTGATTCGTCGGCAGCTGTACGAGAGCTTCGTAATACTCTGATGTCCAACGAACTTCTGCTAGAAATCCAGGACTAAGTGGACACTTATCCATGTATTGTGCGCGTGTCATGGCGCCAACGGAACAGCCACCCCGCAATGCAGGCTGCAGATGCCGGAACACACCCCGTGCGTGGGCAATATCTAGCTGCTCTTGCACCTTCGTCAAACGGTGTTCACATTGCCAGTAAAAAAGAACGTCTACGGCGCACCGCTCATATGCTCTCATACCCCCGCCCGGCACGGATTTCCCTGGCGGGTTGTCTCGCCAAGATGAGGTCCTGCTCAGACGTCTTCGCCTGGGAATCGCCCTCACGCCCGCTGTGACGACGTCCTGGCCACCTCAATACCATGCCCCTTTCAACTCACCAGCCCTTTTTGCCCCGCTCCAGTTGAACAGGCTACAGCAGAGCACCGGGTGGGGAGTTGCCCTGCTCTGCGAAGCCTACGCGCTGTGCAGATCGCCACCTGCGGCCCGCGCCCCGGACGTCCGCCAGATTTCATGGAGTGGATACAAGGACCACATCATGGCCGCCTGCTCCGATTCATTCGCGAATCCGGGGTGTATCTGTACATTTAGTTTCCCCTTATGCTGAATAGCAAACTTCCGCAATAAAAAAAAAAGAAAGCTTCCTGGGCACAATTCTAGTACATCGCACCTTAATCCTGCGAGCAGGGCTACCATAGCAAGTCAGAAAATGATAATAAACCGCAAGTGAAACTTCCGGCAGATAACTGATGATCAGAACATCAACAAGCATCCACCACTCAGTTTCGTTTTCAATTCCAAGCGGATTTCTCTGCATCTCTTGCTTTCCCTGAATCTGGTGCTTGCTCTAGTCATTGACAAGATGTGTTTACATCATGTGAGGATTAAGTTAGGCTTCTAACAATTCCAAGCCACCAGATTTTTTTTCTAGAGAACCGTCCAAAATTGCGTATTTTGAAATGAAGGTTCGGGTTCACCACGAGGCGCGGGCACCGTGCGTGCTCACATTTTTTTATCGAACAAATTAATTTGCAGAACTCAATTTATTTCTAGGACGGGGTTTTGAAATGTGAACCTACAAAATGTGTATTCTAAATTTTTTCCGCTATTGGTGGTTGGTTCTTTGTTTTACGTCTGGACAAAAATTCCTATTTGGATGATTTCTTTTTGCAGTCATTATTTCCAAAGCATTATAAATCTGTTGTTATATAGGGCATTGAATCATCCGTATTTCTTGCCTCTGCACTATGTGGCTAACCAGTGCAAAAAAAAAGTCTGCAGAAATTCAGAGAATTATTAATTCATAGCATTCTTATCTGCCTTGCCAGTGTGAGTTTTTTCCACCCAAATTTTTGTTTGTTTTTAAATCCTGTCCGGCCAATTATCTCCTAGTACGCTATTCTAGCGATTACAGGTGAAACTTTCGTGAGGTCTTCAATACTGTGGAAATGCCATGTGTGATACCTGTGGCCAGTGTCCGTAATTCTTTAACATTTTTATATTTTTTAGTTTTCAAAATTTCGTCCGACCAATTCTCTCCAGTTACGCAATTATAGCAATTACATGTGAAGCTTTCGCGAAATCTGCAATATTGTGGAAATGCCATACGGTATACGTTTTGATATTTTTCGTATTTTTAATATTTTTGTTATTTTTTAGTTTTTCAAAGTTTTCCTCGACCAATTACCTCCATTTAAGTTGTTGTAACGTTTACATTTGGAACTTTCGCGAGATGTGTAATGTTGTGGAAATATTCTCTGCATTAAGTTATTGTAACGTCTACATTTGAAACTTTCGCGAAATCTGCAATATTGTAGAAATGCAGGCGTTACACGGTTTGCCATTTTCGTTAATTATTCTATAATTTTTATTTTTTAGTTCAAAATTTTGTTAAACCAACTATCTACATTTACGCAATTATAACGATTAAAGTGAAACTTTCATGAAATATACATTATTTTGGAAATACCATGCGGTTACGTTTTGACATTTTCCGTAATCTTTTATATTTTTGTTATTTTTAGTTTTTCAAAATTTCACTCAACCAATTATCTCCATTTACGTTATTCTTACGTTTACATTTGTAACTTTCGCGAAATCTGCTATATTATAGAACTTCAGGGCGTTACACGGTTCGCCATTTTCCGTAAATATTTTATATTTTTAGTTTTTCAAAATTTCGTTCAATCAATTATCTCCATTTATGCAATTATAAGAATTACGAGTTAAAGTTTCGCGAAATCTACATTATTGTGGAAGTGCCATGCGGTATACGTTGTGACATTTTCCCTAATATTTTTATATATTTGTTTTTTTACTTTTTCAAAATTTCGTTCGACCAATCATCTCTATTTACGTTATTCTAACTATTACACCTGGACCTTTTGTGTAAATGCAGGTGGTTACACGCTCCTGGCTGCGGGGGTACTCAGCAAAGAATGCTACGCGTTAAAATGTTTTCTTAGTGCTCTAAAAACTGGTCAATTTTCTGCGGTAACAAGAGTTGAGGCTCTTGTGTCAGCTTCACTGCGTCACTCTGAATGTGTGAACAGAAGCCCCTGCACTGCATGAGAAACTTGAGAACAGGTTTGTCTTAAAAAAAGGACATCCAAAGGGAATAAATTGGGATAGGGAAATTGTATCTTGTCCCTTCAAGGCTCTTGTGTCAGCTTTACCACATCGCTCTCAATTTATGCAGAAAAGCCCGTCTAGCGCATAACAAACTTTGGAAAAGTTTGGTGCAAAATCGAAGGACCACAGAAGTAAAAAAAATAGGGATGAGGAAACTAAATATGTTGACAAGAATTAAAATAGGCAAGGGTTTGAATTCAATTTCTTGCGGCCACTAAAAACATGAAGATCCTGCTGCACATAACAAGGCAGTGGTGTCCTTTGTACTGACAATTTACGTTTCTTGGAAAGAATAAAAGGGCGCTAATCAGAGGATGACGAAGTGAAACACACACCACATGCAGGCGCATACATACAGTGTGTTTCTACTTCGTCTTCGTCTGATTACCGCCCCTTTTATTCTTTCAAATAAGCATGAATCAACTAGCTGAACAAGTTTGTTATGTTTCTTTTCCATCAGTATTAAGGGTGCTGTCGATAACCATAACTATACACATTATTTAGTTGTTCATGATCTTACCTAAGTTAAAAACTGTTGAAAAAAAAACTTGAAGGAGTGTAGACATTGCATTCAGAGTAGAAACTACAGTCAGTCTTCTTGAATAACAAAAAAGTGTGAAAGTTACTCTGTGAAGCCTAGATTGAAGCGGCAGGCAAATTTCTAACAAGCCTAAAGCAAAACATAAGTGCAAGAAGAAGCACGCCAACAAGTTTGTTCCCAGGGATTGGGGGGTGACCTATGAAGGGCCGTTCTCATGTGGAAAATGTAATATGTATTTGTCTCTTCGCAATACGGCGTTTGACATGTACCCACTCGTTGCGAATACAAGACTTTCTTGGGCCAAGTTTAAAGGGGCCCTGAAAGGCATTTTGAGCACACTAAATGAAGTAGCGCAATCGTTAGATTGGGTCGTCAAGGTCATCTGGGCCAAGTATTACTCTTTTACGCGCAGCGGAAAGCTCACACTTTTGTTGCAAAGTTTGTCGTTTTTTTCTCACCCTTTCCTTCGTGTTTTTGGACGCCGCCATCTTCACATGTCTACATCATCGATTCCCCGATGTTCGTCATGAGCTAGACATCCTGCTATTGGGCGGCTTTTTCACGCACTTCCGGCAAAGAGATGAGTCGTCTGCTCAGCGTCGACTCGCCGGCTGATCTGCCAGCGTAGTGCCGGAGTGCTTGGACATTTTACGACAAACGAAACAAGTGTAAACAAACGCTTAACCGTTCGTATTGAATGCAACACGGCCATAACACGACATGGATATTATCTTACCGGAGTACGTTCCATAAAGAAAGCGTTGAAGCCCCGTGGCACTTTTTTCGTGCAATCGCAGAGAACGCCCTGAGCCGAATGCCAGGTTTGACGGATACGTTTTTTTTTCCACTTCAAAACAATCCAGAGATGCGTTTCGAACGAACACAACGTCACAACATGCGTTGCAAGTCTGAACCGCGATTGACAGACGATGGGCTGCCTCCTCCTGCCCGTCGTAAATTCGGCACTCACCTCGCGCGCGGTTTGCGGGGACGAACAGCAAGTCACTTAACTCTGGCGCGCAAGCCGAGGTGGCTTTTAGCCACGCACACTGCACATACACCATGCGAGGTTGAGTCGTACGTCGCTTGAGAAAGATAATCCAGGCCATGGGAAGCACTATCCACCCGCAGAAGCACAACGTCGCATTTCATCGCGAAACAAAGGCGTCCACAACACACACACCATCGCCTCCTGTAATGCCAAACGCATCTCGCACTTCCAAATGAGAGTGAGTAGTATGCCTGCAGTGCCCATATGCCGCGAGGTGGGGCCCCAAGCTGAACCGGGATCACGCAACCGTAACTGACCTCTGGGGCGGTTTGTGCCTTGTTGCCAAGGCAACCGATGTTTGAGATCGTCAAAGAAAGGCGCTCGCTCCAGCGCTAGAAAGCTCAGAGCCGCGCCGGAGCATGTTTAGCCAACGTTGCCGCTCTCCACCACGCGTCGCCCCAAGCTGAACTGGTCACATGATTGAAGCGTTTTGTGCACGGGTTCTGTATCGGCTTAAAATGTCTTTTTCACATGGCGCCGGCAGGAATTACCACCACCGCAAAATAAGACCCGGCACCAGCGGGGCCACATCTGATACGGCGCTTTTTGGATAAACACTGCGCTGTGCATGAAAGGGACCGAGCGCAAGATCCTCCCCAGCGGCTGCGAGTTCGCCGCCGATTAAAAGTCACGTGCTGCACTGCAGCAACGCACACCGCGAAAGGGCAAGGCCAGGCCACCGCACACATGCGGCCAGATTTTTCGTTCGCTTATCCATCCTTGAGCGGAGTGCGGAATTCATGGTGTCAACAAAACTTGCCCGTAGCAGACGGCAGTCGGAGGAGCGTAATGCGGAAGTACGTCACCGCTGACTAGCGCAGAATCATGGGAGGCAGTGCTCGCGCGCCGTCAACAGTTGAAAAGAGGAGGAAACGCGGCGCGACGATAATGCGCGGTTTTTGATTTACGATTTCTCAGCTAATACTCATCGCTTTAACAAAATTCTTGCGGGAGCAGATTGCTAATACATTGTCTTATTTGGTTACATGTAGATCCATGCATCGGCGGAAGGTATTTCAGGACCCCTTTAACTTTTGGAAACAAGCAAAACCATTGGTTTGGGATCTCTTGAACGTTTATTATATCAAGAAAAAGGCACACAGTGACACTGTGCTCCTGTGTGGCAACGAACGTGAGTATTTAGAAACTTCCCTATGATTCCTTTGTTACCATAACGAGGCCCACTATTAAAGGGTGTTTATTTGAGATGGGGCATTCAACAAACTTAGTTGCAAGCGAGTGCTCGTCCTATCATCTGCTTTGTCGTGTGCTTTGCACTTGACTTTTTTAAGAGCTATGTACCTACTTTCCTAATGCTTTTCACTGAACAGGTTGAGTTAAACTTTGTACCCTTTCTGTATTTGCTGTATGAACCGTGCCCTTTGTGCTGCAAGTGTCTCAGCGCACTTACTGCTTTGTTACTCGTGCTGCTTTTAAGCTTTACATAGGTGTTTTCATACCATCAAAAGTGGGGAGTAGCAGCCAATTTTGCCCTCCTAAATTATTAGGTTCCCTCCCTGGTGCTTAAGATACTCTTAATGGCTGCAATTTTTTGGGAGCCTTTGCATTTTTGTGGTGTCCATGTGTAACTTGATACATTACACACAGTTTCCCCTAGCGTCACTAAATAAGCTACGCTTAAGACTACCGCCACTTCGTGCACCAGGAAGCGTCTGGGGGCATTTTGTTTCTGGCTTGCAGTGTTGCGGTCTCTTTCAAAGAAACCGCCGCCGTTTGTGAAGGGCAGAGTGTTACCGGCCGCTTTTGCGTCCGCGCAGCAGAGAGAGAGAGAGAGAGAGAGAGAGAGAGAGAGAGAGAGAGAGAGAGAGAGGGAGGGAGGGAGGGAGGGAGGGAGGGAGGGAGGGAGAGGGGGAGAAGGGGAGAGGTGCTCAGAAACAAAATGGCTGCGCCCATATGTAAACAAATATCACGTGGTGCCGACAAACCCATAAAAATCCTGGCGGCCCATAACAATGAGAGAAAAGAGTGCCGATATTCTAAAAGCCGTTATTTAGTGACCGCAGTTTTGCCCATACAAAACAGTTCATAACAAAGTGAGAATTGGGGAAGGAAGGAAATATAATGTCAAGAGGCGTGTTCCTCAGCGTCTTTTTTGACAGACACTGGGCAGTACGCCTACCGTTGATGATTGTACTGTGTTAGCCACAATTTTATTTTACTTTTTTTCTTATAGTTTAATTTCTTTTCATTGATATGTCTGCCAGGTCAGAGACGAGGTGGTTGCAAACCGGACGTTACTGTACACTGGGGAGGACCCGAGTACACCTGGCAGCGTGTGCACTCGCTGTGAAGATTTCTGGATTGACTTCGTGAACTTCTTGTTATGTAAGAAGCCTGCCTTAGAAAAACAGCACGCAGGAAAGAAGCCTGTCAAAATTATTGCAGTTTATTTTCACACTAATTTAACCTTCAAACAGCAACTATGCAAAGCTGGCCTACACGAAACGTGTTGTGATTTCTTTTCATTCCTGTTAGTCTAGCAAACCTCTGTTGTCACAAGCCATAACAAACCATGAAACATGCTTTGTATATCGGTAATATTATTAAGCTATTTGTTGTTTCTTTGGTAATTTACAACACCTGTGATAGTCTAAGCAGGCTTCTAGGTGAAGTGGGTATCACATTCTTCCATTAAAAAATAACTTTAAAATACTTTGGTTTGCTTTGCTATACTTCTATGAAACGGCTCATGAAGCTGCATGCATGTGGGCCCAAATTGCAGTGATTTGAGCTAAGTTAATGTCACTGTTTTTATGTGGAACCAAAGTTTAGTTTTCATATTTTATACTTGCTCAGTTGATGCTGCCGCCGCTGATGGTGTTATTGAAGTGATGATTCCACCGGCAGCAGTGCTGACAATCTTTTCGAGGGTCACCCATACACTTCCACGACTCTTTCGCCATAAGCATCACGGGACTCTTCAAAAAAGAGCGCCCTGGCAATTCTTGTTATAATGTCACGACGATCATCGGGAATGAGTCCTGTGACTTTTTTTATTAGATTAGGGTCATGGCAGTCACTGCTGACTCTATAGAAAGTAGTCACCCATACTCTATTCTGACTCGTGTGATGGAATACGCTGGCCCCCTTTCAATAAGAGTTCCGTGACTTTGTGAAGAGAGGTCGAGAAAGAGCCTTTCCTGTGGCGAGTAGATAACCCCGAAAGAGAGTCATAGAAACTCCCTTTTTTCTTTATGTGTAGAATGCTTACACCGCTCTTACCGGTCGCTTTCAATTTCCCTCTTCGCACCGTTGACAGCAGGTTGCAGGGCGGTGTGATAAGCGAATAAAAAAATGGGGGCGGTGATCTGCTCTTGGAACAGCCTAGCAGACGACGGCAGCAGCGGCTTTTGGTTAGTGTGTATACGGCTACACTCGCCGAGTTTGCTGTATCGCTCCAGCATATGGCGCTGATCGGCCGAACGGTCCACGCTCGCGTGATATTGGTAAAAAATTGTGCGGGGGTTCATGGATGTTTTTGAACAGCAAAGCTGTTTAGGCTGCGTTTTGTCAATACAGGGGTGAGACAGCTGCGCATAATGCGCAGTTCTGATACAAATTTGTTTTCCTGCGCCAGGCGGCTCCAAAAGCTTGAAAGTTGCAAAAAATTGCCCAAACGTCCCCAAAACAGTCTGAGAGCCAAGGATTTAACGCTCCCGTCAGTTTCACTAAATAAAAAGGCTTACTGACGGCATAATTTTCCAGCACCCCTAAAATTAATGCTGTATGTAAAGATTTATTTGTTTGATCATTCAATAAAAACGTGCATAAAATTGTCCCCGAGATCGTTTTACCGAAAGTCACAGTGTCGGGTTGCCGAAGTTATATTCTGTGAGTATTTTTAAGCTTTCCCATCGAAAACCATTGCAAAGTCTTGTAGAAAAATACTTATGTGTACTGAGGCGCCAAACTACTTCTGTAAGTTGATGAAAAAACAGCAATTTTAGGAGCTCCGTCTCTCCGGGACATTACTGGGCGCCGCCATCTTGGTGCGGGGACGATAGGAAAACAGGCCCCCGGGCGAGGACGTTGCTGGTGGTTCAGGAAGAGCGCTCTTCGCCAATTTCTACCGTGGTTTTGGTTAGGGGGTGTCTGCGATTACATTTAGTCCTTTGACGTGTTGCGGGAAGTTGCGCGACTCGAAACACGGGAGTTCATCAAAAACAACGTGGTGTACGCGAATTCGCCGTGTTTCGTCCTTGAGTGTGAGGCGCGGTGCGTGCTTGAAGTGAAATTTCGGACCCATTGCGGTGTTATAAAATGCTGAGTTATTGCTGACTTTTACAGCGAGCGAGAGGCGGGAATAAGACGATTGACATTGCAGAAGTGGCGGCGCAGGCTACATCGCCGTAAAATGTTGAAGCAGTGTCGCATAGTGTACGGGCTATTATTGCACGTTATATTAATAATGGTTCGTCTATCTGAAGTAATATTTAATATCAAGCGGGAGGTGGCTGAACATACCAACGTTACACAAATTACGATCGTAGTGAAGGTGCAGCTTGGGGATTGAAATGGGAGGGCTGGTGGGGTGCGACGACTGTCACCGCGCTTTGCGCAACTTTCGCCGTGGCTCTACACTTGGGCGTAAAGCCGAGTCTGGGATTACAGAAATAAACATTTCGGCATTCACTTGATAATAAAAATGCCTTACGATTGCTTAGTTTTTCAATTCGATATTTCCAACGCTGCTCCACGCTACCTATGCATTGAGCCCAAGAATTTAAAAATGGTGTGTAATAACGTTGCGCAGTTCGTACCTTGTGATACTCTGTTAGAAAAAACTACTGAAAGGCTGTTTCAGTGATATGTACGTTCAAACTCGATTAAAAAATGCACTTCACCCCCCCCCCCCCCCCCCAGTTACCAAAAATGTGCTTTTTTAGGCTGTCAAGCTGACATAATAAATGCCATTATTCTGCTCCAAATCAAGGTTGTTCTGCTCCAAAATCGTGATTTCGCTGTTCCAGAAACTGCTCCAAAGTCTTATTCAGCTGTCTCACCCCTGCCATATGTCGCAACCAAGCAATCTCGAATCCCAAAGGAGAAACACGCGGTTACGGATGTCCTGGGAATCAAACGTGAGGCCTTTAGGCCGTGACAACGGCGACCTAACCACTGGGCCACCCCACAGGCTCAAGGATTACGGATTTAGCGGCGGGGAACAATAACATGTGCAGCCAAATAAAAAAAAATGGTTCCCGTGGTCAGAATAGAATCTCGGTACCGCGCGTTACGGAAGCGCGTCTATGCGATTGAGCTGTCATCTAATTCCGGGCGTACAGCCTTTCCTAAGGGTTCGTAGCATGGGCGTTGGCTTTGGTCTTGGCCGCAAGTTCTAGCGCGTGCTAATGCAGTTCATTTTGGGAGAGATGTGAAAGATGGCAGACGAGAGTATCTGGGCCTGCCAGTCATGGAGAACGTTCAGCGGTAAGTTCGGAAATAAATGTGAGGTGCAGCAGCCGGGCCTCAAAGAAGGCTGAGGGGCCGCCAGCTAGTCTGCTTCTTTTTTTTTCATGTAGGCACCATTGCAGTTGCTTTCTTTTTTTAGATAATATCCGTTGACAAGCATAGGACGTCGAGCGGAATCGTCAGCTGTACCTATATGAAAGCCTAGACAGCGCAACTACAATACAAAGGTGTTTAATCGCTCACAGCATTGTGCAAAGCAAACGCTTTTGAAACAAATATAACTTGAAATTCAACCACTGCTCAGCATTCACCCACTCTGTCCGTTGTTATGTTGTTGCAATAGTAGGCAGGATGTCGTCGATAGAGCACCTACTAGAAAAGTAGGTGCTCTATCCACGACTTCCTGAATGGCTTAGAAGCGAGAAGTGGGAGACACTCTGCTTGGCTTGGAAGCGGGAAGCCGCTTCCAAACCAAGCAGAGTGTCTCCCATACTTTTAGCGTTCCGTGCTACTGTGCCAGACACGATAACACTGCCAGCGAGTACCCTTTAAAGCGGCAGCTTTTATTTGGCAGGGGTCTGCAGATCACCGTGTGCGGGGATCAAAATAATGACCGTATTCACCATTGTCGCCCGTGTCGACGCAGGATAGGACAGGGAGCTACATTGGTGTACTCTTCACCGAAAACGACTGTGTGCCGACTATAGATAAGCCACCTGTCTCCTCGCTGCAAAGTCTTATCCGTGTGTGGGACTTCAAGAGAGGTGTCAATGTTTCTCTATAACGAACCAACTCAACAGCTTCGTTTGGTTAATGTACCTTCTAAACGAACATGATTAAGATTTACAAATGAAGTTATAGCTTACTATAGGTGGCAGCGGTGTCAATATTTGGGGAAATTGAACTAGTTTACAAATATAAGCATTTGAAATAGCGAAATCTGCATAAAAATAGTTTAGGGAGAACAAAAGCGCGCACTCCAAGGGACTGAAGACTCGTAAATAAAACTAATTGCATTCCTTTTTAACAAAAATTACCTAGCCCATCGATCCCGAATAGCAATTTTTAAAAAGTACAGGGCACAAACCAATGTGCATGAACCGCATTGTATAGAACGTGCTTAAGTCGGGAGGAGTAGAGTTCCAGACGGCTCCCTGTATAAGAATTCTCTTGCTGTCGCAATTGATCTTCGGGCTATAGAAACTGCGAAGTAATGGTGGGATGGTTGTTGAAAATAGCCGGCACTGCCATATGGATAAAGCTAGTATGAAGACCTGGACTGGAAATCCTACCGCTTTGTCTTCTGGTTTACTAGAATTTCAAGGCATAAGGGAAAGGTGCAACTCGCACACTACATAGTGGCTATAAAACTGAAGGCAAACTAAACACTTAGTAACGTGCATTTTGCCTCGCTAAGTGACGTTTCTTCGCAAAAAGCTATGAAAGCTTCTCCGGGATTTCCTTCGTATCGTACCGGCTGCTGCTTATTTATATATTTCATAAAGAAGAATTTAAATAAAAAACGGCAACCTTTTTCGAAGTGGGAATGCCGGATAAAGGTTAAGTAAGTCAATCTCGTTTAAAGTCAACTTCACCTATGGCCAATTGTTTAATGTTACCTTCACTTTTATACACTAGTATAGTCGAGAAGGATATTTTTCTAGGGATTATAATAATATAGGCAGTCCGGCGGCAACTTCTGCCTTAGCGCATTTTATTAAACACCACATTAAGCCTTCAAGCAACCCTGCGAACCGCTGTGCACCGATTCCCTTTCGAGCTTGCTTGCCTACTAAACGCAAAGAAATTTTTGGGAGTACATTTTTCCTGGCCCAACCTAAGCTGTTTTAAATGAACAGGGGAACGCCCAGCGCCTTTTAATAATTTCTTTCATAAGACTCCATCTACCGATGTAATCACTGAACACCGAGCCTCTTTAAATGAGGCTTCCTTACTGTACTTGAGGGCGTTGCTGTGAAATTATTTTGTCAGTTGGAAAATAACTGCTTATTTTAAAATATTATGCACCTAGGGTCATGAATAATAGCATTTTTACGCGAAAAAATGTGTCACATCACAGGTTGCAGACATTCAGAGACATCCTTCCTCTTTGAGTTCACATAGAAATCCTTGACCATATTAAAAGATGTCGAATCTTATGGTATGCCTTCACAAGCTCAGACCAATTTATTACTTGCCATTGGCTTGCGAAATAACATGGCATCCCACATTACTCAAATACCCACTCAGGGTCAATCTCCAGTCAAGACGGCAGCTCAAAGCTCACATGTCATTAGCGTGGTTGATTTTTGGCAGCCCAGAAGAGCATGCAAAGCGCTTCTACTCCTTCGTGGGCATATTACTGATTGAAGGGTTTAACGCGCAGACGCAGCGCAGGCGATGAGGCGGTCCGTAGTTGAGGGTTGCGGATTAATTTTGACCAGCTGGGTATGTTTAACGTGCACCGACATCTCGTACACACGGGTGTTTTTTCTTTTCGCCTCCATCAGTAAAGCGGCCGCCGCAGCCGGTAATCGAACCCTCGTTCTCGTGCTCAGCAGCACAACACGTTAGCCGCTAAGCCAGCGCGGCGGGTCATGGGGTTATAACTACACTCTTCCTAGCATCGCACTGCACTGTGGGAGGGAGAAACGGCGCCCATGCAATTATGCAAGATGGAAAGGTAGACAGAGCATGGTTTGCGCTGGCTTTTTTTTTTTTTTTTTTTTTTTTTACGGCGAAAGCAGATCTGTGTGTTTCAAGAACGCGCGTTGTGAGGTACAGAAATTCGGAGGTACGAAAAAAGTTGGAGTGGTTCGAGCGAGCCCAAGCTGGGGTTCCCGCGCCGGGAAAGGGAAACCGCAGTGCAGGAGGAGGGTCGGAGGAGGGTTCTGAGTAAAGGGGGAGTGCTCGGGGAATGGGGACTGCCTTGAGAGGCGAACGGACCGACATGGTGAACGGACGCTCCGGTAGATAGCGAGTGAGAGGGGCGAGTTTCGGATGGGGATGTGGCAGGCGCGGCCGCAAAGTTCAACAGAAAGCTCAACATCAGATCAACAGGAGGGCCAACTAGGCTTTCGCCTTTCCAATTTTGAATAGTCCTAAACGTTCTTCATAATTTAAAATCTATCTTTTGGGAAGCTATCGTTGCTCTTTCTCACTTTAAATGGGCAAATGGTGCGTCAAATATTGAAGCAGGATCTTGACACTGTAGGCGGCCAACGTGGCGGTGGGGCCGAGCCCACGTTTATTTGCGTTATGGCTGTGCCATAGCGAGGGCTGCGACCGTTGAATGGGGTGTCTCTCCAGGCCCCGCGCAGAGCGTGTTCTATGCGGGAGCCAGTTGTTGCTGATGATGATGGAGGCGCTGATGGCGATGATGATGATGGGTGCGCTACACGGCTCCGCCCTCCCTAGCGCCCAGCGAGTTAAAAAGAAACCAAAACATACACCTTCCCCGCGCGGTAAACAAAGCGAAAGTTTGACAGGTTATAGAAACGCTGAAAGTACATAGCGGCAGGAGAAAGCGGGAAGAGTACAGAACTAAAAGGAAACGCTTAAAAATATCTAGACCTATATACAGTGTTTGTCCGAAGTCAGGAAGGTCCGGTGGGTAGTCCGTGATCGTTAACGCCAGGGGTTGCTCAGAGGGTGCGGTCCAGGTCGGCAGCGAGGTAGCGTTCGGGGTATGAGAAAATCTCTGGTCGTCGAGGCTGTGAGTGCATCCGCGGAAGCGTTGTGGGGTGTGGACCGACTGATGCATTAATGACAAAGCGAACAGCAGGAATAACTTGAAAAAGTGGGAGAAGATGCATCGTGGCACAGTGCAATGACGATAGAAGTGTGGTCTTGACTGCACGTTGGCGGGACCTATGTGTCTGCGTCGCTGCGTGGGCAGCTTGGACACCCGCGGTGAGAGATGGAATCGCAGAAAGGGCCACGCAAGTGTTCTGGTAGGACAGCAGACGCGTTTTATATTCTCCGTGTATGTGCGTTTCGCCGATCTTGTTCGTTGTAAACCCGCTGAGCTCTTGGGGCGGCGCCAAGAGATCCCTGTCCTAGGGTAGGGCGGCGGTCGAGATCTGGTGGCCAGTTTGTGAGGCATGTTTTGATGGCAGGGAGACACGTGATGGCGCTGTCGGCGACGCTTGCTCGTAGGCTTGCGATCTGGAAGTATACCGTAAGAAGAAGGGGCTTCCAAAAACGCGCGAAAGCGTGGCTGCTGACATTGCCGTGTGATCCGTGTGTCTCTTAGTCCTTTCGTCAGTTCAGTCATTAGATAACGATGCCACGATCGTGCAGAGCGAACTTATCTGCTTCAAGGACACGGTGGGCCCCCAAAGATTCCGAGCTTTTAGTGGCTGTTGGATGATGTAGAATACTAGTTGGGGAGGAGGAATGGCGCATGCGTGTAGCTTAGAGGCCCCGTAGATCCTGCTCATCTCTGCTTTGCAGTATAAATGGTGCAGCTTCCCAGTTAGGAGTACCAGGGGGGTCGATGCTTGCGTGGGTCTGTGCAGCAGAGTCGACCGCCTGTGGTGCTGCGACATGATGTACTATCGAGTCCACTAAGGAGAAGGTCGACTCCGTCGTGCAGAAAGCCGTAGCGGGGTCTCGCGTTTCCTGGAGAGGCGATGCTGGACATTCCGACGAAGTGGAATCTATAGGCGTCGTTGGAAACAGGGGTAGGGTAGAGGATGGCGCGGGTGTGTAGAGAGTCATTACGACATTTTAAACCATTATTCATATTCCTATAAGGCACGAGTCAACATGTCCCCAAAATTATAACGTATGTGCCTAAACCAGGAAACAGCTCGACATGGTAATCATCTCAGGCAAATTTGCGTGCGAACGCTGGTCTGAAATAGTGAACTGCAATAACACGAGAGATAGAATTAAACTTTTAGTAACAGCGAGGCTATTGAGCAAATCGTTTGTGTATGGTGTCCGCAGTTAAAATACCGAGAAAATGCCGATCGTTTGTGCACGCGTGCCTACAGCGCACATTTGTCGATATGAGCATACCCACTTTGGGAGATGGGCCAACATTGGCCGCAAAAAAACTGCACCGTTAGCCGTATTGTGGCAACACTTGCCTGTAACGCGAAAGACACGTCATAGCGTACGCCCCTCGTTCGTTCGTCCTCGTGTCGTCGTGAGCGTGCGCTCTGTTCCGTAGAAGAGCCGCTAGTTGAATGTCGATGCTTCTGCAGGTGATCATTGATTGCGCATGGCCCGGCGGCAGAACGTTCTCACGGCGAGGAAGAGGCCACGCTTCGAGAGGCTCGGCGTGCAAAGCATCCGCTAGAAATTATAAGTCGCGCTTGCACAGTGGCATACGGAAATGTCGACCCAAACGACGAGCTCACTCTGGCTTTGCTCAACATAAAGTCATTGAAATGCCATACGGCCGACGTCAACCACGACACCACAATGATACTAAAACTCAACTTTGGGTCCGTCAATGATCACCTACAACAGCTACAACAGCCTTGCGCGAGAGTGTGCGTGAGTGAGTGCGCGTTCAAGTCTTGCGTGTGAGTGCAAGCTCCAATTTTTTTTTGCACCCAACACAAAAGGAACGACATATGATCGTCGGTAATCCAACGTTGATCATCCAGGGAGGATGGTGGCCCTCGTCCGGGATGACATGACTTTCAGCTGCTTGTCTGGCCCGTATCACCAGGCCGCGCAAGTTTTCTAGGACCTCGCTGCACAGCAGGTCCTCCCACTGTTCCGTCGACGGCGCCAGGACTTCTGGGAGTCGCTTGACACCCCTGCACTCCCATACTATGTGGTAGAGAGTTTTGGGCATTCCGCAGAAGTTTCAGTTGTAACTGTAGACACTAGGGTGACTCATATGCAGTTGCGTGGCGTGAGGGAAAGAGTTCCTTTGAAGTTTTCTTAGTTTGATTGCATCATATTTGGTTATTTACAGATGAGGAGGTGGGCATTTTCGTCGGGCTAATCTGTAATGTTACAATGTGTCCCTGGTGCGTCGTGAAATAGGTGGAAACAGCAACGGGGGAGCAGCCTGAGCTTCTGTGATGGTGGTGAGGGTAGTTATTGTTGCCCGGTGGGAACGGCCCCGGGCGCGGCATCAGCCGCCATGTTACCCTCCAGAAACTCGTGCCCACAATATAGATGTCCGGGAAATATTTTTTTTACGTGGTTCGTCCCCAAAACCTCCCGACCCTTTCATAATGTACTCGTGTAGAAAAAGTATTTGCCGCCATATAAGACCTCATATTCCAGAGTGCCCGAATGTATAATAAAAAAAATGCTAAGATTACGAGGAATAAAGTCGCGCGTGCGTTCTCACAGGTATGTAGTTTATAGTAAGAGGTTACGAAAGCAACGGCTGCTTGACATTTTTGGCTATTTCTCTTTAAGCAGCGAAGGATTCTTAGCTCACGCTACGTATAACCTAAAATAGCCGAGCTAAGCCACTGCTAATTTTTTTCTTTGTGATTCGATTACCATAAATAAGAGGCTTCTCCAACCATCCTTGTTGCTCCTACATATACGCTACTAGCGTGAACCGGAATTCCTACCCACCTAATTGCTTATTCTGTAATTACACTGATCCAATCTTTGCTGCACAAGTGAGCACGCGCGTTTGTAATTCGTAGCCCACAACACAGCCACTAGGTTCATCTTAATTCAGCTTCTATTAATCAGCTTTTGTAAAGCAGGGGTTCTGTGCTCGTTCAGCGTACCCCAGGGACGTGGTTGAAATCCCACCCATTGCAAAAATTATCAGCTTCCTTTTTCAATTCTATTAGTTCCGTTGTGTACAAAGATTACTTGAGAAGTGTAAAGCCACTGTGAACATTATTTGACCTGTTTCTTACTGTTGGAGAGTCCTCCACACTGTCTACCATCTGTCCGCGATTTTGTGTGCTATGAATGCCAAATTTTTAGCCAAAATACTCAACTAGTGCTGTCGCATTAAACGTTTCTAAAAGGGTCCAAGTCATGCTTCATAGCGGAGCTAAAAAAGGCACTTTTTTGAATTGAAAATTTGATCGAAACCATGTCACAATCTTTTTCGGTCCGGGCGCAAACAGTGAAGATTTTTGAAACACCAACAGTGTTTATTGGAAAGTGACAAATTATGCATACTTTGGCAAACTGAGCAAAAGGTTCTACGGGCATAAACAAGTACTAAAAATTACTTTAAGTCGATATAACGTTGCTCTGCGCGCCAGAGTTATTTGCACGATTTTTGAAGTAAGCTTCAAGAAGCAGCGGGCTACAAAAGCTGTCACAGTTAACAGGCCTACGCACAGAATCATGAACGTCACTCTACAGGAAGATTCGGCAACTTAAGTTTGTTTTACTTTTCTGATAGCCTCTGCTGCATCATAGCGCGGTCATCACAAAGCAGTATGCGCCTGCACTGGCGTTATGTTTCATGGTCTGCGCGAGGGCCTGTTTACCAAGACGGTGTTGCGATTTAGGCATTCAACTCGTGCAGCTCCTTTATTAGACGCGATGGGTCAGAAAACGGCGTGCATATTTAACGCCATATGCGGCGATGGAGCCTCTTAAGCGCCGTTCGCATCTAAATATAATTTCTACGGTCTTTTAGACACTATTTTAGTCGTCTGCTTTCATATCAGACACTGTCGTTTTTCACAATTTTCTTACTCGGTTTTCTTCTACGTCTATTCCGGGCCGCCTTGATCAACTATGATGTCAGCTTCTAAAAAAACTGAGGCGTAAAGCACCCAATACGGGAAATGAGCTATCCCGCCGTGTCCAATAATAAAGACGGGTATTTCCATTGGTTTCTTTTAAAATACAGGCAATATTTAGGTGAAGATTAGATTTTTCAGTGATTGCTGGAAGAGCTGTATGGGGCCCAAATACGAGAGTGGTAGTGATAACTGCGAATTCAGGAGCGAAATCATGTTGGAGCTTTTGTAACCTTCCATAACAGATGGCCTCAGGAAGCCCTCAATGAACGCCGAAAACAGGGGTAAACGTAGGGGTAGGAACAGAACGTGGGAGTAGCGGACGCACAAGTTAAAACAATATTGGAGCACAGGCTGGCCTTTGGTGGAGAAGTGTAAATGTTGTTGGATGTAGCAAGAAGATGCCTTAGCTCGGCAGTAGGCTGCGCCTACTGGACACTGCGCCGTGTCCTGTGTGTCCTGTTTTACGTGTGCCTCTTTCTGTGTCCTCGTGTTACCTCGCAGTTATATTATCCATCAGTACCAAATCGCCCAGTTCACTGTACTCCTAAGCAGCGTACCTTCATTATGATGACTCCAGGGTGGTGAAACGCTGCACCTGTCGCGATGGTTGAGTGGTTGAAGTATTGTGGTTCTGAGCAGGAGGGCGCGGGTCCGATGTAAACCAGGTCCTGCTGGCTGTATTAGGTGGCAGCAAAAACGAACAACGCCTGTTTGTACGAAATCGCGGCTCGAGTTCATAAGCAGCTTTACGTCACTTGCCTGAAGGGTAGCCTCGTGTAGCAGAACAAAAATTTGGTTACAAGTTCGCTGGTTCTCGTAATTTGTCTCGAACAGAGTAGCTCGTGAGCCTGTTAAATTGCGCGGTTCATTTCCAAACATTGTAGGAACGAGGAACAGATCCGATAAGCGGTGATTTGCGAAACAGCGTATTTTGAAATGTGTGACGGTGGTAGGTATTTGAAATGTGTGACGGTGGTAGATCTGGCATGCGGGCTTACGTATTTTGTCACCGTTTTTTATCTCTAGCCTTGCATCCATTATTTCGCAAGCCACTCGCAAGAGTCCGGGTTTCACCGCAGCACGAACTGATGTCTATAGACCTAATTAGAGACGAAAGCCTATTGCAGACGAGCTCACATGGTACCGTTCTAAATTATAAGCATAGGTTGTAGACATTAACTAGACCCTGCAACACTTCTTCCCACTTTCTTTCTAAGTCTTAATGCTTTCAGAATGTACTACTCAACAAACACATAATGTGCTTACAATAGGGGGTCACAAAATACCTCAGCCAAAATTTTCTGTGTGTGCCTATCAAAAAACTTTAAAACTTTCCCAAAACATTTTCTTCCTTTTCCAGTCTTGGCGTTCTTCGAGCGCTCAGAATGCGTCCCTCGAACGCTGTAGCGGCTATTGGCGGGCTTCTTACGCTCCTCAACGTTGGCATGCAACCAAGAGAGGCTGAAGTATTCATATTGTCACGCTCGAAACTGTACAGCGTTAAACTAGTCGCGACCAATCCCTAAGCGGGGTATGCGTCAGGGGGTGGAGCAGAAGAGGAAGTGGACGACGAACCGCACTCGTACTGACCGCAGGATCGGTGGCCGCCTCCTTCAGCGCTCTTACTCCTATTTACGGCTGTAAATAAACCCTTTGCACCGTAACAGTTTGTGGTGAAGGTGCGCGGTAGCCTTGGAAGGAAGACGGAGTCACTGGAACTTCGCCGAAGCCGCCGAGCCGCCGGTCTCTCCCCACAGCGTGTACCTCTGACTGGGGCTACAAAGAAAGTCCAAGCCATGCCGATGACCAACTGGCAGCCGTACAGGGAGCCACGTACGTTCTCTGGGAACGAAGGGGACGACTTCGACGAATGGCTCGTTCACTATGACTGGGTGAGCAAGTTTAACCACTGGGATGCGACCGCCAAGCGGGCAAACATCGAGGTATTCTTGACGGGCACCGCGCTGACGTGGTTTGAAAACCACTAGGCGAAGCTAACCACTTGGGACCGGCTAGTAGAGGATATGAAGAAGTGCTTTGGGAATTCGATGGCAAAAAAAAAACTAGCAGAGCAGACACTGCATCAGCGAGCACAAGTGGATGGGGGGAGTCTTGCACGACCTACATCGAAGAAGTATTGAAATTGTGCCGGATTGTGAATCCCGCAATGTCCGAGGAAGATCGGGTTGGGCACATTCTTAAGGGTATCGCTGAAGACGTGTATGCTTTCCTCATCAGTAAGGATAGCCTGGACACAGTAGAAGACTTCATACGACATTGTCAGGCATTCGCAGCCCTGAAGACCCGTCGTATAGCACCAAAGTTTGGTCGCTTGCCAAACGTCACCACTATAGCCACCGTAGACGACACCCAGGCCATGGACTTGTCATCGACGATATGGAAAATTGTTCGGGAAGAACTGCGTCCACATGACGAATAGGTGCATCGCATCGACACCACTTGCGACTGCCATCCGCCATACGATGCCCTGACGCGACGTGCACCGATCGGATACTACGCTCCGCGAGATGATGCTCCCAGACGTTCATGTGCCCCTACAGAGTTTCATCCGTCCGTGAGAGCGGCTAGCTTTGACGGTCACCATTTCCACCCTACCCGGAGCTCTGATAACTTCGACAACCACCGTTACTCATTTGAACCAGCTGGAACAAATACCTGGTCCTCACCACCACGCGGTGTGTACTCGCGCCGAGATGACGAATATTGCGGTGAAGGTCGACGGGCCTACAGACCTCACACACAGCCCACTGCGTTCATGCAACCCGAGAGAATTCGCCGCCCACAGCTTGCGTGCCACTGGTGCGGAATTCCGGGTCACATTGCAAGGTTTTGGCGCCGTCGTCGCGAAGAGCAAACACAGAATTTCCGGTATACTGCTTCAGGACCTTCTAACCACACTGCCGAAAGTCGCTGGTCGCAGTTCCCGCTTCCCGCCAACAATTTTCGGACCAGCTCACAGCGCAACGCTTCTCCGGCCACCTCCGATCGCAGCATAACACCATCCGCTGGACGACAGCGCTGATGCCCGTCGCCTGGTCGCCGCGCAGCATCCCCTTCGCCGGGAAACTAGCCGGCGCGACCGATGGAGGTGAGGTCGCCGGACAGCTTTCGATAGATAAACAACCTCTGCCAGTATTTATGACGACAAACAAAGTGCAAGTGCTCGTGGACGGTGTTTCTACAGTGGCTTTAGTTGACACTGGTGCAACGGTTTCAATTATGAGTAATGCTTTTAAAGATCGCCTGGGACGTAAAGTGGTGTTCAAATGGGACAAGGGAACCTCGTTTCGTGGAGTCGGTGGCGAGCTGCTGCACCCTCTTGGTGTGTGTACAGTCAATGTTACTACTGGAGGACGGACGTTCAAAGCGGAATTCACAATTCTTGCCAAGTCAACCGATGACGTAATTTTGGGCTTCGACTTCTTGCGCGATTGCCGTGCCACTGTCGATTGCGCGACGGGAGAAGTTTCTGTTAGCAGCTTACGGTTCCCTGCACTCGATGATGAGCCACATACCCATAAAAATATTGATACTTTGCGTGTTTCTGAGGACACCGTTATACCTGCGTGGTCTCTGGCGGTCGTACCAGTGAGTGCTATAAGTGAGACCGGTATATTTGACGCTGTAGCGGAACCACTCTCCCCGAACTGTGCGAAGAAAGACCTTTTGGTGCCCCATTGTGTTGTATCTGTTGAACGAGGACATAGCTATTTGTGCGCTCTCAACTGTTCTTCGCAGAGCGTGGTGTTACCGCAGGATATGAAGCTGGCCGAGTACGAGACAAACGACCACATTTCAGTCGCCGCTTTGTGTGCTGATTGGGGTTCTCCTGGTGACATTTTCCCGAAATCGAAGCTTCTCGGCATGGTCAATAAGTCGCTCTTCTCGGATGAACGAAACTCGTTGGTCGACATCCTTTCTCGACATGCCTCTATCTTCGACTTCTCAGCGGATGTTTCTCAGTCGACACTTCCAGCCACCAGAACTCGACACACTATAGATACCGGATCGGCGCACCCCGTTCGGCAGAAACCTTACAGGGTGGCCCCATCTGAGCCGAAGATAATCTCTGAGCAAGTTAAGAAAATGTTACAAAAAGGTGTCATACGCGAGTCGGCCAGCCCATGGGCAGCGCCTGTGATCCTCGTAAAAAAAGATGGTACCTGGATGTTTTGTGTGGACTACTTACGTTTGAACGCCATCACCAAAATAGACGTCTATCCGCTGCCCAAAATTGATGATGTCATTGATTGCCCGCACTCTGCATCTTATTTCTCGTCAATAGATTTAAAATCCGGCTATTGGCAGATCCCCATGGACCCAAAACACAGAGAAAAAAACAGCCTTCGTCAATCCGGACGGTGTTTTTGAGTTTAATGTGATGCCATTTGGCCTCTGCAACGCGCCAGCGACATTCGAACGGTTCATGGACACAATTCTGCGCGGTCTGAAATGGGACATATGTCTGTGCTACCTCGACGACATAGTCGTCTTCGGACGAACTTTTCACGAGCACAACACACGATTCGAGACAGTCCTCAGCTGCCTAAAAGGTGCCGGATTAGTGTTGAACTCCAAGAAATGTCGTTTTGGTGAGCGTCAAACGCTGGTTTTGGGACACTTTGTTGATAAGGATGGCGTGAGACCGGACGCTCAAAAGATCGCCGCTGTTGAGAGATTTAAGCCACCAGAATCAGTGCGAGAGCTCCGCAGCTTCTTGGGGCTTTGTTCATACTTCCACCGTTTTGTGCCCCGCTTTGCAGACTTGGCGTCTCCCCTCACTAGCCTCTTGCACAAAGATACTGCCTTTACCTGGACCGCCGAGTGTGAAGCTTAATTCTCCCACCTTAAATATCTCCTCACGTCGGGCCCTATCCTTCGCCACTTTAACCCTGGCGCTCCCACCGAAATCATGCGGACGCTAGTGGTGTTGGACTTGGCGCAGTGCTCATACAGCGGCATAGCAGTGCTGAGCATGTGATCGCTTACGCCAGTCGTTGCCTCAGCAAAGCTGATCGCAATTACACAGTCACCGAGCAAGAATGCCTGGCCGTCATCTACGCGACCAGCAAATTTCGTTCGTACGTGTACGGCCGTCCCTTTACAGTCATCACCGACCACCACGCGCTGTGCTGGTTGACAGGCCTCCGTGACCCTAACGGCCGACTAGCACGGTGGGCCTTAAAGCTCCAAGAGAACGACTTCGTTATTGCCTACAAGTGTGGACGTCGGCACGCAGACGCTGATTGTCTTTCGCGGCAGCCAAATGCGTGCACTGATCGGGAGGAAGACCATTTCGATGACTGTCTGGCAGCTGTAGGCACAGAATTCCCCGATGTTGCTACCTTCCGTTCACAACAGCAGAAAGACCCAAGCATCCAGCACCTCTTCGCTGCTGCTGCTGATCCTACGGCGCCCAGGCGCTACTCATTGCATGACGGGCTACTCTACAAGATTAACTACATGCCTTGGGGAGCACGTTTTCTTCTTGTCGTGCCAAACCCATTGCGCGCTTCAGTTCTACGCACCATGCATGACGATGTTACTGCCGGTCACATGGGTTACATAAGAACTTTACACCGTACCCAAGAAAGATTCTTCTGGCCGAAAATGCGCCGTGAAGTGCAACAATATGTGTCGAGTTGCCTCCGATGTCAGCACTACAAGCGCCCTACGAGCATTCCATCTGGCCTACTCCAGCCTATAACACCTTCTTGTTTCCCCTTTAACCAAGTCGGCATTGATTTAATCGGTCCGTTTCCACGCTCTTCAACCGGTAATCGCTACATCATTTTCTGCGTTGACCACCTGACGCATTACGCAGAAACTGCGGCTATAGCAGCTGCGAAGGCAGACATCGTTTCGACATTCCTGCTCCGGTTCGTCATCCTTAGGCACGGTGCTCACCGCGTGATTATCAGCGACCGTGGACATCAGTTCGTAGCTGATGTTGTGGAAGACTTGATGCGCCTTTGTTCGACTCACTTTCGTCACTCGACACCCTACCATCCCCAGACAAACGGCTTGACCGAGCGTACCAACAGGACTCTCACCAACATGATTGCGATGTATGTTGACTCTCGCCACAAAAAGTGGGATGAGATTTTGCCGTTCATCACATACGCCTATAACACGGCCCAACATGAGACCACTGGCTGCAGCCCGTTCTATTTGCTCTACGCCCGTACACCCCCTAACACCCTGGATACAATATTACCCTTCTCTTTGGGTCACGACACATCCGTTTCGCGCACACTGTGTCTCGCTAAAGAAGCTCGTCGCCTCGCTCGTTTACGAACCCTGGCCTCCCAGCACCGCTCAAAACGCCTTTACGACAGTCGGCACCGTGCGGTTTCGTACGATAAAGGCGACATGGTGTTGTTGTGGACGCCTGTACGCAAACGTGGACTGTACAGCAAGTTCTTGTCTCATTACACGGAACCATACGTTGTCGTCGATTGGTTGAATGATGTTACCTACGTTATCTGTCGTGTAACCACCCCTGGACGGAGAAGCTGCAAAACTGAACTCGCCCACGTCGCCCGGTTGAAGACATTCCACCCTCGCCTGTGACTTCCTCGTGCCTCGCCCGGCGGGCTCCGTCTGCGAAGGGGGAAATGTCACGCTCGAAACTGTACAGCTTTAAACTAGTCGCGACCAATCCCCAAGCGGGGTATGCGTCAGGGATGGGAGCAGAAGAGGAAGTGGACGACGAACTGCACTCGTACTGACCGCAGGATCGGTGGCCGCCTCCTTCGGAGCTCTTATTCCTATTTACGGCTGTAAATAAACCCTTTGCACCGTAACAATATATAAGTTTTATGCTGACGTTGCATATACTCCCCACATAACTCAGAAATGGGCCAACAGATCTGAAAAACAGAACATTGCCCTTATTGAAATCTCGGCGTGAAATCTGATTTATACCATCTTATTTGGTCATGCGTATACTTCCAGGAGCATCGAACCCAGCTTCTATCACGTCAAACACCGTTCACCTCCTCTGAAATATCAGACAACATCGACTGCGGTGACCGTCTTTCGGAGCTTGCTAGCTTGGCAATTCAGAGTGGTCTGGCGTGGGTCGCCTAGCAGGGCGACGCCAAGTCCGCCACACTGACTGAAAAACGTGAAGTGTCACTAAGACCTGAAAGGGATCCTACTTTACATATCCCCCTTCCCTCACAACCCCAACTACCCTCTCATTGGCATTGGCCTTCGTGTAAAATAAAAGATTCAACTAACGAACCCGTTTCAGTTGCATCAATAAACGCATTCGGTAGCCACTAGCTGATTCCACGAGAGATTGAACATGTGTGTACACGCACATTGTTTTTTGTTTTATCTCATTTTTATGAATTATGCGCAAGCGAGGCCCAAAAGTTCACATCATTTTTCTTTAGAGTGCGTACTTCGTGAGAAAAAAAAATATCGCAAAGGTGGCGCCGGTGACGCGCTTTCTGGCGGCTGCAGTTTTTTCCAACTTAGGGAAATTGCGAACGGCAAGCTGTAACGTTTCTGGAAAAAATATGCTTGAAAACAAAAACTGCACCAAAACGGCAAACAGTTCAGACTAAACTTTGCGTTTGGCTGTGAACAAACATTATAGAAAAAAACCTTGTCAAATCAGACCAGATGCTTTATTGTCGCTCGCTTTGACGACCCCCATCTCCGTATTTGCGGTAGCGACCAACTTGTAAGTGATAGGTAATGTCGGCCACGTATTCATGAACATATCTGTAAAATATCGCTTTGACAGAAGAAGTATATATATACGCAATAAAGATTGATTGGCATGATCTTTCTAAAAGGCGTAATTTTAAAAATAAAAATAAGAAGAAACCCGCTCTCGTTTTTTTTTTTTCTGAAATTGGGGAAATGAGACTCTTCTAGAATGCCAAAAAGAGTGCGAAAAGCATATTGCATTGTTTTGTTTGTAGCGAAGTAATAGTCGGCTGAACTCAGGCGTTTGTACACATTGTTTGTACACATTGTGCGGCTACAAGATGGAATCGTGAACCTTTTACGTCTTTCTAAAAAGGAAGACCCTGTTTTTACTTCTTTTTATGCGATGTCTCACTCAATGAGCGCTAGCAGAGCTACGGCTGTGGCTAATGCCCAACGAAGACGCGCCTTTAAGGGTGTCACTTTTTGTTAGCAAAAACAAAGATCGGGGTAACTAAACAGTTTTCTTGCTGACTTATGCCCAGATGCCCAGCACAGAGCACATGCCGTAAGTGCGCCTGCAACTGAAAACGCAAAGTCCTCGTTCCCATAGTCGTCGCGCCAACGTAATCTCAATAATCTGTCTTATGTAGTCCACACGTCATGACAGGGCAAGGAATGCGGTGCAGTCAGGACCAACGCGGTTGGTTAATGGGGTGAGGTCGAGATGTTTGTCGAACTGTTGCTGATATATTAAAACCGCACCACACTCGCCAGGCTTGACTCTCCTCCCTGCTCTTCACTTGCGCCAGAATAAATTTAATTGTTGATGGATCGTGGAGTTAAACTCGACGAAGCTACACCTGGGCTGCGAAGAGTGCCGTAGTGTAGAGCTCCGGATTGATTTTGACCACCTGGGTGTCTTTAACGCGCATCGAAATCTCGACACACGGGGGTTTTAAAGCCACACTTTCTATGTTGCACTGTTGGCGACCGTCTCGTCACGAAAATTTGCTGCAGGATAGACAACTCTCCTCAATGGGTTTCACAAAACGATGATGATGATGATGATGATGATGATGATGATGATGATAAGTGAAGGAACATCAATCGCTTCAGCAAAATACGCTTCCTGTGGTCGGAATCCAACCCGAGTTTCTCGCGTTATGAAGTAGGCGTCTATCCGATTGCACCCTTCCCCCCACGGTCGAAGCAGTTTGGATTTAAAGCGAAGCTTTCTTGGTTGAAGTGATAGCGACCATCCCGTCACCAAAACTGTGTGAAACCCTATATTCCCAACGACAGCGAGAAAGCTCAGCGTTTCAGCCGCCGTTGTCGTTAGACGAAAGCGCGTCAAACACCTTGCTTTTCGCCCCCATCAGAAAATCAGCCAGGGTGTCCAGAATCAAACCCATGTCCTTTGGCCCGGCAGCAGAACGCCATAGCCACTGAACCACGCGGCGGGGTAATTAAATTATTACCTGAACTGGGTCCTATCGTGATCTATGTGCAGAGTACGCCTCGGTGGTGAAGTCGTTTGCGCACTAGGGGACGGTGAGTTCTTCGGGCAGCGATCGCATAATTGAGAGGTGTATATAAGGTCATGACGAACTCGTGTGCTGGGACGTCAAGGCAATCCAGAAAACTTTTTCTAAACTCTGCCCGTTCATGCAGACCTAGAAGCTTTGCCCCATTCGAAGAGCAATTAATTGGTGCAATAGCCAATAAGCTATCAAAGTGGTAGTCAACGAGCACATAGGTTAGGCCCAACCGGTGATTGCGTATTTTCACTGCCATCATGTAGTTTTTGCTGGTTCAAACGACTCCACTGAATGAAGCGTCATGCAGCTCTGGTCAGGTGTGGTCTCGACTACTGGAACCTTTCCACGTCTGAAATCTTTCGGACCTAAAAAATTGGGGTCTAAAATCGGAGCCTAAAAACATCAAAGCAGTTTCACTCAACGGGAAACCTATCAAGTGCGGAGCAGTGGTGCGCTAGAGGGGCTGTGGAGCCCTCCCTTGTCTAGTTTCAGTACCAGCCTGGCGCTACGCAAGTAGTCATGAAGGGTGCCACAGCCCCTGACAGAGACTACACTATAATCCTGGTAACCCATAATGTAACTTCTAAAGGAAAGTAACCTATAGAATAAAGGTTACAATGGAGCTAATTTTATATTTTCTTTATCGCAGTCCATTTCAAGGGTTACAGGCGTGAAGTTCGAAGCGGTGTGCGGGTTACGTCCCCGATTTATACGTTACTTCAACAAAATTTCACATGTAACCTTTACGTTGTAACCTATAAAACGCCCGGTAACCTATAAGAGATGCTTATCGCGCCATCTTGCCTGGCGACCTGTGATTTCTCCGTTGCATGACGGCATATAGAGAAATGGCGGCGCCCGCAGGTCCGGTGGCCGCGTTTTCGCGCCACTCGAGCCTTTTTACCGCTGTGATACCCCTACGATGAAGAGAGGATTGCTGCTACAAGACTTGTTTGTCGACGTGAGTTTCGGAGGCTGTGGCAAGCCCGTTTGTGACCGGCAGCGGTACACGGCCCATTTTTCTACGACCAGCATCAAGTTCGCATGTTGGACCAATGCCCCGGCGCCAGTGAAAGTGAACTCGGTGAGTGTATTCTCGTAATGGTTTCCGTGTTTTCATTTGATGTGTCTTTTCGCTGGGGGCTTTTTTTTCAAGTTGAAATTGCAGCATTCGGGAGGGATTTTCGTTACCTGACTGGTTGCTTCGCTGGACGTTTTCTGTTGTCCGCGACGGCAATTGAATGAAATCACGACCTTGCGTTCGTTGCGTCAGACTAGAGCGGACGATTGGGGAAGCCCGTACATTATATTTTTTATTTCAAACTATAGTGTACTCATTTGCGGCCTAGCAACGGCAGCCTCCGTGGCAATGGCGCAGTGCACGATCACTCCAAACACATTGCATGTGAGTGCCGTGTGCCTCAGTAGCGCAATGGGATTGACTTCGGCTTCGTAACGCGATGGACCTAGGCTCTATCACGATGTTGAGCTTAACGAAATGTCTAGCAACGTCAAACTCATTGTAGGTAAATCAGCAGGTACCGGTTTATGTCGTTACACCCCAAAGTTTATGTTTGCCCTAACGTGGGACCGTCGCATAACGTGTCTTTGTAACGTTCCAAGCAACTTCAAATTAATTGTATGTCAGGCTGCGGCTGCGAAGTGACGTCCAAGTTATTGCACGCAAAGTGCGGGTGGGTACCATTTAGCATCGTTAGACCTCAGCATTACGCTCGACCTCACGTCAGGTCGTCCCATTCCCGTCTTAACTAATTACCAAGCAACGTAAAAGTCAGAGCACGTAAAGCTCGGGGTACGTGCTACCCAACGTCAAACTCTGTCTATTACCAGAGGCAGATACCAGTTAGCGCAGTAACATATAAGCTTTCCATCAGGCCAAACGTCTGGCTACCATAATTTCTCGCCTCTAAGCTTTCTTCGCCACGCCAGCAAAAACAGGGGCCAATCTGCGCTCTGTGGGTGTTCGACCACGCTAGCGTTGCGTAAACCAGTACCCATCTGTGGATACGTGCCGCCGCCCTTTTCAGGATAATCTTAGATAGACCTAACGTTGAGCTTAATGACACTATACTGCCAAAGAACGTAAACCAATTGCGCGTAGTAGTAGTAGCAGCACGAAACTTTTAGAGTCCGTGAAGTAGGAGTGGTTCCCCAGTCCTGTTATCCAAGTGATGACCAGGCGAGTGACACTGTGAGTGCCTGTGAGCGTCATTACACTCGCAACGTAATCATAGGCCCAATGTCACGACGTTGAATACCCGAAACTACCTGCTCCATCTTCGGCGCATGCAGAAAAGAAATGCAATAGAGGCAGTAGTTGGGTGATACCCCTGTGCAGTCAAGTGCTCCGCTGCGCCATGATAATGATAATTTGGGACTAGGCCGTAGAAACCGCAAATCTCGAGATATTGGCTAAGTGTCCTAATTACGTAAAATACCAGTGTTGTAGAGGTTCAACCAATACCACTGTTGGTAAGAAGACTCTCTGCATTCATAAATCTGCAATGTTCGAGACCAATTCCCTTGAATGCGTATGTGTTCGAGCGCGTTCATAGTTCCAAGTTCCAGACTCCCAGTTTTTTGGGGGCTCGCACAAAACAAAAAATCCCGGGGTGTGAGCTGGATAATGCTCAGGCCGTAAAAGTACCTATTATTTTGCTTTAGGCTGCTGGTACCGTTTGCCTTCTAAAGACCGGAAATGCGAGACGGTAGGCCTAAGCTTTGGCGCTGCAGTACATATCCGACGGTTGCTGCCGTTATTTTAGCAAAATGATGCATGCCCGCAAGTTGCTGTTACCTGCAGTGGCGTATCCGGCAATGCTTTATGAACAGAAATGTGTGCTGCAGCGGAGTGCATTGCTATAGATGCAGATGCGGCTGAGGCGCACCACACTCAGTTGATCGACTTAGAAGTTGAACAGTTTATTTATTTCGGCAACATGTACAGGAAAGGTGATAAAAGAGCTAGTGCAGTTGTAGAGGGGAACAGTCAAACTGGCAAAGAAAGGAGCCTGATAAAGTGACGTCTCCGCCCCCCCCCCCCCGGTTTGGCACGGCTCTGCGGAAAATGGCATGTCCTATAAGGCCTTGACAAATTACCGATGAATGTATGCAATTATATATAAAAACAGAAAATCAGCATTCAGTTTTCAGGAACAAACAATAATTACCTTACAAGAATTAACAAAAAAAATTAAGTCACTTTTCAGATATAACAACTCATTACGATACAAGTTTTCAGTGTAGTTCAAGAAAGGATATGTGAAATTTCATCTTGAATGCTGGTTCGCATTTAGCATTTTGTATCATGGTTATAGCTGCGCTGCGATTGTTTAAGAAGCGGAGTATCTATAGTAACTGAATTTATGGTGATCATAGTTGGTGTGTGGCTTTGGTTTTGGGTAAGTTACTTCCTAAACTCGTAATCATGTTCTCTTGAAGTGTATTTTTTTGTAAAACACATTACGGCCAGTCCTAATCTGGTGGTAGATAGTTGATATTTTTTTATAACGTTCGTAACTGTCCATACCTGATGTTTCTTAAACAATGGAAAACTGTGACTGATATAAGCTGAGTTTTCAAGTACGTGTAAAACTTGTTTTAGAGGCGGTATAGGTTTTCTCTGTTTGTTTTTCCTTTTCACTACTAGGAGGCCGCAGTTTCGGCAAGAGTGCACTAAACCTTACTAAACTTGCTTCTTTAACAAAGGACTCAGTAAATATTTTATCTTATAAATAATACCAATGGACCGGGATATATCTTTTCGCGGTTTGTCAAGATAGGAAGACCGACTTAAAATTTTTTGAACACAATTATACAAAGGGACTTGTGTGAGTTAACTTGTTCAATAAATTCGCATGCTTACAATAGACTATTTACGGCGAACACACTCGTATTGTGAACCGCAACAATTCTGTCCTACTGTGAATTCTGTAGGCGCCCTCTCAAACCTGATAAAGGGTTAAATATTCACAAATAAATTTTAACGCTTTGTAACCATTAGTGCGGGATGTCTTCCCACGATATTCCGTGGCTGGTGCAGCCAAAGCGTCTGTTAGTTTTCTTTCTCGATTATTTTCCGCCTTTTTGGTCCAAAAAGGACAATTTTTGTTGGAAAATTCATCTTTCGGTCAATACCACTGTGGGTATGCGCCCTTTCATGAAACGGTCAGCCAACCAAGCAGCGAATCTCAGTGCAACCCAGAACGTCGCTCGAGAATGCAGCGTCAGGGGCCAGCTGGCTGTCCTGGCACTGCACCGCGGCCCAAGTTGCGAGAGTCGTTGTTCCGGAGCACTGCGGCGGTCTCCATTGAGCCTGCCAAGGGCGGTTTGCACCGGCTTCCGCTGAAGAAGAGGTTTGGATCAGCGCTGGTTCAATCTACGTCTTCACGGGACGGAAAGGGAGAAGCTGCGGTCCTGGTCAAGAAAAACGCGGAAAGCCCCGAATACAACTACTCTTCGGTCAAAGTGGGTGAGTCGAGCAATGAGTCGAGGGATAGCAGCAAAAGCGACAGGCCTACCAACAACGAAAATTCGACGTCTGGTGACAGCAACCGCGCTGGCACTTCCCTTCCTCTGCCGCCACCAAAGCGCACTAAAACTTCAGCTCCCACTGGCGCTTCCGCGGTCCCTGAAGAAGCTCTGAATGCTGCCGAAAAACCAATTCTTGGCCTTGCGAGCATCGGGCTTCTAGAGCCGCCGACTTCGGGTAGCAATGACTGTGTTGATGAGGGGTCCAAGGACTGTGAAAACGGAGACACATACGTGGATCCTCTCCCGGATGATGGACCACTTGTAATTGACCTGGAAGAGGTAGATGAAAACACAGTCGGCAATTCACGCACCTACTCCCGTAAAGGTTTTTACAAGAAGACGTCTCGCGGCAAGCAAAAGAAAGCTCCATGTCCAACTCCTGGTTGCAATGGCCTAGGGCATGTGACCGGCATATTTTTGCACCACCGGAGCCTATCAGGGTGCCCGAAAGCAGCCAAGACTGCGAAGAAAGATGCCCCGGCCAACCAACCGACCGGAAAATGCCCTTATCCTGGGTGCCAGGGAGAAGGACATGTCTGCATCGGCAGTACCTTTCACCGCAGCCTTTCCGGATGCCCCTTGGCGGCAATGAACGCTGCTGAGAAGGAAGACAACAGCAATGCTTGATGCTCTCAGGCTGGGACACCCCAACCGCCTGATTGGACAAAAAGGGTGTTGAGTACAAAAGCTTGCAGTGGATTCAGGACACGAGAGACTTCACAACTACAGCTATAGAGTGTGCCAGACTAGCCAGCCAGGTGTAACTGTGTCAAAATTACTCTTCAAACCATGCCAGTTCATGAAGCAGGAGCAGGGGTGGATCCACCGTCAGCATCAAAACACTTTCGTCCGAAACTTTAACTGCCTTTCTTTTCTTTTTCCTTCAGCAAACCAAAAATGACAAGGAACCGCTTGCTTAAATAAAACTTGTTCTCTAAACCTTCGTGGGTATACATTCTAAAACGATGGGCTGGATTAATTCCCCGGCCGATTCTAGCCTGAGCATGCATACAGTTTGGTCTGAACGTCGTTTATTTTGTTTCTCTGTAAACGGTGCCTTTTCTATTTCACCAACGAATCACAAAGAAGCCTGCAACACGATTACACAAAAAATTCTGATACAGCGTTCGAATGGGTGGGAGGAAGAGGAATAAACTTTTTTTAGGCGAGCCTTAGGTGCTGATGTCTGGGCATCCGCCTCGTGGGGGGTTTCCTGTAGTCCGGAATACCAGGAAAAAAAAGGATGGCCATCGCGAACATTGCATGTTTTTTTATGTACTTCCACGTCGCCTAAGTTTCCGTTCAACTGAAAGCCTTGTGGATACGATTCAAGGTAGTCTCGTGAAATAGGCGAAAGCCACAGAGCTGTTCTTTTTGGTAGCCTGTTGCTACGTGTTTGTTTGTGTTTTTCGCCGCGGAAACATTTTCTTTGTCAGCGGCAGGTTTTGGTCTTGATATGTACCAGGATGTTTCTCGCTGCACAAGAGGGATCCACGATGAAATGAGAGCAGACGACTTATCGTCTCTTTTCACAGTTTTGTTGGATCCGGGTTGATCGCTTCGTCACTGGCCCAGCGCCACAACCGAACTTCCGAACTCCGTAACGCCAACTTCCCAGCCAACGTGACTCCCTGAAACGATCAATCTGCATTTCGCCACTTATTTCGGTTTCGGCAGTTCATCGCGCGTAAAGACGGAGAAGGGTTTTAAGAAGAGAGTGTTTTTAGCAAAATGGCGTACAGGACAGCATACGCCAAGAATTGAGCGCCTAAAAGCTTCTCACTGTAAAATCACCGCACAAAGGGTTGTTGTAGGATTAGTCTCCTGCCGAGGAAAACAGCTGTGGTATGCTAATGAGCCGGAGTGTTGCACACAGCTGTGGGAGAGAAGAACGGAGGAGGGATGCGGACGGACGCCACGACAACGACGCAGGAGGGACATGCCTCAGAGCAAGAGATGCATCGCATCTAATAACGGTGGCATGTCTCAGCCTCGAGTATGGGATATAGATTCAACGTAGACATGCCAACGGGAAAGGTTGTCGCTACGGCAGCGCGAATAAAATGGTTGTTAGTGTTACATGAGAAACATGTTTCCAACTATCAGTTGATTTCCGGCCTACCTTGTCTTGAAGTACATTTTCGCAAAGCGTAGACCATACGCTCACGCGTTGACTCACCCCTCCCTCCTGGTGTTTTCTGGAATACGATGGTTGGTCAGACGAACTTTCCCACAAAGTGGTCAGTCAGCCAGACTACTTAAGCCAAAACTGCTTATGAAGTCGGCCAATAAAAAGCGTGCACTGAGACAACGAACGCACTGTTTTTCAATTAAGGGCTTCTGCCTCAATCCGGCACCATCTTGGTTTGCAGGCCTGCCCAACGAAGAGTAAACATCACTTCAGGAGGCACATTCCTGAATTGCAGTAGGTTGCAGCCCACGAATAGTGACAACTACAACGGCAAATGCGGAATATAGCGGGACATTTGTCATTCTGTGCTGTGGCACGGCCGCTGGATGGAAACAAGGCCCGGCCAGCCGAATGCGCCTCCCCGCCGGTGACAGCGCTAGTTTCCTTTTCTGCCGCAGCGTCGGCCTTGGCGCTGGTCATCGGTGAAAGATAGGGTGCCTCGATGCGCGCTCGCTCCGCTACACCCCTGCTCAGCGGGGCGGGGGCACATCGAGGCACCCTATCAAAGAACCGCGGCGGCGGCCGGCAACGGAAGCTGCTTCGAAGCGCTGCTACCCGCGTAGACGAACGGCCGTAATTGATTACATCGTATTTTTTTTAAATTATGTGGTGACTCGAGAGCATTTA
This sequence comes from Haemaphysalis longicornis, assembly GCF_048455015.1. Classification (NCBI taxonomy): domain Eukaryota; kingdom Metazoa; phylum Arthropoda; class Arachnida; order Ixodida; family Ixodidae; genus Haemaphysalis; species Haemaphysalis longicornis. The sequence continues at coordinate 176,872,895 of NW_027526203.1, forward strand.
AAAGTGATCGACATTGCCAAAGGCGTCACAGTCAATTTTTAAGTGCTATTGGTCAGAGCACTTCGTTTATTTTCCTCGCAGCGGGAGTTAGCAGCATGCGGCGTGAAAAAACGTCCCGCTCGAGGCGGCTCATTTCTTCAGCGTTTTTCAAGGATCATGTATGTTATGTTTGGCGCGCCATGGTGTTGTTTTGATTAATACTGGGTTGAACCATTCTGGTGTTGATATTTTACAAACTGCGTTCCCATCAAAAAACGAACAGGGAAGACCACAGCCTCTTTGTTACTTGCAATGTAAAACAGAAAAATATTGGATTATGTGACGTGCGACCAACTTTTTACAGCGCGTTTTACAATTGTGACCATATTTTTTCTCTTCTTCCTTTATTCATGTTTTTACAAATGTCGCTAATAGCCCCTAGGATTTTGTTTGTACTTTATTCGGTTAATTACCGAAAATTAAGAAGAAATATATTTCATTAGCGTTCGATTGCTGCAATTTATTACCGAAGTAAAAATTCGGCAACATTTAAAGACCTCCATGCTTGCTATATTTTCATATACAGTAATACCTCTTTAAGCCACTTCCGGAGGCATTCAGACGGATTGTTTATCGTGTGGTGCATTGTCTTTACACCGAGCGCACTCGTAAAAAGTAGTCAACCGTCAAATGAAAGATTCAGTGTAGCACAGTTATAAAGCCAGAGGGTTCATGAAAGAGCTTACAAGAAGTAGAACTTTGTGGGGTAGCATAGGAGGAGGAAGAGAAGGAGGAAGAAGTGGAGGAAAAACTACACTTAACCGGAGAGCTGGTCGGAAAGGCGTTTTAAAGAGATTACTAGTCCAGTTTCAAGCAGCGACCTCAGTAGTTTTCTTAAGAACACTTTATATATTTTAAGGCGGGGTTGTGTGGGCTCCTGCTTCTGGTACACTATTTAAGCACAAAAAAGCCTGCACAAAAAAAAAGTTCCAGCATTTTTGCAGCCACCCCATTCCATCGGGGCGATTTCCCGTGCTAGCCGGGTGAACTTCCGAAGCGTTGTAGTCCCACACAAGGGCCGAGCGCCAGGCCAGGGAGTCGCTTGTACCTATTTTACCGGTAGGTGCCCTGCGCCACCAAGGCACACCAATGCACATGGTTCCTTTCACAGCCACGGTGGACTCTCAACTCGCAACCGCCTGTGGCACGACATGCCGCCAGACTCTTTCAGCCCCGGCAATGGGGATTTCTCCACAAATGTGCGTACTAGCTTGCACAGCCCGACTTGGCAGTCATTGCACCAGACCGGTATTCTGGAGGTCGTGGGTTCGGATCCCACCTGGCGGGCATTTTTTCTTCACTTTCTTTTTTTCCAAATTCTTTATCTGGTTCAATGACGTACCACATCCTCCTCTTTGCTTTCAGAGGTTTTCTTGACTGCGAACTCTTATTTCTGTCTTATTTCAACGAGGCCCTCATTTCCTTTTCTGATTCGCGGTCTATATATATATATATATATATATATATATATATATATATATATATATATATATATATATATATAAGCTTTCAACCGCACCATGCATTTAATGCCCATCACAATTTTCGATAGAAAAGTACGTTTCTCAACTGAATATCCTTGCTGCTAGTCATCATCACCGGTCACAGCAATTGGTTCAAATATTGAACTGCCTAATCGCAGTCGACGAAAAGCAAAAAAGCAGTCGCGAGTGCGTCGAAAAATAAGAGACGCGTTTAGGGACGTTCAGCGGCAGCTCAATACCCCTAGAGAACACGTGGTCAATCACTTCACCAGGTTTCAAGAAGGCATTGCACGCTTAACTTCCATTCAGTGTTTTTACGAACACAGAACAATTCGGCCCCTTTAAATACTGCTTCTGTGTGGTCAACACGCTCATTTCGGCAATTAAATATCGAAAGCCGCTGAAGGCTCAGAAACCTCATTATTTAAAAAAATTATATATAAATGTCTATGAGGAACGACTACTGTATTTCTATTGATTGTGACGTTTAACGCGCCGAAGTTACCCAGGCGATGAGGCGCGCGGTAGTGGGCGGCTTTTGCTTAAATTTGACAACCTGGGGATCTTCAACGAGAGCCTAAATCTCGAACACAGGTGTTTTCTTTTTTCCCCACCATCAGAAAAGCGTACCGTCATGGCCGAAAATCGAAGCCGTGTCCTTGGGCTCAGCAGCACAACGGCATAGCCACTGGGCCACTGCGTCGGATGAACTTCTTTAACTTCGGTATTTGATTTGCGTGTGTGTGCGTGGGGGGGGGGGGGGGGGGGGTGTAACTGTATATATGAGCAAATAAAATAATATGTGGAAATTTTATACTTGATTGACTTTACCGAAAATGTATGCACTCTAGTGACCGCCCTCTTTATTGTCATGACGATTGTTTCGTGGGTCTTTTTGGTGTGAAACTCCGTCCGAGCCCTGGTTTTTTGTGTTTCATATCTTCAATCTCAACGTCGAACCAAGCAAGCCTCTCGTCGTAACTTCAAACAAAACACAGTGCTTGGTTTTCCACCCCGCTCTGGTCTTCTACAACCCTCGGGAAGGTCGTGCTGCAAGACAACGTTTTTTTTTTTTTGAAGATATGATTGTTGAAACATAATATTTAGATTTTTGAGCCATATTACCTTGCATGGCGAGACAGCTTTAGCCCCAAGGCAACTGAAACTAAATTAGTCAAGATTAAAATACGTCTTTTATTAACGGCGCTGAAAGATAGCTTCAAGTAATTTAGCGTAATAAATGCCAGCCGTCATAGTTTCATTTCAGAGCCGCGGCTGGTCGATGGAAACAAAGACCTTGTTTCCATCGAGCGGCCATCTCAAAGCATACACCTATGAGAATGTTTAAACCAAATTCGCATTGCACCAGGCTGCACAGCCGTTTTCCCAAACACTGCTTGGCCTCTGAACGGCTGCGCAAGCGGGTGCGTCATCGAAGCCGTTTTAAACCACGATTACCATTTACTGACGGCATTCCAGGAGATCACGTTTTTAGTGATTGCGGAGTCATCTTTCCAGTCGCTGGTAATAGTATTACTTTACATATGCGCGAGGCAGGACGTTGGTTGAAGTCTCTTTCATGCAGGATGATCCAGGCAACTCCGAAGGCGCTCCGAAGTGGGACCCGGTGAGCCATCACCGATGTGATGCGCCCCCGGCGAAAGTAGCGGCCGCAACTGGAAACTCCGCGGTCGCGCGCTCGCCCATTGCCGAGGTGCGATTCGGCAGGCCGGAGGTTGTTTCCATCGAGCGGCCGTGGCTTTGGCCTGCTATTTTGCGCCTGGTACTTTCGCTGGCACGCTTGATATTGTCATTTTCACTTCTACCAACACACCAACAACCCTGGTATCTATGTTTTCGTGTTGTGACATCCCAGCGTGAGTAGCCTGAACTGCACAGAACTGTAGATCAACAACTGTGACACGGGTCACTGCAATACTCTTATTTTTCAAAATAATACATACCACAATGGCACCATACTGTACAACTGCCCTGACCGCCACACCCCAGCCACTACTCCCATCCCGTAGTCTTCCCACACCGCCCCCACCCACTCCGCTCCGCGCTCACCAGCTCGGAACCAACTGCAGGACCAGCAAAAGCTGATCCAGCGGGCCAGCCGAGCAGCGGAATCATCCGGGTACCTTAACTAAGGCGGCCAGCTATCTTCTGGGAATTTATATACGACACGTTCATTCCTCCTCCTCATCGCACTCGTTATTCTGGGGGTGAAATCTCTCCCCAATGAAAGATGAACACCAGCGCACGTCTCCTTCCGGAGCCGTACGCCGGCTGCCTTCCTTTCAATCCCCATTAGAGCGTACCCTCACCCGCTTCGAATGCTCTTACCTTCTAGCGAGGAAAGGGAAGCTTCGGTGGTTACTCATCTGTCACAGTGGATGAGCCTACTTTTATTTTACGTCCTGTTGTTATACTTAATTTACTCCATCCAACAATTGTTACAAGGATTGTCTAGAAGCATCCAAAATGCAGATTCAAGTGAAATAGTCAAATTGAGCAAATTTTCCTATCCTCAATTTCAGTACTAATTTTCTGTGCACACACAAAACTTCTTTACACCCTTTTTGGCCAAAAACGGTGTAGTATAAGTGGAAAAAGGGTGTTGGGAGGCCATGATACCCTTTTTTTTAATTTCAACAGCCTTATTCGTAGCTATACACCCTATAGTGTAGAAAAAATGGTGTTGACAAACTTCAAAACCTTTGGTTTTTGGTATGGTGTTGAAAAGGTGTGGGAAACGTGTTCGCCTGTTTATTGATTGAGACCATGCATGCATGCACAATTCAACTGCGACATCCCCTCAAACCCTCCTCTCCACCTCGTAGGAAAGGTTCAAAAGCAAAAAAAAATTGCTCGTCTGCAATGATCGCTCGTTTCTATGGCCGCTCTTTCAAGAAGCCCTTACAGGTGGCGCTGCGGAAAACAGCAATAGAGAACGTTACGGTGATCGGGCCCCTGTAGCAACATGCGTGCCAGCATCAGTAGCGGCCTGAAAGCCCATAGTTCTGCCTGAAACAGTTACTTTCTTAAAAATAAACACAAGTATACGTTGCTTTCGATTCGTTCCAACAACATTCGATTCGTTTCAGTGTGCCTGGTGCGGCGTAAAAAGCGCCGCGTGCGAGGCAATCCGCTGTGCGTGGCTCAGGCCGCCCGCCCGGAAGTGGTTTGAGAACAATTCCGCCTTGTTGGGCAAACAACCTGCTGCAGAATGGGCTACGCTAAGTTTGGGGATATTATTGCAGTGCACGTTATATTTAAGGCGTGTTCGTTTTTCCCCCGTGTGCATAATAAGCAGATGCCCATGCGCAGTATGCGAGGGCATGTGTGTATTTCGCTGTTTTGCTTGGGTGTAGTAAAGCCTAATTATGGCTTTGGGCGGTACAACGGCGAAGACGAGACTCCCATTACGTAATATCAAGTGGTAGACAAACGAAAGTGTTATCATTATATGAAAAAAACATATATAATCCTACGTCTTTACGCGTGCATCTAGCATACATTGGCGTGTGATATTGAAGCGTACAGAAAAAAAAAAAAAGAATTCCCGTGCCTTCCCTCGAGGGGAACACGAGTAAATGCAGAGCATTGGGTGTCGTTAACGCCGCGTAAAGTCGCGTTAGGGTGGGTAGTTGGGTCGTAGTTGCGTTGGTGTTGGTTTGGGGTAGAGAGAGGAGAGTAAAGTCGCGTTAGGGTGGAGCGAGCAAGGAAGCAAGGAGCAACGCAGTGACTGAAGCACGAGCGACCGCTAGCCGCTTTATATTTGCAGCGCGCGTAGTAGAGTGAGAGCAGTAAGGGGGGGAGAGAGCGCATGCGCAAGCAGCGCGCACCCTTCCACGCCCCACCGCGCTGCTATCACGCACCTGTTACGCCGAGACCGCGACGGAGCGAACGGGCTGACTACGATGCATGCGCGCGCCAGCTGCTGTTGAGAGAGAGGAGAGAAGGAGGAGAGGCGCACCTGCTGCGGACGCGGAGCTGTGGACGCCGTCCGACGCAGGAAGAGGCGAGGCTAAGAAATGCTCTGCATTTAATAAAGCGGTACTTTACAGGTGCGGTTTTGGCTTGTGATAATTATTTTAAGAGAAATCTCCTGGCTGAAATTACTGTATGTTGATTTGAATGCTGGTGAGCTTGTTAAGTGCATCGATGCTTATTACCAAAAAAAAAACGGAAGTATCAGTTGCATTCAAGAGCTCACATTTGAACTGCGAGACCCAATGTTATTGTCAATTTCAAATTGAAATTCATTTTTATTTTGTTCTCAAACATACAAACAAATTATTACCGTCATCGCTGCAACACCTTGCTTCATCATAATTATTTATATATTCTGTCATTAATCAGCAAACACAACACCACATTTGCTTCTCTCCTTCGCGAGCAAGAAATTTTCATTTGTTTCTTTATTGAAAATAAAAGCAAGCGGATTGGACAGCCTCTGCTCCTGATATTTTTGAAAGCAGTTGAATTGAATCAATTTAGCAACACATAAGCGAAGATCGGTTGACACATTATGCGGCAGTGAATGTAAATAGTATCCGAAAAAGACGATCACAAAGTTATACAAAAAGCCTCCAAAATCGGCGCCCTCACAACAAAGCACTATTAATTGTGGCAGCCGTAACTCAGTAAACAATAATTTAAGCACCGCGTACGCACAGGGTGGGCCCCATACACTTCCGTTTTTCTCCGCAGAAGACACCGATGAGGCACAAAACTTTTTCATTTACCCACAGCTACTATAGCTTCAAGAAAGTTTAGAGAATATGAACGCTCGTGCAGCCTATATTCTCCGATTATTTATATGGCATTAACGATTACTATACTTGCGAGTACTACTTTCCTTTCACTTCTGGGGGGCCGCGTAGGTGCGCCGGCCGCCTCCGACGGAGCGAATGGTCCGCCGATCACCGTCACGGCCAGGCCAGCCAGGCTAAAGCGGCGGCGGCGCGCGCGCGCCGCCGCTCTACTTTGGCCGCGCACGCCGCCTCGCTAGCCCGGCCGTGCACCGCCTCCCGGCTTCGGACAAATTGCGCGCGGCGTCACGAGCGTCGCTAGAAAGAGCGAATAAGGCGCGCCTCATGGCTCAAGTTTAGCTTTGGCACGTGAAACGTCAATTTGAACTTCTCAAATTAAAAAGACTATATTTGTGAGCCGAAAAGTTTGTTGACCGACTGCAACACGGTTGGTTTTCTGTAGGGTGTTGATAGGGTTGAAAACAGGTATTCAGTTGAAAAAAAAAAAAAAACTCAGCGGAGCTGGGATCGACCTAGCTTCTTCCGGTGCTCACCAGTTTTCCTAGGTTTCGATAGACCTTGCTAAGTTTTGTTAGGCTTTGCGATGTTCATGCTAGGCTAGGCTAACTTCGGAGGGGTGAGGCCAAGTTTAGCCGGATTTTACGAGGCTGTTGCAGTGTGTCCCCCGAACTGAAAGCGGATCCAAGGGGGGAGGAAGCTAGGTCGACCCCCAGCTCCGCTCTTCTCCAGCTTTGCACCACTAGTGCAAGCTGCGGCAAATTGCCTTTTTGCGTTTTAGTGTCCCAAAAAGACCAGTACCTTTAAAATGGTATAGTAAGAGGTGCGCATACGCATCGGCCCCTTGTGCTCACACTCGAACAGGCTCGAAAGCCGTATTTACTGGTATAATACCCTATCTTCGTTGGTGCACCCTTTACAATCGGCGCAGTTCTTTTTTTTTGGTATTTTGTTTGCTAACCCCACGAGCCAAGCTGAAGCCTAAAGAGGTCCGCTATTCTATTCTTTTAAACATTGTGAAGTACAACACATTCCTCCACTTGCAGAAAATGTTTAGTCCACCCGTGTAAAGGGGTATAAAATAGCTCGAACGTTGGACGCCTTTTGCACCCTTTTTCTTAGTCGGCGGTCTTTCGCACCTTTCTTTCTCAGTTTCCAACACCCTAATTTGTAGCTCTACATCCTTCCGGGGAAAAAGGTGTTGAAATAGTGAATACCCATCTTGGGGGGTGTTCTAATGGTGTGGAATAGGTTTTTGGTATTTAATAAAATTCAATGACTTATTGACTCTAATAAGTACCCCACCATTAAAAAGCTTTTGCAAATCCGCATGCTCACTTGTTTATGCTCACCTTAAAATGCATAATTCGAAAATTACCGGTAAAATATCTGATTTTTGCGACAAGCCCCCCGACTCTATCGGAGGACTTTCCTCTGCTGGCTATAAAAGCCAGAAGAGCGGATGCATTTCAAAGTATGATGTACTAGCTCTCCCCACGAATCCCGTTGGTTTTCTTTCTCAATTCATTTGTGGTCCAAGTGTTGCTTGTGCGTGTTGAAAGTGTCTGTATGTGATGCTGCGTGTTAAGCCGATCCACATTGTCAGTTGTAGCTGTGCTGCGCACACCCTTATTTTAGGGTGTTAAGCAACATTAAACCCTTTTTGGTGTGTTCACAAGAACGCCCTTTTTTAGCCAAAACACCTTTTAAATGTTTGCTGCCGCGGACAAGATTTTCACGCCATTTTCGCCCAAAAAGACTGTAAGAAAGTTTAGAGTGCAGATACGAGGCATTACACTGTTCGGTTTCAGGTACTTAACAAAGAACGCCTTCGCAGCAAAAACGTATAAAGCGTCAAGGACGAGAAAATATTGCCTTTCTACATCTCTGAAAGGTGTACAGCCGCCGACAACATTGCACGTTCCCCCCCCCCCCCCTTTTTTTTTTTTTCTGCTCATATCCGCGAACCTCAACCAGCACTTTTGTATCTGCGGCTTAGCTTTCTCGGAGGTGTAACGTGGCACGTGTTGCTTTTTCCTGGCCGCAACAAAAATCAATTTCTCTTTCGCGCGTTATGCTCTCGCCAGCTGCACTTGATGAACCACAACCTGGGCATTAAAGGCAGCACCACTCCTCACTGCTGACTCTGGAAGACGGCCATCCATCATCTTTCCCTCTTACTCCCGTGAGAGCGTACACAAATTGCTGCATTACACTGTGCCCCGCGCGCCGCTTCTGTTCCTGATGTCCGAAAATCTTGGTTCCCAAAGCTAAGATGAATGGCGTCAAGGCACCGTGTAAGGGATGACAGGGTGTAGTAAGCAGGGTGCGTTTTTCACTTGCAGCAGTGCGCCCCTTTAAAGTATTCATCGAGACTACATGCAGCTAAACTTGAAAGTTTTAGTAGCACTGTTGTGATTAACCTTCTATATTTATAAAAAAGTTAGGAAGTGGCTGTTAGGTCAAATTATGTAGGGCATAGTTTGACAGTGTCATTTCTTCCAACAGGATGATTCCTTTTTTGTCCTGTGCTTGCGGTCTTTGAAACTTTGGAAAACCGCACCGCCACATAAGACACCCAAGAGCCTAGTTGGAATCTATTTTTATGGTGTTACACTATTGTTTCTACTCAACTATGCTGTTCCCACGATGTCAAACGATACGGCGCCAGCTGGCGCCAACATGTTGCTCTGCATGCTATATTCAAATTAGCAAATACCTACATGCCACAGGGATGAATGGCGTTATAAAATGTGTTTTACATTAGAGATAATGGCGTTGCCGCTTATTTATTTGCTATTTATTTTCAATGTTCTAACATGAAATGCATATTTGCAGGAAATGTCTCCACGGGTTTGTGCGGTGTTTAACGGATTTTTTTTTTAATCCAGAGCCCCGGATACATGTACTCGACGATAAAGGGTCTAGTCGGCTGGCGGGTTCAGCTACCTCGACCCCGCCCACGTTTATATGAATCCCGTCCAAAAATTTGAGGTGGGGGGAGCGGAGGGATCCTGGAAAAGGAGATATCGTATTTTCAGGATTCTAACACGCACTCTTCTTTGCTCAAAGGTAGCCTTTATAGTGCGCGTTACAATCGGGCTCAAGGTAAAAATTGGCTTTAAAGCAGCCAGCAGCATTGCCCTACGTAACGGACACGAAGCCCTCCCAAAATCCAACTCAATCCAATAAAAAATTCCCCCGCATTTCCCCGAGGGGGAGAATGTGAAAGTGCGAATGCACGGTTGTCGGCCCGCTTGCGGCGCTTGCGCTCGGCCCCCGCAGCCCACCGCCTCGCCGCCTTCTCTTCCATCTCTTCCATCGGGTTTGTAGTATCACGTGTACACCACGCAGTTATCAAGCCGCTATAACGCCGCTGAGTCGCCAACGCACGCCGCTGACGACGTAGTTTGAATGCGTTAAAGATATAAGGCGCGTCACTAACGCTGATATCACGTCGCGTCCGTGGCTTGGTCGGTAGAGCGTCGCGCTGCGGCCGCAAAGTCCGCGGATCGAAACCTGGCGCCGGATGCTGTTTCTTTATAGAGGAGCACTGCGGACGCCGACGCCGCCGCCGCCGACGCCGGCGGTGGATGGTTTGGGGTCGCTTATAAAGTGCATTCGCACTTAAAAACAAACCGTCAACACTACGTCAGTGAATTTCGGCGCACTAATTCCTCAATGGCATACCACATACCTTGGTCAGCTGTTGCACAATTTTGGTGCTGCTTCAATTATCCCGTCACCAACAGAATTCTGAAGATCAAGGCTCGAGAAATCGGAAACAGCTTCAATGTTCCCCGCTTTAACTTTATTTCCGGCAGCATGTGGATAAGCAGTCTCATGAAGCACAATTCATTTTTTGGCTTCCACAGTTGTATACGTTAAATAAAATCTTCCAGGTACGTGGTGTCATGTCTTTTTTATCTGCGCAGGAGGAGGAGGAGGAAAAAACTTTATTCCAACGCAACATTAAGCGTCGAGAATGTCCCGGGCCAGGTTCACCAACGCCAACTGGTCCGAGAGCTGGTCCGAGGCTAGCCAAGTCCGCCACGTTGAAGGAGGTGGGTGGGGAAAATGTGGGGATTGAATTGCAATGGGGCAGGCAAAAATGCAGTGTTCTAAATTAGCGTATGGTTCGGGACAATTGGGACATGCTGGTGAGTGTCGGATACGGTAGAGGAAGGAACGAGCAGGTGTAAGGAAGGTATTTAACTGTACGCGTCGAAGAATGCGTAGTTGCGTGGTTGTTAGAGATTTGTCTGGAACAGGAAGTGTACGAAGAGTTTCTCTGATGTTCATGTAGTGAAGCTTTATTTCTTGTTTGTAGTGGAGAGTAGTGTCCCACGTCGGTGGATAAAGCCAGAGAATCCCAGGCGCCCGGTGCGGAAGTTTGCGGGCGAGGCTGTGCACAACCTCATTGCCTGGGATTCCAGCGTGACCAGGAATCCACCTCAGTGTGACAGTGTGGGGACGTAGCTTTGTTAAGGCTTTGCGTAGATCATGCTGCAATTCTTCAGGAATCCTACCCATGTGAATGGCGCGAATACCTTGCATTGAATCAGTGTATATGGTACATCCTGAGGTGTTAGGGTTGCCGTAATGAGAGTTCCTGAATACTGGTGATTATTGGGAGGGTCTCTAGAGTAGCTGTAGGTGGGGGATTAGTGAAAGGACCAAGGGTGCGTGTCACTACTTCATTGCCACTTGCGATGGAATATGCGGCTGCTCCGACATGCGTCCGTGATGCATCCGTGTAGACTATCGTAGAATCAATTGGATGGACATAATTGACAACGCCAGCACATCGTCTCCCTGGACTGGTATCAGCTGCAACGTTTTTTGGGATGGGAGCTATCCTGAGGTTATCTGGGAGCGGTGCAGGAGGGGTGATGACAGGCAAGTCAATAGGCTTGAGAGCAACTTGGTGAAGGATCCAGTGTCCTTGTTTTGTGCTAGAAAGACGCGGCATTTGCCGGTCTCTATGCTTTTGTATAAGATCTCCCAGGAGAGAGTCACTGTCAAATTATATTTTTTAGAATTTTCTTGCGCGAACTTACCCGCGCGTCACAATCGCGGGCGCCTTAGAATCGCGCAAATACGGTATTCTGCTCCTCGCGGCCCGGCGGCTCAGTCCGACGAACGAGTCAACCTACTCCCTGCATCCGGGTCGACTGAACTCGTCACGACGGCTCTCCGACCCAACCCGTCCGGTTCTACAGGGGAAGGGGGGGGGATGGAGGGGGAGGGGAGGAGGGAGTTTAATTGATTCTCATTGTGTGATTGTATATACACACCTAAAAAAGAAAACTATTGCGTGGTCAACTACAAGTTTTCACGGCCGGTTCATCCGACTTCAGGACGGCATTCACTTACCGATTCCTATTTATTAGTTTGGTAGTAAAACTGAATTTGCAATAGTTCTTTCTTCCGGAAAGAAAAAAAAAATGCCCATGCAAAAATAGAAGTTCTGGGAAGCATACAAGGTCATTTTGATTTGGATTATGTCAAGGGATGATTTTTGTTGAATCGTCGAACGGATGTGCGGGTAAATTTTTGCGCCCTCACGTTGTACATATTGGGGGTGACGTGACGGAAGGTTTGATTCGAATTGTACTTGATACTGCTGAAGTTGTTCACACTTTGCTCTTTCGCGCTTGTTTCACGGGTGCTGTTAAGGTGAAGGCCTCGTATGTCGTCGTTGCATCCGTATTTTTTTTAATGTTGTAACAGCTGATTTTCCATGCAGCAGTCTGCGAATTATGTTTTAGGATAGAATATAACTTTATTTCTTGTTCTTTAAAGAACATGACAGGGCGAGATAAAAAGCTGCTGTGGAAAGCTTGACGAGCGCTCGCCCCGCTTCACATTCACATCACTTGAATGGCTTGAATGGCTTGAATGGCCATTTGTATGAATCACTTGGCCGCGGTCTGCCGCTCCGGCTGCTGTTTTGCTGCAATATGCCGTGGCGAACTACTTTTTGCACCCCCTGCTGATTCAGACGCTTGAGAGTCCATCGCCGTATACGCCACACCACATTCGAAGAATAAGCGTCGCATGGGAGGGAGTGCGCTCTTTTTAAGAACGGTATTGAGGTAGTGTCTACATTGGAGCCAACGTTTTGATATCGGCTTTGTATGTACGCGTCCAGTGGTCATATCCGTGAGTGATGTCTAGTAACTGAACACAGTTCGTGAAAAGCAGATGAAACATAATATTTATTTAAATTCCAGTCTTAGTTGTTAGTCAACGTGGTAAAATATACCTATATTTCTAAAATTCAGTTAATATTTAAAAACGGATCTGTTGTACCCATGATATGTTCGCCGTTGCAGGAAAAATACCAAGAAAATGCCAAGCGCTCCTGAGCGCGTGCCTCGTGGCGACCGCCGAGTTTTCGCACCACGCAGTGGCTTTAGCAAAAAAGAAAAAAGAAATAACTCCAGCGCTGTCGTCAAGCTGTACCGCGAATGCAAAAAAAGAAATGAAAAAAAAAAACCTCCAGCGCTTATGTTAAAGGTGAAAAGACACCCTGCTTGGAAGAGGTAACAACGGCCGCCGCATTCCCGAGAATCTATTGTGGATAATGGGAGACACGGCCACGAGTGTGCCAATCTTTCCCTAGGTGACTTCCAGATCTCGGCACCGCTGCCTCGAGTCGAGCGCGAATAGTTGGTGGAAGTCTACAATGCTAAGGCTGAGTTGCATAACCACTCGCCGCGAGGAGCACGACGACCACTACGATGCGTATGACGACGACTACTAGCACCGCAACTATGCAAGTAAACAATGATACTAAAACGTAACTATGTGTCCGGCAAAGTCCACCTATAACACCTTCGCCATTCAAGTGTTCCGCGTGAATGCAAGCTTTTCTGAATTTTTTCATGCATCGAGTACAAAACTTTACGAGGAATTTTTTGTTTTGAAGGAGAAAAGAGACGGTATCATCCAATTATAACACCGTCGCAAATTCACCGCTTAAGGAGGGGATATTGTCGAGGGCCGAGTTGAGGCCGAGTTTTTTGCGTTATTAAAAGTAACGCAATCCCCACTGACAAGCCAAAGTTGAACGGGTTCTGTTACAACAGAAAAGACCACACAACAAATTTTTAAAAAGTACCGGACCAAGGACGCTACTGTGAGGTTTATCAAAATAAGAGAAAGAGTGCCAGCTGCTTTGCCATTTTGCTGATTTGTCGGCTTCGATCCTACGAATCAGCCCAAGCTACGAGAAAGGAGGGTAGCCCGTGATAGGCAGTATGATAAGTTGAGCCAATATGTGTAAGTAATGCGCCTGACATGCGTGTGTGAGTAGTAATAACAGTGCCATATATATCGTACGAACTCGTCATGTATGCAGGTGCGGGTAACATGCAGTAAACGTGTTCATGCCCCTGTTTTTTTTTTGTTTTTTTTGTAAATCACCCGCCGCGCTGGCTCAGTGGCTATGGTATTTTGCTGCTCAGCCCAAGGACCAGGCTTCGACTGCCGGCCACGACGGCCGCTTTTGTAATGCAGGCGAAAAGCAAAAACGCTCATGTGTTGGAGATTTCAATGCACGTTGTGGCAAATTAATCCGAATCCCTGCACTACGGCGCGCCTCATCGCCAGAGTAGCGTCGGCGCGGCAAGCCCCACAATTAATGAATGTTTTTTAAATTATTGAACCAGGTTTACAGCTAGTGCTCACTATTAGCGAAAAAAATTGGTAGTGTTGCAATCACCATAATTATTACTAAAGAATTGTCGCCTTTTTGTGTTGTGCGTGTGAAAGTTATTATCTACTCATAACAATTGATATCAGTGCGTCGAACCGAAAAAAATACCGGTTCGGTTACAGTTCTGGTTCAGGCGAAATTATTTTATTCCGGTTCAGTTCCGGTTCGACAAAATCCTGTACCGAACCGGTCCTCGAACCGGTTCGGGAGCTTGAACCGGTTCGCGAACCGGTTCGATCAGTTGAATCATCACTGAAATTATAAAAAAATCATTTAGTAGTTTTAAAACGACAGTCAAATCAAAATAAAAAAAATTCAAAATGCTGCTGTTCCCCAAGGGCAGTGGCGCAATTGCAAAGCAAACTTTAAACAATTACGAGATATTAGAAAAACAGATGAAGTGGCGACGATTTACCACCTACTTTCTCGCCCAGACTTTAAGTTGTCCCAGAGACTATCCATAAAGCCACCGCCAAGAGATATTACGGTGGGATATATTTTCTGCCCTTTCCTTTTTTGTTGAAATCGCAATCGTCGCTATGGAATCGCCCATCACGCTAACCTTGAAGCCTTATATTTAGGGCGGCGTACTGGCGCGTTCAAATACCAGAGCTTAATACCAATGGCGCACATTTTTTTTATATTTGTAACAAAAGAGAAAAATCCTACAACAGGCCTAAATACCTACAACAATACTACCAATGAATTAGATTATTTGGTCACCCTGAATAATTTTTAGCTATCACCTTATCGAACGTGTTAGCCACACTTTTGTTAAAAGTAAGCTTTAATTAACGCTCAGTCACTGCATTATTGCTCTGACCACTGCAATTCCTTTTGCTATAGCTATACCAGATGTGTGCATTACAATCAGTAAGTCATCGTACCGCCTGACCCCCGGCCATCGTTCCGTGTGCTACATTGCGGAATCTTATAACAGATCATGCTGTTACAAAATGAAAGTGAAATTTGACGCGCGGAGCATGAGATGGGACTTTTTTGGGTAGACGCTCTTTAATTCGTCTACAGCAGTACTCCCCTCCCGAACGAGTAGCAGTAGAAGTAATGTAGCGAGTTGGGCAGTCAGTACAAGTGCACTTTCAAAAAAAGAAGCAGATTTGAAAGAGACAAAAGTGCAGAAGAAGCAGAAAAGATGATCGCTGGGTGAATGGGACAGTGTGAGGTGCCGGCTTGCCTTTCTACACGTGTCATCTGCTTTATTACTGTTTCTGCTTCCAAGACAAGGTCGAGGGCTGCAGTTTCTTGCCAAGGGATTAAGTGCGCACCTTAACAGTTTTCCCTGACATATCTGTTGTTATTTGTATCTGGAAAAAAATAGAACTTGTCCACTGTACAGTCCTCAAAAACTGAGCGCGGAACTCACTTCCTTCGCATTGATGACACGTTTGGTTGTGAAAGGCAGGGCAAAAAAAAGTATAGAGCAATATCCACGTTTTGGTGCTTTTTTTACTTATGCAGTTTTACTTACTTTTTGCGTAATGTTTTAAAACAACGTGATTCGCCTTTTCTTTTTTCTTGTTTTCCGTGTAAACACATTTAAAAAAAGCTGGCACTTCTGATGCCCCGTGCTATATCTCTTCTCCGAGGCGCAACTTATATGTTGCAGGCCGGAAGACTTGTTTTAACCTGCTGGTGATATTAAACGTGGATCAAAATCTCAATACACGGACGTTCTCGATTTCCATCTACTTCAAAAAACAGTCGTGGGGAAGGGAGATCGAGGCCACTTGTGGTCAGCAGCAAACGGCTTAGCCACTAAGCAGCTCCTGCGGTCACACTTGTGAAGTATTAACAATTTGGAGGTGTCGGACCTTTTAAACAAATTATGAAATGGAAAAAGTTGGCACACATCGGGTGTAGGCTTTCGCTGTTGCGCAATGGAGCACTCCTGCAGCCTGATTGCTCCAATGAAGTCGCAGCTAGGGAAAGGCAAAGTCGTTTAATATCCCCTGCAAGCTGCCGAGAATGACCTTTCGTTTGGTCAGCTTGCACTACGATCGCGCTTTCATCAGCAACAGACCATTGCTACATTGGTGCTCATTCATTTCCCCTGTTGTTACGTAGAAAGTGACAGTGTTCAATTGTCTGGAGGGGAAAGTGCGCGAGCGGGTACGAAGTTGATGGTACGTGAAAGAAAAAAAGGCCTGAATTGCATTGACTGTACATTATCAACAACGGAGGGTCAAACCGTTTCGGCATGAACCGGTAACCGTTATTTCTTTTTTCGGTTCAGGTTCCGTTCGGGTTCAGCGTGCTCAAAAAATAGCGGTTCGGGTTCGGGTTCAGTTCCGGCAAAAATACCGGTTCAGTTCCGGTTTTCGGTTCGGTTCGGTTCCGGTTCGACACCCTGATTGATATGGATAACAAGTTCATATTACGTTTTGTTGTGCCTTTTAGCATCTGCTGCGGAGGAGAACACAGTGTGTCGTTGAAGGGGCATATAGTATATAAAAAAAGTCTCGTTGTAGACCGCAAGGGACGCTGTAAAAGTCAGCATCGGGTAATAAAATATCCAACATTGAGGCACCGGTCGAGAGAATGAATGGTGTTTTAGATGCGACGCTGAGAGCATCTCTTGTCGGCGGCCCTGTCCTTCCTGCGTGCGTTCGTTGTCCGCGTGCGTCCGTTTTGTTGTCCGCAGCCACTATCCCCCTCTCCTCTCCGATAGCGAACACTCTCTCGCGAGGGGCATTGGATTGGATTGGCTTGGCTTGGCTTGGCTTGGCTTGACTTGGATTTGGATTGGATTGGATTGGATTGGATTAAAGTGGATTGTGTTGGATTGTGTTGCGTCATAGCCGCGGCACTCTCTCTGCGGTGTCCTCTCCTTCGGCCGCGCTGCGCATATAACCGGTGTGCCTCTCTCCGGCGGCCTTTTGGTCGACGGTTGCTCTCCGCTTGCGCTTGAACCCCCCTCAGCGTCGCATCACACCTGTGTTCCCGCGAGGGGAGGTGGGAGTAATTTTTTTGTGATTTGTTTATAGTCGCTGGCTGCCGTAGTTGTGCCACGTTATCAAGACAGCAGAGATATTGTGATCAGAAAATGAAAGACCGCTAGAATATAAAATTTACCTAAATGTGGACAGATACACTTATTTTAAGGTACAAAACATTCTGACACTACCTGCGTACCAGAAATTATACCGGCAACAATATAAAATCAGGCGTTGCGCTGCTGAGCACGAGGTCGCGGGTTCGATTCCCGGCCGCGGCGGCCGCTTTTCTGATGGAGGCGAAAAGCAAAAACGCCCGTGTGTACGAGATTTCGGCGACCGTTAAAGATCCCCAGGTGGTCAAAATTAATCCGGAGCCCTCCACTACGGCGCGCCTCATCGCCTGCGCTGCGTCGGCGCGTTAATCAATATAAAATCAGGCGACTCTCTCCAGTTCAGATAGCAAATGCTCCGCGGCAGACCCAGATTGCCTACATCACCTCGATGCTCTTAAGTTAGAGCTAATTATCTGTTCGTAATCATCGGGCGCTGAAATGTAGACGCACGTTACGTTGCTCTGTGCGTGCTTATGCAACAAAAGAACAATGCTCTTGCTACTGACTTCCGCAAAAGTTGGAATGGTACAGTCTCTGCAGTCTCCGCTTCGCGACCCGAGCCAATGTGCGGTATCACCGCGCGTGCTTCGGTCTTTGGGCACCTCTCCATTGCGCTTGCTGCGACACGAACGTTGTGGCTCCTTGCTGATCATGCCTGTCGAGACCGACCTTTATGCCATCTGTACAGCAAACGCACGTATTTACGTGAAGATAAACAACTTTATTTTCTTACATTTTCACAACAGCTGGTTGAAAGTAAACAAAAAGTATCAGGTCTGGCGAACCAATCACAGCTCTTCATTTGCGTGACGTAGAGGCCCACACACTGCTGCTGGAGAGCTGCTCCCGGAAGAAAAAGAAGTTGGTCGTTCTGCGCGGTCTGGTTCCCGTAGGAGGATCTATGGAACAGGCTTTCCCGAGTGCAGCGCTACGGAGCGTGCCAGAGAGGTAAAGCAACAGGCTTTAAAGGACCCCTGCAACGCTTTTCTTTGAGGTACTTTTCAGGCTTTACGTCTGTTCTTCGTGTTATGCAGAGACAGACGCCGAAAGAATTATCAAGATCCGTGCACAAATAAAAGAGTTATTCCATTTTTAAATTTAAAAATACAAGCAAATGCACGGTTGCTCTCTCTCTCGTAAACGGGGCGACCGCTGCTCGCT
Organism: Haemaphysalis longicornis; assembly: GCF_048455015.1. Lineage (NCBI taxonomy): Eukaryota > Metazoa > Arthropoda > Arachnida > Ixodida > Ixodidae > Haemaphysalis > Haemaphysalis longicornis. Next base: position 176,891,150 of record NW_027526203.1, read on the forward strand.
TTCCCGCTTTCACCGATGACGTTGGTTTGCGCGACCAATGCGGACGGCGAAAAATGTGACGTCCCGGAAGTTCTGAGCCCACAGTGGCTAGACCTGAGGGATTGCTTGCCACGCTTTTTGACTGCGTCGTTTTTATGGTTACGCTCACGTTGCTAACCCGCACACACCAGTGAACCGCACGTGCCGCCGCCGAAACGCCAGGATGTCCTTTGACGATTTATCGGATTTGGAGCGCGCTCTGCTGCAACGCAGCCGCGACATGAATGTGGTGCCGTATAGCGACACGCCTACGAAGGAGCCGTGCTGCGCTTCACCGGATTCACCTGACGATTCTGAGCGTTCCAGCTCGCCCCCGGCGCCCGAGGAACCGCCTCACCCGGACGACGCTGGCTGGTAAATATCGGCAGATACGCGAAAAAGTTGCTTTGTTTGGCTTTCTGATGCGGTGCAACGATTACCGTTTACCTGCAGGTGTCATTGCGGCCGATGTCAGCCGATGGCAGAAGCGGTTGAGCGCCGCTGCTGCTACGACGTACCGCAGTGCGTTACCCGCAGCCCGCAACGGTGCATCACCGAGGACGAGTATTTTTTTATTCTTTGCCTGGACGTAGAAGTCCTGCGGGTTGCATACTACGAGCTTGAAGAACGAGGCGACGTGCCGGACGTTGAAATCCACAAGTGAGTAACGTTTAATTTCACCTGACACGCCGTGGTGCTCCCGTCTCCCGCAAAAGTAACAAGTAACTAAAGGCACACTGCGGTTTCAATCAATCAATCAATCAGTTTTATTTCCACCAATGTTCTTACCGTACTTTTTGCCCGCTTTTATGTCATTGCGTGCGCAAACTGCATAAAGAACGTTTTCTTTATTTTCTAATTGCACTCCGGACGCGAATCAGCTGTCATAGAAGGCACTAATGACACCTTACTGTACGCTCTCCCAATTTTTTCATATGACGGTAGCGACGACCGACCGGCATCTTTTTTTATCGCGGTGTCCTCATGGGCACGCGCAAGAGCCTCGTCTTTTGCAAGCATCGTCTGCTCCACTATTTTCGCAATTGAGGGCGATTTACGCCCTGTCATGGTATCGGCGTGGCTTTGTTTACTAGAAACGGAGTTATTTGAAGCACATGCGCATTTCCAATGTGCGTTCGACATGCACGGGCATCAGAAAGGTTTACGCTGCTTATAGGTACCGTTGGCGACTAGCAAAACGACCTTCGCAAAAAGAAGCAGGTGGTGTGTTGCTCTGAGGAGAACAGCATAGCAGACGAGTCCTACAACAGAAAGTTGTATGTGCGTGCTCTCGCCTTTTCGGCACTGGACACCGGTATCAGGCCACGACCGGGACCGGTCGTTGCTCCACTGATATTAAAAACTTGCGAGGGTGTTATAATGGCCTTTGGCGACATGCGGCATGTCTGGATAACTGGTGCATCATTGCACGTAAGCTTTATGCACTATGTACCTTATTAGGCAGAATCTCAAGAAAAACTCTCTTTCTTGAAATTTTGAAAAAAAAAAAAAATTTGAACTCGTTTTTTTTCCTCAGGGGTATTTTACTTGCCTTACTGCCAGACACAACGGTAAAGGCCTACAACCTGATGTACTGGTGTACACAGTGGCATAAAAGCATTTTTTTCACTTTGCAGCATTGCACAAACTGTTTTTTATGCGGTCCAGCTATTTTTGTGAGGCCCAGTTCTTTTTCACATAACTGGATTACAATGCACGCAAGCATGTGCAGGCCACTGCAGAATACTTGGCTCAGCATAAAAGACAAGTCTTTATTGATGCACTCCAACAGAATATTTTTGAGGCACTTGCGTTCAAAGTGCCTTGCAAGATCAGCTGTTTCAAACAAACAAGCCCAAATAGGCCATTGTTTTCACACATGCAGCTTCAGAAAACAAACAACCTGTTGACTATACACAAGTGGCACAAACATCACAGCACTGAATGAATAAAAGTTTTTATTTTCACTGAACAAATAAGGGACGGAGGATTAACAAAAAAAAAGCTAGAAAAAAATCTTGGCCTCCCACAACTGTGCCTAGATCACACAATACAAAAGGGGATGTGTGTAGCATACTTAAAGGGAATTTTTTTTACTAAAAAAACTGCACACAGAGGTAAAAAAAACTTGTGGACACTTGTATTCAGTTCACAGCACCATCACACATATTTCAAAAGCAACGAATTCATGACAAAAAGAGAAATGAGATCAGAACAAACTGAACCTTGACCCTTATAATCGAACACAGCAATATCTAGAAACATACATATAAGTGATTATGCATGGTTACTAAAAAATATCGGCTTAACATCAGTGTCGGCTTTTCATAAGTGGGGCTGTATTTGTTTGATTACTGGGGTTAATAGTCCTGTTTCACAGTGCCCACTTTCTTTAAACAGACTGGTTTAAGTCAGACTGGTTAAGTCAGACTGGTTAGATGGGAAGAACCTAGAATAACAGCTGACACTAAAGGTTAGCACAGCTATGTACACAGCATGAAAAGCTATCAAACTGGTTCCCACATTGTACAATAGAATTTGTAGCTGTAACAGTAACAGTCTTTTTTTTTTTGCCGACCCAAAAAACATGCGATACTCGCCTTTGGTGCAATGAGAGATCAATATCTTGATAGGAGGTAGATAATTGCCCATACATTTTGTTCGCCTGATGCACGTGTCAAAAGTGCCTTCTAGTAATTTCAAGGTGTGATCAAAATCAACAAGGTTCTTATGAAGCAAAAGTAGCTTGGTTCGAGAAATTTTAGTGTTAACCATTGCAAGGACAACAGCCCTAATTTGCATAACTTGAAGGATGATTAGTTTTAAGCATCATGAATTCATTACAAATAGATGTACAAAGCAACAATTTTAAATGTCACTACACATAAAAGCGTTTTTAAATAAAACAATCTTTTTTTCTTCTCTTTCAGGAAGTATCGTTACGTTGCATACCGGCAATTTGCAAGATGGATTTGGGGAAGACTGCGGAAAGGAGAAAGGAAGGTCATACCATCTTGTGCAGTTTGGATGATAAGAAAAATGTTTCCATCGGAATCGTATACAGGATTCAAATATCCTGAACTTTAAGGTTGAAGGCCTCACCAAAGAGGAGGAGCATGATTGTACATTTGTTTCCCTGCCACTCCAGCCTTTTGCTCAAATGAATGCTAGCACAATTCACTACAATAAGGACAATAAATTTTGAACAGTTGCATCCTCGCATACTTTTTCCGGCATAGATTCACCTACACAGTACAAAATTTCCACCAATTTCATTTTTGAGGTGCACACCACTCAAAGATCATTTTGAAATAAAAATACACGGCTGAGAAAATGTAGTTCTAAAAGTTCTTAAAACAATGAACAGGCAGATTAAAGGGACCCTGCAACACTGTCTTCAACCTTTTTTGAAATCTTAAATGCTTGCAGAATTTAGTCACCCAACACACCAAGTACTTAGATTAGGGGGTCGCTAAGTACCTCCGCCAAAAATAACTGCTCATGCCCATCGGATAACTTGTAAACTCGCTAAAAAGATTTTCTCTTTCCCAGTCTTGACGTCCTTCGACTGCTTGAATTACGTCATTAAAGCCATGTAGCGGCTGTTGGCCGGTTTTCCTTCAGTCGCGGCAATGAACGCTTTTCGATAGCAACTTTAAAAAAGTCACAAAAACAAAGCAGCAATGAAAGGCGTATGTGGTGCGACGAGCAAATCACACAGTTCTGCTCCATACTGGCGATAACTATAGCTTTTGCAGTGGTTCCAGACACAAAGGAAGGAGTGAAAGCCCTTATCGAAGGTGTTGAAGGGTCCGTTTAGCGCTAAGTGGCTAAAGCATGATGCTGAGCACAAGGACGTGGGTTTGATCAGGGTTGCGGCAGGCCAATGCTTCTTGTTAATTTTGATGAACCTCCTCCTAGTCACAGTGGCTAAGGGCACGCAAAAGATTTCTCCTCTCACTGCTTCTCTGCCCTTCTCCAGCACGCCCAGAGGTGCGCTTGAGGTACAATGAAAGGAAAGGTGGGAGGGCTCGCACTTGCATCATAGTGTAGTAGTACAGGTCCCTTTTTAAAGTTCCTTCAAGTTGTTACATGGTTGCGGCATTTCCTGTACAGCTTCTGAAACACTAGAAGCATACACTACAGCTACGGCAGACAAGACTGTGCCAGGCCACACTGTAATAATCCAAGTACACTGCAAAGCCTTCTACTGAAGAGCTGCAATGTGTGACAGTTGGCACATTTAAAAAGCAACTCTCTCTTTCTGTAAGACCTAAATGTAGACTGTGAACAAGGCCATACTGGTCCTAACTACCGCAGAAACTAATCATTTTAGCTGAGGACCAAAATTTCACAACCCACCTCAGTGGCTAAGGCATTGTGTTGCTGAGCACGAGGACATGGGTTCGATTCCCTGCCGCAGCGGCCACTTTTCTGATGGAGGCAAAAAGCAAAAATGCTTGTGTGTACGCGCTTTCGGCTCACGTTAAAGATCCCCAGCTGGTCAAAAGTAATCCGGAGCCCTCCCCTACGGCACGCCTCATCGCCTGCGTTGCGTCGGTGCGTTAAACCCTACAATCAAATCACCGAAATTTTACAGAGCTTTTGATTACTCAAAGGTATTATGAATGATCCAGAAATTTCACACAACACAGCACCATGCCTGGAATAGTCAACCGCAATGACAGGTTGAGAACGAAAGAAAGGCTCACACCGGTCACTTCACCAAGCTGCACAACCACTTTGCATGGCTTGACATAGCGGACGTAGAACACTGAAGTTGAAAAGAATATTCATGAAGAGGCACACACCAATCACTTCACATCACAGTCGTTTTGTCCCACTGCACTCCACCGCCAACATTCACATACCCCTGCACACGTCATCACACGTCACTTCTTTCCCCATCATCAAGGTCTGGCATCTGCTTAGAAAAGCGGGATCTGTATGCACAGACGAGATCTGCAGTTGTTTGTCTTGGTCCGTTCAGGCTGGTCATAGGTGCAGGATCATCACTGTGAGGTGGTCCACTCCTTTGGGCTTGCCGGAATGATGGGGTTTCCTCACACACATCCAGCATTTCATGCACCAGTTTGCGAACATACCCTGTGGAGGAAACTTCTATTAGAAGATGTTTGCGCAAAAAATAGTATACTAACCGTAGGTTGGCGGCGTCTTGACCAGGCCCACAACCTCTTTGCCCGGTTGCGCTCTAGGGTTCTTCCGCTTATATTTGCCGTTCCCATCCTTTGTAGCAGCATGGGACCGGTTGGAGTTTTCATTCTGGTGCAAGGCTGCCAGCTGTGTCCTAAAACCAGATAGTTGGCAAACACGATATTGTCACACTTATACTGCAAGGGCTGCTTTCTATAATATTCACAAACTAGGTGATCATTTTACCTTGCCCGCATTGTTCTGGGGGTGTACCCAACTGACTTTGGAGCAAACTTTATCAGAAGGCTGTGGTACGACTCCAGACTGGACGTCTGGCCAGTGGCTGAAAGCTTCTCCATGTCTCGCAGCAGCAAGTTGTTTGTCGCCACCGCAACAAGCCGTGCATAGGCAGGAGTACCTAGTGGTATACAGCCTTTGGTAAGTCATACAGACACGACTGCTAAAGAATGCAGAGCCTACCTGGCATGAGCCATTTGCCATCTGGCAGTTCGTCATGCAGGCACCTGGAGTACGGCTTGTCGTGGCCATCGTGAACATTGATGACATGGTTCAGCATGCCTGAAAAATTAGTTTTCAGGAACGTGATGTGTTACCAAATGTCCATGTAGCCAAGAAGCAATGCTGTTGCGTACCTTCTACTATGAATGTGTGGTCAGTCATAACTCCTGCTAACGCACAGCTGTAAGAAACCTTAGTGTACAGCAATCACCTAATTTCAACCCACCTGGGCATCTTCGACTTGTGCCACAATTTAAACCCATGGCCATACGCACTTTGGGCACCCACCAGAAATAGTCGCCACGGTAGATCAAACCCACATCTTCATACTCAGCAGCTAAACACCTTAAAGGACCCCTGCAACGCTTTTTTAGCTACTTTTCAGGCTTTGCATATGTTCTTCATGTTATGCGGAAATGGACATAAAAAGAATTTTCAAGGTCCATGCAGAAATGAAAAAGTTATTCCATGTTTAAATTTAAAAATACAAGCAAATGCAAGGTTGCTCTCTCTTTCTCGCTCGAAAACCAGGGACTGCTGCCCACTTCCCTCTCTCCCCAAAGACAATGCATCGTGGGAACAATGAGAGCAGCAAAAAACACCGCTTTCCGGAAGTTTTGAGGCCACGGTTGTCTTTCCTGAGAAGCTCCTTTCTACGCTTCTTGATGGCATCGTTCGGCTGCACCGCGACAACCATGCCAATGCAGTGCTGACGGGTAGAAAATTGAGACTGCTAAAATGGCCTGCCCATCGCCGCGTTGTTGTGTGTTACTGGGCTTACTTTTCTTAACTCTACGATATTTTTCAAGCTATTTTCGGTTAAGAGCAAAGCTGTTCATAACATGACTTCGTTTGAAGAATGCCACAAGTGATTCACAGTGTGAAGTGTGTGCACTGCCTTGCTGCTGAGCCTTGACGTGAACTCCACTTGTGGATTCACAGAAGGGCAAGAAACAGTCGCATATACTGGTTAAAAAACGAAAACTTGTGAAATGCTGTACGGGCCTGGAGAAGCACCCCTCCTCTAATTTTTTTTTCTCTCCACTTCTCCCGAGCACACTGCTGTGCTGAAAGAGTTGTAAAAAAAGAGAAGCAACAGCAGGACCACAATATGTGGGAAGATAAATGCGGGGGACAGGAGACTGTCGAATTGCTTCCAGTTTTTTAGCATCTACATCCTTCAGACCACGAAGTATACATTAGCCACAAGAAAGAGCTGTAACAAGAAGCAACAACCAAAAAAACTATAAGAGCTAAAAATATGATGTGCACAAAAATGGTGATGATTCTTTAGCCTGTTGATAGTTTTCCTGTCAAGTGAACTGTTTAGTTAGCAGTCAGGGCGTAACAGTTCGTTAGCAGTCTTGCGTAGCAGCAGAACAATTTTATGTTAAAATGAAGGAACAGAAACAAGCAACAAATGGTGTCAGCACTAGACAGTGGGAGACTTCCCAACTCCATTTTCTGATAAAAAATTTCTAGAATTTGTTCACTCACTTTTCCAAATGGCCACCACCAGCTTTCCATCTCCTTTGCTGATGGCCACACACCAGTACAAGTGGTTCACAATGGGCCCAACCCAGTCTCGCAGGGGAGCACATGAGGCACGCTTGCACTCAGCCGAAAGCTTTTTCTTCAGCCCTGCATTCAAATTGTTCATCATAACAAAGCAATTATCAACACTTGGGTGCCACGAAAGTTCAAGGAAGTCTTGTCAAACTGACCTTTTGCAACGTGCCAAATGTCGAACTTGTGCTCCGTGTCGGGTTCATGTAGCCTCATGTGCTTCTTGATACCCGGGTGTCGGTCAGTAGTCAGTGACGCAACCGTGATGCCGCGTCCCTTGAGTTCCTGGAGGCCTTTGACAAGGCCATATTTCTCCATGGATGGACTACTTTTGACTTGTTCGTTCTGAAAGTTACACATCCAAGTATGCACTCTGTCAGCATACAAGGACAGAGCTTATTTCATGGGTAAAAAATCAAAAACAAAACAAACTTGCCTCCCCTAGCTGTACTTGAACAAAATGGACGACCTTGCTAGATGATACGTCCATAAACGTGTAGGTCATATACTTAGCAGAAAAACCTGGCGAGTCGCATCGTCCATCACCAGCCAAATCTATTGGCCCTTTCAGCTGAGACACCAGTGCCTCCTGCTGGGCCTCCCACACCTAAAAAAGCACAGTGAAATGTCGGTGAATGCCCAGTAGTACCAAGGTGGCACGATAGCAATTTGAAGTTTTTTCTTTAAGCCCTAAACATAATTTGCATTTCAGTAAATATGCATATTGCCCTGAACATGTTACACGCAAGTTTCGCCAAACCACGAAGTTTCCTCCCCAAGGTATCTCTCCCTTACAATGCACTCCTGTGTAGCACAAGGCAACATAGTTCTGCACTTTTGAAACATCCTAGAAAGAGGCTGCACAAAAATCTTGCAACTATAACATGTGCATTTTAGTTTACCACAGTCACCCGTGCAGACTTGGTAAGACATGTGCAAGGACTATGCTGAAATGAAATGCACATCTTACCGTGCCAGGGTTTTTGTCCGCAGACACCTTGCCGATGGCAAATGGCAACACTGTTATTCAGGATTGATATTGAGTTACTGATAAATTTTAATGAGTTCTGTGTAAAATGATGCAGTCTCTGTTACGTACACGCTGAATGGAGGGCTGGAAGAGTACACTTTGGTAGAGGTAGAAGGTGCGGGTTGCTGGGACCGTAATTTTGGCGTCTTGAAGCAAGCGCAGGACTTTTTCAGGGCCAGCACCTGAAAAGCTGATGGCCGCACACAGCAGCAGATTTCCAGCTGCTCTGTTGTTAATGAGAGGCTGGCTGGCCCACGTTGCAGTGTGCTGCTCACGGCAAACTGTGCTCACTTCAAGCAGAGACCCAGTGGTCTTCACTCCAACAATCTTTAGAGGCGACCTGCACTGTTCGCACCACCTGAAGAGCTTCATTAGCTTGCTCTCGAATACAATAAACTGCCTCTCTGAGGCGACTGGCAATGCGGGAGGATCTGGTTCCCTGTGAAAAAGGCAGCATACCACCCACTATGTATGAGTAAAAAATACTGAAGTGAATGTCTACAATAACATGCATGATGATACGTTAGAGTAATTATAGGGTGGTTAGAATGACTGGGGAGGAAAAATCTTGAAACAAGTCCTTACATGAACGACTCATCGTCATGAGGATCGTACGTGACGTCAGCACTTGCCCTGCCTGTTGGAATGGGTGTTGAGCGCCCAAGTGGTGATGATGGTGCGGAAAGGTTCAGGCTTGATGCTTCTAGCTCGTCACCTTGGAACTCACTTTGGTCAGCAACAGTGCTGCCACCCAATGACCAACAAGCCTCCGTCTGAGAATCCTGAGACCTCAGTGCTTTGATGCGAAAGCTTGTTTGCACACCTGAAATTAAATACTAGTTCAAGTATACTTTCAAAGCAATGCAAATGTGTCGCTTTGAACTAATTGTACGGCTAGAGGATGCAGCAGAACACATTGCACAAAAAAGGAATACAGGCACAGTCATTTGGTTTCTTTAATGGACTGTGCAAATTGCACTGAAAAATTACGGGAACGCTGGCATTCCTGCGCAAGAAGCATGCGCTCTGGGCTTCATGAACATGTTTCCAATGCAAAAAAAGCAAAACCACTCGTGTCGATTTTTGAGGGCATGATAAATATTCTACAGGTGATTGAAATTATTTCTTAACTTACCAGTGCATGACACCTCACAGCTACAACGCAGTTTGAGAATGTTACAAAAAATATATTTAGGAAGCCTAGTGCAAACTCCCACCGCTCAGCAAGCACACACTCACCAAGTATCGCCTGTATAACAATACTAAAAAGTAGGAAGTAGCAACATCTCACCGATTGTCTGTGTCCTTCCCAAGACAGGAGGGTCAGTCTGGGTTGCCACACTCCTTGTTGTAAAGTAGTCGTGGTCTGACACCGGCCCGTCACAATGCTGTAAAGCAGTGGAATTAACATGTTGCTATTGTGTTTATAAAAGCAATTTCCTAATGTATGTCGATGTAAGAGTATTGTGATAAAAACATTCACCATACCTCAGTACTGCACTGTAATCCCACGTCTGCACAGTCTTTACTTAGGACCACGGTAGCTGGGGCTGAACTAGCCTCAACATTTGCCGCCACTTCCACTGCAAAGGTGCCCTCCTGAAAGGTCAGGGGAGGCATGGTTTTATACATTGCACTTCTGAAGGTCTGTTTCTCATGCGAAACGAGTAAAAAAACTTGCCTGGTAACATAATACAGGTGGAAGAGGTTCCAGGCGGTTTCCATCATTGCAAGCTGCGTGCTCGAGCACCACTGCGTCATCCTGCAAAAATGAACAATGTGGCAATGAAAGTTGTCAGCTGCGTTCTGGAAACACTTTTTTCATTTATACCCCCAAAAATTGTCTACTTTCCAACATTGCACTCGCCACATTTATGTACCGGTCAGTTTTGGTTTCGAATTTAGAGCAGAAAAGTTTCGCTCGAACGCTACCCAAATTTGGTCAGTTTTTTTTTTTTTTTTCTGGTACCATTCTTAATTCCAAGACACTGACTGCGCAGTGGTGCAGGCCTAAGCGCCGGCTAAGATCACCGTAAGAACCTACTTGGTTCATGCCTTACGTTACCTATGCTCAATCTTTTGCGAGCGCACTGCGTTTGCACCGTTGCTTGCTCGACATTGCACTGTTAACACGCAAGAGCGCTCACAAACGCCGTGTTTTCAGCAAGCTCTGACTTCACAAAATAGAATGGTGAAGGAATTTCAAAAGGCTGTGTCTAGCGTTCCGTCCAGACGGAACGGCAACTCTCACTAAAGTTCCGTCCAGAGGAAACACAAGTCGCGTTGAGAGCAGTCTTTCTTGATTTTTACCTAACCGGCCAAACCGCTACCGCTCACTGACTAGCCAGAATCACTGATAATTATTAATCATTATTAATAAGTACAGATGATACAGATCCAGACGGATCTCAAAGCCGCCACCCGACGCCCGCTTCACAATAATTAAGCGAGAGCAGTCGGTCTTGATTTTTACCCAACCGGTCAAACAGCTTCCGCTCACTGACTAGCCGGAGTCACTTAATTATTAATCACTGGTAATAATTACAGGAGATCAGGCGTAACTGGTGATGACGTCGGCCTTGGCTCCAGTGAGCGGGAGCGGTTCGGCCGCTTGAGTAAAAAACCAAGACCGACTGCTCTCATCGCGTGAATTGCCAAGCGAGCGTGAAGTATATCTATTACAAAACGCTAAACACGACAGAAAAAAAAAAGAAAAAAAAGAAGTTGCAAGAATCGAACCAGGGACTACAGCGTCCGTAAACAGCGGCGGAACCGCTACACCAAATCCCAGGACGAGAAAAGGCGGCTAATCGGCTGATTTTGATTTGGCGTTCAGTCAGACTGGACGGAACTTTAGCAGTTTTTGGCGTTCGTCTAGACGGAACGCCAGACACTTCCATTTGAAAAGGACATAGCACGCACACAGATGCGACAAGGGGGAGAAATTTCACGTCGCACTCACCTCAATGTCACCTCTCATCCGTTCATCGGTAGTGTCCAACAACGTGCGGAGACACGCGCTGGACACAGGCACTGCGTCATTATGAAGCCGCCGTCGCTTGTAGCCAGCTCCTTCCCAGGCCTCTGGTACCGCGGAACTAACAAAAGAGTCCGACTCGAAATGTTGCGAGCATATCTGTTGTCGCAGTGGCTTTTCAAGGCCAAGGGCTTCCAGCCAAAGTTTCCGTCGTTCGACAGAAGTCGGAAACCTGTGATAAGACACGCTGCCGGCGCCCTCACTCACACAACCAGGTACTGCGCACTTTCTTTTGCTTGCCATGGCAAGAACAGGTTCACAAACGCATGTTGAAACTGCAAGCACAGGCGAGGAAAAACGAGCGCGAAAGATGCTCGCGGCGGTGCGTCAGGCTCGTCGTCACAGAACAGGCAGGATGGCGTCGTCGGCGTTGTGCACCATTCCTCCATGTTGTGCACCGTGTGCAAAAAATGTGGAGGTGGAAACGCACAAGCGCTTGAAGTGGGGAAACAGTTTGTGCCCTCTATCGCCACTTTTATTCAGTTATTTTCTATTCCGGGTTCATAGTAACTTTGTTGTGGTTGTTTCAAAATTGCAAAGGAAAACAAGTTGCTATTAAGGTTTGTTTGGTAAACACAATGGCGCTAGACAAAATATTTCAAAGTTAACCAATCGCGGGGCGCCCGCCCTTCGTCGTCATATCCCCTGGCTTCGGGTGTGACGTCGCGAGCGGCGCGTTTGCCTGCATTTTTGAAATTAAAAATTGAATAACTCTTTTATTTCTGCACCAATCTCGATAATTCTTTTTGCGCCTATCTGTTCACGACACGAAGAAACGATTTACTGGCAGAAAAGCACCCACAAAAAAAGCGTTGCAGGGGTCCTTTAAGTATCTCAGTCTGCGAAACGCAATTCTGGTTGTCGTTGTCAGGCCCGGAAAATTGCCGCCGCTGATGTAAGAGCGATTAAAAATTGCTCGATGCTATTCAGTCTGCTCACGTGCTCTGAAAGCGAAAGCCTGCCGATACTTATTCACAACCTCACTCTACATCGTACTTCCATTCCTTTCTTCCCCGTTTTTTCTTTGTCGTTTGGCGCCTATGCGGTAAGCTAAAGCAGCTCTGCGGTCTTTTGTCCCTACCCTCATAAAAATTTTTACCAACATTGAATTCAATGTTTGTTTACAAAAGTCGACAAAAGCTACCAACATTGAGTAGACTGTCTACTTACTGTCTGTAGACCTCCTAGCAACGGCCTACCAACTTTTTGTCAACCATTGGCCACCGTGTTTGAATTGAAACATTTCTGTAAACTTTCTACAGAAACTTTTCTGTAGACTTTATACTCAATCGCTGTTGCTAACCGAAGCGTTCTTGACGGGATATTCAAAATGTGATGCAGTGGGAAAATCCGACCATTCGTAGACCGGGCTGTAAATACAGCTTAATTGAAGGTCGTCATTATTTCTCTCTAAAAGATCGTGTAGTGGCAGCAAAAATGAAAAAAGGAAAAGGAAACAGCAACAGGTTAGGCTAATCGGCTTCTTCAAAGGATAAACGTTCACATTTTTAGGCATACATGTACACGCTCACTTTCTGAAATGCAACATAACAACACAACCCCACCTCAGAAGCATACAACAGCAGAAGAAACACAAACGCAACGAAGCACGACATGGTCACCGCACATTTTTCAGCAGTGCATTTCATGTATATATAGCCGCCACCCGCGGCATGCCGATGCCGCGGTGAGGCGTGCCTCTTATTGCATTTTTACAAAACTGCGCGTTATTATTTCCAAAATACAATACTGGGAAACACTGGGACGTAAACGATTGCACATATCTTCTTGTTTACTTTATAGTTGCAAGCTGTAACCAAACAAAACGGAAAACTGGAATGGGTTGCAAGAAAGCCCGGAGCCGGCACGCGCGCCGCGTGTTCGCTTGCCTCCGGTGATTGACGCGTTTCTCCCGGAGGTACGCAAAGAGGGAGGGGCGCCGGTGGCGGTTGGTAGAGAGCGGCCAAAGCATCTTCGCCAGCCGGATTAGGTTAGCATACCGGGCGATTTTCGATTATCGTCGTTGTTAGAGGCGCGTCCAGCAGTCTGTCGCGAAATATTTACGCAAATAATTCGTTCCTTCCAACCATGTAGCACTTAGCTTGCGTAAATCAAAACACAGTGACGAGCGGTTGCGAGTGGTTGATGCCGCTGGCTGGCGCTTGTTTGGAACCGCTGAAAAGCCATGTTTATCAGCGTGAAGAGTGAAAGCAAGCAAGTCGTGAAGGACCAACCCGTGCGGCTGAGGGACGAACTGGTTGTTCCGCGGGAGAAACTGTGCGGCTCGAGGTACGAACAGTGAATTCGAAAACAGCGCAAAAAGACGGGACAAGGCTTGTCCTGTCTTCTTGCGCTGTTTTCGAATTCAGTAGTATGCACCGACTAGCCCAAACCACCGTTCTAACCAACAGGAGAAGTTGCTCCCTTTTGCTACTTTTTTGTTTCTTGGAGTGCACAAGTGTGAAGATACATGAAGAGAGAGAGGGAGAGAGAAAGATTCGTGTGTGTGCGAGCGCGTGTGGGCGTGTGTTTGTTGGTTCAAAACCTGATTTAAACGAAGTAACGTAATTTGGTTAAAGTCAAGTAAATAGTTTGTCTCCAAATATTGTGAACCTGTCCAGGTATTTAGAAAAAACCAACAAGAATTAATTCTAATCGGACTCCGGGACGAAGGAATCAGATGTTTGCGTTGAATTCAACTTGCGACAAAGCGTCTGAAAACATCTTCAGTGGTCATCCTACAGAAGCCCGTCAATAGACAAATGTCAACATAAATTAGACAGACTTTCTATATACCACCGTCAACAGACAAATGTCAACGTAAATTAAGTAGACTTTGTATATACAACAGTCAACAGACGAGTGTCAACATATATTCAACAGACATTTTACAGACAACTGTCAATAGAATGTAAGAGTATGTAGGATAGCAATAAAGTTGGTAGGATGTCAACAGAACGTCTACAGAATGTAAAGAAGCATTTTTGTAGGGTATGCAGGAAAACTTTCAACAGTGTTTACGGGCTGAACAAGCTGCGCGTAAATGACAAGACAATGAGGGAGCGACAGGACGGGTGCAGACTCACAACTAGCTTTATTGAAAAAACTAACATAACTATATACCATTGTAGCGGCCACTTCGCCATCGACTGCAAGCGCCCACCATCACCATCATTGGCCGCTGGCTCCATCGTCAGCAGCGCGTGGCCTCGAGAGGCACGGACGAGTCACGCGAGACAGAACATCATGGCTTCCGCGCTTCTCGGCCGCACTCCACGGGCGCTCTCCGATTCTCGGGCCCATGTTGTCGTCCCCAGGCAACTGTGAATAAATGTGGGCTAGGCCTCACCACTTCATTCGGCCGCCTACATAAGTGGTGGCCCGGACGTCGGCAGCATGGAGCCCCGCTGCGCCTACAATTTGGTGACCCGGACAAGCGGCTTCGCCATGCCTTCACAACGCTGTCTCCCCAGCCACAACGCGGACGACGGCACGCGAAGAACGTTCCCCGCCCTCCAAGACTTTCCCTTGCTTATTCCGTTTGACTCCATCACAAACCCCGCTGCATGGTTCGTCATCCTGGACAGCCATTTTTATGTGAATGACACATGGTCCTCGGAAATCAGGTACGTCGTAACATTACAGAAGCTACCTGCTGACCTCATTGAGCAGATCCAGCTGCCGACCTCAGGCCCCAGTGCGTATGACGACTCAAAAGACACTGTCCCTGTCCTCAACAACTACGGCATGAAAACCCGGCAGACGACAATCCCAACACAACCTGCAGCCGTTATCAGCCTGCTCACAGCGACCGCGTTGCCGTGCAGCAACGATGCCATGACAACGATGGCCCCATCATGCCTCACGGACCACACCGATGCGGTAGCATGTAGAGCAGACTGTGCCCCCCACCCCTGCAGCAGCTTGTCCACCACCGCAGCTGCTCTGCCTCCACGCCCTGCTGAACCACGGGGGTGGAGTTTTAGGCAACCGCATTTACTACCTTTCGTGAAAGCGGCTCCCGTCGACCCAAGTGCAATTTCCGCAACCACTGCACCATTTCCGTCGACACAGCTGGAGGCATCAGTCGAAGAAGTCGCTTCACGACGCATGCCGACCATCTGTGAGGTGTCGGACGCGTCTACTCCAGCTCCACTGCAGTCGCTGCATAGTACGCTCGAGAAGCACACTGGTACTCGTTACCGGTGACGGTAAAAACCCATCCTCCGAAGAGCTGCTACCCCAGTCCCGTGTGACCAGCCGTTGCAACAAAGCCGACATCAATGTCTGTGTCACAGACAACCCTCTGGCCCACACAACACACCCCGGACACACGACTCTAAGGTGCAGCTCTAACGGGACCAGCATGGCTGAGTGGACGCAAAGTTCACGAGACACAAGTCCTGTACCTTCAACGGACCAGCCACATGGTCAATCTGATAACAACAAACCATCTCCGCCGTTGAAGGGTTGTCAACCAGCAGTCACGAGCGCCGTCAAGCCTAAACGTCGGCCGCAGACGTGGCAAGCACCGACCACGACGACCGCCTCCTACGAGGGCGAAATGCCAAGTAAACCGTTTGCTCCGGCCACGCCGACGCCCATGGTCCCTGCGATGGACGCGTCATCTGTTCTGCCCGAGTCATCGCCTACTTCTGGCGACATCCCCACCACGCGCCCGCAGAGAAAATCCTCGGCGTCACTTCCAGATTCCGCGTAATGCATACGCATCGATCCTGCGCCCAGCTCTATCCCCTGAACTTCCACTTGAACAGCTCAGGCGTGCTGCTGATTGACGGGCGCACTCACGTCGGGGAACGCTACATTCACTGCGCCCAGCCTTTCAGACCCGTCCCATCATCTGCATAAATTTGGACATTCGCGGCGGCCTTACAGCGGACCAGCCGATTTGTGCTGAAGTACGTCTGCTACTTCCATCTCAGCCCAGACCACCGGAGACTCCACGACGCTCCGGGAGCCCTCATGAATACGACTTGGACTGTCCCCGGACGCTATTACGAAAGTGTCCTGAACCAACCTTAACATCTGGATACTCTTTGACTCGGACTCCTTAAGGAACTTTGACCGCGGGCACACCTTGTACATATACGTACCTACCCTGTCATGTCCCGATCACCTTGTATATAGTTTCCCTAGCTAGATAGTTGCTAAGTTGTTTTCTTTTATCGCCCTCCGCGCTAGGGGGGGGGGGGGCTCTGTAGCGGCCACTTCGCCATCGACTGCAAGCTCCCACCATCACCATCATTGGCCGCTGCCTCCATTGTCAGCAGCGCGTGGCCTCGAGAGGCACGACGAGTCACGCGAGACAGAACATCATGGCTTCTGCGCTTCTCGGCCGCACTCCATGGGCGCTCTCCGATTCTCGGGCCCATGTTGTCGTCCCCAGGCAACTGTGAATAAATGTGGGCTAGGCCTCACCACTTAATTCGGCCGCCTACATATTTGGTGGCCCGGACGTCTGCAGCATGGCACCCCGCTTTGCCTACACGATCTACTGCACATGCGCACAAAGCAACCAGTTTCCGCTCGTTTGTTTTCAATGCACCACCATGCTCAACGTAACACATGCTCGCTCACAATTTCAGTTGTTTTTACGAATAAAAGAGGCTCCTACCAACTCGTGGGCGACTGGTTCCCAGCGTCTGCTCAGTACTTCTGTTTCATTCAAGAGCGGCTGACATGGTCTGTCCTCACAGACAAAACAATGGTGTGCAAGATGCGACCCATTTTTCTTTTTCATTGATAGCTGGTGTTACATGTATATATATATATATATATATATATATATATATATATATATATATATATATATATATATATATATATATATATATATATAGAAAGAAATTCCGGCAGTCTACAACGCCAAAGAAGGCATAGGAGAATGGTTAGACTATTTTTTACCGTTAGTGACGTCACATTATTATTTTTTTTTCTTAATTACGTAAAAAAGAAAGAAAGAAAAACACGCGCCCAGAGTGGGGACCGAACCCACGCCTTTCGATTAGATCTCGAATGCCTTACCAATTCGGCTATCTGGGCGACTGTGTTCTCCTTCACTTTCTGCGGTATTTATATTTACTACAACTGTATCTGACGATTGAGGGTGGTAGCCAGCGCCTCTCAGACTACACGGGGAGAAGGGGACCTTCTTTTCAACCACTGGGGCGTGATGCAAACGTCTACAGCCTGTCATAAGCGGGTAACTGGCGGGAAACTCTCTTATGCTACCTTGGCATCAAGGCTGCCAGAACCGAGGCCCTCGCTAAGCTTTCGCATGATAATAGCGTTTGGAAAATGAGGGGCTCGTTAGGAAATACAGAAAGAAATGCCGGCAGTCTACAACGCCAAAGAAGGCATAGGGAAATGGTTAGACTATTTTGTACCGTTAGTGACGTTACATTATTATTTTTTTTATTAATTACGTAAGAAAGAAAGAAAGAAAAACACGCGCCCAGAGTGGGGACCGAACCCACGCCTTTCGATTGGTCTCGAATGCCTTACCAATTCGGCTATCTGGGCGACTGTATTCTCCTTCACTTTCGGCGGTATTTATATTTACTACAACTGTATCTGATTGATTGTGGGGTTTAACACGCCGACGCAACGCAGGCGATGAGGCGCGCCGTAGTGGAGGGCTCCGGATTAATTTTGACCACCTGGGGATCTTTATCGTGCGCCGAAATCTCGTACACACGGGCGTTTTTGCTTTTCGCCTCCATCAGAATACAACTGTATCTACAATGTACTACAACTGTAGATATATATATATATATATATATATATATATATATATATATATATATATATATATATATATATATATATATATATATATATATATATATATATATATATATATATATATATATATTTATATATATATATATATATTGTAAAGCCACGAAGCTTTGCGAAAGAGAAGCTGCAAGCGCATTCAGCGGCCAATCCACCATCAGAACAGCGAGCACGGCGGCCGACTGGAAGCGAAGGAAGAAGCAGCGCGGAGCTCGTTCGGCCGGAAAATAAACATGGCGTCGTAGGCATCGGACGTTCGTTCATTTCAAGTGGCGCAGCCGACACCCCTTCAAGCCCCGAGGCGACCCAGCCTCCAGACCTGCTCTCCCTGGCGGCGATCCAGCCGCAGGGACGGCCCTCAGCAGCGGCGAAGGCCTGGTACGCCTTCCAGCCCTGCTGCCCGAGTTCATCAGTGGGGCCACGGTCTCAGCACGAGCAGCGAACGGAGGTAACACCCAACACCTAGGCGATCCAGCCCTGGGCGTGGCTTTCGAAGCGGACGACGTCTTCTGGACTCGCCACGGCTTCCACCGTTCGCGCCGTGATTTCTGTCGTCTTTAGATTTTCCGCCGACAGTGACCTACCCTTACAATGACGATCGCTGTTGTGAAATCGGGCCACCATTCTTGGGCTGTCCAGGCCCTCACAGAGATGTGTGAGCAGCTTCGGGACGTCCTTCCTAGCCCGTTCCCGTCGCCCACCGACACGGTCGTCCCGGTTTTCCGAGGTTTTCAGGACGATGCTGTTTGCTGGATAAAGCTAATCGACGCCCTTGCTACTCACCACGCCTGGCCTGACCACACCAAGTCGTTATTTGCAAACGAACGCCTGCGCGATGCTGCTCGAGCATGGCACCTGTATGAAGGTCACTCCCATGCCTCCTGGGAAAGCTGGAGTCGAGCGTTAATCGCTGCATTCGGCAACTGGACTTCCAGCTATGACGCTCGCTTCATGAAAATGCGTGCCCGTCGCCAAGGCCCTGGCGAAAACGTGATGCCCTACATCTACGAAAAGCTGCGCCTGCTCGCAGACTGTGACTTCACCTGGGTGTCTCCTTTTACGAGACAGTGTATCATAGATGGCCTGTCCGACACCGTTCATGCTGCAGTCCTGACCTCGGAGCCGCCGGAAGAGAGCCCTCAAGCGTTCATCCGCCTGGCAGCAGCATTGCAGCAGAGCACCGCCCGGTGGTCACCGCAGCTTTCCGTGCAAACGTCGGCGCAGTCCTTGGAATGGTCTGCTGGCTTTGAACCGGAGGCGAGCAATACGTCACAAAAGGCTGAGGACGGGACTACCGCTACGTCTCTGATCGTCACTGAGGACGACGCCCTGCATCCCAAGTCTCCCTACCAAGCCAGTGACCCGCCGATTGTTCCCTGCGTGCATCAGCAGGCTAGTCTTCTCCGTGAGCCACCTTTGACTTACGTCGGGTCGGAGAAGTGTGCGATGCCAGAGGGCCAATCACTACCGTCTCTCAACCCCAGTCCGCCGGAGCAGCGGCCCGTTGCGCCGATACTCACGTCCGTCGTCCCGACTCCAGTATGCCAGGGCGGATCCTACCACTTTGCTGGCATATCAACGCTCCCACTCTCGAACGAGGACAACATGACGCCCGGAAGTTCCCTGGAGCACTTCAACACCACCCTGGTGACGGCGGAAGATCACCTGGCATCCACAATGACGTGCTACTCCAACAACCTCACTGAGTGCTTGTTGTCCCCACAAGAACGCGACAAGACAACTGAAATGGCTCAACCCGATGAAGCTGAACAAAAAGACATTCCAGGAAAACCTACGAAGCAGCGAAAGATCCCACTGGATGAAGAAAAGAATGAAGCACAGGAGCATGCACCTGTCAAAAACCAGCACGTTTCGGCGGCAGTTGCTGAAGCCGACGACGACGAACTTGCAGGAGGCAAGAACGCTGAAGCAAATGCAGAATCACTCACCAAGAAAAAAACAGAACAAGACAATAGCCGCGGGACAAGCCCACAAAACATGACAACGGAAAGCATATCTCCGGAGCAAGCTGGAAAGGAAGACACGAAGCGGAACGTGAGACATTTCCACCAAGGACGGACGTACAACAGTCTCTTCCGCCGTTCGTATGCCGAGCTTTATGCCAACCTTAGAGTCAAAGTCAAGGACCCACACCAAGAGGTCGTTGGTGCTCGCCATCGCAGTGTGGCCGAGTGTAAAGGCACGAAGCTTTGCGAAAGAGAAGCTGCAAGCGCATTCAGCGGCCGATCCACCATTAGAGCAGCGAGGACGGCGGCCGACTGCAAGCGAAGGAAGAAGCAGCGCGGAGCTCGTTCGGCCGGAGAATAAACCTGGCGTCGTAGGCATCGGACGTTCGTTCATTACTATATATATATATATATATATATATATATATATATATATATATAATATATATATATATATATATATATATATATATATATATATATATATATATATATATATATATATATATATATATATATATATATATATATATAACACACAAATAAGAGATAAGAGTTCGCAGTGCAGACAACCTCGGAAAGCAAAGGGCAGGTTATGGTAGGTCATTGAAACAGATACCGGTCTGGTGCGATAACCACTACGCTACCGGCGGGGCGATTTTCCCCTCCACTTTCTGGGGTATTTATGTTTAGGTATTTTTGTTTCCTGTGCTTGGGGTGGTAGCCAGCGCCACTCGGACTACTCAGGGGGAAGGGGACCTTCTTTTTAACCCCCGGGCGGTGACTCGAGTGTGTACGACATATATATATATATATATATATATATATATATATATATATATATATATATACACACAAAATTTCGACAACGGTAAAAAAGAAAGAGAACAGATTTAATAACGTTTCGGCCGAGAGACCGGCCGTCGTCCTTCGACAGATTATATATATATATATATATATATATATATATATATATATATATATATATATATATATATAGCGAACCAGAAAATGGGAAATGAGGGGCTCCGTGAAATAAGACAGAAAATAAGGGTTGGCAGTCAAGAAAACCTCGGAAAGCAAAGGGGAGGTTGGCAGTCTTGGTGCCAAAGGGAGCTTAAGAGGGTTCAACGCTGGTCGACCACTCTCGACATGCCGTTGACACTCGAGTCACGGCCCGGGGGTTAAAAAGAAGGTCCCCTTCACCCCGAGTAGTCCGAGTGGCGCTGGCTACCACCCCCAAGTGCAGGAAACAAAAAATACCTTAACATAAATACCCGAGAAAGTGCTGGGGAAACAGCCCCGCCGGTAGCGTAGTGGTTATCGCACCAGACCGGTATTCTGGAGGTCGTGGGTTCGAATCCCGCCCTGCGGGCATTTTTCACCACTTTGTTTTCGACTCAAAAAATTCTTCATCTCTTTCTATGACCCACCACAACCTCCCCTTTGCTTTCCGAGGTTTTCTTGACTTCCAACCGTTATTTTCTATATATATATATATATATATATATATATATATATATATATATATATATATACATATACACGCTGATATATATACATATATCAGCGTGTCGACCCGTGAAAATGCCTTCTGGGGAGTGAGCCAGTTCGCGAACCGGTTCGATGGGTTGATTTATCACTGAAATTAGAAAAAACAGAGTAGTTTCACACGACAGTCAAATCAAAATACAAACCAAAATTCAAAATTCTCCTGTTCCCCAAGGGCACTGGCGCAATTGCAAAGCAAACTTTAAACAATTACGAGATATTAGGAAAACAGATGATGTGGCGACGATTTACCCCCTACTTTCTCGCCCATACTTTATGTTGTCCTAGCGACTATTCATAAAGCCACAGCCTAGAGATATGACGGTGGGATATATTTTCTGCCCTTTCCTTTCTTGATAAAATCGCAATCGTCGCTATGGAATCGTCCATCACGCTAACCTTGAAGCCTTAAATTTCGGCCTGCGTACTGGCGCGTTCAAATGTCAGCGCCTAATACCAATGGCGCACTTTTTTATATTTGTAACATAACAGGAAAATCCTACAACAGGCACATAAATACTACCAACGAATTAGATTATTTGGTCGCCCTGAATAATTTGTTAGCTATCACCTTATCGAACGTGTTAGCCACACTTTTGTTAAAAGTAAGCTTTAGTTAACGCTCAGTCACTGCATTATTGCTCTGACCACTGCAATTCCTTTTGCTATAGCTATACCGGATGTGTGCATTACAATCAGTGTGTCACCGTACCGCCTGACCCCCGGCCATCGTTCCGTGTGCTAGATTGCGGAATCTTATAACAGATTATGCTGTTCGAAAATGAAAGGGGAATTGACGCGCGGAGCATGAGATGGGACTTTTCTGGGTAGACGCTCTTTAATTCGTTAACAGCAGTACTCCACCCCGGAACGAGTAGCAGTAGAAGTAATGTTGGGCAGTCAGTACAAGTGCACTTTCAAAAAAAGAAGCAGATTTGAAAGAGACAAAAGTGCAGAAGAAGCAGAAAATATGATCGCTGGGCGAATGGGACAGTGTGAGGTGCCAGCCTGCCTTTTTGCACGTGTCATCTGCTTTATTACTGTTTCTGCTTCCAAGATAAGGTCGAGGGCTGCAGTTTTTTGCCAAGGGATTAAGTGCGCACCTTAACAGTTTTACCTGACATATCTGTTGTTATTCCTATCTGTAAAAAACGGAACTTGTCCACTGTACTGTCCTCAAAAACTGACCCCGGAACTCACTTCCTGCCCATTGATGACACGTTTGGTGGTGAAAGGCAGGGAAAAGAAAAGTATAGCGCACGTTTTGGTGCTTTTTTCACTTATTCTGTGTTACTTACTTTTCGGCGTAATATTTTAAAACAACGTGATTCGCCTTTTCTTTTTTGTTGTATTCCATGTAAACACATTTAAAAAAAGCTGGCGCATCTGATGCCCCGTGCTATATCTCTTCTCCGAGGCGAAGCTTATATATGTTGCAGGCCCGAAGACTTGTTTTAACCTGCTGGTGATATGAAACGTGGATGAAAATTTCGATACACGGACGTTCTCGATTTCCATCTACTTCAGAAAAACAGTCGTGGGGAAGGGAGATCGAGGCCACTTGTTGTCAGCAGCAAACGGCTTAGCCACTGAGCAACCAAATCCCCTTAACTCCAGAGGTCCTTCTCGTCCAGTCGTCGAGACGGGAGGATCCGAGGCTACGTTCCTGATGGAAATGAGGCTGGCGGCTGTTACCATTGTGGACAGCCAGGACACATCCTTGGTCAGTGCCCTTGTGTGATGGCTGGTCGTCGATATACAAATAGCCATAGAGTTGAAGGAATGCAGACTCAGGCACTGGTGGTGACTAACCCATTGTCGAGGACCCCAGAATTGGCTGGTGGCGAGGACTGATGTTTTTACCCACTGCTTGCCCCGTTGAAGAGCGTGCACAGCCCATAGCACCACATGTTTCTGTTCACGTGCTTGGAACGGATGTTTACGCATTGGTTGACACTGGCGGCCGTTTGTCAACAATTGGGGATGAGGTCTTTCAACTTTGTCGAGTACGTTGAGTTACACAAATGCAGCACCTGGTTGCAAGTGGCCAATGGTGCTGTAGTTGAAGCGCGTGGTGCTGCGCGCTGTTGCGGATCTGGTAGCGTGTCCGGTCTGGGCGTCTGTTGGTTCGGAGTTGGGGCAAACATTGGGGCCGAGTAGGCTGAAGAAACAAACTTTATGTACATGGATGTACATGGCGTTTGACTGAGGGAACAGGGTTCTGCGCTCCTGCGCGTGCGAGATTAAATAACCAGGTTAGGCCCAACCCCTTTCACCCTTTTGGGTGGACCACCCGAGGTTGCAGCGTCAGAAGGATGCCTGGGCTCCGTCGGTAATCCGGCGCCGGGCGATCATTGAACAGCGGCGTTTCTGACACGCCACGAAGGGATCCCCCATGTAGATCATGAGAGCCGAAGAAGACCGGACCACTTAGCTTGCCGCCAAAAGATCAAGGCCGCGTGACGCCTTTGCCGCTCCCTCCGTGCAACGTTCTCAGTCGTTGTGACTTACCTTGACGGAGGGCGCTTGGTTAACCGTGAAGCCGCCGAAAGCGGCTTGTGTCCAGCAGTAGCGTCAGTCGCCGCCGCGTCATTGCGTATAAAGCCGGGTCGCTCCCC
This sequence comes from Haemaphysalis longicornis, assembly GCF_048455015.1. Classification (NCBI taxonomy): domain Eukaryota; kingdom Metazoa; phylum Arthropoda; class Arachnida; order Ixodida; family Ixodidae; genus Haemaphysalis; species Haemaphysalis longicornis. The sequence continues at coordinate 176,915,429 of NW_027526203.1, forward strand.
GTGGATGAGGGGGGGGGATACCGGCGAAATCGGACGAGGGAAGGATTGGTTGGTTCAACCCGATAATATTGTAGACCGTCTCCCCAACACTGTACGCCGATCTTAACAGCGCTTAGACATTTCTTACGGAAGGGGAACGTGTCGGCAGTGATTTACATACTGCCCTCTTGGCGGTGCCAATGATATTGGGCAGAGATTTCATTATCCGCGAGGGCGCACACCTTGACGTTGCGAAAGGTGGTTAGAGAGTGGGTAATTACGCCAATGTGATACCTTTTGTGGCGTCAACTTATATCTGTAACTTGACAAAGACAGCCCAAGTCACAATGAAACCGTTGTTACCTAAGCGAACCATGGAGTTGTTTGAGGACTATTCTTGCAGTAACTATGGGCGCGAGCAGCTCGCCTCTGTGCTGGAGCCATTTCCTGAAATGTTCACAGGGGACCCTGGACGGACAAACGTGCTTTATCATCGCATTGGCACGGGGGACGCCCCTCATTGAAGCTGCAATCCACGGCCGTTCAGCATTCAGAAGAACGCGAAACTGGTCGTCGCCCTCGAGGAGATGCTGAACGCGGGGGTTGTGTGGCCGTCGCGAGCGCCCACGGATCTTTCGTCGTGTTAGCGCCAAAAAAAGACTGCAGTGCGCGCCTCTGCGTGAACTACCACCGTCTCAACCATGGACTGTGAGAGACGCTTATCCTTTTCCTGGCGTAGAATCTATAATTTCCTCGCTGGGTGGGGGGGCTTGCATGCTTACTTCTCTAGATAGCTCACGCGGCTTTTTGAAACTATCAATGCACCCGGATGGTATTCCTAAGCGCATGTTTACTTCTCTAGGTTGCTCACGCTGCCTTTTGCAAATATAAATGCACCCGGATGGTATTCTTAAAACAGCCTTCACGTGCTACAGAGGTCTCGTGGAGTTCGTGCGCATGCCGTTTGTGCTAGGGAACACGGCGAGCTCGTTTCAAAGATTGATGGGCATCGTTCTTGATGATACACGTATTAAGTACGCGATGGCCTATATAGATGACGTCGTCTGCTTTTCGCGTACCTTTGAGGAGCATCTCGTGAATCTTAGAGACGTGCTTGACCGCATGAAGCGCGCCGGTTTCACCATCAATCCCAAAAAGGCTGAACTCGCGACAAGCAAAGTGGACTTCCTCCGCTTTGTCGTAGACGACGCAGAGCTTCGTCCTAACGATGCCAAACTGAGGGCAATCACAGAGTATCCATGCCCGCGTGACGTTGAGAGCTTGCAGCGATTCTTGGGCATGATAGCCTTTTACCGTAGCTTCATCCCTCATTGCGCAGAGCTGTCACATCCGCTGAACCAGCTTTTTAAGAAAGGCGTGAAATGGCAATTGGAGGAGGCTGAACAGCAAGTTTTTGAAGCACTGTCATGCGCGATCGCGGAAATAGCGGCGTTACGGATAGCGGACCTAAATAAGCTCTTTGTCTAGCAGACCGAGATTAGCGATCATGGAATGGGCGCAGTACTGATGCAGGAGTTCGATGGCGTTCTTCGTGCGGACGCATTTCCTAGCCATTCACTTAGCGCAGCTGAGCGCAATTACACGGTCCCAGAACGGAGTGTCTAGTAATCGTATTGGCACTGAAAAAAATTTGACATATATCTAGACGATGCCTCTTTTCGACTCAGACAGTCCACATGGCATTAACGTGGCGGCAGCGTTTGCAGAACCCTGCAGGTCGTCTTGCACGCTGATTGCGCGCACTTTAGCGGTACGATTTTACCATCCAGAAGAGGAAGCGTTCCCAGAACCATGTCGCTGACGCACTATCTCTCGTGCCCCTGCCGTCATCTTTGGACGCGGAAGTGCCGGCGCTGGTGGCTGCAGTGAATGCTGACGCACGCTGGGGTACGCTGGTAAGCGGGGCAGATCTTCTCGTTGCGCAATGTGCCGACAGACTTTGCCGTAAGGTCATTGAGCACCTCTGGGCACAAGACGCTGCTCCCACCAGCAACAGCGGTGAGTTTCATACATCTGTGTTGGCCGAGGGCGGTCTTCTGCTGTGGTATATTCCGCACGAGGATGACGAATCCACTTTCCCATTCCGCGCTGTTGTACCGCGTAAGATTAGAAGAGCTCTCATCCGTTGCTTTCACGATTCAGCATTGGCTGTACACAGCTCTGGCAGCGAAACGTACGAGAACTTATGTCAGACAGTCACTTGGCCACGAATGAGGAACGATGCGCTTCGGCATACCAGAAGCTGTCCCGTGTGTCAGACAGCGAAACCCCGAGTTGGTTGCCCGCCTGGATTGCTGCAGTCCGCCGAGAGTAAGAGCCCCTGGCAAATCGTAGCTTGTGAATTCATGGGCCTTTACCCCCGAAACCCAGCAACCCACGGGGTAATTGTTATTTGTTTGTGAGGACCGACCATTTTACAAAGTGGGTAGAGCTGTTCCCGCTACGTACCGTCAATACGCAGAAAGCATAGAGGCGCCTAAAGGATGTGTTTGAGCGATTTGGTTTCCCCTCACAGCTAATCACTGATCTTCATCATTATCACCATAACCATCGTAATCATCATAATCATCATCAGCCTGTCTATCACCACTGCAGGGCAAAGGCCTCGCCCATAGATCTCCAACTATCCCGGTCCTGTGCTAACTTCGACCAATTTAACCCCGCAACCTTCTTGATCTCATCTGCCCATTTAACTTTCTGTCGCCCCTGCCACGCTTGCCTTCTCTAGGGATCCACTCTGTTACCCATTCGTCTTCTTAATTTCTACAAATATGTCCTTAAGAATGTCCAATGTTATGCACAGCATGTTTACAAGAGGTATTCAGAACATTGGACAGGGAAAAAATTGGCGGAAGGGTTAAGGGAGAATATCTCAGGGACCTCAGATATACTGATGACGTTGCTTTGTCAAGTAACTCAGGGGACGAATTACAAAGCACGATTACCGCACTGGACAAGCAGAGTAGTCCATGACTTCGTGTAGCGCCAACAAAACGACAAGGACAAAGGGGGGCGACGGGCACAAGCACTAACTTCCAACTGAGTTTATTGAAAAAAATGCGTGAATTTAAAAACACTTATCAAAAGAAACAAAGATAGGAAAGAACAGACAGCTTGTGTGAGTATGTGTGTTGGAGCTACGAGCCACGCGCCAGTAAGCCGTTGCTACCCTTCTCGTCGGGGCACTCTCGCTTGGTGAAACGGGGACTGGCTAAGCTGTGTTTGAGTAATGCTCTGGAAAGGTCTTGTCCCCACAAGATCCAAGAAAGCTTCTTGCAGCAGGTGCAGCGCCTTCAACAGGCCGGGTTCCCGCCACAGCTTGTCACCTCTCTCGCTGAGGCCTTACTCAGGACTATCAAGCACGCCGGTCGAGATGCACAGCTTGAGGCGCCTAACGGCGCTGATAGCCCTGTCAAGAAACGGCTCGCTGTGATTCCCTACTTTCACGACCTGTCACATAGGCTGAAGAAGATTGGTGCGAACGCCGAAGTGAATGTTGTGTTTTCCGCCCCAAGGAAATTTTTAAGCCTTTGCCGCATAAATGACGGCGCAGCTCCCCGGCAGCCGATTTGTGACAAGAAACACAAAAAGCCGTTCGTTCCCTGCATGGGAAACGTTGTGTACGCCATTCCTCTGAAGTGCCGTAAAGTATATGTCGGCCAAACAGGTCGGTGCCTGAACGACCGACTGCGTGAGCATGACTACAATGTTAATAAGGTTGTCAAGGGCCACTTGGGCATTCATTGCCGCGATTGCGGTTGCACGCCCTTCGTCGACAGTTGTGCTGTCATCGCTCGTCACGCCAACCAGAAGACAAGAAAAATAATCGAGGCTGCCGAAATAACAAGCCTACGGATCGTCGCGTGTCCGCGCTATCCGTGGCCTTATCCGATAAGGAGATTGGCTATCTCAGTGGGGGGTGGGTGCCACCTTAGTTAATGCCTCGTTTGTCATGAGCGGTTTTTTCTGTTCTTTCCTATATTTGTTTCTTTTGATAAGTGTTTTTAAATTCACGCATTTTTTCAATAAACTCAGTTGGAAGTCAGCGCTAGTGCCCGTCGCCCCCCTTTGTCCTTGTCGTTTTGTTGGCGCTACACGAAGTCATGGATTACCGCTACCAACTAGCCCAAACACAAACTCTAATAAGCAGAGTAGAATCGTGGGCCTGAAATTAATATGCATAAAACTAAAGTAATGCTCAAGAGCCTCGTGAGAGCACATTGGTTTGAGATAGGTAGCGAGGCAGTGGAATTGGTAAGCGAATATATCTACTTAGGTCAAGTAGTGACACCGGATCCTAACCATGAGGCTGAGCTAATTAGAAGGATATGAATGGGGTAGAGTGCATTCGGCAGGCACTCGCAGATAATGAATGGCAGTCTACCATTGTCCATCAAGAAGAAGGTGTATGACAGTTGCATCTTACCGGTACTCACTTACAGGGCAGAAACTTGGACGCTCACTAAAACGGTTCAACTTAATTGAGGACGACTCAGCGAGCAATGGAAGGGAAGATGATAAATCTAACATTAAGGGACAAGAAGAGAGTGGAGTGGGTCAGGGAACAAGCACGTGTTAAGGACAATCACTGATAACGCTACGTATTTCACGAGCAAGTTGTTTGAGGAGAACTGCCTAGCTGTAGGCGTGAAGCACAAGCGTACAGCCACATATCAGCCTCAGGCAAACGTAACTGAGCGTGTGAATCGCAACCTCACGGCGGTGCTAATTGCTCATACGAAGCAACACAAGTATTTGGATACTAAGCTGCCTAAGATTGCATTTGCCACTTGCACCACGGGGAATTGTTCAACTGGGTTCACGCCGGATCATTTAAATTAGGCTGCGTCTAATCTCACGGCAGTTTCAATAAAGGCTAGCTGGCCTAACATTTTCTCAATAATACTACGTCCCAACGTAACCTAACGGCACATAAGCTCACGATTCTAATGGGACCTAACCGAACCCGTCATAACCTACCCAAATTCAGCCAAACTGCAGCAAACATAATCTAACCCAGCCCAACGACACAGAGCACAACGTATAATAAACGTAATTCAACCCATTATAAAAGTCCTGCGCGTCGATATCTTGATATATTAAACACGGTAGTAAAAAAAACATCAAAAAAATCCCGATGACCGAAAAATTCTGAAAGCTAAAGAAACGTCACAATGTCGGACTGGAACCTGAGCCTTCTCGTTTGAAACCAAGTAGTATACCACAACGCTACAGGGGTGGCTGCAAACACGGCTTTTTAGAAAATATTTATCCCATAGAATCTCTGGGTAGAGTTCTTAGCCAACGAGAGGCGACTGCCATGAGAAATGTCGGACGCTAATTCTCACGGTTGCCGTGATAATAGACAGTACCTTTAAATTAGGGTCTGGAGATGCCATTTCCTCTCGACGGAACTTTTCTTCCACAAACAGACACGGGGTCTCGTCTGTCGCCCCGTGCTGTGGCCCTTCGCCAGCGCCTCCGTGACGTGATACAGGCTGCCCGGGAGCAGCTGGACGTTGCTCGTCTCCAGCAGGCGGAGCAGTACAACCGGGGCCGCCGAAATGTTCAGTTTGCGGTTGGCGACTTGGTTCTACGGCACACTCATTCGTTGAACGACGCTTCACGCAAGTTTGCCGCGTTGCTAGCCCCTAAATGGGAGGGCCCTTTTATTGTAAGCGAGAAGCTGTCTGCCTTAAAGGGACCGACAACCGATTTTTGTCGCGTATATGATTTCTATCCCAAATGAAAGGGCATCCCTTAGATCACGTAAACAGGAAACGGGTTTGCCCTAGAACTTTGACCTAGAACGCCCTAGGACTTTTTAAATCGATTTTTTTAGATCTACGAGCCGTATGTGTCGTCCCAAAAATATTGCTGGCAACCATGACATTCAGTAGCGCGGCAAAATACTTTTGTCTGTATGCGAGATGAAAAGCGATATTTAAAAACTTGTCCCCAGCTAAAAAAGTAAGAATCGCAGGCTTTATGTTTTTTTTTATTCACTAGTCTATTTTGCACGAAGGCGCCATCTGTTGGGATGGACGATAGGTAGAATCTGGCTTCACGTTGTGGAAGTAGGCACGTCGATTCACCCCGGGCGCGTCCTCCTTTTTTTTTTTTTTAAGCTGCCGCTGGCGTATTTGGAAACTGAAATAGAATATTTGCGAAGAAACGCCCCTGACTCAGGCAGAATCGTCAAAGATCCTTCACTTGGTCTGTTTACTGAACGCTGCCGTTGATTCTGGGCATGGAGGCTCAGTCAGCCACACTGAGAGCAACCAAGCGGTGGTGGGCGGCGTGTCTTAAAAATGTTCAAAATAATGGTTAAAATACATATACGATCGAACCTATTCAAATACTTGTGTGAAAAGGTTTTCCATAAGTGAATGAGGTTACAGCAGTTAGTGTAGCTGATAGGTTTGCAGATCACATCACCGGGACACATCCAAGTTTCTACACTACGAACCGCCCCCCTTCCGATTTCACAAAGTTTGGTGCCAAATTAAAATTATTTTTCCAATTTTGTTTATAAATTGCTTGTAGTTACAGGGCTATATAAAACGCTGGCTTTCATATGAGCTAGAGAACCTATACGCGACAAAAATCCGTTGTCTGTCCCTTTAACGTATCGCATACGCAACCGCAGTACAGGTGAAGATACCGGCCCAGGGAACATATCAGACCTTAAACAGTACCACATGGACTGACCTGCTTTTGCCGAGACGCTTCTTATTTTTCAATGGCGTCTGCGCACACGTAATATTAACTTTCTATGACATGTTTGTTTGTGCTGTATCCTTCTTACTTTTTTTGTTTTTGATTACCTATTCTTACCCTTGCATTTGATGCTTGAGAAGTTCCACGTGACACGTTTCTTTTTTTCCCAGCTATAGTTGTGGTTGTTTTCGGGACTTCATTTTGGCATTCGCTGCGGCTGCGCCCGCATTCATCCCCACACGGTTTGGAGGGCTCTCACCACTGCCACATCGACGCTCGTGCTGTGCGTGACCCGGTGACATCCTGACCCCCTGGCCTTAGGACCACCTCCCCGGCACCATGGCGCTTACTCCAGCCCGTCTCTGCTCTCTCCTCTCCACTCTGCTGCCTTGGGGTGCGCGCTGTGGGCCTTGAAGCGGACTTATTGGTGCTGCTCTCGGCACCCCCCCTGGCGCTTCGTCTCTCTGGCCGGGAGGCCCTCCCTCCTCACTCTGAGGCTATCAGACATGATCTGATCTGTTAGTGGTATTCCTGCACTAACGCCAGGGATATAGAGGCGTCTATGGATGTACCTGGGCTGGCCTGATCCTGTGGCTATTGTACCGGAGGATATCCTCAAGTTTCCAGGTTGCTGTTAGCAGCTATTTCGTGGAATATGGCATCATGTGCAGCCGTGTTATCAAAATATTTTTGAATTCTTTTTTCGAGGTCACTGAAAGAAGGAGTTCTAACAGATGACTGGAAACTTGCAAACGTTGCGCCGTTGCACAAATCGGGACCACGTAGCCCCGTACCCAATTATAGGCCGGTTTCTTTGACGAGTGTACTATGTAAGGTGTTCAAGCACGTGCTTTTCACTTGCATTATTAACCATTTAAATTCATTCTCGCCGCTTAGCCCGCAACAGCACGGTTTTAAAGCTGGATTTTCTTGTGTGACGCCACTAACAGAATTAACTCATGATATTGCTGGTGCATTGGATCAAGGTTTCTCTGTGGACTGAATTTTTCTTGATTTAGCAAAGGCGTTTGACGTTGTTCCTCACTCACTCCTTCAAGAAAAATTGGCGTGGTATAACATAAACCCTGAAATTGTTCGTTGGATACAAGAGCACTTGAACTGCCGGAAGCAGCGTGTTGTCGTAAATGGTCAGCAGTCTGAAGATGTTGATGTAAGTTCGGGAGTACCGCAGGGTTCTGTTTTGGGCCCACTGTTATTTTTAATTTTCATGAATGATATTTGTAACGGTATTTCTTTCACAATACGATTGTTTGCAGACGACTGTGTATTATATAGAATTAGTAATCACTTCGACGATTGCACCGCGCTGCAACATGACCTGAATAGGCTATTTGATTGGTGTAAAACTTGGGGATTGCAGATAAACCTACAGAAATCTGTGTACATGTGCTTCACGAGAAAGAAAACGCCTCATGTTTATTCCTATACCATTAATGGTACATCTCTTAACCAAACGTTCGAACATAAATATATTGGTGTCTATCTTACCTCGGACCTGTCTTGGCGCCATCATGTAAATTATGTGTGCGAAAGCTTGTCGTGTTTTGGGCTTTTTACGTCGCAACGCGAGACGTTTTCCAGTGAAGACTAAAGAGTTGCTGTACAAGACCAATGTTCGCCCCATACTCGAGTTTGCTTGTACGGTATGGGATCCACGTTTCAAATCTGATATCGAGAAACTAGAAAGAGTTCAAAAATTGGCTACTCGCTTTGTTCTTAAAGATTACTCAAGGAATTTCAGTGTATCTACAGCTAAGCGCAGCCTAAGTTGGGATTCGCTTCAGCATCGTAGGAGAGTACTCAGACTAAAATTTTTTCACAATATATTTTGTAACAAAACAGGGATAGACAAAAGTTGTTATTTAATCAGTCCAGACTACGTTTCACTAAGGACAGATCACTCCTGTAAAATAAAAGAAATAAGTTGTAGAACCGAATTGTTTAAGCATTCTTTTTACCCCAAAACTATTACTGAATAGAATAAGTTAGCCAGAAATGTTGTGGCAATTATGTCTAATTTTGTATTTTCGTGTTCTTTGTCATGTATCTTTGTTGAACATGCCTTGTTTTGGCTTGTCATTGTGCTTTCAGTGATATTTCTGTTCTGCCTGTATTTTGTATGAATTTCTACTTTCTCTCCACCCCCCCCCCCCCAGGAATGCCTTTTAATGGCGCTGTGGGTACTATGATAAAAAAATAAAATAAATAAATCATCTTGTAGCTCGGATGCCGATGCCTTCGAGTTACTCTTGGTTCATTCTCGGCTAAGTCGAGGGCTGTGTGTGTCAACATTTTCTTCGGAGTGGGCGGGGGTGGTAATCAAACAAATGGCAGTGGTCAATCCAAGGAAATGGATATGCGCCAGGTGAAGACGAAGATGTGGCGCGGGACAGCGTGTTTCCAAACGCTTCGCTGCACAGGGCACCCACGTGACACGTGTGATGTCACTGCACGCGCTATACTTTTGAGCGCCTGCTAAAGTACCCTACAACTTGGGCTCTCAGGGCTCGATGTGGAGAACTGAGTAGTGGCGCTGACTGCTTGGGTTCGAGCCCCAGGAGATGTATCTCTTATTCTTTTTCATTTATCCGCTTTTTTAAAATTTTTTTTTCTAAACACATATCTACTTGTTGTTTCTGTTAATAATAGGGAATTAGTATGTTTTAGCTCGCTTTAGGTTTGGGGCGGAGCCAGTGACGGCATATAATCATATAATTACATTCTGCATCGCGCGAACAGACGTGTCACGTGGGTGCTCTGTGCAGCGAAGCGTTTGCAAATACGCCGCGGGATAGTACCTAGATTGGAACACGGCGGACAGCGTGAACTAGGTGTGCGGAGCCGGACCTGCTGAGGAGCGGACCTTGAGGGAAGGGGACTTCCAGTGAAGGTGGGGTTTTTCGGGGACCCGGTGTCTTTCTGGGGAACCGCGGCCGGGCGCGAGGGCCCTACTAACAGAGTTATTACAATGATCTATATTGACGCTACGATCATCATCACAGAAAAAAGACAACCTTTTTTGGTTGCGCCGTTTGGCGCCAGGAACTCTTTCGGCCTCCGCCAATAACTCCCAACCATTAAAACTAGTTTAGTTTACCGGTTTCCAGGGGTACAAGTGTCATTCGTGAAAATGTATACACCGATCCCACACTTTCAATCATGGTTTGGTCGTGTGCGCGCCCACCGAAAAATGAAAACACCAGTTCGTGTAGCGCCACTAATTAATGGTTCAATAACAGAAGCACAGAAAAAAATATAGGGAAAAAAATGCTACTCCCGTCTCCTAAAAAATATGCACAATTTTTTTATGAGGAAAAGAAATAGAAAAAAGGGCAGCGAAACGGGTTAAAACCGAAAAGCCAATTTCGACCACCACCTGCAGGCAAACAAACAGAGACCAACCCACGAACTAGCAATAGGTGAAGCTGGGGCCGATCGATTATCAAGGTTGAAGCCACTAAACCCCCCCCCCCCCCTCCCCACCCACCCACTTTTCCTCTACATCCGCCAAAAATGGAACTGCCGGACGAAATTTAGAGGAACAAGAAGGTCGGTCCTACCAGTTTCCCTAGTACGAGCTCACCTAAAGCCAGATGCCCGCTTTGACCAGCCCACCTGTAAGGGTTGCAGGCGCCAGCGACGCTGCAAAGTCGAAAGCGTGGGAAGCGGCGGTTCCGTGAAGGGCGCCTGAAGGGCTTTCTGGCAGCCAGCCTGTCAACAGCAGGTGGCCTTTGGATCATGCCGCCTGCGCGGAGACGAATTGTCTTGAGCCTCAGCTGGGCGGTAACGTTGTTTTGAACGGCGTGTTTCAAAGCACAGTACGCACCCGCCGCGGTAACTCAGTGGCTAAGGCGTGGCGCTGCTGAGCACGAGGTCGCGGGTTCGATTCCCGGCCGCGGCGGCCGCTTTTCTGATGGAGGCGAAAAGCAAAAACGCCCGTGTGTACGAGATTTCGGCGCACGATAAAGATCCCCAGGTGGTCAAAATTAATCCGGAGCCCTCCACTACGGCGCGCCTCATCGCCTGCGTTGCGTTAGCGCGTTAAACCCCACAATCAATCAATCAGCAAAGCACAGTACGAGCGTGGGAAAGCGTGGGTCGGATGCTCGATGTGCTTTCCGTAACTATGGCGGCGGTCGCTTCGGGGGCCGTCTGCGCGCGCGTTTAGCCAGAGGGACGGTTGTAAAACAAAGTGGCCCGACGCGCTTCTGATAAGGACAAGCAAGGGGCTGTCAACCGTTCTTTGACGGCGGCCGATTTGGGGCCGTGGTTGGTTCTTTGTTGGCCCGCGCGCACACTAAGGAGGTGCGAAGATGTTTCGTTGGGAATGCGACGCCGCGGGGTCCGCGCGCCCCATATGGTTTCTGCCGAAGATCGCCTGTGAATGGCGGGGAGCCTTGAGGGCCCGCTGCGTTCGTTAAGAGAAACGGATACGGGTCACCCCGTGTTTGTGGTGGCGGTCGAACTTTGGACAAGGCGTTATACGCGTAAAGTGCGGGCGTGGGAACGGGCAAGAGAGGCGGCGTGCGTAGAAGCTTGCCCCGGGCGCTTGACCCGGGCGCTTGCACGTGTTTCCTCGGATGTTTGAGTGTTTGTTCTATTTTTTTGGTTTACTTTTGATCTCTTCCTTGTTTTTCTGGTGGGAGAGAGTGACCAGCGTTTGAGGGTTGCGGGGGGCGTTGCCCGCCGCGGTTTAGGCCCGGGGTGGTGATGCATACAATCAGGTCGCCGGGAGATACTGATTGGCCTGTGTATCGGGGGTGGAGCCTAAGTAACCCATCAAAACCACGAGACACGAGGTCTCGGGGTCGAATCCTCAGGGTTTTAAGGTGCTATGCACGGCCGGCGTATTGCCGGGCTAGCCAGGTCAGGCTAGGGAGGATCTCACCACTTGGGTATTCTTAGGTCAGGGACCGTCGCTGACGGGGGTGCTGCGTGCACAAAGTCTTACCTGACCAGAAATCCCACTTTATTTCTTACTTTGTCAACTCAGTCTGTAAATATCCTGTATATGTCTTCCGTGTAAATATACAGTTTTAAAACCCTCAACAACTCTCATCGTCGTCGTGTCATCAGTGCCACAACCATCAGGCACCAACGCAGATCATCATCATCTTCAACAACAACGAAAGAACGAACCTACATCATTTACTCCACCTATGACCAGTTATCCCAGGACGAGTTGGCTGCGACGAGTAGGGCTGTTCCCGAATTTTCTACGTTTCGTTAGCATCCCTCTTTCTCTTTTAAGACTTAGCAATATTTTGCACGCTACCATCCTATGATAGCTGCTCCGAATCTTGACCGACACCTGTGCGTCCTGAACAATACATGGGTTTTTTTCATTTTTTCGTTTTCATTTTTTCGTTTTCCCGTTGGGGCTTTTTCATGTGCATTTCCTATAATTTCGTTTGCGGCCAAATGTGTAAGTTATCCTGAGGTTATTTCTGTCAGCAAATCCCATCAGTGTATCTCCTCGACTATTGCGGTTGTCTATTCCGAAGTTTTCCACTTACCATTCTCGTTTCTTTTTTCACCTACTTTTGTGTTGAAGTCGTTATCACAATCGTGAATTGTGTTCTTCCTTTATCAGTGCTGCCGCGACGTCTTCGTAAAACCGATCTACGGCCTCATCATCGCAGCTAGCGTTTGTCGCATAGGCTTGTACGGTCTTTGCCCTGTATCGCTTGTATAGCTTGATCACAACGACTGCGACTCTTTCGTTAATGCTGACGAAATCCTCCCCGTTCCCTACTGTTTCTATGTGGATTGGGAATCCCACCCCGTGCTCTTTCTGTTTTTATAGGCCCTCCGTAGCAAAGAATATTCCTGCTATTCAACTCCATGAAACATTTTCCTGTTTTTCTAACTTAGCGCTATGGTATATCATTACTTAACGCCCGAGAGCTCCCCTAGTAGTTCCGCCTACCTTCCCTCGCTAGGCACGATTTACGCGTTGAACGTTGCCAGGTTCAAGTTGATTCATTGATTGTAGGGTTTAACGCGCCGAAGCAACGCAAGCGATGAGGCGCGCCGTAGTGGAGGGCTCCGGATTAATTTTGACCACTTGGGGATCTTTAACGTGCGCCGAAAACTCATGCACACGGGCGTTGTTGCTTTTCGCCGTCCTCAGAAAAGCGGCCGCAGCCGGCAATCGAACCCGCGACCTTGGGCTCAGCAGCGCAATGCCTGGGCCACTGAGCCACCGCGGCGGGTCAGGTTCAAGTTCCGAAGGCGGCCATGTATATATATGGGAGCCACCTTTAATTAAGAATGGTCGTGAGAAGAAACAGCGCACACGCATACATACACGCATACACCTACATACATACATACTACAGTGGAACTCCGCTGGTACGTCCCCCGGACATACGACCACCCGCTTCTTACGACGGATGTGCCGCGGTCCAGGCAAGCTCCCCATAGAAACAATGCATTAAAGCCCCCAATGACATGACGCTCGGCTGCACGCGGTCCGCTTCCACGACAGACCCTGGCGTGGATAAACCGGCGTATTTCCCACATTTTACAGGGCTTCGCCGCCTCGTCCTGACCTTATTCTTAACGCCCATTTGACGCTGCTTGATGTGCAAGGGTCGGCAAGCAGGCGAGACCACTTGCTGAACAGACGCAAGCAAACAGGACTGGTACTCGTGAGCGGGGGTTACCCTTCGACGGCCCCACGCGACAGCTGTACGCCAACTTGCCAACCGCGAGAAGTCATAGTTCAAGGGTCAAGTGGCTGGCGGACCGTAAATTTGAGTCTTCTGTCGAGCCGCCGACGAAAGCAGAAACATTACGACGCAACTTCACAGCGATGACTGAACCCCCGCTTTCCTCCCTCGCTCGATCAAAGTTTCTGCTTTCGCTCTCTCCCCCTATCTCTGCTCTCTGCTTATCAGTGTCTTTTAAAGCGGCCTTGTCACTCGGCTTATTTCTTTGTGGAGGTGACTACATTCGCGCGCGTCCGCCGTAAGGGTGGAGACACGTATACGTTGGCACCGCCAATTCGGGTCGCTGGCTGGCCGCCCAAGCAAATAACTTTAGCCAGAACACGCTATAATTTCTGCCGCAACACGGTTTACTCGCGTAGTTTAAATCATCTTATCAATTCGGCGTTGCTGGGTCTTGTAGGAAACGAAAACATCCATGTGTTGATCCCTTTGACGCAATAGCGACTTCATGGAAACGTTCAAAGGGTACCTCCACCCTGTTCGGGAATATCGTTTTTTTTAAATCTCCGCCTTGTGCTATCGTTCGTTTCGCTTAACCTTGTCAGTTTCACACTGGCTTTTCCCCTTTCAATTTGCTTGTCCACGTCGGCCTTACCTAGCGCACAACAGTCGCGGGGCTGGCGGGATATAGAGAGCTTTAGCATAGCGGCTAACGGAGGCTCACGCTGCGTCGGCGGTTTACTGGTACCCGACTGCGGAGGCGCTCGCAAGGAGGGCGAGGAGAATTGCCTCTCACCGAAGCGAATGCGCGGGCATGATGGAGGCAGGCCCGCGGAACTAATCCACCCTACCGGAACGAATGTGCACCTGCCCAGTAGGGCTGCGCCACCCGCCGCCGTAGCGTTAGCAGATGGTGCGCGCTATGCTAAAACTCTCTAATGGCTCGGGTGTTGCTCGGGTGTTGGCTCGGGTGTTGCTCGGGGATGGCTCGGGTGTTGCGTAGCGGGCGACGCTTGGCTGGTGGGCTAGCTCGCACGCCGTGGAGGTGAGGGGGGTGCAGCATAGGTGTTTCTTTTTTTTACGTTTAGATTTCAGCTAAAGTTTTGCAAAAACATGAGAACGCACAAAATATAGTCGTTTGATAAGTTCTCAGCCCAACTGTCGCGTGAGACTGTCTGCGAGGCCGGCGTTACCCGCCCCCCCGGTCGTACGACGATTTCTCGCGGTCCCTTCAAAGTTGTATTATCGGGGTCTCATGCATACATACATGCATACATACATGCATGCATGAATGCATACATACTGAGCACAAGGTCGCGGGTTTGATTCCCGGCCGCGGCGGCCGCTTTTCTGATGGAGGCGAAAAGCAAAAACGCCCGTGTGTACGAGATTTCGGCGCACGATAAAGATCCCCAGGTGGTCAAAATTAATCCGGAGCCCTCCACTACGGCGCGCCTCATCGCCTGCGTTGCGTCGGCGCGTTAAACCCTACAATCAATCAATCAATCAATCAATCAATGAATGCATACATACATACATACATACATACATACATACATACATACATACATACATACATACATACATACATACATACATACATACATACATACATACGTAACTACGTACGTGCGTGCTTGCGTGCGTACATACATACATACATACATACATACATACATACATACATACATACATACAGCGAAGGCAAAAGGAAAATCAGCACTCTAGAATATCAAGGAAGGCATACGGGGATATCGTACCGCAAAAAGCAATGCAGCGTTCACTTTTTATTAAAAGAAAGATGCCGCTGTTCATTAGTATGAGGTACTGACTTCTTGCCGCAAACATGAGCATAAAGTTAACATGTATGAGCCATGCCGGTGGATTAAAAAAGGTAGGAACGTTATAGCTCGTATGTACTTCTTGTCGAAAAATTGTTTCAACGTATCGCGATGTGGTCGGGGCTGTCCGCATACCTACACTCTGCCGTTCCCTGCCCCTCAATAGAGAGTTTTAGCATAGCGGGCTCCGTCCGCTAACGCTACGGCGGCGGGTAGCGGGGCCAAACTAGGCAAGCGCAAATTCTTTCCGCTAGGGGGGATTAGTTCCGCGAGCCAGCCTTCGCCATGCCCACGCATTCCTCCTAATCCTTCTAAACCTCCTCACAACCCCCGCGCGCGCATGCGCAGTAGGGTCCCGCTTTCCCGCAGCCGTAGCGTGAGCCTTTGCTAGCCGCTATGCTAAAACTCTCTAATGGTTTCCTCTCGTTATAAAGAGCCACGGAAATCAACAGAATGCCGTGAAAATATCGCCAAGGTTTCCCATCTACGGCACAGGCAATAAGAGAGTGACCCTAGAGACCTCACTTCAGCAATTAACCTGTTGTTATTTTATCGATTTATTGATTGAATAAATAGAATAGAATGTTATGCTTGCATAAAGTTGATAAATCACGCAAAAGACACCAGGCAAAAGCTAAAGAACAGCTTGACTTCTCCGGTTTCCCCGGACGAATGTCATGATTACTTTCAGTTATGATATTCATAAGACTCTGAATGTTTTCAGTATCATCTATTCGAAAACTATGCAGCTTGATAATTGTGGTTCAAAGATGGCTGAAAGAAATTACTATGCAAATTAGCATGCTTTGAAAGCGGAAGTGTTGGAAGTCTTATTAATAGTTGTGTACGTACTACCTAACTTGACGCGTCACAGCATTTTTTTTTTGTTTCCGCTTCATAATCAGGCAATGGTATCACAATGGTTTCACAAGTTTTTGTTATTGCCATTCCAGTTGTTATTAACTCTCATAGATTATCCTGCAACACGCCTGTGGCAATGTGCGTGGACCCCACAGGGGGGCACCCATTGGCACTTAGCGCAGTGCAAGGCGTACTACCAATTATTGCGAAAACGGGTGATATATTTCATTTCATTTCGTTTCGTTTTATTTTCCTTAAAGACCCCCAAATAAGGGTATTACATAAAGGGCGGTATGAGCACAGGAAAAACAATAATTTGTAGCCGCAAAAACTTAACAGCACAGATAAGCCGTTACTTCTGCACTGAAAGAAGAGGGGCATGTTGTTGGCTGCGATATGGTGGGAAGTGCCGTTCCAGTCTTTATCAGCGCAAGCAAAAAAGGAGGGAGTGAAGGTGGTGGTCCAGGTGCGGTGTCCTGAAACTTGAACTGCATGACCGGTGCGATGAGATATGTACAGTCTGGATCAATTTGAAGGGGATAGCTCGGGTCACAAAGAAACAAGCAGCAACGCCGTGTTACGGGTTGTATCGGGGTTGTACCACGCAAGAGACCACGAGGTGAAGGCGGCACTGCTACCTTTATCTCCAAAGATCTGAAAACGGCCGCTGTGTGGGTTGAAGGGTCCTGTTATTAATGCTCCCGCGATCACCCTCAAATTGGTGCCGACTGTACGTCGGTTGGGGGATGTAATGTGGGCAGTTGACTGAAGAATAAGATTCTATAATAAAGAGAAGCGGTGGTGATGTGACGTCGAAAAGAACTATGCTCCAATCCAGATTATGATTTTAAAGAGCAAGTGTTGGTATCATTGGAGGACGCTGAATTAATGAACCTGGTAGTATGGTTTTGAACAGATTGAACAGCGTTGATGAGATAAATTTGGCGTGAGTTCCAGATGGCGCTTTCGTATTGAAGTATAG
This sequence comes from Haemaphysalis longicornis, assembly GCF_048455015.1. Classification (NCBI taxonomy): domain Eukaryota; kingdom Metazoa; phylum Arthropoda; class Arachnida; order Ixodida; family Ixodidae; genus Haemaphysalis; species Haemaphysalis longicornis. Next base: position 176,932,528 of record NW_027526203.1, read on the forward strand.
AAAACAATGGATTTTAAGGCGAGTTTCTTGACATGTGATGGAGAATGGCGCAGATGACGTATGAGACAACCAAGCATTTTATTGGCTGAGGCGATAACGCTACTTACGTGAGCCTTCCACGAAAGATCATTGTACAGAATAACAACGAGGTATTTTAAATGAAGGTGCTATCGATCGATTGTTGGGTTTAACGCGCCGACGCAATGCAGGCGATGAGGCGCGCCGTAGTGGAGGGCTCCGGATTAATTTTCACCATCTGGGGATCTTTAACGTGCGCCGAAATTTCGAACACCCGGGCGTTTTTGCTTTTCGACTCCATCATAAAAGCGGCCGCCGCGGCCGCGAATCGAACTCGCGTCCTCGTGCTTAGTAGCACATGGCCTTAGCCACTGAGCCACCGCGGCGGGTGAACGAAGGTACTAGGTTTATTGTAACATTAGAAATGCTGTACGGAAAGGCGAAAGGATTATGCCGGTGGCTAAACGACATAGCTTTACATTTGGAAGGAGTGTGTCATTAGCCACACTTTACCCCATTCTTGAAGATGAAGGACGTCCTGTTGTAGGGCTAGCTAGCGGATGTGATCGGCGGGTATATGGCGCAGTCTTCAGCGTAGAGACGAATATGGCTTGAAATATGCAATGAAAGATTATTGATGTATATGCGAAACAGGTAGGGGGCGAGAACAGAGCCTAGTTGGACGTCGGATATTATTGGACGTGAAGTTGAACAGTGGATATTTGCTGTTACAAATTGCGAGCGGTTGCTTAGATATTCTCTTATCCAGTTAGAATGTTTGGGTCTAAGTTGAGCTGAAAATGTTTTAGCAACAAACATTGGATGGGAGCCTTGTTAAAATAAATAAGGTAATAGAAAAGTCTATATTGCTATTTTGCCACTGTGTATTGCGATTTCAACGGCCCACAATTCCAAGGTGAGGAATCCTTGTATAATGGTAGCTGGGGACTGGTGGCTAACCCGGCCTGTTCCTAGGTGACGTATATGGGGTCGGAACATTGCTGGCGCTAGGCGGGACAAGAACGACGAATTACACACAACTTGTCCTTGTCCCGCCTAGCGCCAGCAATGTTCCGAGTAAGAAACCAACTACACACTAAACTTTTTAACACCCTTAAAGGTGCTAAAAGGGTGCACTCAACATTTTGCCCCCTTTTTGCACCTTTTAAGGACTAAAACATTGCTTCGGCACCCAATCATGAGGGTGCCACATATTAAGGGGTGTAAATCTTAACATTTTTACACTCTTTAAGGTGCAAGGAGGGTGTACTGAACATTTTGCACCCTTTTTGCACCTTTCAAGCACCCAAATATTGCTCGGGCACCCCACCTCGAGGGTGCCAAAATTCAGGGGTGTAATCAACAGTTTCATAGGGTGCTACGACCGTTAAAGGGGTGCTAAAAAGTATTTCTTCTCGATTGGGGTGTTACCACGGCACCTTATCGTTAGGGTGCCTAAAAGAACGGTGTGTGAATGCAAGCATGCAAAATTGCACAAAAACAGGCTGAATGTTTAAACCGCACATTGCACTATTTCACCGCCCGTTGAGAGAATAAATATGAACTCTCCACATAGACCAGGGGAAAGGCTCTAAAATTGCTGTTCGTAAATTGAACAAAACGTGCTGAATGTTTAAATTCCACTCTGCACTAATCTACTGCTTCGAGTGTATCACAAGGTTCGTTTCGACGTTTGGGTGCACGGCAAGGAAAGGCTACAAAATGCCTCTTGTAGTCCTATAAATAAAACTTTTACGCGAGGCATCGGTGTCCTCAACGAAATCGAATTTACCTAAGAATTTGTTCCCGTATTATTATGCCCCGGGCAAAAATTCCAACAAGACTTTCTTGTTGGGCTCACAGCACGCCTGTGGGGCCAATACGAAGTTCTGTCGGCACTCTATCGTTCCAATAGCCTAGTCTTCCAACAGGGAGTTTAACCTTGATGGCGTTTGTGGGGCCAATAAGAAGCTCTGTCGGCACTCTATCGTCCCAACAGCGTAGTCTTCCAACAGGGAGTTTAACCGTGATGGCGTTTACCGGCTCGCCAACACGATAAGTCAACGCCAACAGACGCCTCGTTCGTAATCAGCGGCGCGAGCGCGCCATCAGACAGAACCGACAGACGCCCTGAAGGTGGTTTTTAGGGCCTAAACAGCAGCGTCTATGTCTGGCATAGACGCTAGACGTCAACGTTTGTGTTCTGAATTTTCCCTTCAGTAAGTAACAGTCAGACGGACGATAACATAACTATGTGAAGATATGCTTTGGCTCATACCAAGGCAAGCGCAATCGTTTGTGGCTGCAGCTTCGGTTGCTCTTCGTCCACAACAAACTGAATCGGCTGTACAGCTTTCTTCGAGGGCGTGTATGCAGGGGTTCTATCTTCCTTTTTTGCGCAGGCCGACGGGGGCGGTCGTGTAAAATCATTTTCGCTCGTCGCTGCCGTAGGGTTGCCACCTTCCTGGTTTTGGACCGGCCCGACCGGTTTTTTAAACAGCGGGCCGGTTGCCGGTCCATATCTAAAACCAGCCGTCATCAGCCGGTTTTTTGGCTTTTGTGCCGTGATTATGCCCGTTTTGGCGTTTTATAAGCGTCAATTCAACAACTAAGACAATAAATACGTGTCGACAACGACGACAAGCTGCGCAAAGACACGCGAGCAGAGAAAATACGCGGGCGAGCGCACTGCCTCAGATGGAGGGGGACCTAAGGGAACAACAAAATAACGAAATTCTACCGCCGCGGTCAGCAATTGCGGTTACTTTTCAGTGAAGCACATGCAGAGCGATTAACCAAGCTCTCAATCACTTCCAGTACAAACGTTATGTGGATTTCTCTCTAAGAAAACACTACAATAAATGGCACTGCATGTTAAAAAACATGGCGTCTTTTTTCAACACAATCCCCCCTCCCCCCCCCCCCCCCCCCCCCCGGAAGGCCCGTTTTTTTTTTCGGGGAAAGGTTGTAACCCTACGCTGCTGTTTGTACCTATTACGTCGCCGCCACCGCAAATCCCCACTTGTTACAAACTCAGAGGTTTTCGCACTGTTAGCAGTCGTTTTACACGATGGGTTTGATGCGCCTGACATGCCAGGAGTGACATCGCTTGTAGTATTAGAGCGACGTTGCTTGTCTGCAAGACGGTGCCGGTCAAACAAGCGTTATCAACGCCATAATTCTAACGGCACATTCCATTTATTTCGTGGCTGCCGTGGCTTGCGCAGAAAAGGTCGGGTTGACTGCGATAGCTTTTCTTGAGTCAAATAATGGAGCTTTGGCTCAATCGCTTGCAGCGCTAGCAATGCGGCCTCGTCTGCAAGACTGGTGCGTGAGAAACAAGCGTTAGGACAGCCAGAATTTCAAAAATGCAGCATAAACTAGACCATCGTTAAAGGTGGCGATGACTAGACACAAGCAACAATATTCGTTGACAACTTACGTAAGTATAGAGTTGTTTTAGGCGCCTCGAACACCGCCCGCCGACATAGCTGTTTGTTAACGCGTCCGTTTACTGTTTTGTAGGTCAATGGTTCGATTCCTCGTCAAACGTGTTTTTTTTTTTTTTTTTTTTTTTTTTTACGTGAGGGTTTCATTAGCTCCTTTTTTAACGACCAGGGTAAGAACCTGTTCCTTGCTTTCTATCACGCCGACATTTACCGCCCTATTCCTAAACCCAAAGTAGCTCGTTTTCTCGCACGTTCTCTCTTGAGAAGCCCGCCGTGAAAACAAAACCAAAACAAACGTCAAACCTCTTTACAATATCAGTATATATGTCAATTACTTTATGTGTATTCACTTCTTGTGTTTAAAAACCTTAAATTTAAGTTATAAACACATTTCAAACTTTGAAAGCAGAAAGATAATTACCAACATTACAGTAGTAACACAATTTTCGTCAAACATAGAGGTGCTGCATTTGAAGTCTGGCAACTATCTCTCACTTTTGTGTGTGTTTTTTCATGGCGTTTTGTGCCGAGTGGTTGGTGGCGTGATTTAATCTGTTTTATCTATTTCAAGCTTAAATCATAGTTATAGAAGCTTTATGGGTGATGTCTACCCTTCTAACCTACGCGTGTGTTGAACATGGGGACCCCGGAAGAACGATCATCGCCGGATAAAATACTGCGCGTCAAAAGTGGGTGACGTTGCATCAGAATAAAGCGTGTTCGTGTGTCCGCGAGATGAAGACGACAGTGAAGGAGAATTTTACGTTGGAAACATCGTTTTTGCTCGGGTAAGTACGCATTTTTTATTATTCTGTATTTGGTTGGAACGAGTTCTGGTGTTTATGGGTCAGTAATTCGCTAGACCCCCATCTCGTTTGCTCTGAGAGCCTACGTGAGTTAGTATACTTGTTTGGCGCCCAGTCCACCGTTTCCGCAGAAGTCAGCATCAATTTACGCTGAAGCTAGACCTTGGCTACGATGCTCGCGCTATGGTACACGGCTGCTAATAATTTCACATCACGCAAGGCTCTTTAACACCGGGGCGTTTGTTTATGTGTCTCTCAAACAGTGCCTTTGCGGTTGCAGATCGCAGTCGCAATTTCGCGTGAGTGGCACAACGCTGTGATTAGTCCTCCCTCGTGAATACCCGCGGTATACCAAGAAATAACATGAACAGGAGGTTCCCTGGAAGTGCATGTGAAAACGCGTACACGTGATTCCATGGCTGGCGTCTCTCCCCCCCCCCCCCCCCCCCCTTCACGAATTCCGTGCAGTGCGCTTCGCAGCTATTGCGCTCGCGAGACCGGCGACCGTACGCCTCGCGGTCTTCGGGCCGCGATATGTGTGCTGTTCTCGTGAAGCTCGACAACAGCGAAATTGCCGTACTCGCTCGCCAACGCGCCCCGACAGCGTACGCGTCGACCGGGTGCTGACGGAGTTGTGCTGGAAGAAAAGCAGGCAAGAGATGAGGGCGCACGAGGTGTGGTTAAACATGAGAATTTACAAAGTGCAAGGTGGAGAAAATAGTATGCAAGGGCCGGAAACGGTGAGAGAGTTCGGGCCGCGCGCCAGCGAGCGAGTGCGGTAATTTACGTTGCCGAGTTTCACGAGTCCGGCACGAATATGACGACGCCCGTCTGAGAGTTCATAGAGGTATAGAATTCACATACGTGCAAATTGAAGGTGAAATGCGCGCATGTGGCCTCGCAGGGAGTTAGCATAGTCTCGGGGTAGTGGGGGAGATTTCACAACGCCTACGAGGCGCCTGCCGATTCTGTCAGAGTAGCTCTCGGGAAGTCTGGGGCTTGATATCAGAGGCATATGTATTGTTTAAATTAGTGCAGAAAATTGAGCCAATTCGCAAGTTCTCATTTTCGCAAAACCGCAGGCCATACAGAGACTAACAAGAAAGCTGTAGGCACTCACTCAACTCGATTTATATTGGAGAATTGAACGTGCAGATACAAGTCAGACATTGAAATGGAGGAGCCTCAACTATCACACAGCAGTTCCGATTGAAAGCAAGGGATACAGATGAGCTGCTAGCATGCGTTCCATGCAAATTAGCTCAGTAGCTAGCTTTGCATATATCATGCATACCCCACTCACAGTACCTGCGGGTCTAATAAATACATTCTTACTGTGACCTAAATTTCACTTGGGGTGTTCCGGGAATGTTCTTATTAGTGCCTTGGTGGTTACTGTCTTTAAACGATTAAAAATCTACTTGATGTAAGCATTCATGCTTTGTGTGTGCTCTTCTTGTATTTCAACAAGTGTCAGCACACTCACAGATTATGCACCTGCAGGTGCTGCTGCTGGCTGTCCTGGGTCAGCTGCCTTCCAGTCCAGTTTCAAAGGCTTTGCCAGGGCCTCCCTTGGCCAACCGACACTGCACCTGCTGTACCCAAGTACTGCCTGGCCTTTCGTTGGTGCTCCGTACGCTTTGCCGCCAGGAATGGTCATTCATCCATCATCTGGCCGCTTGGACCACCCGTTCAGAAGTCAGCGCATTTGCTCGACACATCGGTCCAGGCACTGCTGCCATATCGGTGCACCCACCGATTATGTATTTTTAGGTTAGTTATTGCATGTTGTGGAACTTGCCATGATGTATACCTGTTAGCAGTGCTGTGGCCTCTGATTATTTGAAACATTTTCATGAAGCAGTGCTGTGCGTATGGAGCGTGTCATTGCTTAGCAGAGATATTGAAGAGAATCTGGGGCTGACGACTAAAGGGCAAGAAGAGAAATTGAACTGACTTTGAAGCAAGTATTCGTATGTAATCAAGCCAAGCAAACATTTAGGATCTTTCGATATGGTTTTAAACTTGCAATACAAACTGGTCTACTTCAGATCATACTGCTAATAATCATACTATACCGAAAAGTACATCCCGCAGTCTGTAGAATTCTGACAGCGCTTTTTTCGCAGTCTCTCATGACAGGCACTAATCTCAATAGTTGGAAGATAGTCGAGGTAGCACCAGTCTTTAAATCAGGAGACGGTACTTCACCATTAAATTTCCCTAACAAGCACCATATGCAAGGTCAGGAAACATTTCATCCACTCTCAGGTCGCTAATTATTTATAAAATCACAATATCACATTCGAGTATCACCACGGTTTTCACAAGGGTTACTTGAGAAACACAACTTTCAGGATTTGTTCACGATCTACATTGATCCATTGACACAGGCTTACAAACTGCGGTAGTTTTTCTCGATTTTTCTAAAGCATTCAATCGCATTGCACACCACAGACTACTTCTCAAACTTCACCCTAATGTCCTCACTTGAGCAAAAAATTTCAATTCTTCTCAAATGCAGTTTACTTCTAATAACTATATACTTCTTTTGCTCGTGCCACTTTGTTGTCCCCCCAGGCAGGTTGCTTGGTCTATCTTCCATGTTGCATATCCTCCCATGTAGGTCTATTTGCAGATGATGTTGTAATTTATCACACAATTTCTTTAACTACTACCGTCAATGCTTTCAATCTGATCTTAACACAATTAACTCCTGGTGCTGCAAATGGCTAATGTCGCTTATCTCTAAAACAAAGTGCATGACTTTAACGGTGGCAAGTCTCGGATTGTAAATACTTACTTCATTAACAACAGCCTGATTACCTCTTGAGACAAAGGTGTTTTGGTAGGCCAGTAGGGGAGGGGGGATTGCATGGTGGATTTCAAAAGGTACATCGATTGGGAAAATAAGACGTGTGATTAATATTTTCATTTGCACTCCAAAACTCGCTTTATTTTATATGTTTAACCCACTGCCGTGGCTAGGGTGGTGTGCTGTGGAGGCGAATGTCAGTTAGATACCGCTTGGTGTAGCCGCTTTTCAGATGGAGGCAACACGTAAAGACGCCCGTGTTTGGAGATTTCGATGCGCACAAAAATACCCAGATGGTCAAAATTAATGCGAAGCCTTCCCCTACAGTGCTCCCCATATCCCAAGTGTAGCTTTGGCGTGTTAAACCACCGTTTTTTTTTCATGTTTTTGGTATAGTACCAGCTGCTGTAGCAGGTGCAACTTAAAGGTAAAATTATACATAATGTTTCCAAGAGCTAAATATAAAGGCCATATTGAAGTGCGTTTATGGGTCTATCTCATAGCAGTAGTGAAAGGTTATATACTCTGGTGCAGGTTAAGAACGCCAATGGCTCATGTGGTGTAGTCCAGTGTTTGACGGAATGCCGTGTAGGCAGGTAAAAGCATTATTGCAGTGATGAAACGTAGGTCACTGACCAAGTCAAGAAAGCCATTTAACGGTTTGTTGCTTGTTCACGGTGAGCATGGGTCGTGGAAAACGAAGCTATATATTGGGCATTACGCGGCGCAATGAGTTTGCATAGATATGGTGCAGATTGCCATCCATTATGTTGATAATGTTGGGCGTCGTCCGAACAATGAGGGACTCTAGCAGTAATCGAGAAGATAGATTGCACTCAGTTGTCAGTAATTTTGTCTTGTTCCAGTCGACCACGTGTCCCGTCCTCTCACGGTGCTCTGCCAGTGGACTTGTTTTTGCATGGCCCTTGTTCACTTCGTTCCAGTGCTGCATTAATCTTCTGTGCAGATTGCCCGTTTCGCCAATGTACACTGATTTGCATTCAGCGCATGGAATCTAATAAACAATACCCGGAAGCTTGGAGCGTGAGAGGGGGTCTCTCACGCTGACAATGTCAGAACGCAGCTTGCTAGTGGGCACATGCACAATGTATGCACTGCGTGTCTTGAAAATGTGTGCGAGAGTTTCACCGATGTGTGGGACGTAGGTAATTGCTGCACGTTTTGATGCAGTCGTTGTCCTGAATATAATGCCTAAAGCATTATATTCAGAAAGAAGCGAAGAGGGCGACTAGCAAGAATCCACATTGACATTAGCAGGCAGAAGCGTCCACAAGGCCTGTGTCAAAACGTGCTGCAATTCTCGTCCTACACATCAATCAAACTTTCGCACGCATTTTCAAGAAACACATTGTGCACATCGTGCAGGTGCCCACTAGCAAGCTATGTTCTGACATTGTCAGCGTGAAAGACCCCCTCTCACGCTTCAAGCTTCCAGGTGTTGTTTATGTTTTGAACAAAAAAAGTGCCATTTAAACGTGACACCTCCTTCCTTGCCGATTTCTGATGCCTGATTGTTCAGTTTGTGGGGATACGTTTAGCAGATTGCTCACATGTCTAACCTGTACTTGTGCTTGAGCAGTCAAACGCTGATGTTAGCAGTGAAGTAGGTGAAAATTGTAGTTTGATTGTAGTTGTGTGCAGATTACCTACATTGTGTTAATTCGTAGAAAAGCAAAATTGAGGTAACCCTGCTAACTGTTCTGCATTGCAGCATTTTATTATGCGAACGTTAAGGAGTTCAGCTGCTTGTTAAAGGTGAAATAAACAGTGGTACAAAAAGAAGAGCATCTACTAAACAGAAATATCTTCACAATCGCAGGATGCCAACGGTCCGCCTACCAACTTGTGTCCTGCATCGTTTCTGCTGGCTGGAGCGGTTCATGGAGCATTTTCCAGCTTCTCAAAGTTTGTGGTCAAGCGCTCCTCCAAGTGAACGATGCCGCAGAGGGATCTTTTGTTTTAATGCCACAATTTCACGTGCTCAGCAGCAAATTTACTCGTAAGGCTTTTTAAATATTCATCACCCAAGAGGGCATGTTACCTTCGTCTTCGGTGGAATGTGTCTGCACTCAGGTTATTTGTGACAGAAACAAGTGGACCACGTCATGAGAGTCATTGAGGCCTTGTTGATTGTGCATGCTTCTGAAATGACATTTTCATTAAGCTGAATACTTTCCACATATTACGATTTGTGAACAAATTATGGTAAAAGTCATGATTAGTTGTACTACACTGCAGGAAGGAAATGCCAACATACGTTTTAAGCACCTCTGATATTTCAGATCGTTGGCTGGTGAGCAATAAAACAAAACTGAAAATTTTTTAAAGTAAAATCAAATATTCGTTGTCACCAGTGCATGACCATAGTAAAAGCTATCTAGTCACCAAATTTAGAATTAGACACGAAATGCCAAGAAAAATAGGGAAATAAACTAGACAGCTGGCTACAATAAACCAATTCGTAAAATTCCTCAATGTCTATCAAGTGATGATTCAGGCGGGTTAGTTAAGATGTCAGTGGGTTTACACACCCAACTTGCAGGGAAGCACATGAGCTCCCAATATTAACATGTTTTTAATGAAGACCGTCTTCCTTCATTAAGCTGCTTTGCACATTGATGCCAGTCTGATAAATGTCCTGAATTTTTGTTATGATCACTCTTTGTATGGGAACCATATATTTTTATATGATGTCGCTGTGTATTTCTGAAACTGTATCTAGTCACTAATTCCAATTTGTCGTGGTCAGGTTTTTTCAACTAATTCGTAGCTTTTTTAACAATTATGGTATATTTTGTGTGCCTAAAGGAATGCCTCATTGCATGTTTAGCCTATGTAGTGTTGAAAGCGGACATTTTGCTTCAAAGTGGAATGTCGGGCTAGCAACAAGGTACTTCGCGTGCTGCTCACTTTCATTCATGCCATTATTTTTTATATTATCATTTAAAATTAAAAGCCAACCAATTTGCTGTCGTTTTAATTTTGTCACCTACTTTATACTTTCTTTTTTTTTCAACTTTGTGTAAGGATTGACTATCCATATTTTTATGATACCAAGGCGTTGGACTGGGCTAGCTGGTACATGTTTGAATGGATGAAAAACCATAGGAAAACCCAGGACACAGAAGAGAACGACGGGACAAACTTGTGCCGTCATTCTGTTTTAACTGTTTCCTGTGTTTACCACTGGTTTTTTATGCATTCAAACATTTTTTATGAGTTTGTTGAACAGTGATTAGTTTAGGTGTGTTCAAACAATTGTTGGCTGCGAAGGCTCCCTGTAGCATTTGTATAAGTGCTCTCTGCTTTTTTTTTTGAGCCAATACCCCACTACCAGTCTTCATGAGGTGGTCTTTTGTAAAAATAAGTTGAAATAAATATTTGTTTGCATTGCTTTACATGTTTTGAAAGAATTTCTTGTTCATTCTTGTTTCATTCAACCCCGTTTCAGAATCCTGCTTAAGGCATTTCCTCTGTTATTTTTTTTCAGAACCAGGAAGGGTGCTCATCCTCGGTTCTTGCTGAAGCAGCAGTATCCATACTTCACACGTGAGCTCTGAACACACAGTAATTATGGTATGAAACATTCTACCAGTATAAGCCTGCTTTGTAGACGTCATTGTAGATGTCAAAGCTCTTGACAGTGTAGTCCAATGTCTGGTGTAACGGGCAATGTCTACAACTTGTAAAAATTAATTTTGTGGCTATAATGTTTGTGATTATTTTAAAATGCACGTCAACTACTATTTAGAATCGCTGTCTAAATTGGCAGCCATTTTCCTGGTGGATACAGAAAGTGAAAAAGCGCATGTGTAGAGATTTCAGTGCACCTTAAATGTCCCAAATTTGCTAAAGCTAATCCAAAGCCCTCCTTGTGGTGCACTTCATATCCCATGTACAGTTTTGCGTAAAAACAGCTAAAAATTTATGATCAATTTAAACTTATTTTAATGTTTTTACATGCAAATATTCTCAGTTTAAGCTGCCATATTTAGAGTAAAATATTTTGTAATAATTATATAGCTACCAAAGGTTTACAGAAAAGCTTTTTGCTTTTGGTTGTGCACCTTCTTATCAAAAGAAAAATGTTGTTAAGAAAGGCAGAAGAAACCGAACTATGGAAATTAGCAAACCCTAAAGCTGCGGATAGAATGAATGTTTTGTAGAGAATCTTTTGCTGATTTCAGTTCTAGTCAACTCTAAAAAAGTCTATCGACGTAGAATGCTTACTGTGAGGCACCTCGTAATACTAGCCAAAACTAATGGGCCCTGGCTGTTTTCATTTGCAACAGTGACAAATGACCCCACATCCACCGGCAGGGACATAATGCAAGGCACCATGTACAAGCTAGCCTCATGATAAAATAATGTTTTCTGAACAATGGCATTACATTTCAACCATGGGCTTCACCAGGGAACTTGTATGCATTGTTCTGTGATGTTTGCAGTTCTTGCTATTGCTATGTGGGGTCATTTAGTCTAAAGATATGTTTATAAAACTCCAAATACCACCAAACCTTGCAAGTGCTGTACCATATGAATATTTTTCCGTAAAGCAAAAAGAATAATGCAAACGAAAATAAATGGCTTGGGTACCCAACTTTTATAAGTAGATTATGAGCCGCAGTACGGAGGGAACTATATTATGAGCCGCATTACGGAGGAAACTATACATTTTGCATTTGGTCTTCCTTGATATTGAACCTTCCTGCTCAGCTCAAGAATAAGGCACTAAACATTGCAGGTAGCTACCTTGATTGGAAGTTTGATGCAATACTAAGAAGCCAAGGGTTTTAAGGTTCAAGGAAGTTTTGTGTGGTTGAAGTGTTGCACACCTAATTGCTTTCACTGCACAGCATGGTTAGGCTCTGCAGTGAATCTCGAAGGATGTGTACTGCAGTTCGGCAAAGTGAACATATAATTGGTTTTTTACGAAGTTTTGGGTAATCAACTACCTCTAAAGTTATAACTGTACTGAGATGTGGCTCCTGACTTTTTAAATTGATGTTTTAACAATCGGTGACACAAGTTCAAGGAAATTATCAGCTGATGTTGAGCTTCAATGGAATGTCTCACAGAACCGAGCTTGGAAAGCACGAATGTTTCATACCATAATCGTGTGTGATATTGTGCAATATGTGGTCTCACACCTGCTGCACCTGTGAACCGAGGATGACGCACCCGTTTTGTACCCCTTTAGGTGGGTGCTTTTGCAGAAGATGCTCCTACAGATTGGGGTGCAAAGTAGCACCCTAGGATACTTTTAGGCGGAAAAGGGTGTTTATAAGGCACCTGTCTTCTGGGGTGCTTCACAGAGGGTGCTCCTGCGGCGACAAAATCCAAGCACCCTAAAGGGCGTAAAATATTCAGTTTTTAGGGTGCTCCTGCGGCGACAAGCTGAAGCACCCTTTTGGCCGTAAAAATTTTTAGTGTGTAGCCCCATTTCAAGCTCTGGTATATGGGGTACCTGGAAGAAATTGCGGAGAAAACAAAATGAAATAAATGGCTCGAATTTGTGTTGGAAATCCACGGTTGACGCAGCTAGCTGCTCCTCTAGTGGCTGTTCGCTGTTTACTTGGAAGCATATTTGCGAATAGGAGTCGCCCAAAGGAAGGATTGTATGCTACATCTCGAGAGGCATTGCCTGCACCAGCAAGGTCTTCTTTGTACACATACACTTTTTTTTCCTGCTCGGGTAAGCTGATGTGGAATCCCTTGACCGTATTATAAACTGAGACTTGTTAGATGTTTCAAGTATTAGCTATTTGTCTTGAACCGGTACATCCTCCGCAATTTTTGCATGGTTTTGAACAGGAGTGCCTAAATCGAGAGAAACATTTTTCTAAAATAACCGGTTTATCCCGTGATCCCTGCCTTCGCTAACAGAGACAGATCCACAAGCCAACAAGATCTGATTGATTGATTGTAGGGCGCAACGCTCCGACGCGACGCAGGCGATATGGCGCGCCCTAGTGGAGGGCTCCGGATTAATTTTGACCACCTAGGGATCGTTAACGTGCGCCGAAACCTTGTACACACAGGCATTTTTTAAATTTTCGCCTCCATCAGAAAAGCGGCCGCCGCGGCCGGGAATCGAACCCGCGACCTCGTGCTCAGCAGCGCAACGCCTTAGTCACTGAGCCAACGCGGCGGGTGAACAAGATTTAATTAAAAGAATAAACTATACTACTTAAGGCTTAGCGCAAACAGTTTTTTATATTTGTTAGCTACTCAGTAACGCAAAATACTTGATGACCCAAAGATCGAAACAAAATCAAGGCTGTCCGTGTATAGCACGGGTCACCGGAGCACAATTGCTTTCGAAAAAGACTCTTGAGTCCTACAAGCTGACTGCTGCTTTTGTATCGCACTGGGATCAAGGATTGTTTTGTCACTGGTTTAGAGCAACAGCTCTGTTTCGGCCACAACGTCATGAATCACAACATACTCAGTGAACGACGCCGTATATAAAGCTTAAACGCTCAAAAGCTTCCAAACGTATAGAGACTGGCTACGGAGCCGTGCTCCTCGCGCGTTTACAATAACGGAAAGTACAGTTACAAAAACGACGAAATGAAAGTATCTCCCCCGAGTAATCCTCGAGTGGGTTGCCTTTAAACGAACGATCAATCATTCCTGTCCCCTGCACGCGCTTTGCGAGCGCTGCCAGCGCAGCAAATAACTAGAGAGGCTGTCGTCAAACCGCGGACGTGATTGGAACAGCTTGCCAGGATTACACGCGGGCCGCCATCGTGGTGGTCAACATCTAAACACGATAGTCGCCATACACGCGATGAGGAGGCCGTAAAAGATCATTGCTTTGGAGCAACAAGCTCACCCCGCGAAAATAACGTTGGATAGCCTCGGATCGTATCTTTTACATCCAAGGCACGACGAACAGCTCTCAGTTATTGCGACATGTGGTTGAGTGTTAAGAACGATTACAGTCGACTCTCACGTTAAAACAGCAATGAAGGTAGATATTTTGGAGCTTATTGTTATGACTTCCTATTTAGGCTAACGTATATATTCCAATTATTGCTTTTTAAATAAGTTCACTTTAAAACAAAAAAAAAACGTGATGCCTGGAGCTTTGCAGAGGACTTTGTGTTATGTAGTATAAAAAATACAACAGGAAAAAGTACGCTAACACAACTGCCAAAACGTGGAACTTATTTGAAAACACGGACCAACGAAACTCGGTTTGCGAAGAAATGAACCTTTTCTTTAAATTCCAAATTGAAAACTGAATTTATGTTTTGAGGCCGCCTGAATGGCATGACTTCCGGACAACCTCGCTAAACACAGTTTCAATCACCAACGAAGTATTCGCGGTCCTGGCGGCGACACAAAATAGCTCCTAAGTGTTGTCTAGCTTTGCGATTTTGCCGACTTTGCTCGTATTGTACAACGGGACAAATAGGTTGAATGCATATGTGCACGCTCTCCACTGAGCTCAAGGTAAATAATTTATGAGGATACCTAAACGCTGCTTCTGATATAGGAATGAGAAGCCGTTAGTACCGATTCCCGACCGGATGGTGACGATGGATAAACATTAATGTGCCAAGAACTCGACGAATAGAGTCGCAGAATGGGATATTGCGCAGGTCCTTTCCCATAAGATGGCTGTGATTAAGCCATGGGCCATAAGCGGCATCCTTAAAGGGGCACTGGCACAAAAATTTTTCATCTTGTTTTTGTTGTTGCGATAAGTAGCTAGTCACCTACTTATCACCTGTAGAAACCTCATTTGCTTCATTGTGTGACGGTTGTTTAATTAGAGCCATTTTCACTGTGGCCAGTAGCAGTTTCGGTTTCAGCGGGTGCCGCGAAACGATGGATTTTTTGTGAACAAAGCTGACCACGTGACCGTCGGAGGGGTATCACAGAGCAGAGCTGCCGTAGCACTGTCGAATCCGCATCGCCGGCACGTACTTATCTTGTGAGCCGCTTAATTAAAAAGCGACGGTGACGTGACGCAGGCGCTGCGAGTGCAAATGCTAGCGCGGCTAAAGAACGACGCGCGACGCTCGAGACAGTGGGTGGCAAGACGCGCGCTAAGAGCAGCCGGCCGGTATGCCTACAGGTCCGCCTACAGATGTGTTCGGCTTAGCACTGCGGCGGATATTCGATTGCCGCTCTCGTAAGCGGTGCAGATGACAATTTTTCATGCGACCCGTCATCGCATCATTAACTCCTTTCTCATATAAGTTGCCATGGTTGGGACTTCGGTACAATTTCGTGCAGCGGTAACAAGCCATCACTCGAGCTACCTGAGCCGGCCTGGGCCACTTCGCGGCCGTGGCCGCCGCCTGCACAGCGACCGTGCGGCTCTATCAGTGGGCTTTTCGTGTCTCTGGCGCGTTTTTGCGTCCCATTTAAATAAAAAGTAATAGAAACAGAGTGCCTGGAACCGCTCTAGAACTTTGGTCATGGCCAGCTGCCCGATGAGCTGACGAAATCACGGCGCCTCGGCTGCCTCTGCCGCCAACGATCGGGTCACTCGTTCTCGAGAGCAGAAGCTCCGCCCTCCGGCCCTCCGATTGGAGCGGCGAGCCGGGCGAGCCGGCGAAAAACGCCGGCAGTGCGGAAGCGGCAAACACAAACTCGTGGCGTGTTTGGATGTTGTTTATTTACAAAATATCCGCGGGATGTTGATTGCGCGTGGCCCTCTGCTGGCTGCTCAGTTGCGTTTCGCACACTTCAAAATTGATTTTAAATATGTTCTAGGCTGTGTTCGCCGCTGATATTTTGCAGATGATGCATGTGTGTTCACACCAATCTATCTCCGAAGTTATCTCGCCTTCAAAATTTTGTCAGTACATAAGCAAATCGGACGACTCGTAGTTGGGACTCTGCGTTGGAGGTGGGCAGCAGCTTCGCACTGCTCCAAAGTGTTGATGCTAAAGGTGTTTGTTATCGGTAGAGTGCGAGTGGGGTGTTGCGGGAAGACCCAAACGATATGATGTAGGCTAGGTTTCGAGGCACAGAATTTGCAGGAGTGTATATAAGCTCAGAATACAAATGGTTATAGGAAGCAGGATTAGGAAATGTGTGAGGCTGTGTCTCCGCGCCACGGATTGCCACCTGGTGAGAAAGTGGTGTTGCGCCGTGTATTTGTGGCTGCCTAAACAATGGTTATCGTTATTTACATTATGCAGCTAGCATGTCCGTGTCCTCGGAAGAGCCCTCGGAAGAGCCGAGACGGACCTGGCAGCTTAAGATTCAGACAGGCTTATGAGCACCCTCGCTTTTCGGCAGAGACGAATGGGCTGGAATCCATATATGTTCCACATCTAAGAACCTCCGTATTGACGGAATGAACGTTGAAGTTTAAGGGGTATTCTACTCATTGCGAAGTGTCGGAGCCCTGTTTTTGAATCACTGACCATATTTGGAAGGAAGTGCTAACGCAGTGGCCATATCTTCCCCAATTTCTAGGTAAACCGTGCCGATTGATGCAGAGACAACCGTGTCACTCTTTCGATCAACGACGAGTGCTACACCTATGTCTTTCCGATCTAGGAAGTCGGCCGCATCGACATAGACCACGTGTTCCTGACTGAGCAGGCGGCGTCGTTAGGCTTGCGCGCGTACAAGCGGCGTTCGGCGTAATGCTCGCAGTGCATGTTTCGAAGGAGAGGGGGTATGCGTATATGCGCCCTCTGCTCGCCCGTTAGCCCCACCTTGTCTGAGGTACGTGACGATCAACTGCTGCAGAATGAAACGACAGGTCGTGCTCCCGGCCAGGCGTAAAAGTTACTCAATACGTTGAGCCTCTACAAGTTAACCAGAAGTGTTGTGAACGACCATAGCTAGGAAACATTCTGTAGAAGCTGTGATGGGGAAGCACATAGCCTGTTTTCTTGAGGCGTACTTTCTTGAGAGCCAAAAATCAGGCTACGTAGGTGATGCGCCTTATGATGAAGGCCTGCACCAATCGCGTTAAGTCCGCCTCCTGTAGGCCGTAATGCCGGTTGTATATCCCGGATATGAGCATACTTGTTTGAAGTGCCCGAATATTGGCTTGTATGAGGGGCGCCGCCATAGTGCGCTGTATCTCAGTTGGCCGCTGCGCCTCTGCTCGACGGGAGTACCCTATTCTGTGCAGCGCGGGCTAAAACTAAGTTTGCTCTCAAATTCATCGTCATACTTTCCTTTTGGTGTCTTTTTCTTCGCGGTGTTTCTACAACTGAGTTTTGGCCAATTATACTTTTTAGTCGTCATGTAAGCTTAACTTTAGGTAGGCCTAACGTTGAGCATTACGACTTCCCAAGCAACGTAAGACTTAATCTGCACACTGTCGGTACCATTTTACTACGCTGGAGTTGAAAACGTAAGGTTAGGCCGGCACAACCAGCCTCGCATGTCCAAGTAATTTGCCACAGGCGCCATTGCAACTTGTCTAGTTAGCATGCTGAAATTACTAACCAAGCCCTAGTACATGCCTCTAATATATTTCGAAATTGGTGACTACAACGCACTCACTAGGACCACTTTTATTCAACTAGAGCCATAGCGGGGGGGAGGTGCGTGCCGTATCGGATAACGGGGGCACTGGGTTCGAGTCCCACCCAGAACCATAATTTAGGGAATTTTCTTTTCAATTCAATGACTTTACTTGTATTTACTTCGCGCTGGTAGGCCATTGTTTGTCATCTCCCGTTTACGACGCCGACGAAGCCGGATGCTTGAGCTACCGAGTCCAATAGTGCTTTTACATTGAAATTAGAAGACGATCGTCTTAAGCGGATGCGGACCACACTGACAGCTTTTGGGCCTCCAATAATCTTGGAAGGACAACGTCCCGGCGGTATATCACGAAGTTTTATCCTTAAAACCAGAAAAAAAAGGTCTAGGCTCGTGTCCTATGTGGACACATAAGTATTGAACTGTTACGGATGACCGTCTAAGCTTACTCGTCAGGTCAGGGTCAATTAGCGTGAATCCACCATGCGGGTGTTCCTTGTGTGTCAGAAGGGTCTGGAGCGAAAGATATATGTATATGGGATCCTTTTTAAAGTTGACAAAAGTTTACAAGCCATGCTAAGCTCTCTGCGACCTCCTAGCCATTGCAAGAGGATTCAAAATTATCAGAAAATCCGCACATAAAACATATCATGCAGCGGAGGATCGTGGCTGTCTATTGCAAATTGGCTCAGACGATTGTCGCAGTGTGACAGTCAATTTAGGCATGCGGAAGGGTTTTCGCTACGCTAAAAAGGCGGAGGTTAGTTGACGGTGCGCATAATCCCGCTTTTAAAGCCACACACAAACGTGTATGGTATCGCGTGTAGTATGGAGCAGAACGCTTTGGCACTCTGAGACACCAGAGGTGAAAGACACAGTGTGGGATTGATGTAAACATTTAGGCTCATTTCTTTACTCGCATAACAAAAAAGTATATAAAAGGCTGAAATTGTTTTTAGACTTTAGTATGAGAAGTGGTCAGGAGAAAAAAGAAACATTGTGATCTTGTCATACAACTCATTGAAATGCGGAAAGTGGGGAAATGCTTTTAAGCCGAATGATTTATTTCATTCTCTGTGCAAATAAAGTGTTTAGAAACTCTATAATTCTGCGTTTACACTCCTGTTCGAGCAGGACTTTGGCATATGAAACAATGTGATAACTTCACTTGACTGAAAATGTTGAAACGCATTTTGCGTCACGTGCTCTCCATTTTACGTCGTTAATGAGGAATGTTTTAAAATTGTGATTAAGGGCAATTTTTAGGTGGTAGGAACGAATTCCATAACTTTAAAGACTTAAGGAATGTAGAACTTACATGCTCTTGTGGTGAAAGCAGTTCGAGGAAGGTGCAATTCTTTTATTTTTTTTGTTGTAATTCCCGCCAACCGTTCATTTATTTCAAATAACAGTTACAAATGTTTAAACGAAAATTATACAAACCTTCTTCATGGGCCTAACAGTTATAGGGGGCTCGTTCAAACACGCGTAAACCATGTCGTATTCTGTTAGCCTGTATAACAATGAAATTTCTAAATGCTTGAAAATTGTGGACATCAATATAAGTAATCCCTAGCAGCAAAAGAATCACGGGGAAAGATATGTGCTGGGAGTTGCAACAAACGTAATATTCAAATTAGAACTAACTGTAGGAGGGACAGATTTGGGGACACGGTGTAGCTCGCCGCGTTGGCGCAGTGCTTAAAAAAGGCGTTATGCTGTTGAGCCTGAAGACACGGGCTCAACTCCGGCTGCTGTGGCCGTTGTTCAGGTGGAAGCGAGAAGCATAAACTTCCCGGCGCCATGATTTTGGCTCCCGTTAGTAATTTTCAGGCGGTCAAAATTAATCCGGAGCCCTGCACTAAGGCGCGGCTCATGGCCTATCAGTAGCGTCGGCGCGTTCAACACCAGATACATTTTTTAAAGCAACAAGACCATCTCCAAAAAAGCAATCTAAGATCCCAAGAAACAGAGAAGTAAACAATTGTGAGGACAGAAAGAGCTAATCGAACTGGCGCAGACCACAAAATTGATTAACAGAAACAAGGATGGGGACGCATTTTGTACAACACAAAAAAAAATTGAGGAGATGTTAAAAACCGGACAAATTTTTGACCACTAAAGAGATTGCTATGGCAGAGACAGATGTATACTCTGAGAGAGGAATCTATTAACGGTAAAAAAAAATGGATGAGGACATGTTTTAGCCATATGTGTACGGTGCGAAACGTTAGGCCATGAAGCGGTAATAAAAAGAAGTAGCTTGGATTGCGACGATGCGGATTAACCGAACACGAAAGGAGAAAAAAGAGCTGAAGAAGATGTAGGGAGAGTAAGCCGCAGAACGCAACAAAAACGCCTCTCATCTACTCAACGATAGAGGTAAGGTAACATTGCAGTTGGAAAGCTTGCAAAACAATTCTGTGAACTTCCCAAGACCTTACAGATATTACTAGCGTCATTGTAAAAATGTCATTGTAATTCTGGTTCACTAGAAAGACACTATCAAAGAACTTGAAAATTATCGCCCCACCACCCTACTGCCTCTTGCCTACAAGTTGTTTACCGAGATTATAAACGACCACTGAACTGCCACAGTAGATTTTAAAAGTCGAGAGAAAAGGTTATATTGCAGAAAGGTTAATCAACAACCCAGTCTAAAAACACAACAGGAATACTACAAAAACCTAACAATAATTCCTGTCGTACGACAAAAAAGATTCTTGTGACAACAGAAGTCTTGTTGTTACGACAAAACTATCTGTTGTCACGACACACATTTCTGTCATAACGACAAAGTCAATTTTCTAAACGAAAAACATTACTGTAGTCACAACAGAACTGCCATTAACGCTACTCTTCACAATGGGCAATAACATTCAAACCACGTGCAACTACACATTAAGCATCAGTATCACGACAAGAAATGAGGATTCGGCATGACGGAACATCAAAATAAGGACAGTAATACGACAGACGACCGAACATCAGAATCCCGTCACGACAAGAATACGACAAGACGACATAACGACACGCGAAAATACGACAAAACTAGGGAAATTTTTCTTGTCCTGATTTTCGATTGGGAATAGCTCACATCCTTTTCTGGAGCAAGTCAACAGATACATTGCCACGAACCATGTTTTGAGTTGGTTTGTTTATGTTTTGTTTTTGCCGACCGGCTGCGCCTGGCTATGTTATCTGCGTTATCCGTCGGCCAAGTGAAGCGCATGTTCTATTCTTTATGCAGCACGGGTTATCTCCTTTGATAGAAAGAGTGTCGTGAACTAACATCACCAGCCTAGAATAATCTTCTGTGATCTACAGTGTTCTGGATGCAATTCGACTGTTCGAGAAGCCCTCGCGCCGAGAGATAAATGACCGCAGAGCAGACGCCGCGGCATTCACCTCGCCGACGCTCGCCTGGGCACGTCACTTTGTTGACTGCTGCTTCGCCGCCTGTGTATTCTTTGAGTTGTTAGGGGCGCACAAGTTCGCTCCAATAAACGTGTTTTCCTTGAAGACAACCGCGTCGTCTTTGGCTTCGTGACAATATCAACACGGTGTAACTAATTCTTTGACATGAGTGAGGAAGAGCTTCGCCTTTCGCTTGTCTTGAGGAAATAACGGTCGGGCGACAACACTTTCACTAATAAAATATTTCCGGTCTGACTTACTCTAACTTTGCGTCGTTGCCGCTTCCTGCTGCGCTCAAAGCATTCACATTCCATTTAGTCGATTTCGATTCATTGTGGGGTTTAACGCCGAAGCAACAGCTTGCCTATGAGGCGCGCAGTAGTGGAGGGCTCGGGGATTATTTGACAACGTGGGAATCTTGAACGCGCGTCGAAATCTGGACACACGGCCGTTTGTGCTTTTCGCCTCCATCAGAAAAGCGGCCGCGGTGGCCCGGAATCGAACTCGCGTCCTTGGGTTCAGCAGCACAACACCTTAGCCATTACGCCACCGCGGGGGGCGCTCTGTAAAACTTGAGACTTCGTCAATGTAGTGATCTCTTTCTATGAAAGCAACGTCCTATGGGGGTCGGAATTGAGTTATACTCGGCTTACTCATCGTCAAAGACGTACAAGAAATAGTTAAAAAGTTTCTCGAAGGAAAAACGCGATGAGCGCTACATATTTGTCGTGCGAAATGGCCGAGAAGAAATGCCTCCTTGCGTGTCATCAGTAGCTGGTCTACACTCAGTATGTATGGCTGTCGGTCACTCACTCTGCGCTTCTGTATCACGTGGTGACAAAAGAAAAACAGGATCATATGTCCCGACTGTGCAACGTAAGCCAGAGGAAATTATTCAGAAACAGCATTTGGCAAATCAGAAATGTAATGGCCGCTGAATATTCTGTATCCGTTTGATACAGTTTTCACTGTATCAAACTGTATATCCGTATATCCGTTTTCACTGCGCACTGCCTTCAACCACAGAGTCTAGCAGTCCCGTTTTTTTTATAAGCGAAAAAACCCGAGGCCAATTCTGGTCTTCACATTTTTAAAATATTTCACGGTGCAAGAACTCCTCGGTATCCTAAACTTGGCGTGTGAACGCTGAAAACGTAAATCTGCACTCACGAGGTCGTGCTGCCACAAAATGCACATAGCCTTCCAAAAACCGGTGGAAAGGGTGTTTGCGGCTGGGTTTCTGTGCCCGGTGATTACAGCGGTTGCTGAATCCCTGCTTCAGAAGATAAAAAGTGTCGGGAGAAAGGAAAGAGCTTATTTGAAGCGCGCGACAATAAGGCTTGGTGCCTAATGTGCACAAGGCGTCCCACCACATGAAGAAGGTGGCAAAAAACACGGCCTCTCTGTTGTCTTCCCGGCACCTAGGAAGCTCTCTGCCCTGTGCCCTCGCATTTCTACCGCGCAGAAGCGAGCATGCGGGAAGAAACACGCGAGGCCATTTGTAAAATGCTGCACCGGTGGGGTGTGTGAGATTCCGCTTTCGTGCGGGAAGGCCTATATCGGCCAGACGGGGCGGTGTATTAATGATCGAGCACGGGAACATGAATTGGCATTAAAAAATGGGGGGACTCCGCACTTGCCTGCACATTGCGGGAACTATAAGGATTGTGTTGCACGGCTAAGTGAAATCAAGATTTTGGGAAGGAGCCACAAAGCGAAAGCGTGTGAAATACTGAAGCTTTTAATAACAAGAAATATGGTAATGAATGTGTCGGTGATACTTCCGTTGCTCTCTTTCCTGTGAGGTAGACTTTTTATCTAGTATTAATTAGTACAGGCTGGTGCTATCTATGTATTTGTTGCGAAGATTGTTTTGGCGGTGTGTATTGAATGGTTCCCGCTACACATGCTCTGTTTTTTTGTGCTATATATGCGAAGATGTTGAAGTAGCGCCCGTCCTGTTCGTTTTTCTGTCGTGTATCTTCTTTCTTGAAGCGCTAACCTCCGTCATGATGAATTTGAATCAACTAGCTCAGCAGCGAGTTTTATGAAATCTTCCTTTCGCGACCCCTCTGCGACCCACACCTATCTCGGCGCTTCTCAGGGAATAATCCGCCCACCACGCGGGCCCGTGTGGTCATTGAGCGGTGTCATTCATTCTCTGTGCCTGTACGCCCATTCTCTGCCGCTCTGTCTTGAGGCATCAGACCTACTTCCCCACAACGCTTTCGGTCAATAGTCGGTAGACAGCGGGGCGAAACCATGGTCCAATTATGTGCTCAACGATATCAAGTCAAAAGCGCGGCTTCAGCAAGTTGGAGAGGTACGTTTGTAGATCGCCAGGGATACTCACCCATTAGAAGAGTGTTAGGGCAATCTATTATGGTTTCACCGCATTCGAGAACGAAGCTGCTACAAGCGTCGTCGGAGACGTATTGCCCTGTTGCATAAGGCAGTTGTTTTAGCTGCTATCACTTCTCTCCAAGTGGGCCAAAACATACATAGAGTGAATCACGACAAACAACTTCGCAATCATTTACAGCTACGCAGCGCTTCTAATCAATGCTGGAGAGTTCAACATTGGAATCGCCGAGAAAAAAAACACTTGTGTACGGAAACTCATTAAAATATCATCTACGTGCTACAACACAGAACTCAGAAATCCGGCTACGGTCAATGCTCCCCAACATCGACCTCCGTCCCTCAAAGATCTACCAAGCACGAATCGTCTCCCAGCATTTATTATCCACTTCAGCGACCAAAAGACAGTCATAAACATCGTCCGGGCCCCAACAAACGGCTTTCCTTAGCCAGTGAGCCGCCACAGCGGGTGTCACTATTTTGACACACACGCTGCCGTTCCAAACGGCCTGTTATTCTGAACAATTATATAGTCAACGCCTACCAAGGCACTAAATTTTTAGTCACTGGGGAGTTGAATGCCCCCGCTGTAGACTCGTCCAGCGTTTCTGCTTGTGCACATTACTGTACTGGGATATTGTTTCGTACACCTGAGCAGGAACAGCAGGAGTACGCAGTTGCATTCTATTTTCACCACGTTCCCAACGCTTCTGTACGCAGGCAGTGGCTCCGAAAGACACTCCGAAGATAACTACGCTTCTCATCAGAGGCGTCAAGCGGGGTGGGCTGTCATGCCCAACTTTTTCATTTGTTGGGCTTGCAAGCAACCTCAAGGGGTTATAAGCATGGCTCCAATAATTGCGAAAATGCCGCTGCCATTGAAACAGTTTGCCTCGACTAGTTCTCCCTTCGAATGAAAAACGTTTGGTTTCGCTACCAAACGGCGCTGCGGCCAAGAAGAAAATTCCTTGTTAAAGCTGCTTCACACCTATTTAGGACCTAGCAGTTAAATGTTGCACGTTCACAGACGAGCTTCACACAAAAACGGAGCTCCTGAACGCAACACCAATGTCTAAAAAGTTTCTTAGTGTTTGAATGAATAGAAATGAATAGAAATTAAATGAAGGAGCTAGTTGAGCTAGCAGATGTGGTGCCAGCGTGGTTTACTTTTGTACATTTGGGTTTGCATAGCTGAGAGGTGAGTCCGGACTGAGTAGTGCAATCCAGGCGCTGACCGGTAATATAGGACTACGGCTAATTTTTATCTAGCAGTCGCAGATCGCACTGAGAGCGAAGCAAAGATAGCGAAGTTGGGGATTAAATTTAGCACCACCTCATGGAGCGCGCGGTCTCCAGCTGTATTTGTTACGGTGCGCTGGCTTTCATTGGAGGCGGCAGCTATGGGCAGGTTGCTATCCATAATAGCGTTCGTGGTTCAAGGTCACCTTTCAATGAGAATATAGAGGTTTCGCCTTAATAGGGGACAGACCTATCACTGCTCCCCGAATGCCTCACTTGTTGGGAGAAAAGCTATCATGCTTCCTGGTTGACAGCTGTGTTGCTAGGCATGGGGCCATAGGCCAGAGCTAGTGAAATGTCTAGGGAGATGGCCGCTTATTCCGCCGCCACCTGTTTGGAGGGGGGGGGGGGTATGAATTTACGTGCATGTGATATGGACTAGAGTACCAGCCACACGAGCGGTCCTTCTTGATCGCACGGGATACGAAGCTGCTTGGTGTAGCCTGCGGCGGAGCGTTGGCGGCTCTGCTTGGAACTCGCTTTTGCTCTGTGCACTAAGTGAACCTGGTGGTGTGCCTGGCGCAGGTCGCGGAGTGGGGGAGCCACATCAATAAACTGAGAAATCTCCTTCACGAGCTTAGTCGCCTCTGCCTGCAGGGGTTTCGGCCGTAAGTTCAGGCACAGTTGGGTTAAAATGCCCCTAGCATGGGATGCGCGGAGCTAAGGCGCAAGATTTGGGTGAAATTAGGAGCTTCGAGGACTTCACCGAAGGTAATGTGAACTCCCTAATGTAGAAGTCTCTACGTCGAGGTGTTAATGGGGAGCGCCACCTGATGGTACTACCCATCAACATAATTTGTTTGTCTAGTGAACGATCGCATCCATGTTGTCCGTTCCAGCCTGAAGATTGTACGGTGTATGGAGGCGACAAAGTCTTAGACCAGCCTGAGTACATTCGCTTCTTGTATGCCTCTCGACTTGTTCGAGGAAGTTGGTGCTCACGCATCGTCAAAGATACAGCAATGAATCTTCTACTAATGCATTTTTCTTGAGTCGCTGGCGACACTCTTCCGGAAATATTCAGTTCAATTTGATCAGCCGCATTTCCAGGTGCCTGGAAAATATAGCGAACTCACCCTCACTTTAAAACTGCTGACGAAGATAATGCTAGTAACTTTTTCACCTATATTTAGCTTCTTTGTGTGGCATTGGTTCCACTATTATCGTTTGTCGTTCAGGGTTAAATCATCATCTTGTTTGCGAACAGCAGGGATGTTGTATGACCGTTTCCCTACAAGTAATCTCACCTCTTCCATACAACGAGTGGCCTAACCGGTTCATTTTCACAGACAGCCCAACACACTGCAATCTGCTGAGCAGAGCTTTGATTTTGATGTCGTGAGTCACTTCTTGCTAGTACCAAATGGTTTAGTCCTGAAGGGAAAATTCATTTCTTGAAATTTGAATAAGCTACTGGCGAGGTGGCCACGTTACGTCAATTTCAACGGCTATCGGTTAACAGCCAGTGGGCTGGAGAGAAGAAATATGCTAGGCTCTTCGTAGAATGTTGCACAGGAACGATACACGAGATACCCCAGTATACTGCGGGAGGGACTCTTGCCTGGGTGGGGTTCACGCGGTAATTTTGCTTTAGCACGTGATTGTCAATTGCCCTCAAGATCAATTAAGAAACTGCCGCATTTCTATACCCTTCGGGCCGAGAAGTTGTAACTCCCGCGTAACGGGTGTTAGGATTTCATGACGAGCAGAGAATGGAAGTGCACGTGCGATATATACTAAAAGCGTTACACACAAAGAAATGTTGCCGTGAATGTGTATGTGGCTCGTTGGAATGACTCTTTCCTTAAGAATTTACTTTTTATCAGAAATGTCGTCGATGTCATGTAGTTACCGGTCGGTTTTGACTTACGCGATGTGCGCTGTGCGTGCTATACTTTGACGTTATTCGTTGATGTGCTGAAGAATAGTCTGTAGAATAGTATCAAGCCGTATTATTTTTGTATGGTGTCTCCCATATCTTACGCGCTAACTTCAATTGTTTATGGTGCATGAACATTACAGAGTGCCAAGCATTATGAAGTAGTTCTATCTTGACTGTTTATCGAGTGGCGTAGCGGAAAGATCCGTGCTCGGACTTGGCTGTTTGCCTTGTTAACTAGCTGTAGCACCTGATGAGGCCCGCACGGCGGGGTATGTTTTTACAAATACAACAGATATCGGGCAGAATCCGTAAAACACGGAATTTGGTCACAAATGGAGGTTTGCTGGAATAGTGTTTTAGAGAAACCTCGGAAGTGATGCTGGTAAGCGATGTGTATGTGAGCAACGGGCCCGCGAGATCATCAAGCATTACGGAAAGAAGCGTTTTAACTGTCCCGCTCTCTTTTGAGGGCCACAAAAAAGGAAGCTTAGATCAGGAGAGGAATGTACTCTAGCATTTGAAGTCTTTATTTTGGGTACTTTCGGCGAGTCCCTAATACAATATGTACTCCATCTTCACAAAGTGGTGTGAAAAAAACAAATTTTCTCACTGTTTAAATACGTTTGGAAGGAACAATACTGAGATTTTTGGGATTTAGAGCCAACATATAACAAGGTACAAGGTAAGATATACAATATACAAGGTATCATCTACAACATCACACATACAAGCAAAACACAGTGTACCATTATATCAACGAGCTGAACGCTTCTTAAATATCCGTAAAAGCGTGCACTTTTCTCGAAACCCAAATTTGCCCGATTAAGAGTTAGTTGCCAAATCCTGCAAACCAGTTTCGACATTCGCATGAGTATGTCAAGAAAACCTAGTTCATAACAGAAACCCTCCCGCAGGATAGGTTGGATTGGTTTACGAGGATTTTGTAAAAAGAAATTCTCTCGCACTTTTCTCTGTTATATGGGTTGATTAAAAAACAATCCATCATGAGCTCCTGCGCTATGACTGAGAGAAATGCTCCCAATATTTAAGCATCGATGTCCAGTGTTTTGACTAAGCTTCGATATCACTTTTTAGGCCTTTTCTCAGCGCCGGGGATTGTTGACGCTGTTTAAAGCCTCGTGATGCAGGAGTGGTCCTTCCTTCCAGGTGGTGGTGGTGAGGATGTTTTTTAAGGGATGGACATAGCCTTGTGTGGTATGCCGGCAATTGCGCCTTCTACTAGATATATACTAGTTTTACTTCTACTAGATATAGACTAGTCTAGCTGTGCTAAGTTGTTTGAAGCCCAGTAATAGTCCCCCCAAAATTACCGCAATTAGCAAGGAAATGTCCTTTTTGCACTTCCAACTTCTCTGATGGCTACAGTCCCCTGCTCAGGCTGCAAAGCACCTTGAACTTTTAAGGTAGATGTATCGTTGTTGATGATGGTTATATTTTCACCGCCTAACTTCATATGTTAAGTTCATTTGTTCTATTCAATGCAAAGTCTTGCTCTAAATAACTCCCGTAAAGCTGCATGGTGTATTTCTCTCATTGTGTGGTCAGACGATGTTTCTTTTATATAATAGACGTTGACATTTGGTTCAACTGGTTGCCTAGTATACCGCCCGTGTTAAGGCGTTGTGCTCTGATTTTACCCTTCAGCCTATAGATACTATAATTTATCATTATTCTGTCTGCATAAACTACATTTTCTGTTTGCTTATTGCAGTTTAGGTAATGTTTTATTGCGCGTAATAGTTGTGCAAGCGCCGATCTGGTTGTGCGGCAGCACCTACACTTATTTTCAGATGGGTATCGATGGCAACAGGAGCTGCGAGTCAAGGAGCGCCCATAGGCAGCGGCCGAGCTGAACCGTGGGTGTCCTCTATGGCGCATGTCTTGGCCTGCGTGGCGAGGTGACGCCCTGATAACGATGAAGGCAGCGTCTAATAATGTGATGATGATGGTGGTTGCTTGCGGTCGATAAAGAAGTGGCCGCTACAGGTGCATTGTTGAGGTTAAAAGTTATGTTTTTTTAAGTTCTCTTTGTTTTATTCCTTGGTCGGTATAAAGTGAATCTGCTCTAGTGGCACACGTTAAAACATCTTCATTTATTATCGCGCAATTTTTTCTGTATATCTTTATTTGCATTTCATCAGTTGCAAGCCCTTGCGAATTTGCTCAATTCTCTTCACAAAATCTACGAACTATGTATTCCCGGAACATAGACTTTAAAATGCATCCACCATTTCAAGTGATTCAACCTTGAACAGCAGTTTTTTTTCGATTATTTCCTCACTTCCTCCTTCCCCAACGAGGCATTAATGCCCCCTCTGACACTAAAGGTATTCCTCCAATTACTGCGCAAATGCTGAGGAATTTGGGCCCAGAAAAACGATCTTAATACCACTATTATTAGCTGCAAACATGTTAAACTGGAATTGAATATTTCTAATGTGTTTGGACAATTCACTCTGAATTTGCATCGAGAATTTCCTGTCGTGGCTGTTGTTTTCTAAAAAAGTGAAATAATAATGTTTTTACTCTAAATATATCATAATGGAGGTTTATTATATCTCTGTTGTTGCATCTAAAATTTGATCTCGTTGATTTACACGAAAACATGTTTTTTTTTGCACTGCAAAAGCTGAGGCTATATAAACCGTAGGGTATTTACTTAATTTATACATTTGTTTCGCTTAATCAGGGCAAGTATGCAGCATGTCCCGAGGTAGAATATATTTTTTATATTGGAATACATTTTTTTTATTATTGCACGGCTAATTTGTATTCTTCTATTCGCTGTTTTATTTGCACTCCATTCTAAATAAAGATTTCTAGGCCAGTTGTATATGACCCTTGGGATATGCCCTCTATATACGACAACTGATTTGGGGCTGTATTCTCCAAAACAAAATCAGTCATTTTAAAATGCCACGCCATTGGTGATACAAATGCACGTTTTCTATTTTTCTGGCGTCCTATGAGCGTACAACAACATACAGGTTTCGAACGCAGGGTAACGAGCGAATGGGCGAAGAGATGCGCGAAATGACTGGGCAGCTCTACGTTGCGGCACGCTCACGTGACTCCAGGAGCGTAAAAAACGTGCATTTCTTACATTAAGACCAGGTCATTTGAAAGCTACATACATCCTCTGTTTTAGGGAAACCCGCTTGCTCGCTGGATGTAGTCTGTCGAAAGTTTAAAACGTATTCAATTTTATCAATAATAATACTCCCGTTGTTAAAATAGTAGTTTAAATATTGTTTTAGTATTTAGATTCTTGCACTGTTATCATTATTTCTATAAATACTATAATAATATTAATTATTCCCACTATTTTGCCGCGAGATATAAAACTGGCATTTTAGGAGGCATTGACACTCTCAAGAAGCCGAAAACACAGGCCAACAGAGCTTGCACCTCACGCCCGCTCTTAGACAGCCACCACACTAGGCTACCGAGCATTCAAGCATCGTCTTCTATTGACTATCTAAAGTGTCAATGATCAAGGAACCTACCCTTGCATACTCAGCTGAGTTGGTAACGGCACAGACATCTTTCGCCACGCCTTCCCGATTCACTCGTTTTCATTTCTCCCCGCTGTCGTGAATGCAGCAATCCTGGAAAATACTGGCACCGGCATAAATCCACATTTTACAAGCCATCCCTTCAAAGAATCACATACGCCAAAGAAGTTCAGGACGCACACCGAGAGACACGGCGCACGATCTAGCCCTGTGCAAGAGTTGTATTATTCAGCGACAAAAAGGGCACCCCCCCCCGTCTCCGCGGAATGAAACGAGCGCCTAGCTTTGTGATCTAATATGTTGCAACCTCATTAAACTTTGACGCCAAATCCAGTGCAGTTCCTCGGTAAATTTCGTGACCTTAGATCTTGAATGCCTCTGTTCAGTTAAAGTTTGAGCGGTCCGGACGGTAGCGAGTTTTACGAGTGGTTCCAAACGGAATGACTGCGGGCCCCAAACGCCGAATGAGCCAAGAGCTGAAAAAATATTAGTTCGTATAGGAATGGCTTGCAAGCGTAAATTAATATCCGCGACAGGGCCTGAAGTTATCAATCGGAGGCCCGCATGAGGCGGACCGTGCTTGCGCCGATGGGAGCAAAGTAGTTAGTTGTTTTTGTGAACGTTTGGATGTACGTACTACAGATAGCGTATAAATGACAGTGTACTCGTCCGCATCATGTTCGTGGAAAATAAATTGATTCCCTTTGGCCTTTGAAGGAAACGGCGACTAGAAATAACTATTGTAAATTATTGTTAAAGGGACCCTGCAACACCTTCAATAAACGCTTTCACTCTTTCCTTCGCGTCTGGAAGCACTGCGAAAGCTATAGTTATCACCAGCATGGAGCAGCACTGCTTGCATTGCTCGTCGTACCAGATACGCCTTCCGTTTCTGGCTTTATTTTTAGAGTTGCTATCGAAAAGCGTTCATTGCTGCAATTGAAGGAAAACCGGCCAACAGCCATTACGCGGCCTTAGTGACGTAATTCGAGCGGTCGAATAACGTCAATACCGGGAAAGAGAGAAAAATCTTTTGAGCGAGTTTCCAAGTTATCTGACGGGCATAGAGCAGTAATTTTTGTCCGAGGTACTTTGCGACTCCCAAATCTAAGTGCTGGGTGTGCTGGGTGACTGCGTTCTCCAAGCATTTACGATTTCAAAAGATGTTGAAAAAAGTGTTGCGGGGTCCTTTTAAAGCACCCAGTAGAAATGTTTGTCCTATCTGGTACCCTCTCGTTGCCATATTAACCACGTCTGCAAGGATACTAGAATCGTTTCCTCAAAGAGTATTATGTGTGTAAAAACTTAGAAGGCAGCCTTCGAGGCGTATGGTGCATATCGTGACGGTTCGTCATTCATAGCGATGCTTTACTGTTCTTCTTAAAGGGAGGATGCAGACAAAGCACAAGTTTGGTTCACTGGAAAGATTGCCTCGTTAGAATCCTGCTGACACCACTATTAACGTAAACTTTGCTCAAATAAGCTATATAATTAGGAAAAAAAGAACTGGCCATGCGACTCACTAGATCATTTCCCGCAACAGAACCTATGATGTCTTCTGTGCCAGCTCTGCGATTGGCTGAGGCCGGAAAAAGCAAACGCAAATTAGCCCGGGCTATAAGGTTGCCGAACAAGCTATTTGTGTTTAAAGTTAAGGCACATTCCCTCTATAGTAGTAAGAATGGTGGTGTAAACAGTGGAAGTTGCGAAAGTAAAAGTAAACATAGAAGTATCGATACGTACTGCTGCTGTTGGTACTGCGCGCACTATTCTTGTTTAGCTGCACAGGACTGCGGGGATTTGGGATTGTCTCAGACGACACTGACGGATTGGCGTAAGCGACGCTCTCTTACATGACCATATATGTCGAGCGAGCACCATGTTTCCCGAAACGTTATTTGCTGGCTTAACAAAAACAAGCGAGGTACAAATGCGGCCAAAAGCAAAGCAAAGCCAGAAAACATCTCGCCGCTGTATAGTAAAACACACGATTTGGCGCGAGAATCAAAATTTTAACTTAATATTTTTAATTTCTCGGTGGATAAAGCATCGTTTTCTTCCGGACAAGCGCTGGGGCCACTATAAAACTCGAAATCCTTCGAATAAAAGAAATTTGTGTTATGTCTGTATGACCCCTTTAAACGATCCTGCATTTTGCCATGAATAGCAAATCATTTCAACGTTCCGTTGCGGAGTATGCCATGGTTATTCCTTGAACTTCTGTAAAAGCATTGTGTGCGTCCTCTTCTCCCTCTAAGATTATTTCACTATAAAGATTCCTTGTCTGTATATTTCTGCGGTTGCCCGGATGCCATTGGTTCTTGCGTATGCATATATAATATAGCACTTATTTGCACAAGACGGAAAACCGTTATTTTCAACTGGCTCAGCTTCGCAGGAAAAGGTAAGCACCAGCGATTGATGAAAATTTTAAGGTAGGCTTCGGTGGCTAGTATCCAGGATTTTATGGCGTCGGGGCGCTCGCGGAGAAGCGCGATATGGGAAGTCAGCTTACCAAGACCGAGCGTATCACCAGAGCAAATTCAAATCGTCCCTTGCGCTGGAGGGGAAACTAACCCATAAATATTAGGGAGTGGAAAAGCCGGTCACAAAAGCAAACACATATCACCGCTCGCGTCAAAGGTATGTGACCATGTGAATGTATGACGTAGTGGGTGACGTATTGTGCAACTCATAAAGCGACCAAGCGCGTGGGATATTATAAATCGGTAACGTTGAAAGCCTCAGGCTGTTTTCAAATATGATTGGGCCACAAGCTTATACGTTTCTTTAGTAGGATACGCATTTGAAGTGTATTAGCTATCATTAACAAGCACCATTTTGACGATCACTAAGGACAAAACAAACGTGTGTCCGTGAATGTACGTGTGTTTCTTAATGACCACCGCTAAAAAGAAACAATCTCCTCGTACTTTTCCACCAGATTTTGTGTCACCTCTATGCGAGTTGCTATAAAGCTCTGCTGGTCATTATGGAAGGGCCGGAATGGATAGTTAGTTTTTTTTTACCTCCCACAATAAGCCTGTAAGTTCGGTAACAGGTTTAGGATCAATATTTTTGTGTAAACGAAACGGATCAGTAAGAGGCCATCAGCAGAACGCCACCACTTGATGAAGCGTAATTACTGGTCTAAAAGAGTATCCAATGTATCTGGTGGGCTCAGGGGGAGCACGCCCAGGCACCTCTGCGCTTTGGAATGACAAAACGGCACAGCGACAGAAGAGCCGGAAGTCAAAACAGCGCAGTTTCTATAATGTACATAACATCTGCGCAAGAGAACAGCAAGGTTTGCTGCTGCGGCTGTTTCGCCGACTATTCTATACTTACTGCTACTATTTAAACGTTCGCCTGAACTACCGCTTAGGTAAAAAACAGTAACTGGCTTCGGCCTCCTGCCTAGCCCGCTGTGTTGTACTTTGAATGTCGAACGTTGAGGAATGTGCAAGAAACAAATCAACATTGAATTTTTTACTCCCGTTTTCTTTTCGTCCTTTCTTGCCTTGCTATGCTACTGAACCCGAAATCATAATTCCCCCCCTGCTTGCAAGGGTGGCATGTCACACATTTCTACGAATACAGCACTTCGATACAAATTTTTGAAGCTTCTATCCCACATTGGTGATGATGTTTGTCCAGAAATGCGTTTACAACGCACATGCGAACTGCCGTATCGCAAATGTCTTCACAAGGGTGCTCTGTTGCACCCGCGTTCTTGGACTCAGCAGGACAACGCCATAGCCACTGAGCCACCGCGGCGGCTTGGTAGAGCGGACAATAAAGCTGGTCCGGCAACCCCTGTTTGCCGAGCTTTCCACTTCCCCATGTACTTACTGCCAGCGCTATGCCTTCCCTTATGCCATCAACGTTATACCTCGTTTATCATCGCCATGAGACGATGTCCCAATACCTAAACTTCTTATCACATAAGGACGACGCTAATCAGCGTATGAATGTTCTCATACCCCAATAGAGGAGGGAAAAGATTACCTAATTCTCTTAACATCAGCACATTTATGTTCACTGCAGAACGGTGTCTCTATCCTAATCAACGCCATCCAAATTCGTTCCTACCCGTCGACTTTTCTATCCCATCCGTTTAACAAGTTTTCTATCCACGGCTACTTCACCACAGTTGTACGCGGACATACCCCCAGGAGAATGGGCAGGGTGAGCTGGACAGCTAGAACCTGGAAGTCTAAGCACTCCTGGTCATTAGGGCTGCCACCTAACCCACGGGACACAATAAATGTGTTTGTCCCTCCCACTCGCCCTGTTCTCTCAATGCTTATAATTGTTGGGGTGGTATCCTCTGAATAAACGCTTATTTCTTATTATCTTCTTCGCGTGTACGGGGTTTAAAATATCTAACGGCTTTATCGTCTACGTCGTTTATGGCACGAAGTTGAAACAATGTTGTGGATATTTTTCTAAAACCAACCGGTCTGCTCGATTGTTGGAAATCTACAGCATGTCGCTTAAGCGGTAAACTATAGCCTTGCAAATAACTTGGACACAACTGAAAGTAGGCTGATTGGTCTGTAATTTATTGTCGATTTAAAATCATTTTTCCCATGGATTACAATTAGGGTGTAGTTTTCTTACTATTGTGGCACTGCAGACACCTAAGCCATTCTGGGAGTAATTTGGAAGCTAAGGGGTTCTATCTGAACATAGGGGAACAGAAGGATAAACATAATTTTTGTGTTACATATATAGTCAGCCAACGTGACTATTCCGACAAACGTATTCAGTAGGATGGCAGCTATCGCGGCTAAGGTGAAACATTAAATAGCAAATGTGGAGCCAAATCTCAGAGTTATTTTAAGGCTTCTACAGCTACAAACACCTTTGAAATTAGCATTGAAAGACTTGTACTCTTCTTCGGGGCCCACAAGTAAACAGTTTCGTAAAAACATATTAATTACATAGCAATAACACCTCGCAGCTTATGTACTGTTGCCGTAAGCTGACAAGCAACCACGTGGCCCCGTATAAAATGCTTCACCATTTTAACACCCCATCCTGAAGTGACAAGCACTGAATTGCCGTCCACTTT
Organism: Haemaphysalis longicornis; assembly: GCF_048455015.1. Taxonomy (NCBI): domain Eukaryota; kingdom Metazoa; phylum Arthropoda; class Arachnida; order Ixodida; family Ixodidae; genus Haemaphysalis; species Haemaphysalis longicornis. The sequence continues at coordinate 176,967,682 of NW_027526203.1, forward strand.
TATTTCCGAAGCGCTAACTTCAATGCTCCAGGTTTCAATGCTCCATCTTTGATTTTAATCATATATTTGAGCAGCAAGTAAACAGAAGCAGAGGTCAAATGTTCAAAGATATCATCTTTCTAGGAAGCGAGAAAAGCAGGTAAGTAAATACGGTACATAAACTGAAATACCCAAACACGTATTGACATCACTTGCGTCCGACATCCTCTTTGTACGTTTGTTGCACTTTTCGTCCCTGAGATCGAAACATACGGCCCGCGATACCCTGTTCTGTCACGTAATTGAAATAAACGACCGGCCAGGCGGTCAGCTTCCCGTGTATTATACGAAGGCAGTCGCGCGCACCTCGGTGCGGCGACACGTTCTCGCAAGAAATATTGCTGGGACCAAGAAAAAAAATGTTCCTGGTCACTCGTGTCTCGGTTTTCGTACTATTCTTTATCTTTTTTGGGCTGCTTTTGTTGCGCTTGCCGCCAAGTAGCTACTATTTTTTCTCATCTTCAAGTTTTTACGTTTAGCTGCACTGACGAAAGAAATAGAACCTTATTACGATGTCATCTTTCTCACTTCCTAAGTCGAAGACAGTGCCCAAGTTTAAATAACGGTGTCAAGCGCTATCTCCTCAATAGGGATCATCTAGCTAATCGCTTGGAGGGGATTACTTGGCGGCCGTATCTTATACCACTTTCGTATGGACCTGGACTTGTCTCTAGGTATCTGGTATCGCGTTTTCTTCATTGATGCGCGAATTAGATCCCATAGCGGAATCCAGTCATAAAATCTGCTTTTATGTTTTTGTGTGAGATGGTCATAATGTAACGTATGTTATCTTTCTCCCCTTTACTTGAATTTTTTTCTCCGCTCAGCTTGCAATGTCAGCCAGCTTGCAGTGATTTACCCAAGCAGCACGAGCATGTGCGGCCAATCTTTGCCCAAAGAACATTGGCCAGCCCTTTTCCCCCCGGCCAATCTTCGGCCAAAGTGTTCGGCACTTAATCCAAAATGGTCCTTGGCCGTGTAAGGATGGAGCTTGGCTGTCATTCATTGGCCAATCTGCTTTGGCCGCTGATACCATTGGGTCACCGACCATTGGCCGACTACGTATGGCCTACAATTGGCCAAAGACATATGGCCTACTCTTGGCCAGGCATGTATGGCCTACCATTGGCCAAGCATGTATGGCCTACCATTGGCCAATAATGTATGGCCTTCCATTGGCCAGATTCTGGTTATTCTATGCAGGCCAGAGGAAGCCCGCCCAAGGCTGCTGCCATGCATGCCCCGGAGCAGGCCGTTAACCTTGGCCGTGTTAATGGCCCACAGGTGTTATGTAAATGAAACACAAACCAGTCAGTTTTATGTCTTTATTTGTCCTTACGCAATGCATGCAATTTCCTTTTGTTAGATGTTTTGTTGTTAGTTAGCACTTAGATGGCATTCGCAGAGTATATTTATCAATTTCTTCATAATCAGCATCGTCCAGCGTCGTGCTTATTTATATTGCCTTTCTATCTGTGTCTTCGTCTTTCCTTGCAATGTTTTCCCATGAATTCTTCATAATGGCTGCCCCAATTCTCTTGTCGGCTTCTTGGTCTGGCTTTGGTGGTCCTGGAAATGAAAAATGAAATAATTATGAAACAAACAAATGAAATCAAAGCAATAAGCAGACCTGCCTACTTTCCCTGGCTGTGCGCGGGGACCCTTGAATTTCAACCCCATCACCATTGTACGAATGGTATCTCGAATTTCCCGAAAAGTGGCCGCCACAGCACAGATGTTTTTATTTTAATGACGCGTGCGCGTTGTTTTGAAATAAAATGGCCGCCACAGAACAGAGCTTGTTTTTTTTTTAATCACGCGTGCACGTTAGTTTGTGTTGCTGCGACAGTTGCGGTGCTGCGAATGAGCACTCACCGCCATACTTATAGAACATTTTAACCATAATGTAGAGTACCACTAAGTGCAACTAGGTGCTGCTCGAATGGTGTTTATGGCTTCGAAAAGCTTCCCACGGGACGCGCTCACCACAGTACTCCCTAAAAGTGTTAAAATAGGTACAACAACGGCTGGGTCTATCTGTTGTAGCTATCGTTGAACGCATATTATCGGCAGGAAGCACTGATTCAAGTTCGGTGGGGAGTGTGGGCAAACATGCGCTATAATAGCAGTGCAGATTGAGGAGGGCGTGTGTGCGTAAATGTGTGCTTTACTTATGGTGAAGAGTCACTCAACCAGACAATGTCTTGAGCACATGCATTCTGAGCAGTTTTGAAAGCATGCGAAGCCCGCAATTGCTACCGTAAAAGTTGGAGCAAGTGTTCTCCTGCACGCAACTCGAGATCACCGGCAAAGTTGGGAGGGAGCACTATCCCGAAACACCAAAATTCAAGATGGCAGCAACGATCCCTCACCAAGAAAAAAATACAGGAAGCAAATGCACCAAACATTTCACCAATGTTAGTCACCGCTTTCAAAACCACCGAGACAGTTTCACCCAGTCAGTTTCAAAAAAAAATTCGCAGTATTCCTCTTGAAGTCGCCCAATCTCATGCCCTGACAGTAAACCATGCAGGCTACCTTCCTCCGAACCATCCCGTGCATTCCTTATGCCATAGCTACCAAAAGACCCCCCCCCCCTCTTTAAGTTTTAATCATCCCCAGATTTCGTTTTCAGTCATATTAGGTATGTTCACTTTCAGGTGAAAATCTTGCAGGCATAGAGGAGGTCGCGGTCTCCGAAGCGTCACCGCATTGATGCAAGAAAAGCGATACATTCAGCATGAGCTCACAACCTCTCTAGTGCACAACAAAAAGCCACCCGAAAAGCCGCTGGGGACACAATGACCAGGATCGTTGGCGCCTGTCGCCTCCATGGAGGAACAAGCTTGCTGGCCGCACTCTTCTGCGCGTCGCGGTCCCACCGAAGGCGCCCCTCTCTAGGATAGCTCTTTCTTTGCTTTCGGTCGACCCTTCCGCAATTACCTCTTCAAGTTTCGCACGCCACGGACAGGCCAGACATTCCTCCCTTTCTTCCATTGTAAGAGGGGAAAATTTTGAATAGGCTGGTTTGGCGAGGGCCGCGACAGTCGTGTTTAAGTACTTTGGAGAAGCACAAGTGACACCCCCCCCTCTCTCTACCAAGGGGGCTGGTACCCGCGATGCTCAGCCCCCCCCCCCCCGCAACCCCAAACCTTTAGCGATGCTCCTGTAAACACGTTTGTTGATAAGCTTATAAATAGAACTGAAACCGAACGCAACGAAGACGACATTAATACAGAAAGTGAGGATGAGTAAATACACACGCGCTTAAGCTACCTTGTTTCCTTTCTTTCTCTCGAGGCAGTTTTGCTGTGGGTAGGGGGGGGGGGAGGCAGGAGATATAGGAATGACCTAGAGGCAGCAACGTCTCGCAGCGTTTGGTGAAGTGAAAGCACTGCGCTTCGGTAACACTTATTAGGGTTCTTCACATGAATGTTAAAATAAAAAGAAGGTGGAACGGAAGTAAATTAGCAACGCTAATTTTTCAGATCTACTATGTGAATTAGTTTCCGCGCAGTGTGGCCCAAACCAAACCCTCGAACGTAATGTCATGTCATCCGACAAAAAAAAAGCTAAAGCGTTAAAATAATGTCTGGGACATCCCGTGCACCGAAACTGCCACACCGAGACATCCTGCAACAACATGTGCCTGCTCCGAAATGTAAATGTAAGTACAGTTCAAATATACAATCTTTAACGCCGAAGTATGAACGAACAAAGGAAAAAAAGCATTCAGGAGCAACAAACAGCAACAAAGAGTGCATAAAAAAGCTAAGAAAGAAAAACGCAAAAAATTCCAGGGGGTGCTTACGACTCTGAGAATGTGAAGGCGAAATTTTCTGTTGATATGTCTTGAAATTTCGTACGAAAGATACGGCCACCCCCACCCACACTTTTTTCCTGCCTTGGCTTCGGGACCATTTTTTCCTACACCCCTGTCAATACATGCATAGCACAACAGGGCTAAACACGCTTGCAAATACATGAAATAGAGTAACGGAAGACCAACATACCTTCAAACACCGTCACCATGCACTGCCCTAGAGGGCACTCACGACGAATCGCAGGACGCCGCTTCGTTGATGTCCCTTGTTGCACCGAAATTCCAGTACACACACAATCGTCCCCTCAAACAAAGACCGAGCACATAGTACGGTAGAAATAGGCGAGTCCTGGCTTCCTGCCGCGCATAATACACGTGACGGATGCTGCTCTAAAGTTGAGAACGGTAGTTTAGATTGAAAAGCATCGAACAAATTAAATAAACTGAAATTACGCGTGGAAGCGATCGAAAATTACCCCAACGTGCCTAGCCGCCCAACTCTTTTGCCGGCCATTGCTTACTGGCTTTGCTTTGGCTTGAGCTACTGTCGTCTTGCTGCTGGCTGTGGCTAATGTTCAGTTTCGGTTTCAGTTTGTTTTTTGTTGCTGTTGAGGTGCTTTACAAAATAAATAACTGTAGGAGATCGCATAGTCATACACCATAGGATTTCTCGAAACTCCTGAGCAACTTTATGTCATAGACTAATACAGTAATATCGGCGTCAAATGAAACGCGAACACAAAAATATGAACCCAGAACGTGCAAAATTGAAAAATACTGTTCGCAGAGTTCATATATTGGCTTACTGTTGGTATGTTTGGAAATCCACTTTTCCAAATGTTGTTTTTGTAACTAATGCACGCGTCATCTTCGCTTGCATAGAAAGAAATTGCGCTATTTGGGGGTTCAGGTTCATATTTTTAGGTTCGCGCTTCATTTGACGCCGATAGTACGTCGACGTACATTTGCTAGATCCATTTTGGTTTCACCCGTTCTTGCCAAACCTCCCCCCACTGCTGAGCGCAGTCGCTGCTTGAACAACTAATGACCTCATTAAAAGATGTCAAGTGAACTTCACAAGTTGAAGAGAAACGTAGATTTTTTTATGCGCTACCTTGAGCTTGTCAGCTGCTTTAAAACGAGATTGAAGTTAAATATTGGCTTCTTTCTAGCATGAGGCCGTTGCTTAAGTGGTCAGTACGCCTATATGTAATTACAACAGATATATTAGGGTTGTTTAGCCACCTAACCAAAAACAATTTTTATAGATGTTTTCGCATACTTTAGGCAGTGACATTTTTGTTAATAAGAGCTTTCAGACGTTCACGCGCGGATTAAGGAAGTTTAGCTGTAACAATTATAAGCAATGTGAAAGGTGCAATATTGCAAACAGGCGGGTGCAGTACGCGAAGCAGCAACTTACAAAAAAATAACAAAACCGGAAAGTAAAAAAAAGTGGCTGGAGGGAGAGGGGGAACGCTAAAGCCAGAAAAATTAGAATAGGTGATATCTCAAACACTGATGGCGTGGCTGCTGTTTGTACGTAAGGGTCACAAGTTTTGTATTTATATAAAGCGCGCGAAACGGTCGTGTGGCTGCCTTCAGGGGGGGTAGCCTATGAGGAAAATTCCGAAATTTTATTAGACCACCAGCCGCATCGTAAACAAGGGGTTTCAGTTAGAGTTGGAACTGCGACTCACCGCTGCGTCGTGAAATGAGTGGCGAACACAGCTAGAGGTTTTCTTTTTTTTCCCCATCAGAAAAACAGGGATGGACGTCCGCATGCCGACGTTTATTTTCTTTGCTCGGTGGAAAGATTGCCGAGCAAGTAAAGTAAATAAAATTTTGTCATACCTTTCCCCTGAATTCTGTCACCCCTATGTCTAGAGCTAAAAAGTGTCACTGACAATCCACCTCCACAGAGTGGAATGCCTAATGATATTTATATGGATAAAAAGTTCCCGTTACACATTGTAGCGTGTAGCGTTAACGCTACACATTGTATTTAAAACTTTGTCATAACGGCCATTGTCTGCTGCATATTATGCATTATTTTATCCACAATGTGTTAGGAGGTCCCCCCGACAGTTCGTACTCTGGAACCTCCTCATGTACTCCGCTTATCTATTCCTTTATATGTATGCTTACCCTTCAATAAACTTCAAACTTCAAAATGCACCTATCCCCTTATCCCCCCTCTCCTACCCCTCCTCTTCCCTTAGTTACATTCAGCCCGACGTTTGAGCCGACACTAGACCTTCGATTGATTGATTGTAGGGTTTAACGCGCCGACGCAACGCAGGCGATGAGGCCCGCCGTAGTGGAGGGCTCCAGAATAATTTTGACCACCTGGAGATCTTTGACGTGCAATATCGTACACACGGGTGTTTTTGCTTTTCGCCCCCATTAGAAAAGTGGCCGCCACGGCCGGGAATCGAACCCGCGACCTCGTGCTCAGCAGCGAACGCCTTAGCCACTGAGCCACCGCGGCGGGAGACAGTAGACTTTCACTTCCTGCCTCAAGTTTTAAAACAAACATATCGTCCCGCACAGAAGCGATGCTAATTATTTCTATCTTTCGAGGGAGAAACAATCTATAGAAGTAGCTGAAAAGCGTTTTAGCAAAAACAAATGTCCGCTAGGCCGAAAATGTTCGTGAACAAATTGGAAGCGACCGGTGCAAGAGTAGAGCGCATGTGGGAGAAACGGGATGGGAGTTACGGCGGCGTAGGGGCAAACATTTTAAGTGCGAATGCACTTCTTAAGCGACCCTGAACCTGCGTCTACCGGCGATGTCCGCGCTCGTGCGAATGCTCGTGCCTGGCCGCTGACATGGCACATACCCACGTGGGGGATTGGCCAGGAATGTCCTCGTCTTCCTTGGCAAGGGGGGGAGATGGGCGCGCGCTGCCTGGCCGCTGACATGGCACATACCCACGTGGGGGATTGGCCAGGAATCGGGCGTGAGAAGGGCTAATGCACCCGCTTAAAGGAGTACTGACACGAAATTTCAAAGCTGAGATCCGCTCTAGCAATCAAGTACAACGACAACACAAATAGGTGTCTGTGAATAAATGCATCTTTCTTTCTTTGTAGTTGTGTGTGTGTGTGTGATCTCTCTTTCGCGAACATTACCGAACCGCGCAAATTCAACTCGTGCATTCGCACTTTCACAATCTTCCCCTTGGGGAAATGCGGGGAATTTTTTGTTTAGGCGAGAGGCGACCTCATGCCGGATCCTCCTTCAGCAGTGTCACCCGTAACCTCCATTGGTGTGTCGTTCACTATATAGATGGCTTGTTACTGGCGATATAAAATATACTATTCAAGTACTTGGCAAACTGATATTCTCACAAGGAAATTGTAAGGATGTAACTATTCGTAATGCTGTTGTAATAATTCATTTTGGAGACAGATTGATCACCTCGGCTGCGTAAAAATGGCGGCAGTCAAAATCGTGAAGGAACAGTTCAAATAAGCTACATTCGCTACTTTGAAAAAAAAAAGCCGTGATACACGTTGCCTGGGTGAGAATATGTTTGTGGTAACGACATGCACAAGATTATTGAAGCGATAATTGAAAGCATGCTATGACGTTGCAGGGAAACACCACGTAATGTTCCTTTAAATCTCACACGCATACGCATTTCATCACAACCACGGAATACATTATTTCCAAATTCAGGACGCTCCCAGCACGTGATTTCGTAGTATGAGGGTATTCACAATCGTATGTATAGCTTGTATTCAACAACCTACGTGTGACCTAAGGCATGTATTATCCTTTGTGCATGTCAGGACAGTTCTTATGGCCTAGATGCCAGAAATATAGGGCTTCGCAACTTACGTGGTTCCCACCATTTTTTATGAATAACTCACGTCGTTTCAGAGCGTTCATGGTTCATACTAATATACATTAGAGCATAAAACATTAGCATGGCATGCAGCTATCGTAAAATACATATTTCTAATACCCGAAGGGTTCTTTTTTTTTGTCCAGGTACTGAATTATATAGGAAATATAACCGAAATGAAACGTCAAGGATGTTCCACTCACCAGTGACGAAACGTGTTTTCGGTGAAGCAGCTGGGTCGCAAGACATTTTGGCACAGCGAAGTATGCAGTCATGCATAGCAGGGCTAAGGGGTATGTTGTTATTACGCCGCAAATGTAATAACATTTATTAACACAGCACATGTCTCAAATGAAAGGCTGATGTGAATCAGTAGCGCCACGTGTCTCACGGGCACTTAGCTGTATGCTAGGAGCATATGCATGTGCGTGGTAGGCTGGGAGAATGAAAATGAAATGACTGGTCTACATGCTCATTGCCTGTTTTTGCTTTTATTCATGGGTATCACGCCTAAAGTAACCAGAGCGGTGCGGTGCTTCCAAACACAACACGAATGCTAGTTAGATCCGTTGCAACAGCTGCCGTTTTTTTTTCGTTTTTTAAAAAAGAATGCCCTTACGTCGCCTTTGCGGCGCTAACTTAATATCCTCGTATTTGTGAAAATGTAGCATTTAGGGGTAACGTTTTGTTTAAGCAAGCTTCGGCGCGAAAAATATTTTAAATTTAAGTTAGCATCCTACACACTAATATTTCAGTTAAAGCAAGTCTGATGTCAGTAGCCGTACCTGCTTTATCAGAGCTTATTAACTAAAGGAGAGATCTTTGGCCATCATTAGCTGACTCAAAGAAAGGGGTATTCGCTGAAGAGGTCACTGCCACCGCCTGGCACTCGCGAAGCTACATACCATGCTACTGCATGCCACATAGTCCCCGCGGACAAGCGGCTCGTTCCCCCGCACCATTGTATTTCCCGGCCACCGCGACCCCTCCTTCTAGAGGTAGTCACGTACACACGCGCAATTCTCTGGCCGGAGATCTTTTCTAGATGGGTGGCCGCAGAGAAAACGAGTATTCCGTGGCCAGATTTATGTCGTTCGTCTTCGGACCTCGGCTGGCCAAACAAACAACAAGTATTCCGCGGCCAGATTTGTGTCGTTCGTCTTCGGACCTCGGCTGGCCAAACAAACAACAAGTATTCCGCGGCCAGAGTTTTGCCGTTCGTCTTCGGACCTCGGCTGGCCAAACGAACAACAAGTATTCCGCGGCCAGATTTTTGTCGTTCGTCTTCGGACCTCGGCTGGCCAAACAAACAACAAGTATTCCGCGGCCAGATTTTTGTCGTTCGTCTTCGGACCTCGGCTGGCCAAACAAACAACAAGTATTCCGCGACCAAATGCATGCCGAAGAACCTAAGTTCTCTGGCAGCCCAAACTTTTCCAATGGCCAAACAGGCCAAGCATCGGCCAAAGATAAGCCAAAGGCTGGTCACGTTTTCTGTGCTGCCTGGGTAAAGTCACTGCCTCCTGCTATTCGTGGTTTCTGCAGTCACAGAAGCCGAAGCTTCCCTTTACTAATTGCAAGAGAGCTATTTAAGCAACTTCTCGTGTTATAAACAGATGATAAATACTTTCTAGTAATATATAATGAAGATAGCAATTCATTAAATCGTCTCCGATGTATGATATGAATTGTATACCGAGTATCGAATGAAACTAAAGTGACCAAACATGCTTGGGACGTGACTAGCTATAAACCGGAGGTCTAATTTATCATGTAAATTTGTTGGCGCTCTACATAGGTCTGAATGTTTGAGAAAGTTTGCACGTTGATTTCCCTACATGCGCCGCACACAAGAAATACATCATGATGCGTCATGGGCAAGCCTCGATTGTTTTCTGAGCACATTTCACGGCAACGATCCTACTACCTTTGACCTACTGAAGAAATCGAGCAGTCTTTGGCAATGTCAAGGCAGTCGGAAACTTTCTACGGGTTCGGTAAGCATGCTCTGTTTGTGTAAAAAGTATGCCAACTTAGAGTGGTGCTTGCTATCACACGGAACAATGACTTGCAATCTGCCAAGTGTATTGCCGAAGAATACTGCTGTAGATTTTCTATTGTCGAGTTGAGGGTTACAGATATTTCGGAGCATTGTCTATCTGCATTACGAAAAACAACTGTGTGTATGCGAATCTGTAATGCGTGTGCTTTTGAACTAAATCTTAAATAAAATATATTTCATTTGCAGTCGCAGAAAAAATCGAAAGATTGTAAAAAGCATTCCTAAAAAATATCTTAAGTAATTTCGCACCTCCCTGCACCACCAGGTTCCATTTGAGGTGAAAACTTGAAATTTGGGCCTAGGGTATCTTTGAAGCCCCCCACACTTAATACCCAGCTGATGGCAGCCGTATAATTCAGGTTAGCCTGAACTTCTAGTCCCAGCCATCCACTTCTCGTAACATCGATCGTCTTGAAAAAAGGAGCGTTAGGTTCCTCGTCTACTTGCATTTAAACATCGGGGACAAAAAAAATCTGGTATTTAAGTAAATGCGGCTCCTTTGGAGAACATCAATGCTCTCAACGGTCTCTCACTGTCGCCAGTAATTTTGAAACCAAGTTGCTCTGGCCTTTCTGGCTGGAGGCTACAGGAGAATTTCAGAACAACTTGGGACAAAGTGCTGGCGCCTGAGTTCTGCAGGTAATGCGGCGTGAAAAGGTTTCTGCTTGCTTCCGAACGGCTTCCAGTACTATACCTTTCCGAAGCCCCGCATCAGGGCTCGGCCTTTTCAGGTCCCCACGTGGGAAAATTGCCAGCCCTTTCAGCTAGGTAGCAACCATGTGAGGCGACGTGACGCTATAATTATCAGGGGTCATTGACTCCATATTTGTCCACTGGCGCAACGGAATGCGTGTCAAAGATAGCGACGGGAGCTGAAGAAGTTTCTCCGACAAATCGATAATCGGCGCCCGATTTGACGCAGCAGTGAAGTAATATTAAAGCATGCTCAACGATGTCGAGAGACGCAGTTTTTCATGAGCCCAGTCATGCAAAGACTCCAGGGGCGATATATGTTGTAAATATTTAACTCCTAAGCTCGGCCGTGCGTTTAACGCTAAAAAAGCGTGTAGAAAAAAAATGTACTGCCCGATAAAAACATTTTAATGCGAGATAGGGCTACGGAGGAGCGCATAATTTTATAGGCACTGAAGTTTTTTTTTGTGTGACAAGCCTGCTAGAGTGTGATGAGTAATCGATGCGCGAGCATGCTTTTTTATGTGCTTAATTTAACTTGTTTTCTCGGTCACGCTGTATTTTAATCTTGTGATAGAGCAGCCTATGTGGGTAATGAAAGTTGTAACATTTCGTCGCAACTTTATAGTACGCCTTGCTCGCGCAATTTGTATATCTTGTTTCTGTTGGCTAGTCAACGATGCTTTCATCTCATATCTCAATGAGACTCCTGCGAAAAAAATACAGCTGTGACAAATAACCGTCTCGATGGTCCGAGTAAAAAAGGAAGCAAATAAGAAAAGGTCGCCGGAATGATTAAACGTAATGGATGAAGATTCAGTTCAGGCAAACAGGGTACTCTGAAAACCATACCATTAAGAAAAAAAAACACTGTTAAGTTTTAACGACGCCGGTGTAAAATACCGCCTCGTGTGTTGAAACCATAGCGCATCTTGAAGATCGTGTATTGCACACTGTCTGCATTGCATGTTTATCGTCGGTCTAAGGCTTCATGGATATACACAGTTGAAAACCAGCCATTTTACTTCAATGAACAAGTTTTAAAACAGAACTGTATTGGCAGCCTTTGCTCGGGCCACGCCACCTTGTTCACTAGAACGTTATCACGCGTAGGGCTCCTTTAATTACCTGGTGTTCATACAACTCGCTCAAATAGCTGCAGCGTTCTGACATCATACTAGAATGACGACATGATGTAAAATATTTCAGAAAGGGAATTAAAACTTGTGGGATGTTCCCAAAGTGGGCGGTGAGGACAAAATGGAAGTTATTGAGGAAGATATGGCGTCGCAACAAGAAAACCGCATATTCTTGACTAACGGGGTTAATGTGGCGTTGCTAGATGGGACCAGTTGAGCGCCAGAACGACTTGCCGTACTTGGTGGTTTCAATACCATGAGCACTCTAGGCCGGTTTCATCCATTTCACCTAGTCTTTATTCATTTCTTATATTTGAACGTTTTCGGTCTGTCGATATCTGTCTAACCGTTTGATCACTTTATCACACAGCCAAGTTATTTCAGTTTCATTTGAGTGCACACACTTATGAAACAAAACATGATTGACTGGCGTGTGTCCAAAGGAGTGGATGGGAATGCTTCGTCTTGCCTGTTGGCGATGTCCACGTGACTGGCGGGGGCAGCATCTGTATCATGTTCGACCCCGCGCTCTCTCCCTTCTCTCTCACGTTTCCCCAAGTGCTACTACGCTGCGGAATGAAGAATTCGTAAACAGACGCAATTAACCGCCAACACCCAAATCACCTGAGAGGGTATAGTTAGGGCGATACCCTGAAACCATACGGGTCTCATGTATCATCAAAACCTGATCTGATAGTTCAGAGCCTGCGAGTTAATCAGAAATTTGCGACAACACCAATTAGCCCTTTTAACTTCCTCAAAGTGTAATTTCCGAAAACCCTGTCTTGAAAAGCCCCTGAGCCATAATAAGAATTCGTTGTTGCACTCCCCAAATTTCTGGGCCCGAGGTTCAGCAGTTTCGGTTGGGCATTGATGAGTCAATCGGTTGGTCGGTCGGTTTGTCGGTTGGCAATCGTCTTTATTTATACATGATTTGGTAAAAAATGGTAGCTCACGGGGACGACAAAAAAGTTAGATTTCCGCATGGCCCGTGGAGATCATTACAAAGAACTTACGGCCAGGATGAAGCGTCATAAGAAAATTTTTCAATTTTCTTTTTCAAATTTCAATTTTCGGGAAAGTGTCAGACGAGGGGATACAACTGCTCCGATGTTGTATATATTTTGTCTTATGCTGTATTCAGCAGTAATGCATGTGAATACTCCGTAGTCTGAGTACGCGGGGAAAATTTTACGGCCTTTGGATTTACACAAGAATTAAAACGACGGCAAAGGTACGGGAAGACATTGGGGAGGCCCGGTCTTAGGGGCCGAGATAATTATAAGATAACCTAAATGTATTATTTCAACCGACCGATTCGGGCAGGAGCACCCGTTCCAGTTTAATATGCTTTTGAGTGAATAGGCCAAATATATTTGCAACTGGGTTCAGTTAGTGTTCAGAAAAAAATATGCAAGTGAATAACAAGATGTGACGCCCAATATGGGCAATAAAAATTACCCATGACGAAGGGGCATGTGGTCGTGCTACACCTTGACAAATATTGCGTGACACAACACGAATCTGGCCAAAAAGAATGATACTTATACTAGCCGAAAAGGAAAAAAATTGTTAGAAGGGGCACCACTTTTATGCAACGTTCTCTACCACCCACCCAACGTGACGTCAGTGTGTGGAAAGTTACTCGTACATCAGAATATAATTTCTTCTACAGCAAAGTAAATTGCCACAGAGACTGCAAGAGACAGCTGCCACTCGAGTGTGGCGCAAGCTCTGAAGACACGTTCACTCAGCGGCCCTCTCCTGGCGCATCACCGCACGGTAATTACCCTGACGCAGGGACGACGTGGGTTCGGGGGAGCTCTGCCTACCTGGGCAGTGAAAGCAAAATGAAGACCAGAAGCAATGGCCGCTACCCTTCACAATCTCTTGGCGCGCCAGGCGACCCCACAAAAGCGAAAGAAAAAGGTAATGTGGCGCTTAATCTTGCAATATACGATCATGTCAAACAGCCAAGCAAAGTAAGAGTAAATGCGCTTTGGAAATAAAATGATAATTTAGATCAGAACTGCGTAAAAAGAGAAAAAAGGGAAACAGTGCATTGCGGTTGGTGTCATATCAGAAATAATGGCAAAAACAGCGAAAAGGGCAACAAATGATGCGCTTCTCGGTTCCAGTGTTGAATATGCCACCCAGACGCGCAAGTTGCCTCTAACATGGTTGACCTCCGTTTTCTGCTAGGAGCTCTACGAGGTGGAACAAACCAATAAAATACCTGTTGCGAGGATGCGTTTTTTTTTATGTGTACCATGGATCTTTTTAACTTCTTCGTCGTGTGAGCAACCATTTCACCAGTGGGTTATGCTAGCGGATCTATGATTGGCGCAGTCGGCAGGATGATCTTACTGCGCATTCGCACCGTAGAGCAGGGCATGGCTTGATCGTATTAAATATTAACGGATGAAATTGTCTATACTCACGAGCACTAGCTTCCAGCATTTATGTCGATGGCAATATTTTCAGCCATAACTACCTACAAATATGGAGTTGTAATCAAAGCTCACTTGTGGATCAAGTATTAAAGGATAAACCTGCTTTTTGTTCACTATTTTAGAGATGTGTCCGCAAGCTTTAGGAACGAGGGAAACCATCACGCTTAAGTCTCCTGGCAGCAAGTTTTCACGACCAAAAGACGAAAACTGGGCAGGTGTGGGGAATGTTCTCTCGCTAACATAGTACTCGTGGTAACGGCCTGTTACAGACCAATAGGATCCACCACAAAACTGGGCACCATGATTTTCCGAGAGGTATTCTTGATGTCACAAAAGATATGAGTGCGTGGGTCGACGGTACAGTTCACAATTCTGTAAGTGACCTCTACCGTTTTTATTGGCGCAGTCTAAGATTCCGAAGGCGAGATAGCCAATGCACGCTTTGGAGTAGCCTTCAGACATCTGTGTCAACTTTGCACATAGCTGTTTCGATGAAAAATTAAGATGCTCACGATGGCTCATTTTTACAGCAGGTAAGATAAGAACAGCGTAACAAGAGTCTGAAAGAAGCGTACCACCAAGCCAGGAATCCAACGATCTCATCCACTACATAAACAAAGGTGCAAGTAATGATAACAAAATAGTAGAGAAAGCAGGCCTGAGAATTATTTTCCGCCTGTAACAAGTCAGCCAGAAAAGGTAGTTTTTAACATGTATTTAAATAATGGCAATACGGGGATCAAACTTCAAAAGTGAAATTGAGGAACCATGTTGTAGGATAGCTAGGAAATAGCCGTAAAAAATGATGGGTTGAGATATGAAATGCAGGAGAGTGGAACAGACTGTTTCTGTTTTGTAATTTGGTCGGGTTGGAGGGATGGAAGACAACATATAAAAGTTAACAACGAAGGTATGCGGAAATACAGTGGAAATGACATATCTCACAGTGCGTGCACTACCATCACGAAGCCCTGTGTTAGATCCCCCAGTACATATCCGAAATGGGTCATTTTTACAATGGTATATAATCCACAACCCCGCCAATTCTTTTAATGCCTGCTATGCAAGCAACGTTGCTCTTTGCTTTTTACAGTGCGGCTGAGTCCCATAGCTTAACAACTCTCTGTGGAGAGCGACGTCGTGAACTATGCACGGTAAATTCATCAGTCTTTCCTGATTAACAGCGACAATAACAGGTGCGACAGTGCTCGCTCCGTTTTTTTTTTCAAAAAAGAAGTATGATGATCCTTTAATTATGATGATCCTTTGATGATCCTTTGATTATGATGATCCTTTAATTTATTGGAGACGTACTCACAAGGGGGGATTGGCCATGGCTATTAACTGATTGTACTTCTAAAATACATTAAAATATTAACTTATTTCCAGAAAAAAGAAGGGCGTGAAAGGGAAGTTCAGTATAATTAACACCTGAATTGCCAAATAATTATGTATTCTTTAGCGATTCAAGCGACATAGGCGAAGGGCAAGCTTTAATACAATTATACACATATTCCTTTTTGCGTACCCCAAATTTATTGCCCCAATATATAAGATAAGGGGAACCGAAAGCGCCAACCCCAAACGCTCAAATCGCTCCTTCTAAAGCAGTTTTGTAGCTGCTGAGTCGTGGCTGCATATGAGAACAAAATGTTCGATTGATTGCGAGACCTGGCTCCGCGCACATAGTTCCGTACGTGAAAGCCCTTTTCTATACA
The DNA here is from genome assembly GCF_048455015.1 of Haemaphysalis longicornis. Lineage (NCBI taxonomy): Eukaryota > Metazoa > Arthropoda > Arachnida > Ixodida > Ixodidae > Haemaphysalis > Haemaphysalis longicornis. The sequence continues at coordinate 176,983,463 of NW_027526203.1, forward strand.
GATAGAAATTTAGCCTTGGAATTCTGCAGCGCAGCTCAGTGAAGGTTACTTCGAATGGCCCAGAATTACAAAAAAACATTCCATACGAAATTTAAATGTTTGTACTCTTCAAAGGATAGGTGTGCATCGGAACGAGTAGCGCCTTGATTCCAATATCTTTTTAATCTTGGAGATGCAAAAATAGCGATGTTTAGATTGCAGAACTGCACGGGAGCTTTGAGGAATTAGCTAGACTATCCACTAACTCGTGTTCCCTGATGCCCGTATACGGCCAGGGACCCATGCAAAATGTACCACCTTCCCGTGCCTTGGAGCGAAAAACGTAGTGCGCGGTAGAAAGGAGGGTCGGAAGAGGAAGTTAGTGCCGAAAGAACTAACATTGAATCCGATACCATGATGATTTCTGATACATTCTGTGGTATGTTTGATACATGTTGTGGTACTTTACATAGAGCGAGAGCTTTTGCTATAAACAATGCCATAAAAATGCGTGTGTAGTTCGGGGTCCGATGTGAATAACTCCAATTCCTATTCCAGCTTTCTCCGTATTTTGACATGCATCTGTATAAATCACAAACACGCAGGGTACTTCGATAAATAATCATTTAAAATAGCTGTTAATCGGAAGCACGGGAGAAGTTTCGCGGCTGAAGGAAAAGGGCTTTGAAACACAAGCTCTGTTTTTCCTTCAATACCGAGTACGGGAGTCACATCATGTAATATAAAAGAAATATAAACAATGCGTGTTTGAACGAATTACACTTGGAGTCAAATAAGTTTCGTCCACGGAGATGCAAAAAATAAACCGGGAGCGCAAACAAATATAGGCCTGGAAGCTCCATGGAGAGGAGGAGCGGGGGAGGAGAGGGGGGGCTTCATACATGCGGAGTTGAATCCGAACAGTAAGTTTTAATTCAGTTGAGTTTATTTTGTAGATTGATATAGACGGACTGATAGGCAAAAAGCTGCTACCGGCACGGTGACCCGGCCCCGGAGCCGATACTTGGTGGGGCATGCACACAATACATATAATGAACCACATCCAGCCTGGAGGCGCTAGCGTGTTCTGCGCTTGTTCACCGCCAAGCGAGCGCAGAGATCGCGCGCGAGTCCAGACCGGCCGTAAACGAATATAAGTGGGATTGAATGAATGCACAAAAAAAGTTACAAGGGTACCGAACATATTTGCAAGGTAAACAGTAGTGAAATCGCAAATTTCTCATACAAGACTGTAGTTAGAGCAACAAGCACAATAAATTTCAGCATAGTGGTTTACAGAAACACTTGTCCACAGATGCAAAATACCAAAGACACAATAGACTGCAATGCAATAAATTACACGTTTATAAAAACGAGCAATAGAATCAGGAATTGGTTGTACATGGGAGCGTGACTTTTTTTTATGGAGAACAAGGTCTTCGGGTCTGTACAAATAACAATAATCTTCAATATACAAAGTTAAGTGCTACGCAAAATAAATGATGACATTGGGTACAAAAAATAAGGAGCGCTCATTCAAGATCCACGACTTCGTACAAGATCAACAAAATATCGTAACAGCTCTACAAAGGCAAAACTTTGCGTTACTTTATACCTATTTAGAATGACGGCAAGATTCCATTGTAACGATCGCCATTTGTAGCTAGTTGGAAAACGAGGAATATGCCAGGGTTTTGTATTTCGTGTGGTCACTGCGTGGGAGGAACTTGTTAGCAGTGCTGTGGAGTTTGAAAAGTGCTTGTACGCTCCGGAAGAAAAATAAAAAGAACTTAAAATCTGGAAATTATACCTGTTCAAAAGCTATAATATTGTAAGAGTGGAATATTTTTCTAGTCGGGGATAACTAATATACCCCTGAAAGTAGGCGGAACATTTTTTTAATGATTGAACTTTTGCTGTGTTTGTTTTTGCTGTGGATGCCGAGATTAAGCTACAATAATTAAAGTGACCATGCAGTCAAAACACAAGTTTGGTTCATTCGAAATATTACCTCGTTAGAATCATACTGATACCACTTTTAACGCACACATCGCTCAAATAAGCTGTATAATTAGGAAAAAAGAGAATCGCCTTGCGACCCACTAGCTCATTTCCCGCAACAGAACCTATGATGTCCAGCTGTGCGATTGGCTGAGGCCGGCTAAAGCAACTGCAAATCAGGCAGGCTCATAAGCTTGCAGAAGAGCTATTTGCGCATATATGCAATTCATATTCATTTTACGAAGTAAGAAGGGTGAGGTAAGCAATAAAAGTTACGAAAATACACGTAAAAATAGAAGTACTGATGCGTACGGCTGTTGGCCCTCAGCGTGCAATATGCTTGTTTTAGCTGCACAGCAGTCCACCGCATAGTAGTTGTTTTACACTACACTGGCAGATTGACGTAGGCGACGTTGCCTTACGTGATCCCCTTTGTCGAGCATATCCCATGTTTCACGAAGCGATTAATTACTTCCTACTGTAACAAAAACAAATCAGGTACAAATACGCGGTCAAAAACAAGGCAACGTCGGATAACGGTGCGCGGCTCAGTATGGTTGCGCCCCCTGTGAGGACTGACGGTAAGCAAGGCTGCTGACCCAACGACGCACGGGAAGTTTTCGTTGTTTTCGTTGAACTTTGCGTAGTCTTCTCCTCCATTCGCGCTTCTGTTCAGGACGACTCTTCTTGAATTGCCGCTATTCTTCCCCCGAGCGCACGACATGCGTTCTTCCCCAGCGAGTAAAAACCTGCGCGGCTTCGAGCTTTCTTCTAGCTAAAACAAACGATTGGGCGAGTTGGTGCATATTCAGTGTAACAGCGCAAACAACACAAGACGAAAAAATAGGGTACAAACTCAGTGCTGTGTTTGTGCCCTCTTCTTTTCGTCTCGTGTTGTTCGCGCTGTTACTATGAATATGTTTACTCCAGCGGAAAAACATATGGCTGTCCATTATCCGCTCCCGTTGTAGGCATCTTGCTGTCTGTGTAACATACCAACCCAGACCCAAACCGCTCATTTGCTGAAGAGAGCTGGCATGGCGCATTCAGCTATAAGACTTCCACGTTTAAATCTCCCACCAGTTCAACGGGCATGTCATCGGTAGCGGTATGAAGCCCAGTTGTGCGTGCACGCCCTCCTCCTTTCACCCCTAACCCGTGCACGCATAGATGGGTAACAGGTCATGGGCGAAACTTAGGTGTGTAATTCACTGGCGAAAATGCCGCTCGCAAAGTCTTTCAAGCTGAAGAACTATAGGTTCACGCCTTCATTCCAAGCGGGCATGTTGATCTTAAACGGGCCGCGGCGTCGACCGCTTTTCTGACGGAGGCGAAAAGCAAAAACGCCCGTGTGTACGAGATTTCGGCGCACGATAAAGATCCCCAGGTGGTCAAAATTATTCCGGAGTCCTCCACTACGGCGCGCCTCATCGCCTGCGTTGCGTCGGCGCGTTACACCCCACGTTCAATCAATCTTAAACGGGGAGAGATTGGCAGCTGCACGGCGAGGTGGAATTTCAGGCGGCAACGGTTGCTACATGCTCGGTAGCGGCGGCTTTCGGTCGTTTATACGCCTATTCGCACTCGTGTTGATTCACCGTAATCATCTGATAACGGCGCTGCCGCCGTTGTCAGCCGATTGCGGAACTTGCGAAAGGCATCGGTGGTGGCGAGGGTAATAACAGTTGTGAAAGAGGGGTCGGCGGTGGTGAGGAGGAGCCCCGGAGTGGCGCTGAGTAAATCGGCTTCACCAGAATGAAAACATGGGGGGTTGGACATATGCTGCTTTTCAGTAAAAACATTAGCGTGTGTCGTAAATTTCCCGCGCAGTTTTGGTTGGCCTTCAGCTTCTGACGCAGTGTAGCAGCAGCATGACTAGTGATTCTTGAAAGAGTAGCTGTAGTGAGTCTGATGCCGAGGTTGTAGGTTATAGTGAGACTTACGCAGGAGGCTCGGCGCAAACCTAGTTAAAAGAAATGCGTTCGCGACAGAATACGCTGAGAGATCCTGCAATATTCTTGCACGTACTTTCGGTGAACATATCGTAGGATGGTATTTGTTGCGTACCCAGTGAGCATGCCCAGAAGGCGCACGGTAAAGACAATTTCTTTCCACTAGGTTCCGACCGTTTCGGTACGGGGCAGTGGGTCATTAAAATATTCGGCAGATAACCAGTTCTCCCCGGAAAGATGTACCTGGGATGGCTGCCATACCCAACTTTTCTTTTTTTCTTTTTTTTTTTGCTTGCAAGCCACCCCGACGGAGCTCCTACACACATGGCGCGCCAGTTACGGCGAAAAGGTCGCAGCCGCTGAAAGGTTGCCGTCGATTAGTGCTCCCTTCGCTGGAAAAACATTGTTTTCCCGCAAAGATGGCGGCGCTCCCACGCGCAGGATGGTCGTGTTGGGGCGCTTATACAAATTTGAGCTTTACCTGTAAACGTTTGCACGTGCGTAGACGAGCTGCACGTCAAAGAAAGCTCCTCGACGTAAAGCGAAAGTCGACAAAGTTTCCGCATGTTTAGATGAACAAAAATGCTCGAAAATAAAGAACGCTAGTCGAGCAGGAGCATATGGTAGCAGCGTGGCTTACGTTGACTTTTGCACAGCTAAGAAAAAGATCTAACTTAGCCGGGAATTGTCGTTGATGGCCGGTATTATAGGTAGGAATCGGTGCAGTAGGTATAGATTGGTACAACCGCTAGATTTTATGCGAGAAGACCCTGGCCTCACTGCGAGCCAAGCGAAGCTGGCGAATTTGGGGATTAAAATTAGCTACACCTGAAGGAGCACGACTTCCCTACAGGGCAATGTTTTGGGACGCTGGCTCCCATTGTCGCCGGCTACGATGGGCAGTTCGCTATCTGTAAAGGCGGTCGTGGCCGTAGTGTGGCCATTCCTGCGTATTGTCACCGGTGTCATAAGAACGGGAGCGTGGAATGGTGCAATTGCCCCCTTGAGAAGCAAACACCCCTCTCGAGACTAGCGGCTGCAGCGCAATGAGGCGTGGGGTAGTAATAAAAAAATCCCGTACCATCGCCATTCACGTGAAACCTGTGGAGGAGCGAAGCATGCAGTGAAACACCAAGGCATGCGCCTTGGCGTTTTTGCCAACGGAGAAAAAACAGTTGGGGTGTAAGGTATACAGCTTTGGTGTAAAATTCTCTTGTCTTCGAAGCACGAAGCCCCCTAGCGCGAGCCGTAAATAGGTGTCCAGGTGTTTTTTTTTTTTTAGTAGGCGTTACGTTCTCGCAAAACGTAAATGAGTTTTCCAGTGTTTTAGTACCGTAACTACATGAGTCGGCGATTATGAGGACGATGACAGGAGACGCCAACAGCCCGACCCCCTAAGGCGGTGCGCCCCTAAAAGTTGCAGTGACATCTACGTTTAAGGCTTAAGATGTACGACGCGATAGCATTACTTAGACGCCCAGGGATCGTTTTGGAACGGAGTTGCTGAATTTACCATTTATGATTTTTAAACACCGAAAATCAGTCAATAGAGCAAGACTAGCTGCAATGATTTTACCCCGCCCTGGCACAAAAAGACAGACGCCATGTGTGGCTTAAGATGTGGGCGTGAAAAGTTGGAGGTGCCTGGGGTTGATAAGTTTCAGTGACCCCCGGATGCAGCAGCTCGTTCCCTGCCCTCTGAATAAATTCACTTAGATCTTGAGTTGGCCAGCTAGCCAAAGCTGCCTCCCATTTCTACACAGAAGTCAAATATGTAATGTTTGAGTCGTTCTCCCCTGAGCCTACCCTTTAACATGGCTAGTTGCGTGGAAGACGGTGCATGTTTTCCGCATTGAAACAGTTTGCAGTTAACGTCGGATGTTTCCTTCCAAACATCTTCGCCCATGTAGATTTGTGGGTATGAAGAGTGGTTTGCTTCCTGCGCAGACCTTGCGATTCTTCAGCAAGCGTAGGACTGTGTTCCTAGGCGTAGAAAGAAGACAGGTTGTCCATATTTTTCGGTGAGGGGAGTGTGGCAGTCGTGGTCGCAAGGAGTCCGATATGTGAGTTCGCGTGGTTACCGGTCAGCACCCTCCACCCCTTCCAGCTCTCGCGTCAGGGTGTCCATGTAATGTCAACGTCTTCATTGTGGATGGAACAATCTTTCGGATGCGTTGGCGTATTCCGCCTGTAACGATGTCTGAAATGCTGTGATGAGCGTCTCTAATGAAGTTTGGCCTTCTATTTCATAGTTTCGCTAGTTGGATTGCCGAGACGGCGGGTCCAATTTCCGGTTCTTCCGTTCCTGTGTGTGTGGAGGGTCATGCAGTCACGAGGATTGCCAGGGTAGTCCATTGCGTACATTGTTGCCCCAGTACTTTCGCATGTTTCGGCGTCGGTTTATACTGCGTTTTCATGGTTTGATCTAGGAGCAGCCAGGAGTTTGATCCTGGCTGCTCGCTTGTCCTTTCGTAGGATTGGACCCAATGATATTGATTGAGAAGGGTATTTATCGGTAGTGGTTGGATCTGTGGTATGTCTAACATGAAGTCCAGTTTCTGACCTACCAAGGAGGGGCGGGGGGCTGTCATGGATACGATTACTGCGGTAACTATTTTAATTAATAGCTCCTTCCTTTGCGCTAGGAGAGCGGTTTGCTGATGTCTTCAACCTTGTTATAAAACCCGATTTCAGGACCCTTTTCGACGACCATGAAAATTGGTAGGTTGAGGACTGGCTTATAACAATCCCGACGAAGACATTTATTTGTTTTTTTTTCGGTGACGGCAAGTTTCCGGTAAGGGAGGCTGTACGATAATAAGCGCATTATCTGTTATAGTTAATGTTGTCTTTTCTTATCATTTCCTCTTTCCCTCGTGCTGTTTCCCTGGTAAGGCGTTTTATAATGTGGCACAATCCGCTACAGACTTTCTGTATCTTGGCGATTGTGAGAACAGTTCTGCCGCTTCTCTGTAAGGCAACATCAAAAATTCTTGATTGATTGTAGGGTTTAATGCGTCAACGCAATGCAGGCGATGAGGTGCGCCGTAGTGGAGGGCACCGGATTAATCTTGACCACCTGGGGATTTTTAACGTGCGTCGAAATCTCGTACACACGGATGTTTTTCCTCTTCGCCTCGATCAGAAAAGCCGCTGCCGCGGCCGGGAATCGAACCTGCGTCCTCGTGCTCAGCAGCACAACGCCTTAGCCACTGAGCCGCCGAGGTGGGTTCGAGGATTCTTGCTTGAGTGTTCTCGGTGGTGACATGGTGAAATATTTTGGAGTGTTTTTTTATCTTGGCACCGGGGTGCCATCACTCCTTTGCCCCGCACACATTGCGGTGGTGACTAAACCACGGGAAATTTGAAAACCAACTTTTAAAAATAGTGTAATTCGGAACTATAAACTTGGTTTTATTTTTTAACAGGAGACATTTTAGTTCGTTTCTGCTCGTAATCTAGACCTGCCTTGGTTTTTCAGGCCCTAGCGATAACATTCTGCCCCCTTGTTAGTTAGGTGGCACAATGTTTCTGCCGGAATTAGTTGCGATGGGGCAGTCCCTTTAGTGTAATGGCATAAGTGCTGGCACGGCTGGCGACGGTCTGCCGAGCATTTTAGGACCCACAGAACGTAGAACTAACTTGAGGGAGAAGGCGCGGTGCCGGCTAAATTCACTATTTTCTCTGTCGTCCCGTCGCTACTATATATTGTCCATCCTTTCGCATTTCTGTTGGTGCGGCGCGTTTCCGGATTCAGGCGAACCTTCGCATCTGCCTGCCTAGTTCGTAGCTTCCGGTTGGCAGCGGTGACGCATTTCCGTGATCGCTTGATGAGCACCGCTCATAGCGGACTGGTAGCAGGCACAGGAAAATAGAAAAATGAGCCTAATAATACCGTCGCATTAAAACGTTTGCGGTGTTATTTCTCTCCCCATCAACCTGCGGGCCGTAACGAGGCAAACTGTCACGGTCGCGCTGCAGGCAGGATGTAAGCGCTTATTTCCGCTGCTATCTAACGTTACAAGCGGAAGAAGGAGGAAAGACATTGAGATTCCGTGGTGGTCCATATTTTTCTCATGAGTACCACATGATTTGCGCTCTCAGGATCATGTTCCCGACTAATATTGTGATTTACGTGATTAGAAGTCGTCCTAGTAGCTATAGGCGCCTCTTGACGCAGACGAACACGTGTACCTGAAATTTTCTATCACGTACCCCAGTATTTCTTCTGTGGTCCACCACAAAAATGGCGTCTTATGCTAATTAGGGCGCCGAAGATAGCAAATTTTGTGCGCAGTGATGTGTGAGACTGGTTTGGTTTGGAACGGGATCTGGGTGTAGCGTTAGCTATGAGTACGAACTTTTAATGCGATGAATTTTTGGCCGAATACCCACACAGCCAGGACCGTGTAACGACGCGCATACTTGTCGAACCGAATTTTGAAATACCAAAAAATAAGAAAAATAGAAAGCATAATTTTTTGACAGAAGTGATCCGACAAAATTAAAAATATGCATCTATTACAACTCCCAAAAACACCGGAGAATAAACGGAAAAAGTCCACAAAATAACGCTGACATATTGAATAAAAAGAGTAGGGAAAATGAGCAAACCACGTAACATTGCAACAAAAATGCAGATTTGCGGAAGTAACACCTGCAATTCGTATATTAGCGTAAATAGAGGTCATTGGCCCAACAGAATTGTGAAAAACTGAAAAATAAGAAAAATAGAAGCAATAACATTTTGACAACAATGATCTGACAAAAAAAAATTATGCATGTTCTACATACCCCCACAAAGGCGAACAGTAAGGAAAATAATTCCGCAAAATAACGTCGAAAACACGAATACAAAAACAGCAAAAATAGACCAAACCTGCACTACGCCATCTTCAAAAAAAAAAAACATCATTCGCAAAGTACAGGCACTTCAGCGCTTTAATGGTACAAATTTAGATCATTGGTTTAAACAGACAAACTAAAACTTAAAAATAATAAAATATTCCATCGTGTTTCGATATTCATAGCCATAGTTGGCATTAAAGAGGTCACACTCTACACAAACGGCAGAAGAATGCTACGCTTTATAGACGGCAATGCTCTGAATTTCTGCAGATTTTTTTCTCGTGTCATCAGTCAAAAAGCCGGTTATAAGAACAGCGCATATGCAGCTTTATATTGATTGTATTCTAACGTGGAACATATTCTCGACGCTTATAACAGAGGAAAAAAAAAGTTAGTCCCTATGGCTATTCGGATGACGCTATGATTTTTGGGCCGTTTGGATCGGAGTTGTCCGTGTTATATATATAAAAATAGAAATGTGAGGAGATTTCTTTTCCGCGCACTGCCTCATTTATGGTCGAGCGTATTCCACCCCAGGAACGTTTTTTTTCTGTTTCTATGGGCTCCGCTTTTCCGGTCGAGATAAGAGTATGGAGATCGTATGGATGCGGAGACATCCCAGCGAACTCTGTGGAAACAGGGCTTGAGGAAAGGCTGCCGGTAGTTGGAGGCTTGTGGCGAGCGTTTTTTTTTTTTAATTTTATGGGCTCGGCTTCTCGTCGAATATCGGGGAATGCCCCGTCGTACTACGGATAAAAACGCCGTAATATACTCAGCCTTGTGGGTCTGATAGCACATTTTGTTTTTTTTCCAATTCGAAACCTCGCTCTGCAGCACAGTTCGGTGGAGACGAGTCGGGTACATGTACTGGAACAGGTTTTTCTCACTGACAATTTCTAAGGAGTTGCGGTGATACGGTCCAACAAGGCGGCGTTTTATTCTGTTCGCAACAGTTTAAAAGTCGCTGTTGGCAGCGCTGCAGTACAGCAGGACAAGTCCACAGAAGATAGGGAATATCTGCTGTCGATGCCGATGTTCAGCAAGCATTATGGGAAACTTGGCCCAAACGGTGACGTCGATCCAGTGCCCAGGTGATTGTGATGGCCTGGTGTGAATGCTACACCGACATGAATTCGCCGAAGCTCCACCTTTTTGAACTCGGAATAAAGGTCTTAGCTAAAATCTTTTCAGTCAGAGAGAATGGAATGGTACATTAAGTGAAAAAACTGGCGTTCTGCCTCGTAAACCGTAAAGTAGTCTTTTCCTTTGCCTATATTCATGGTCAAATATTTGTATTAATTGTGTCTCAGTATTCTGCAATACTCGATCGGCAGTGCTCCAGTATTCTTACTTCTTCTACTCCTCCTACCCCTAGCATTTCCTTGCACCTCAATTTATATGTTTTTTTGTTTGCTGTCCCCGCAATGTCCCACATTTGCCCACATCAATGTAGTCATCCTCATCTGCCGTAGCGAGCCCTGCCTTCTGCAAGGCTGACGTCACCTGTTCACATAAAAAGGTTTCTCTGTCTCTCTCTCTCTCGCTCGCTCGCTCCCCTAAAACCAATATGTCCGAATGTTCTACTAACATATAAGCCAACGTTCTTGGTTTCCTGGTCAGCGGTAGTTTAAAGCAGTTGCTTATATTTTTGATTATCATCCAGAAGAAAAACCTTGTCTGAATACAGTATTCCCTAAATAGGTTGTTTTATCAAGTATTTTCTTTCGAGACAGTTTTTAGAGAGGCAATTCCAATTGCCCGCGCATGGAGGTCTCCCATGGCCAAAATACGTTTGAATTGCATTGCCATGTGAAGCCTCGTGGTGTGCTGGGCATGGATTAATGGGGCGATAGAGCATCTGTTAATGGACCACTACTCTAGAATGAGATTTTTAAGGTCTTCCTTTAGAAGCCTACACGCGAAAGCTTTGCCTGCCTGCCTGCCTGCCCGCCACGCGATTCGACCACTTGACACCCGACAAAAACATCTGCCGCATATCTGTTCCCGTTACTGTTACTGGAAATATCATCAAAAGACGACAGTCGCCTTCCGTCCCTGCAACGTAAATGCATCTCCTCTCTCTCCCACCCACCCACCCTGACTTTCGTCCCCTCCCGTCTCGCTCCTCCCACGATGAAAACGGTGGAGGTTTGCTCGAGTCCATTCAAATTTCCCGCGTTCCAATTGCCCGCGCGCCATTCATTAGGACCTGTCGTTACTTGAAATTTTGCCGCGAGGTCTAGGCTATGGCACGAGCTCATTTTCTATTTTTTGGTCAAAATATTCTGTTAAATGCGTATGTTGTGTTTCTATCGCAAAATGTGTTGATTCTTTCCCGAAGATACGCCCATTTTGTTTCTGCATTGTTGACGAGTATGAATTATGGTAGCAGATTTGGTGGTTTGGAAAGGTTTTGCATATATGAACTTGTCTTTGCAGAATTGGAAATTTGCAGACAGACAGACAGACAGACAGACAGACAGACAGACAGACGTAGACATACACAAACAAAGTCTCATGTTTAAGTATCGCAAGAAAAACTATCGTCTTAATAAAACAGGTGAAACAACGCCTGAACAGAAACTATGTACAAGAAAGACCATTGTATACTATGGAATAGCTTACATGGCACATAGATGTCCGTATCAAGGAACGCAAAGGAAACGCGAGCTATATTTTACCCATAATATCTGTACATAAGGGGGAGGGCAGCAATCGTTTGATTAGGAGTACATGTCAAATTGCTTCTACGATCGCAAATTAAAAATGCCCTAAAAGAGAGGTGAGACAAAGGCAACCCGTAAAACAAAAGACGCCGGCTTCTACTGTTCCAAACAGAACAAAAAACACCATATAAAGAACTCGCTCACGAGCAATGCGAACGCGGGAAACTTGAATTAAACTGCGTATACGTCCCTACCATTATTCATGGAGGCAGCGAAAGGGGAGGACAAGAGTGGTAGCGGCTGGATGGGGAGAGACAAGAAGGAGATACGAGTCAGGAGTAGCAGGAGACTGCTTGTGTTTCGGCGACGTTTGCAACGATCCGAGCAGATACGGAGGCAAATTTCTACTGCAGCGCCTCAGTTTTAGAGATTTGTTCCTTTCCTTTGGTAAACAATATGGATTTCGTCTCGTATTTTTGTAGCACACAAGACAGAAAATAGCAAAAAGTTGCAAACACTCGTTTTCTGGCCACTTGATTACAAGGCCTGGAAGATACAAAAGGAACAAATTGGCCGGCACTTTCCAGCCTCTACCTGCATAATAGGTAAAGGTGAGCTTGTTTGCACTTGTGTAAATAACAACTCAAGTGGCAGCCAGTAGTATTTTCTGTAACGGCAACTTGATATTTTTTGTACTCCTTGTACTCATCTATCAATCTTGAAGTATAGAAAGACAAGTTTCAGGCCTGGGCTATTATGTATACACTTGCGCATGCTTGTCTCCTTCAGCAATCGTTATTGCGCTTCATATTGATGATTAGTGTCCTATCTCATAAAGGTATCTTAATAGAAACTGCTACACCAATAACAGGAGTATATCCCCCGTGTTGTGTGCTTCAACTATGCTCATTTCGTTGACCTTATAGGCTATGATAGAATAAATTCGCTGTATAGTTTTCCCATCTTTTGCTTAATGAGGAACGAGGCACCAAGTACTTTCGGCTCTTTGGGTCGCACTGTATTTCTTGTCTACAGCGAAATTTGAGCCATGCTTGAACATTTCAGGGGGAGATGTCATTACTTACTTCTCTAAAGGAACCAGATCCAACAGTACGTGGTGCTGACACAATTAGTGTTCTTTGCTTTTTGAAATGTTCCGCATTAACTTCCTAAGTAGTCTCCCACTCAGCGCAAAAGGAGGCCAGTAGGCAGCGCTTAACTAAGGGATTGTTACGGATTCCTAGTGAGAAAGCTACGCCTTTGTATTTGTTTTAGTTCTTGAAGTATACTGGCTACAGCGTTCCTTGAGAGATGAGTGCAGTTTGAAAGAGGACAACAACACTCTTCGGACCACTGTGCTGGCTTTGAAAACTCCAGCAGCGGGCAGCAAGTCGAGACTTTTTGCAGGCTTCCAGAACGCGTCTTCAAACGCAGCGTTCTATAGCGCCCATTGTATGAGTAAGACGTAGCAAACTTGGGCTGTGCCTGCGTTATAACGATAACAGTGGGGCGCTTACACTGAAGCTTTCTTCAGAGAAGCAGCCTTCAGACACGGAATACCAACGAATTAGAAAAAACACCCTTTGTTAGGTTGTATACCAAAAGCTGAACTCCTTCGAAAACTTGTTTGGTAACTGAACGTTGCGGTTAATGCGGGAAACGTTGCTTATGTTTTTACGGTATGAAAGGCATGGTGGAATAAAACAATTACACATTTTTAACTAAAACCAGGTAAAAAGGAAGTCTATACATTGGGCAGAATATACATTGGCCATCTGCAATATATAGACTGCCAAAAAAATGGCGGTCCATACATTGCGAAGTTAATAAATGGTTATGGTACTGCTCATTCGTTGCAGGCCTTTGTGTTATATATGTCCGCAGCCGAATTGTTGTTTGCCTACACTCGCTCGCGCGACACTTTTCTAGCTTTTTGATTAAGCGACGCTGATATGATGTCTGCGAACAAAGACTCCAGAATTCCCGCGTTTCTTCGAAGTACGAGGCGTCCTATAGCGAGCGGTGTTGGAAAACCAGTGACCCGGTGTGCGTCACCCCTAAAGTCGCACACTGTTCGAAACATGATATAGACAACAATCTTATGTATGCACCCCTTGGATATGCATCCCTTTGATATGCATCTCGAGCATATTAGTTGATAAGAGGCCCCATTTTAAAGATCAAAATCTATCTTCCACGTCACGCTTATACGTCTTACACTTGGATATACACTTTGAGTAGGTTAGTTATCATAGACACAATTTTCAAGATCAAGAGTGTCAAAATAAAAGCGCATGTGTGTATGTATGTACGCGCATTTTTTGGGGAAGCTAGGTGTCAACAGCTCAGGTAAGAGAAAGGTAAGGTCTGCTTTCACCTAAATTATGTATCACCTCCATTCGTATGGGGCTAAACGGCTTCGCTGGACATCCACCTTCACTGAGCGAAATCAATGACCATTTCTTTTCTTTTCTCTAGACAGCCCCACTACTCCTTAGTTTCCTATGCCCTCTTGGACGCTCCGTTTTCCTGCTTCCTTCAAAAAAGTATTCCTTCACCAGCTTAAAGAAAGTAATAGATAACAGCCTTCGAAAGCTGCAGAAAAGGCTCAGAAAAGTGTAAATGCGCCCAAATAGCAGCACCTAAAATCCAGCTCACTTACGAAAAACTAACCTGCTTCTGTCAGAAATATTTCGACAGGAATACCTTTAGGCAGGAACCGACGACGAATCACAAATGCGCCAACGAAGAGCTGCAGGAACTTTATGGACCGTGGATATACATTCGACGCGAATAGCCTGCCTTGCATCTCTAATGCGACAAGAAGGATGGCACATTCTTGACGTCGCCGAGACACAGGACTACATCGGCTCTCACGGCTGGTAACCTAATTTGTGGCACCAGTTTAGCTGATCTCCCATTCTCCCTGTTTATAGGTTGATTTTAGTATAATGTTATCGCTGGCATCGTGGTTACTTCGATGGAATATTTCATGAACATATCCCTCGAAGTTTGCCTGTCGCAGTAAAAAAAATCATGATAGCCGCTACAAGTTGCCAGTCATTACTCAGCGTATGACAAAAAAGGAACGAGAAAGGCTCTCCGCTGTCTCGTGCTTTCAGGGGAACACCTCCGACGGCAAAGGTCTGCTACCCTTTAGCAAAATCATTTTTCACGCACGTGCTCCTTGATTCTTTTATCACCGCGTAGTGGGCGAGTTATCTGACATATGCCACCAAAGTGCGTTCTTCAACGATACGAGTATATTATTTTGCAACACGTATATTACAAAAAAATATCAGGCGGCGTGGACGTATCATCATCTACGTTCAAGGAAAGTGGACTGCTAACAGGATTATTTTGTATTTGACGCTAAAGCCAAAATGCAAGTTGCTCTAGATATATAAATTAGGTCACGGAGAACACATGCCTTTTCTAATATATGATAGAAAACGGAGAATCGTGAAGGCAGGTGTCACCGCCCCGGCTATGCCGCGAAACTTACACCGGAAGTGGTTAAAGCTAAGTAACAACTATCTGCACAATACTCCTTGAGAATTTTATAAAAACAACTGGAAGATATTTTAGTGTCATGTTTGAACGTATAAGAACAAAACGAAAGCTAGAAACAATACCATGAGAGCACAGCCAATAGATCATGCGGCGAACCCTACTCCAACAAACTCGTTTTGGTTTCGGTGCAATACTTGGCCAGATAATTGTAAGACCCTTGTCCAGTACTGTAGGCATAGCCCTTTTTATTATGACCCTTTGCGTGCTTTTTCTGCACTAAAAAACACAACAACGCTTATTATTTTGGCGAAGGTGAGTAGTTTCAATTGTACACAACGCCTGGTGTACGCAACGTCTGCCCTAGCTGTCGCTGGATGGCGCTACTCTTGCACCTTGGAACGGTTCCGCTGTGTACACACAGATCCTAAATAAGGCGAAAGGGGTGTAAATAGCTTGCCGCAAAATTTAATTCTAAGTCGGAGTACACAATACTCCTTCCAGCGGGAGTTTCGCCTTACTCCCTGTATGTACGGGGTTTATTTAGTGTAATACCGGAGTAATATTTTGCTGTCACTAAAAGGGAGGTTTGTAGGGGACCAGGGAGTATAATAGTGTCTCCCACTAGGAGTTTTGAGGAGGGGCTTCGGAGTGCTGTTCAGCTCCATTTGTAGTATTTTGGCTGCTATTGGTTTTATAGAAGCGCTGTAGGGGAATTTATGACTATCTTCAGGAGTTGTAATTAGGATCGTAGCCCGTATTTTGTTTTATTTTAGGAGTGTCGAGGGACCGCATTCGGGGTAATTTCTAGGTTTTTTTTCGAACATTTCAAGGACAAAATGTGAAAGGTTTCTTTTATGCACACAGAAAATTTATTGCATAGCAATTGCATACATACAAAAATGCGTTTCAACACGTAGATAACAACACATTATAAAAAAGCACCATCAACAAAACAGGTACATCGAGAATACAGGGTACCTTCGCAAGAACTCTCATCTGCAACTCTCATCAACGAGAAAACAAATGGAAGCATTTTTAAAACACTAAAGTCAGCCAGGAACGGATGGTTATGTTGTTCGCATGCACTTGCTTCCCAAACTGACTTTTCCGCCGCCTCCTGGCACGCTGCCCACGAAGGCACGCAAGCACCGGAATTTCAGGGGTAAAAGAGGTCTATAAATCTACAGAAACAAAAGCAGGCGTATATTGGACAGCCCCCCTGAAAAACAAAAGAAACAGCATTGTAATGAGGGGGCAGTTGTCGCTCTGCCCTCAACTTTCCGTAATGTCTGAATATTTATTTTAAGGTATTCAAAATTGCACTTTCATCCGAGACACCTCCACTCACTAGCTGGTCACGACCATGGAGGACAAGACATGTTGTTCGATACGGAAAGCATTACTAGCTTACTTTCTCCATCGCTGTTCACAGTGCGGAAACTTTTCAGTATACTCAGGACCTGCACACGCAAAACTGAATCTGAGGCGGTTGATACCCGCATTGATTTTACGCCGTTCGGACTCCCCCATGACGCTCTGGGCATGGCGCCCTCTCTCGCGCACAGTGCTCGCCTCGACAGGCGGATATTCGCCGGTACAATGACGCGGGAAACACACTGGCTTTAATTTTACACTGGAAGGGCTACCGGTAACCCAAAATGTTGGTTAAAATTAAAAAAAAACGTTCAATGTTTACCGTGAACCGGCTTGCACAGGCACAGCCGCATCGTTTTCACGAGCTACTCTCCGTCTGCGGTCACTGCATTTAGGCCTCGTGTTGTTTCGCTGGCGTGCTCCATCGGCTCGAAGGTCGGTGACTCGGAGGAGACGTTGCAGTGCGTCGCAGTTAGTCCAGGCTAGTTCCACAATGTTCACAATGAGTGTCCCTTTAAAGGATTGGCCTTGGTTTTTATCTAAAAAAAATATTTGCATGCGAAACGATGTCCACAAAACTGAGGTCTACTGCAGCCTGACAAAGTTTTGGTTTTGTGTGCATCTATGACTGGCATTTTATCAGGATTTTCAGGTATCCTTTATAAATATCGTGACGATTGATTACTGCGTTAACTCAGTCAACAGAGATGTGAGCGTAACAAATATGTTTGTTACGCAATTTTGGACATGATGAACACGCGTCCGGTAAACAGTTTCCATGTATGGATCGGTCACCATCTCATAGGACGTTTACCTGTACACGAACCTACACACAAATGCACCTTAGTAATATCGCATGGGTCCACTGGGTAAAACACATGCATTCACACGCATACGCATGGACAAAGCGCAGAGGCGATAAATAGTTACGACCGCCCCTGACGAAGTGAAGTCCAGTTTACTTTATCGCCAATTCAGTTGCCATCAAAAGATGATAAGTTTTGCTTCCTTTCTATAACACTAATATGTTACCGTGAGAGCAATTCAAAATACTGTATTTCATAATATTCTTCTTGCTGAAATGGTATTTGTCAATGTAACAATTTTATCTGCAATTAATGAGTACCTTGCCCCCTCCACCATCCTAACTGAAACATCAAAACCGATCTTGCTAAAACCGCATCCTTGAGATTTGCTGCAAAAGAGAGGCTCCGCGACAGGATTTTCGCAACTTGGCAGTTCGGGGAAGATGCGCGAGCGCCACGGATATCTTGTCTTCTGCACTGTCATTTTATATTTGGCTCCATTTAAAAAGCAGTGTGCCGTTTCTGTAGGGCTGAAACTAGCAGCACCTCTGACGGCGACGACACTCTCACGATAGCATCAGGTGCGGCTGCATGCCGCTGGTGTGGATCAGTGAGCCTTTTTGAACTCGTAAAAAAATTCCCGTGCCTTCCCGCGAGGGGAACACGAGTAAATGCAGAGCATTGGGGGTCGTTACGCGTAAGTCGCGTTAGGGTGGGTAGTTGGGTCGCAGTTGCTTTGGTGTTGGTTTGGGGTAGAGACAGGAGAGTAAAGTCACGTTAGGATGGAGCGAGCGTCAACCACGGAAGGAAGGAGCAACGCAGTGACTGAAGCACGAGCGACCGCTAGCCGCTTTATATTTGCAGCGCGCGCAGTAGAGGGAGAGCAGTACGGGGGGGACAGCGCGCATGCGCAAGCAGCGCGCGCCCTTCCACGCCCCACCGCGCTGCATCACGCACCTGTTACGCCGAGACCGCGACGGAGCAAACGGGCTGACTACGACGCATGCGCGCGCCAGCTGCTGTTGAGAGAGAGGAGGGAAGGAGGAGAGGTGCACCTGCTGCGGACGCGGAGCTGTGGACGCCGTCCGACGCAGGAAGAGGCGAGGCTAAGAAATGCTCTGCATTTAAAATCGGCGCGGGTGGGCTTTACCGCAACACTACCGGACGACGAATCATTGTGACCAAATGTGCAAATTTGGCAATGAAGAGGCCGAGCATGCGGTTAGAGCAAAAGAGTATCTGCGCCGTGACAACAGCGCAGATGCATGCCTGACGCTGTTGTCACCGCTAGAATATAAAACATTTTGCTCCAATTGCACGCTCGGCCTCGTCATTCACCAAATTTGCACATTTGGTCGGAATAATTGGTCGTCCTGTAGTGTTGCGGTAAAGCCCACCAGCGTCGATTTTTACGAGTGTATATGACTACGTTGGTGCTGCTGGTAGCTGTTGACATCATAAGGCGTTGTCTGGTCGGGCATTAATGATTACTGCAGTCCACATCCACAACTACAAATAATAACTTTGGGCTTCCCATAGAACGATCTTTTTTTATGCCCTCAGCGTGGTGTGGTTTGTCTATGCGTTGATGGTACATTAAGTATAGGTGCGACGAAAGAAAGGGAATGAGCCCGAGGGAGGGATGGAGCAAGATTCACAGAAAGGAAAAGGGGAGGTTCCCTCGTGTAAAGCCGGCAAGAACCTAGCGGTTATTTCGTCCACCTTGGTCAGAGATACAAAAATGAAATGAAAAACATGCGACAGCAATCTTCAGGGAACAAAGCTTAAGAGTTTAAGAAGAAAAAGCCAACGAAAATATTTAACAGTTTGGAGTTCATAAACTTACTGAACAACGGAAGTCAACTGCTAAGAGTCACGAAGCTTTTGCGCTGAACACGTCTTAAGTTTTTTGATTGGTTCGCGTGTGAATGATTTTCAAAATAAACACCGCTTGCAGCTCAACTGTACGAAAGTGTGAAGACGGGCTTGTTGGTTCATACTGAAGGCAAAAAACACCGCAAAGAAACGACAGGTAAGACGAGAAAAAGACAAACACGGGCGCTGACTGACAACTGAATGAATTTTGCATGAATGAATGAATTGCATGCGCGCAATAAAATTCATTCAGTTGTCAGTCAGCGCCCGTGTTTGTCTTTTTCTCGTCTTACGTGTCGTTTCTTTGCGCTGTTTTTTGCCTGCAGCTCAACACTGCTGCCGGTTGTGGCTGATAGTATTGGGGCAGTTGGCGCCATACGACTCACGCCAGGGGCTAATGCGTAGGTACTCATCAAGGCTGTACACGCTCGCCAGTGACGACGAACATTTTCATTACAGACATACTTTAGGCACAAAAATTAACTGTTCCAGCCAAATGTTTCTATATGGTACCTAATTAGACAGGTAGCAAGGATTGGCAGTATCGAAGATGCATGCATCAAATGCCACATTTTAAATGAGTACTCACAAGAAACCTATGTTTCAGATTTTTGGTTCCTGCCGGTAACCTCTACGCTATAAACTATCGAGCGCGAACAGAAGATGGCTAGTGGGATGCGCAGATATTGATAGGGCCGATCATTTCACTTACTCTGTGCACAGAAACCGGTGCGGGCGCAGCGCGGCACCTTAAGATTATTTGTTTCCCTGGTGTACGGAGCCGCCAAGCTGGAAGTGGTAGACCAATTCACATCGGAGAACCCGAAAACATAAGAGAATACGGGATAGCTATCGAGCTATCCCGTGGCTCAATTAGCGGTATTTGCCCCACCGCAGGCAACCGACGCTCGGCAAATGCCCAAGTGTAATGGGGAATAACGAGATGCTACCCAGCCAGACCATGAGCCGGATAACTGTGGTTACATCATTAGAAGTGTTCTACCTTGTGAAAGCCGCCGCCAGATACATATATTTTGCTTTTATTATCATTGTGGCGAAGTGCCGTCAGTGTAGTTGCCAATAGTTATGGGCGTCATCGATAGAGAATAGGCCGATAAATCTGAGTTTGACAGACTGAAATCTCTGAAACGGAACAACTGCTTTTCTGTGGGCGCCGGTATGGCTGCCACTGGTAAGCCAGTGGGCTGCTCCTGCTTATATTTCGTGATGGAGGCAAGCAAACTCTTTGATTCAAATAAGTTGCTAGCGTTGTTTCATGTCGATAATTGAATTAGTTCACCCCGAGTCTACATGGAGACAGTGAGATCAATTCTTCGGTCTAATCCTGATGTGCGAATCTCGATGTACTTTTGCAAACTGTAGCATAAAATATACTGTTTTTGTTCGCATCGTGCTCAATAACAAACCGTACATGTCAAACGAAATCAACGGGGCTATGAAAGTTGCGTTGTCTTAAAATTTCGTTGATATGAAACGCTCGAGTTTTCATAAATCCCATCAGCTGTGTTTTCCTTCTTAACTTCACGAATGAATGCGCTTTTGATTTCGCTACAGCGCCACCATATTTCTGCGCATACTCACCGCTCGAGCTGCCCTCGTATGCGGTAAAGAAATTAAGATTAATTTCACTCTTTGCAGAAGTATAGGACAGCGCTGTTCCAACACCTCACTGTGTATTTGCCGGTGATGTCTTTTGACAGAGTGAAGCACAAGGAGAACGATTAGGATCTCCGAAAGGGGCGTGTCATTGCACTCCCCTTTTGACTCCCACATCATTGCCTCTCCTTCGGGCGGGATTCCCTCAGCAGGCCTTTCCAAACGAGTAAGCAACAAAATGACCACCAGTGCTTCAGATAGCTGTAGGATCGTGGTTCAATTCTTCGTCCTATACAAACTCTGCAGGGTTGTTTCTCTACTATGACATATTGTTGCGAAGGTCAGCTTTGCACGTACAGTTGCACCTCGTTATAACAAGCACGGATATAGCGAATTATCGGTTATAGCGACCTAAAGACAAACTTTGGTTGGTCACGCTTTACGTCAATGGCGCTTATTCTTTTATAACGAAAATAAAGCCGTGAGAGCCGCCCATGATATCGGATATAACGAAGAAAAATTTGAGCAGGAGGCTGAGAAGGTACATGGGAAGACCCCCGTAGTCCGAAACAGCAGCACTATAAAGGCCTTTTTGTTCATGGACACTGTAAAAAACTGCAACCTGCTCAGTGCTTTGAGTAGCCACGAGATGAAGATCACAGCCTTCATGAAATAAATGAGGACGTAGGCCTGTTTTGTATAGTGACGCTCTGTTGTAATTTCACGTACTCTTGTTCTGCTTCATTCAGCTTGAGATGCAACAAGGAGGCAAGTAAGGGCTACCTCGTTTATGATGGGTTCGAAGCCTAAAAAATGCCTTTTTGTATCAAATATTTTTACGCGAGCCAGATTGCCTGCTCGTTATAGCCGATTTTTACCTCTACGTTATAAACAATATCGGTGATAACGAAATAATTTGCTGCCCCGATACTACTTCGTTATAACCACGTTCCACTATATATATGTGGCTTGTGAATTTCGCGACCGTTATAGTCACCAGGCGTTAGAGACAATCAGGATTAAGTATTGATCCCGGTTTTTGGCGCAATGCAGCATTACGGTTGGAGCGAAAGAATCTTTTGGGTTTTTTTCTTGGTTGTTAGTTATTAGCACTTGCAAAACTAATCGAATGAAGGAAATACCTTTTGAGCATTCTCCACCTGTCCATTCTCCATTCTCTTATTTCTGTCTTATATAGGAAAAGTTTCTGTTTTTTAATGGTGAACTTTTCATACAACGGTAAAGTGTATATCTAATTTCACCACCACTCTGACAGCATCATTTCTAGTTTGTTTAGAACTGCGCAATCGTTTGGCGCTTAGAAACATTACGAGAGACGGTGGTACATCAAGCTAAAACCAACCTAACACATGAAGAACTACCCCAGGCGGCACAGAAAGTGTGCCCCAAGACCGGCCAGTCTATGGCCGCTTTCTGGCATGTCCGGCCAGCATCCAGGTTCTGGCAGCCACTGATCATGCGTTGAACGGCCAACATTCGGCAACCAGCGCTTCGACATTTTTCCGTCCGCCCGTGTCCGGACGCACAACGGCAGCTAACCGGCTGCCAGATATTCAGTTCTCTTACGGCTGCCGATGTTGAGAAAGAGAACGGCCGAAGTACGGCCTTAGGGCATCCGTTTTTTCTTCGGGAAGCGGTAATCGGCCGAAGCACGGCAAGCGACCGGCCACAGAATACGCGTATTCTTGCGGCAGTTGGTGTTCGAAAGGAGACCGGCCGGAGCGCGGCTGCCGTGCATTCGTTGTTTCAACGGTGAACCGCGCGTCCGGCGGACGTACGGCCCCAGAATATACGTTTTTCATTCGGTTAGCTGTCCTCGGCCGAATTACGGCAAGCGAATGGCCACAGAATATTTGGCAACCGGTGTTCAAGAGGAGACCGGCCTACGTAACGTATCTGGTTATACGTCATTTTTTCGGCAAACGGCATACAGCCGAACAACGGCTCGCGCCTGGGCGCCGAGAATTCATGCACAGACGTGTTTCGAAGGAGGCCGACCGGTTTTTTCCTGGGGGGAGAAAAAGCCGTTAGGGAGCCGAACGACGGGGACGCGTTTTTCATCCGCTCCGTGTTTCTACTTTTTAAATTAACGAACATCGTTTGTCAAACAGTAATGAGTGTTCTCGGTGAACGGGCAAGGTGCAAGGACTCACTGGACATTAGCAGGGAACATTTTAGGCCATCGAAATGTCATTTATTGCCACAAGAAGACTGTGCCACACCAATGGGTGAGCTAAGCCTCGCCAGTCATCGCCGCTACCACGCCTCTGCCGCCGGCTTCGTCGACGCATCAGCTCGAGGCTATTCGCCCGCTCAAGAAATGGAGAGCATTGGAGACATCGACCCGCCAGAGATGTCCGATCCGAAATGGAGATGGTTCACCAAAATAACTGGCCTTCAAGGGCGTCGAGCAAGCGGCCACCACGCAGGAGCTAAACCGCCACCATGTCAAGGGCTCCCCACCAAAGAAAGGCAAGTGCGAGCAAAAGCGCAAGTTATTCTGCTTACAATTAAACTGCGACAAGCAATTTTGCACTATGTTGTTGGTGATAAACGTAGAAGAGACTCGCTCGTGCATTGTTAGGATCAACTTCATGCCCTGCACTATGTTACTTCAGGGGATTTTAAGACTGCCTATTTAGAAAAAAAATTATTTTAAATTTGCGATTACAAAAGAGCCTTATCACTGACGAAGCCTAGCTGTTAATTTAGTTCCGATGTTTGAAGGTGAGCTTAGCTACTCTTAGGATATGACTCATTTGGGTAAACATAATCCCCAGAATCCTAGCAAACACGCATTTTGTCAGGATTTTCTTGCTCAACGCTGATTGTTGAGTTCCCGCACGATTTGGCTCTTGCAATAGATAAGCTTAAAGTGGTTCACTGTATATTCTTGGACTTCAAAAAAGCAAATGACGGTGTTGCATATCCCTTCTGCGTAGTACATTTCATCCTATGAACTGAATGAATCGGTTTTTGCATTGTTATTACTATTGGCCCTATAGCTTTGTTCAAAAGTACTGTGTAGTTAACCGGACTATAGCGAATGAACGTGATTCCGTATACCTGCAGCTTTATTCGAATTTAATAACATCCTGGTGTGCTGATTCAGAAAAGTTTTTGGATGTTAAACAGTGTGTTAACGTCACCTTTACAAGAAAACCTTCATTCCAATTGGATACGTATACCGTAAATTATGCTGCTGTGACAACGGCCGAGGAATATTAATACCTAGGAGTTTATTTATGGAGTGGTTAGAGGTTAAATAGGCAGGTTCACACCATAAAAGTTACGGCTGCGTATGTTTTTGGCTTTCTGAGACGAAATTTCAGTGAACCTCCATCTAACTGAAAAGAACAACCGTATTTCACTCATGTGCGCTCAATCTTGGAGTACGCATGTGTTTTCGTGGATCCCTACACCAAAGAGCTCGTTGATACGCTCGAAAACATACAGAATATGTCAGTGCGATTCGTATTAGGTATTTGGCACTCTCAACTAAGCATGAGAGAAAGTAAAAGTAAACTCAAATGGCAGGACGTGAAAGATCACAGACGAAACCACAGGTTGAACTTTTTTCGTAATATCTATGATTCGAAAACTGTTGTAGAAGGGGAGAAGTATGTCCAAGCTCCATTCTACATATCGCAAAGTGGGACAGCTAGCTTAAAGCAAATTATTAACTTTCCTTTAAAGGTGACGCCTTGCACGATTCATTTTATTTTACATCAATACTGCAGTGTAATTATCTTCGACGTATGATTGCATTAACTGTTTATATTGACGATTTTCAGCGCGCTTTGTAGAATTATTTTGTTATTTTGTCTCATATTTAATGCTTAGTGCTATGTATCTCCCTTCTGTAATGCATGCAAAGGCAAGCAGGCATCAAATAAATAAATAAATAAATAAATAAATAAATAAATAAATAAATAAATAAATAAATAAATAAATAAATAAACTTACAGAGGCGCAAGTTTGCCTCCGACGGGTTGAGAAACCTACGCATTCAACCTTCACCAATAAAATATTCATTGCCCTATTCGTTGCAGTATGCAAGGTTTCCTGTATGCATGCTACCATTGCTATGTTATTGGTTTGAAACAAATTATGTAACTCTAATTTTACGCCTTTCCTTGCGTGAACACAAAGGGATGCAACTGCAGCCACCTGAAGCAGGGCGTCATTCGCGACGCGTCTAGAATTTTTTTAACGTAGTATGACATTAGAAGAAAATTAAGCTCTTTTGGACTATTAAGTGGTGTGGACGTATACTCATGAAAACAACATTACAATAGATTGAAAATTAAAGTACCTGTTCGCTCCTTCTTAGGATCAGCCCTGCGCAAGGTCATCAGAAAAGTTGATCGAGTAGAAAATGTCTTTGCAAGAAAAATAGGCAAAAACTGGACATACTTTTTTGTGAAGGAGTTATAATAAATGCTCCTGAGTGTTTTGTTGAGAACCAAAACGCTTCGTAAAGGCATTCATGCCGGTTTTATATACATCAAAATTGGTCAAGCAACTGTTATAAAAATAGTTTACGTAGTCATAGCATGAAAGTGTTCTGGAATATTGCCCTAAAAGAAATTGGCTAAAAGCGGCGCAATTTATTTCTCTGAAATTCAACCCACTAAAGTATGCGCCCTCCGCCGCCTCCCACCCCCCCTCCTCTTTACCCGTTTATTACAGGTAAGCCGCCCCACAGAAGATATCAGGACCTGGACAATACATCTATTCAAGCTCTACAAAGAACTGAATATTTTCTGTGTTCGGCAGTAAATGAGGCACAGCAATTAAAGGAACGACAATTTGTGAGCACTGTTTAATAAATGAATTTTGCTGTCAACTGAGGCTGGTAATTAAGCAAGGCTTGGCTGAAAGCTTGACGGCTGGTGGTTGCGCGCGAGCTCACTTTGATGTGGCAGCATTGGACCCAAAATGCAGGGTTTGTGCTGCTTCTGCACTGCGCGAATGAGTCATTTCCGGCCTCAGTGACCGGCCTCAGTACAGCTAACGTACTGTGGCCGAATTCCAATGCCCGTAGCACGGCCGTATTTCCGGTAGCTGTAGTCCGGCTGGAGTCCGACGACCGCATCTCGGCTGTCCTCCGGCGGACGTACTTCGGCCGTACACGGGCGGCTTTAGAATGGCCGGAGCCCTACGGCTGGAATCTGGCCGTATGACCGTAAGCCGGTCGACTGGCCGACGGACACTGGCCGTTGGACAGCCATGGGAGTACGGCCGTATACGGCCAAAAGGCCCACATTTGGACATGGGCCGAACATGGCTGCCGGAAAACGGCCGGACAGAAAATCACCGGCCAAAGTACACCGGCCTGTTTTAGGCCGAACAGTCCTGTGCTGCCTGGGACGTCATTAGAGCAAATTTAGGAACAAAACATCAAAATATAGGAACAAGAGACAAAGCAAAAACATCAAGAATATGATTCCAAAAGGCTGTAAGTTAGGTACAGAACGGAAAATAGCAGCCCCTTCTAAGCTTAGAAATACATCGCCGCCGCGGTTCGCAACCGATGAATCATTATATCTGTAAAGTTGCTTGAAAGTTTACGTTTCGTAATTTGGATATTGCTGTGTTTCGTTATACAGTATTCGATATGCTTGTTCTCAATCGGGCTCATTGTTTTGATAACTTTGGATTTTTAAACGCTTAATGCGGAATTAGTATATTTTGTCCACGGTTAAGTACAGCTTGAAGTGTCACTTCAAAGACAATAAAGTTAAGTTTACTCCTTTCGGTTGTGTGCCATTACCTCTTCTCAGGGCAGGACGATGTACTTTGTAAGGCACGCTCGACTTCAGCTCAAGTAACGCTCTGAAGAGGGCTTAAGTTTATAACTCCAAGAAGAAGAAGGAAGTACAGAATTATGTGTAAGTAATCGTCATACCAAGAAGAGCTTACAGTAATCTCAACAGCTTAAAGGCTTAAGAGCTTAAGAGCTTAAGAGCTTAGAAACTTTAAAAAGACCTGAAATCGAAAGCCTCCTGGAAAATGTCACTTGTTACAGGCCAGCACAAATACGGTATTGCCGTTCTCATCCCTTATAAGCCTGGGATTTACGAATTCTTTCCAACGGTAGCCTCAATATAAGGTACGGCACGATATGCAGGGCTCAATATTCAAATAACGTATTCAAAGGGGATGAAAAAAACGCAGCACACTATTATTTATTATTGTGCGAACAATTATTTCAGCTTCGCATGATCTGATGACATTGTGACTACAGAGGCGCAGCAAGTCGACGCGAAATCAACAAGTTCTAGAGGAACCACTTCAGAAACGTCCTGTTTGTAGCACCGCATTTGTCAACCTTGTTTTCTGACTATCGTCACCGTTTGGCTTCTTTTTATTTCGGAAATTCAGGGTTCTGTCAACGAAGTCATCTGCTCTCGTCATTTTTTGTCGTTATTTCGCCGCCGTTTTTCGTTTTTCGTTGTACTACAAGGGCGTGTTTCATCCTTTGCTTCCTAAGCTGTAAATCACTTCGGACGCAACTGATTCTACACTGTTTATGGGCGAGCATGCAACAAATCGGAATGGCCACCACACAAAAAAAAACAGAAAATCAGAACAGAACAACGAACACAAGATATATGCTCACAAATTTCACATCATTTTAAATGGGCGCGTGACAGATGGAAATGGCCTCCGTTTGCGTATATCAACAATCGACGTCGGCATCCTTACGACGCTACCCGTGAGACACGTGGGAAAACGCGTGAGATGAAGTCATTCTGAAATCATTATTGTTTAATTGCCGATGCTGTCCCCTCATTATTACCGTCGTCCCAATTCCTTTGCGTCTTTTTCTTCTGCGCTATTTTGGACATACTCGCCTTCGCATCGCCAATAAAAGAGGACATTTAACGGGAACGTGCGATGTGCTCAAATTATATGTCTCCGAACATCCGAAACACGCGTCCCTTAGTTGGAGGCAACAACGCATTTATTATGTCCACCACATTCCTCGTGTCCACATTTAGTCAGCCGGAGTCACCCAGCTGTGGTGCGGGGAGGGACGCGCGCTCATCAAGCATTTTTCGACTCTAGAGGTTTGATTCGCAGACCCAAGTGTACCCACATTTCCGAACTCTATTATTTACTCTGTTAATACGAGCTTCGTTGCGAAATTGCATGTCACCCCAAGTAATGTTTCATATGTTCTTTTCTTTTAATTCTTTGAGCCGTCGGCCATTTTGCGAGGAATCTCTCGGCACACGATGCCAGATTTTCGACCTTTTGCATTAAAAAAGCCTATGTGATTCTAGGTTCTCATGTAAGGAGTAAAGATAGGAGTAACGGTTTGGGTTCGGACACGAGCGTCGGGAATCAAGCATCCAACATGGTGGAAGACATTCCAGAACAAGTTAATAGAATGACGTTGAGCGGGTTGGGCACGTGATGTGGAGGACTGAGCGTTTGTGTAGCACATGGCTATGCAGACACGGCAATGGAAGTCGGTGAAGACCGATATTTTAATACAGCGATAAAAAAAGTTAATTCCAAATGCAAAGAATTCATATGGACAACGCAAAATGGCAGCGGTTGGAAATCGTTGGTTGAGGTTATTTTTCTGCAGTGAGCTTCAGGATAAGGAGGAGCCGCGACGATTCTGCCGTAGCTCCCATTTTGAGCTAAAACAGTTGATGGCTGTAATACGGCGTTCAAACTTCAAAGGTGGTTAAAAAGTGATGTATGATCGGCAATTGGATGTATTCCGGGCCCACAGACATCATTCGCTTGTATTGTGAGGATAGGGTACTAGTGTTCTCGGTATACCTGTTGAAAATGATTAGGTAACTTGGACCCATAGTATTCTTTCACTGTTCCTTGGTGGGCTTCGTGCTACTGATTTGACTAAGCGCTCCCATTGGATGAGGGGCAAAGTTTATCGCACAGTCTGCTCAAACAAGAAAAATCACAAAAAACTTGTGCGAACTGCATTTTACTAGCAAAAACAAGACGCGGACGAAGAAGAAGTACACAGGACACTCGCTCGTGGCGACATGTTATCTTTGTTTAACGGACGCTTAGTACAATTTCAGCTGTAGTCTAGCGAGTGTCCTGTGTACTTCTTCGTCCGCGTCTGCATTTCGCTAGTAAAATGCAGTCAGATAACAAACTAGACCTACTTTCTGCCTTACCTTGTGCGAACTTGACTTTATCAAATCAACTTACAGCAAATATGTTCATCAAGTAGAGTCCCAAAACCTTTCCCTTACAAAACATTAACGCCATTACCTGGAAGTTTGGTCTTACTGAAAGATTTTGTTTTTTTCATACCAGTGGTGAAACATTCCGTGCGCTTCGACTGGCGCCACTAACTGCGGGAAAAGCACATATTTAGTAATTTTTCCGAAGGAGCCTAAATAGCTCTCAAGTCCCTTCCCTAACTATTACCACCCACCACTTCTAAAATTACCTCTATTTCCTCAGAATTTAAATTCGCCGCACATTTTCCTTGCCCCAGAATACATAAAAGTATACGTGTAACTCATCCGAGCACTTGAAGTCACGCTAACGCTTTGCAAAGAACGCGGGTACCTACAGATTGCTTTACGTACAGCATGGCAGGTTCCCTGCTGCGGTAGCTCCGACGGCATATGTTCTGAAATTCCGTGCTTTCTTTGCAAGCAAGCTGCCTTACCAATTAACGATGCCTGAAGGCGGTTGTTTTCAAGCGAAGTTTAAAGCAACGATTTCAACGTGTGATGTTTGAGCTAGACGCCATACTGTAAAGCCCACTTTAAGGAGCTGTGATGATCATGATGATGATGATGTTGAGGATGATGCTGACCTTATTTCACATTCGCAGGTCTATGGGTAGGCCACCAGTGATTCGTTCGACGGAAGAGCAGGTAGTTATGCTGGCACGCGCTCATAAGCGTAATCGTGAGCGTGCTATAGTGAGCGTAATCGGGAGCGTGCGTGCGAACGTCATGCGGACCCTGAAGTTCGTCAGGCGGAAGGGGGAGTCCAACCAGCGAAGAAGGCCTCACTTGTCGTTCTGCTTTGTGTTTACAATTTTGCTTACCTTATTGTTTAGAAAGGGGGACAATAATTTTTATCCCTGTATTTATTTGAAACCCCCCAACAGCGTTACTAAAATTATCTGTCAGTTTAAGTAGTATTTTCCAGAGCAGTTGTTTTTTTATTTACCGTCACGTTGTAAACAATTGGTTTCGCAGGGCACTCAGCTTTAGCGATTCATACCTCGAGTTGCCGAAGTAGTTGATGAAATGTCTCATTTTACAGCTGAAGAAGAAAACAACTGCTCAGTAAACGACGAAGTTGCGCTAACTATGAATGCGGCCCCCACCTAAGTTTTAATCGCCACGAAAATGTAAGAATGGAGGCCAGAAAGCCGAAACTACCATGGCATTGGGCCCGACCGATACAAATTGAAGAAAACTTCATATTGTCAACTTTCCTCGGTGGGGATCGCCGTGCTGTTTCTGCCGGCGGGGGGTTCTCATGTACTATTATGAGCAATATGAAAGGGAACAGAGGAACGCATAAAAAACACCCTCAGACCCAGCTATGCGTGATACGCAGCGGCCACCGTCGGAAAAGGAGTGGAAAGAGGGACGCTGTTCTAACAACTGTTCCCATTCCCGCCGTGCGTCTTATCGGCTGTCGGACGATACCATACTATCGGCGAATGGACGTAAGCTACTGCTTTGTAAAAATCACAGCCTGCTGGGAGTGCCAACAGTTAGTGGAAGAGCGCCCTCCTTCCCCCTTTGATTTTCACAGCGCCATCCGCTAATCGCTGCGAGTCTGTTTCGAGGCTGTTTGCCACGCGTTCCTCTGTTCCCTTTCATATTGCTCACGATAGTACGTGTGAGCCCCCTAGTGGGGACGAAAAGACTCGATAATCGCGCTCCACTGATTCAATTCACACTTACTGTAAACTCTTCGTTTTTGTTTCGAACAGGAGAGATACGGCAAAATCAGATGCCCTGATATGTAGATTTTGAGAAAGCAGATATTTGAAGCAAAAAAGGTACCGCCCAGTCAAACGAAGAAGGAACGCAGGGCAGCAAATATGGGTGCCGACTTTCAACGATTGCAAGCCTGTACCATATTTGTCGCTCCATTCCTCGCATTGTCCTCGGCTGTTAGCGCTGTGCCTATTTCACACATGTCATTGATTGGTTCTACTCTGTTACCCATGATAGAACAATTTACTCTTTAAAGCAGTTTGTCCTGGAACAAAATGATGAACTTAAGTTTGTTACAAATGGGACATTTTCCTTCTCAACTTTGTGGAACACTTAGGCTTCTATTCAAAGTTTACCCTCGTAGGCTGGGGCGAAAATGTTTACACTAAAAATCTGGCATCCGCGCTGCATTTTGCGGGGCTGTGGTCCTAAGAGTTGCCCGAATAGTTTGTAGATTGCGCGTGGTAGAAAACTGCAAGTCGTAGTTTTACGTGCGTAGGCGATTGTATCCTGAACCTTCAGGCAAATCATTTGAGCATAAAACGGGCAGTATTCGTCAGATATTTCAAGATAATGGACATGGGCTCGTCTTCACATGTAGCAACATTCACAGTGAAGGCGTTATATAGTTTTTGAATCTGTCTTTTTTTCTCGGCAAGCCACGCGAGCTGAATTCACTGTTCAAGGTCCAATGGGCCACTGTTAAGTGCATTTCGAAGCCACTCAAAAGTTGTAAGATAAGTAATTGCTGTAAGCAGTCGTAATTTTTCGCCAACAAAGTTCTGCACCTGCATCATCAGCAACCATTTTGCGCGTCCGATTGGTAGACTAAAACAAGCTAACTTTCCTTACTGTGCCAACCTGGTTCCTGCCACGATCGTTTGAACTAAACTTAATTATTCAGGAAGGGTACGCCAGGCAAAAGGAAAAACAAAAGCATTTAGTTCTCATCCTGTGTTTTCACGCCGCTTGGCATAGGCTATAAAAATGGCTGACCAGTTTCGACTTCGGCGTCGTTTTTTCGGCAATACTACGAGCTAGCGAGGCATAGCCCCAGAATTCACAGGCAAATACACAAAAAACGCGCTTCACTAGAAAACGCTGGGGGTGTAAGGACCAGTTAAGTTGGTTGACTGCAGAACGTGTACTATGGCCTGTTGTCGTGTTAATAGCTGTCACAGCTGCTAACAGCTGCTAACGCCGCCACAAAGGGGAGGTGCATCCCTGTGCACTTCCGTGAGCATCGCAGCGAATTTCATAAATGGCACATCTACGTCAGACTTTTGTCGACCCATTGCTTTGTTTCCGACGGTCATTTTATGTTAATAGAATAATTGTTCCGTTTGCGCTCAAAGACATGCGGAACATGTAGATTGCCGAAGCCTTTTTGTTAAAAATAGTATCCCGTAAGTGCGTTTGTTTGTATTCTGTGCCTCCTATTAATTGTGAACCGGCCTGTCTGACAAATGCTTGAACATGTAGTACACCCTTGTCCAAATTTTCCATGCCAATCCTAAGCCTTCTGAACTAAAAAAATTCAAAGAATAAGCTGAACCTTTAAATGCGACAACATTATTTTATGGCAGTAAGAAAGGAAAGTGTTTTCTCTAGCTTTCCGGCATAAAACGTTTAAGGCTCGCTCGGGACGTTGATTTTACGTTGTACGTTGAATTTTAAGCGGCCTCGCACTTTCGGCTTGGCCTAGAAAATTTCGACCGACTGTACTTACCTTACGTTTTTTCTTGCGCCTTCTGTACGCAGGGCCCCTATTTAGAGAACTCGCCTTCCTCTGTATCATTTCTCCTCCGAAAAATTTCAACTTTTTCGTCAGCGCTTGCCTTGTCTTCTTGGCTTTGCTCACTTAGTTTGCACTAAGGAAAACAAAAACTAAAAATCAGCAGGTGGTTTGTGTTATTCTGTAGTTCTCTACTGTACACCGCGCTTCGTAGAGCCAAGTACAGCATCTGTGCGTGAATCAGTACATTTTCAAGAATTAAGCACTGCAAAAGTGTACAGGGCTGGAAGTGAGATACTGGTACCCCGCAGAACCCAGTACCATCGACGAAAGCGGGTGGCCGTGGTAGGCCTAATTCTGGGTTAAAGGGGCCGTGAATATAAAATACAACGATACCAGCTTGATCCAAAACTTCACAAAACAATTGCGATATTACAGAAAGCGTATGAACCAGTGGCGACTCCCAGGCACTTTCCAGTGATTTCTGTATAACGTCCCAGAATTTCCTTTGTGCAGTTAGTGGACGCCGGGCTAAGCCACCGTCAAGAAATATGATTGGTCGATTCTAGTATGGTAAGTTCCCTTTTATCGTATCACTTGAAAGCTAACGCGCAGTAAACACGCTGAGAAGGATGTTTTAGGGCATGCCCGTATTACTCACTTTTCACCCTAATAGGTTACTTCAGCGCGAAAAGATTTTCATTATGGTGTTTACGCTCTGAAGCTACACCTCGGCTATGAGGCGCACCTTAGTGGAGGGTTTCCGATTAATTAGGGTTACCTGCGGATCTTTGATGTGCTCCAAAAAGTCGACGCGCGGACATTCTCGCTTCTCCCCTCCATGAGAAAAGCAACTACCGCGGCCGGGATCGAGCACGTGTCCTTAAGCTCAGCAGCACAACACCTTAACCAGGGATCCACCACGGCGGGTTTGCAGCGCGAAATTGTACGCAGCGCGACCTGCAGTCTAGCGGTTACGGCGCAGAGATACTGGCTGCATCTCAGGGAGTGATCACGTGTTCAGCGAATGCACGACAGCGCGCTTTACTCTGCCAGTTATCTAGCAGGGCGCCGCCGCCGAGCATGTTGTTACAAATCGTGTCTGAAACTCCCGATAAAATGTCACATGGTTCGGATCAGCCACGCAACGATGACGACCAAGGACCCACGTACGGGCAGCCCGCAGAATGTGCTACACGTACGTGGGTTCTGGGGCGTGGCCTCGGCATCCTGCCCTCCCATCACCATTTCGCTATACTTTCAATATCAGCTTTCTTGCGGACTCATCTTTGGTGGTCTCTTTGTTCTCCCAGATATCTTGTAATGCTTTGCCGCTGGGGTCGCGCTGCCTTGACTTACCGCCCTTGCACTCACACTTTCACTGCACTTTGCTCCTCGGTTTTCCTTCTGTCTTCACTGTATCCTTCCACTCGGCGACGAGGCACGTGGACACCGTGAAACCGCAGTAGCGGACGCCCAAGTGCTGCGCACTAAAAGGCCAAAGCCAGTTTGCACAACGGTGCCAGACTAATGTCACAGCAAAGCTGGTTTCATCTCACTAAACTAAACTGGAAGAACGCGAATTCACTCAGAATCCTTTACCCTGTACATGTATATGGCGCTCGTCAGCAGCGGACCACATCAAACGCAAATTAACGTATAAAAGTGTTTTATTTGTACGTTGCCTCTTTAGTCTTGGAGTAGTTCACTTTCCGCCACAGCAAAGTGTCCGTAGAGCGCTCCCTACAAGTTAAGAACTGGACTACTTCTTTTTCTTCTTGCGGGGTATGAACTGGTGTTCGTACCCCCTGTAGATGCATCCAATAATTGATGATGATCAGTGCCTCCGGTTACTATGCTTGGCCAAGGCGGCCTTATAATGTCTATGGTAGACACTTGCAGCGATTTGGAAATCCCACTGAAGTCAAAGTTGGCAACGGCCAAATCAATGCAGGTTCCCTGCAAGGCAGAAGGCCGACAGCCTCACCCAAGAGTGAGACAAGGCATCCCAAACGTGGCAAGCGTGCACTGGAGGAACCACATTTTCTTGGGAATTTCCCTGCTAAAGTCCTCAGCCAGAACTACTGGCCTCTTCTCATAATGTTTGTGCACTTGAGTGCCAGTGAAACGCTTCACCACGTTTTCTTTTCCCACGTCACGATTTCCTTTTTCTGTGTGGACGGCGCAACAGTTGTGTTGTTGTGCAACAGTTGTGCTGTTAAAATGTTTCGCTGCTAGAATAAAGCTACAGAATAATAAAGCTAGAATAAAGCTACAGAATAAAGCTAGAATAAAGCTACTCGCTGCTAGAATAAAGCGAGTTACAGAAGGCTAGGTGTTTCAAACGGAGCGAAGTTGTGTTTTGTTCCTTTATGACGCCCAGAATCACAAGTGGCTCCTCAGCTCTGCCAACCAAGGCTTACTGGGTTATAGTCTAACGTAGGGTTATACTCTACTGGGTTATAGCTCTACTATAGCTCCTAGAATCTAACCCTTGTTGTCTTGACATCAACTAAGCCCAGAGAGTACGGAATAAATGTATTCAAAACGACAACAAAGTACTGTAGGTAGCCGCTGTCTTCTTTGACAACGATGGACGTGGGCCGTAGTTTTGTAGTCGGTTCGATTTGATTTTAGGGTTTTAACGCGCCGACGCAAGGCAGGCGATGAGGCGCGCCGTAGTGGAGGGCTCCGGATTAATTTTGACCACCTGGGGATCTTCAACGTGCGCCGAAATCTCGTACACACGGGCGTTTTTGCTTTTCGCCTCCATCAGAAAAGCGGCCGCCGTGGCCGGGAATCGAACCCGCGACCTCGTCCTCAGCAGCGCAACGCCCTAGCCACTGAGCCACCGCGGCGGGTTGTAGTCGGTTCCCATTTTGAAATTGAGCAGAATCTCAGAATTGCGTAAACGTCTCTCCAAAGTCGTGGCTTGTTTATCCAACACGTCTGCAATTTTGCTTTGTTGAGGGGCGGATCACGCTTACGGTTCCGAACAGAGTTCAGAAAAAAAAAAACTAACAGCTAACGGGAAGTGCTCTCTGCCGTTCCTGTCACTCACCCTGCCGAGAAAATATTCCGTACCCATGCTACAACAATGCCTTTGCTCTAAGTAATCAAAACGCTATAGTGCGAAAGATATTGTGGAAAGGAGATTCAAAAAGACGGCGGGTCGCGCGGTTGTTTGCTCGTAAACACGCTACGTCGCATAAACTGACAACGTCAGTGCAAGGTGACGACCGTATCTGCCCACTTCCCGTGAAGCTTAAGCCTTAGCACATGACTCAGCGTTTTGTCGAAGCTCGGTTTTCAATGTTAGAGCGCAAAAGCTTACCCCGATGCTTGTCTCTGTTGAGTGCCTTGGCTGCCACCGGAGGCAACGAGCCAACAAGGTTTGTTGACAGAGCAGTGGCGTCATTGCTTTCTTTTTATGGCAGAAACACGTGTGGTTTCTCTGCTCTCTTTGTATTGAGTGACTATATGGCCCCAACAAAGTACTTCACGTGATGAAAGGGTTTTCTGTTCAGAGTTTGCTGTTTTTGATGCAGAGGCTTTTATCGCCTCCCTGCGACCGCTTTATAGCCGTCCGCCTTTAGCAACGCGCGCACTCAGCAAACTGGACCTTATGAAAGCGCGGGCTTCCGCTCGTATATTCTTTCTCGGACTTTTGATTGGTGGTGTGACTTCGCAAACCTTCGAAAAGGCAGTTAACACTACCTAATGCAGATAGGTAGAGTCTACTTCAACGCTCAAGATCTGTGTACCTACAGAGGCAGCAGCAGCATACTTCTAACGCGATAGCGTTATTGGTTTTATTTCCCGATTTTCCCCCGCCCGCTAGCCGTCTGCTATCAGCCGTGCTCCTCAAGCGTCTGCGGTAGTGCGTCATCGCTGCCAAACGGAAAAAAACACTTCTGCGACAGCCAGATGTGCGGGATCGCCGTATTTGGAATACGGTGTAGCGGAAACTGTGGTGTGAAAAGGAGGACAATAATAATACCACGGAGACGAAAAAACGGATACCTGATTTCAGGGGCACCACCCCTTCGCAGTAAAGTTCGGTTTACGCTCGGCCGGTAGTCGCATGCTCGAAAAAACACGGTAACCAGCCGTGCCCGCAAATTGCGCCATTCACACCGAAGCGTCTGTACCACCAGACCTGAAGCCGGAGCGAACGTTGTGTATCCTAGCTTTAAAAGGGGTCAAAAGATTAAAGCCAGGCTCTAATAAACTAAAGGAGGCCTAAATTATCACAAAAAACTAACTAAAATGTTCTCCCATAACAATAAAATCCTAGTCTATGTCATTACATACATTATACATATATATATATACATATATACTATATACATATATATAGTAAGATAGGTCGACAGTCTACAACGCCAAATGAGGCATAGGGGTGTGGTTAGGCTCTTTTTTTACTACGGTTAATGTAGTTGACATTTTTTTTAATCTACGGAAGAAAGAAAGAAAGAAAAACACGCGCCCAGAGCGGGGACCGAACCCAGGCCTTTCGATTAGATTACGAATGCGTTACCAATTCGGCTATCTGGGCGACTGTGTTGTCCTCCCCTTTCTGGGCTATTTATATTTACTAGAAGTGTATCTGACGCTTGAGGGTGGTAGCCAGCGCCACTCTGACTGCACAGGGAGAAGGGGACCTTCTTTTCAACCCCCGGGGCGTGACTCGAACGTCAACAGTCTGTCATGAGCGGGTAACTGGAGGGAAGCCCTCTTATGCTACCTAGGCATTGGGCTGCCAGAACCGAGACCCTCGCTAGGCTTTCGCAGAATAATGTAGTAAGGAAATGAGGGGCTCGTTGAGGAAATACAGTAAGGTAGGTCGGCAGTCTACAACGCCAAAGAGGCATAGGGGTGTGGTTGATTGATGAATGATTGCAGGGTTTAACGCGCCGACGCAACGCAGGCGATGAGGCGCGCCGTAGTGGAGGGCTCCGGATTAATTTTGACCACCTGGGGATCTTTATCGTGCGCCGAAATCTCGAACACACGGGCGTTTTTGCTTTTTGCCTCCATCAGAAAAGCGGCCGCCGCGGCCGGGAATCGAACCCGCGACCTTGTGCTCAGCAGCGCAACGCCTTAGCCACTGAGCCACCGCGGCGGGTAGGGGTGTGGTTAGGCTCTTTTTTTTACCTCGGGTAATGTAGTTGACATTTTCTTTAATATACGGAAGAAAGAAAGAAAGAAAAACACGCGCCCAGAGTGGGGACCGAACCCACGCCTTTCGATTAGATCTCGAATGCCTTACCAATTCGGCTATCTGGGTGACTGTGTTCTCCTTCACTTTCTGGGGTATTTATATTTACAACAACTGTATCTGACGCTTGAGGGTGGTAGCGAGTGTTGTAGACTGCCGACCTATCTTACTGTATTTCCTCAACGAGCCCCTTATATATATATATATATATATATATATATATATATATATATATATATATATATATATATATATATATATATATATATATATATATATATAAATATATATATATATATATATATATATATCAGGGTGTCGAACCGGAACCGAACCGAACCGAAAACCGGAAAGGGCAGGATGTGGTAGGTCATTGAAACAGATAAAGAATTTGAAACGGATCCCACCTGGCGGGCATTTTTTCTCCACTTTCTTTCTTTCCAAATTCTTTATCTGTTTCAATGACGTACCACATCCTCCCCTTTGCTTTCCGAGGTTTTCTTGACTGCCAACTCTTATTTCTGTCTTATTTTCAACGAACCCCTTATTTCCTATTCTGATTCACTACATGCATAGCGAGGTCCCTGGTTCCGGCAGTCTTGGTGCCATAGAAAGCTTAAGAGGGTTCAATGCTGGTCGACCACTCTTGACGTGTTGTAGACCCTCGAGCCACAGCCAGGGGGTTAAAAAGAAGGTCTCCTTCACCCTGAGTAGTCCGATTGGCGCTGGCTAGCACCCCCAAGCACAGGAAACGAAAATACAATAACATAAATACCCCAGAAAGTGGAGGGAAGAATCGCCCCACCGGTAGCGTAGTGGTTATCGCACCAGACCGGTATTCTAGAGGTCGTGGGTTCGGATCCAACCTGGAGGGCATTTTTTCTCCACTTATTTTCTTTCTTTCCAAATTCTTTATCTCTTTCAATGCCCTACCACATACTCCCCTTTGCTTTCCGAGGTTTTCTTGACTGCCAACTCTGATCTCTGTCTTATTTTCAACGAGTCCCTTATTGCCTATATATATACATATATATATATATATATATATATATATATATATATATATATATATATATATATATATATATATATATGAATCTAGAGAAAGAGAAAACTCAGAAAGCGCGCAGAGTATAAGTAAAGAGTCGGATACACAGCAAGAACAATAACAAAGAAGGTTTACTCACGTAGCGGCAATGGGACTTGCCTTCATCAGAGCACAGTTACATGATTTTGCTGTCACAAACATTTGGAACGCTTTCCTTATATAGCTTTGCACAAAACTGTGAGAAGGAGCGGAAGATGTTCCGGAAACGGAGAATATGCATGCAGTCGGGCTTTGCCTACGTTACAACCACAAAAAAAAAGAGAGAGAGAAGTGAGAGAGAGAGAGGAAGTGGTCGTATTAACAAGGCAGCTCTCAAGGTTGCATCACGCCACGTACGTTGGTAAGGCAATTGGTAAGGCATTCGAGATCAAATCGAAAGGCGTGGGATCGGTCCCCACTCTGCTCGCATGATTTTCTTTCCTTCTTTCTTTCCTTCTCGCATAAATTAATTAAAAATTTAACTTCACTAACGGCAAAAAAATAGCCTAACTATTCCCCCAATCCTCCTTTGGCGTTGTAGACCCCCGGCATTTCTTTCCCTAT
Organism: Haemaphysalis longicornis; assembly: GCF_048455015.1. Taxonomy (NCBI): domain Eukaryota; kingdom Metazoa; phylum Arthropoda; class Arachnida; order Ixodida; family Ixodidae; genus Haemaphysalis; species Haemaphysalis longicornis. Next base: position 177,022,690 of record NW_027526203.1, read on the forward strand.
TTTCTAACGAGCCCCTTATTTCCAAACCATATTATCCTGCGATAGCTTAGCGAGGGCCTCGCTTCGGGTAGCCTTGATGCCAAAGTAGCATAAGAGGGTTTACCGCCAGTTGATCGGGCATGCCAGGCTGTAGACGTTCGTGTCACGCCCCGGGGGTTGAAAAGAAGGTCATGGCTAAGGCGTTGCGCTGCTGAGCACGAGGTCGCGGGTTCGATTCCCGGCCTCGGCGGCCGCTTTCTGATAGAGGCTTAAAACAAAAACGCCCGTGTGTGTGAGATTTCGGCGCACGTTAAAGACCCTCAGGCGGTCAAAATCAATCCTCAGCCCTCCACTACGGCGCGCCTCATCGCCTGCGTTGCGTCGGCGCGTTAAACCTCCTAAATCAGTCAATCAAATCAATCAATGAAAAGGAGGTCCCCTTCTCCCCGTGTAGTCTGAGTGGCGCTGGCTACCACCCTCAAGCGTCAGATACAGTTGTAGTAAAAATAAATACCTCATCAAGGGAATGAGAACACAGTCGCCCACATAGCCCAAATGGTAAGGCATTCGAGATCAAATTGAAAGGCCTGGCTTCAGTCCCCACTCTGGGCGCGTGTTTTTATTTCTTTGTTTCTTTCTCACAGAAATTAATAAAAAATGTAACTTTACTAGCTGTAAAAAATAGTCTAACGATTCCCTATACCTCCTTTGGCGTTGTAGGCTGCCGGCATTTCTTTCAACCATCAAACCATCAAAGTTAACCATGTTTATATATATATATATATATATATATATATATATATATATATATATATATATATATATATATATATATATATATATATATGTATATATATATATGTATATATATATATATGTATATATATATATATATATATATATATATATATATATATATATATATATATATATATATATATATATGTATATATAATTATAAACATGGAACTAAGGCCAGTTGGTGTTTCATATTCTTGAATTCACTGCGCAAACAGAAAACCACATAGCGCCCGTGTGTCTCGCTGTTCCTATCGTCCTTGTTTGTTGTGATCGCTGTGAATTCAAGAATATTTGCAGACATGTTTAAATTATTTTTATATGTATTTTTTGTTCCTTTCACATCTGCAAGCCTCGTCCAGCCAACTAAAAATGGCGCAGCGCAAGCTAGGTAAAATAATCCCCCTTATATATGTCAGAGTATCGTCTGAGAGAAGGTTACGCAAGAATCCCCGACCTGGTCCTACAGGAAATTGATAACGACGTTGAACCAGACGACGCTACATAAGTGATGGGGCGCGCCGTAGTGGAGGGCTCCGGATTAATTTTGACCATCTGGGGATCTTTAACGCGCACCGAAATTTCAAACTCACGGGCGTGTTTTCGCTTTTTGCCTGCATCAGAAAAGTGGCCGCCGCGGGCTTTAATCGACCCCGCGTCATTAGGATCAGCAGCAGAACTCCTCAGACACTTAACACCGCGGCGGGTTTGGTCCCACAGAGAAGCCCCGAGCTTATCTCCCAATCGCCAGATTGCAAAAATCCTTAACCATTGTGCGCGAATTGTGAAATGCCTAACCATTGGAGCCGAACTGAGAGAAGAGAAAACGAGAAAACCCATCCAGGCACCGATTATGACCCGGGTATCGCACAGCGTGTCATACCGCAAACTTACCAACACCAATAAAAACCAAATAAACCTCATCCATGGCACCGATTTCGCAAAAACAAACACGAACAAAAAAGAAAAGGACGAGGACGAGAGCACTGCGCGTTTAACATTATCTAAACTTCATCATCCGGGCCGCATATAAGGAAGCCTCAACCTCCGAAGTTTTCGGATCACTGGAAAGATCCTTAATTTGAATCTTTATATTATCTTTTAAGAAATTCAACAGGACGCTCCCCTAGCGCGAGGAAAGTGCCTGAAGCAAAACAAAATTAAAACGAACCATTTCATTGTAGTTGAACACACCTCCGCAGAAGAAACAACTGAACGCCATGATGGATATGTCCCCGATCTCGTGACTCTCCATACTCTCTCCTTACCGAAGAAGGTGGATCGACACCTACACAAGTACAGGTGTCTTGCCAAGATCGAATTCCTTTCAAAATGTTCCCAAACCACCGAAACATGCCATACGCCGAGCCTGGAATGTTTGAAAGTAAGAAGACAACAATGGTCGCAGTGGACTGCCGTAGCCTTCATCACTCCGCTACACACAGCAGGAGAAGCAAGGAAATTGGAATTATTCTTTTTGGCTATTCGCAAGCTGGAATAACATGATTACACCGTATACAAATGACATTATAGTGCTCGCGACAGGCCGAATAGGTAAACGCGTGAGAAAGATTCTGCCATCCACAGTAAAGAAATCTCACATCACGTTAAAGCCCGGACACGAGAGTCCGGAAAGGAACGACGAAGCTCGTGACCGTACATGCCATGCTTCTTGCGACCACGGCTTCTGTCTTCCCACATGCACAGTACGTCTCCTCACAGTGTGCCTAGGAAATCCATCGTTCACCGTGCCACAAGAGGATTTCAAAACGGCGAAGAATCGCAACCACTGCGCAGGTTAACAGCCAACACATATATCCACACATCTAGGTGAGCGAAGATATTTGTTATCGTAAAACTGTGCTAAATGCGAAGGAACACCCACTCCCTTCTATGGAGCTCTATAATATACAAAATTATGCTCACGAGTTGAACAACTGTAACACTACATATTCAACTTTTGTCGAGACAAGGAAGGCAGCCCTTACCAGCTCGTGCCCTCAACATTACTGGGAGTATTTCTGAGCACCATAGGTTCCAAACCATGTTTTTCCTTTTCCCGGTCTTCTAATATATTTTACTCAATAAAGGTATTATCTACTCTCTGTCAGCAAAAAACCCAATCAAATTCAGAGAATAAGCACTTTGAAACACTGACACCGCCGCCTTCTGTATTCAACTGACCGACACCCCTCAGCCCTACCCTTTGACGGTCACGCCTTAATAAGCCACACAAGCATATAGATGGTGTCCGTCTTTTCTGCGTCGCCCGGTGGCGCTTGCCGCTTTTCTTATGAAGACAAAAAGTAAAAACGCCCATGTGCACAAGATTTCGGCGCAGGTAAAAGATCCCCAGGTGTTCAAAATTAATCTGGAGCCCTCCACTACGGCGTGCCTCATTGCCTGCGTTGCGTCGGCGTGTTAAACCCTGCAATCAATCAATTTTCTGCGGCGCGGCGAATAAAACGAATAAAACGTTTCAGCTAATCTTGCTATCTTTAATGAACTTGAGCTCTTGAAAAGAACTCCAATTAAGCAAATGCAGCAACTCCGCTCCATAAAGAAACCATTGACAACGAAACAACGCTCTCGCGTTGTACATCTTATTAAAGCGTGAACGCAGATATCATCAACTCTGTTTGCTTGTTATTGTATTTTTTAGTCAGTTATTTATTCCTTTATTGTATGAGGCTGGATCGAAGAGGCTCACTAGAAAGGAAAGAATATAGAATGGAGGGAAAAGATAAATTTGCAATCGCCGCCAAAGTACAGAAATGGTAAATACCGTAACTGAGTCCTTTATCGAAACAGAAGGTTTCAGCTACTGGAAAATTTTAGGGATGCCTAAGAAAGGGCAAATGTTGAAAAAACAAAGGGAGGATGAGGGGGTTCGATTTGAAATCCTTGCTCAATGGCTTACAAGTGCTTCGATGTTTTCTCCTGCACTAGCAGACTGGGGAAATCTGGGCAGAGAGATTATGCGGGGATGGGAGAGAGCCGTGGTACTCACTAACCACCATTCTCCAAGTATACGTACTCCCATTTACTCCCCTCTGAAGTAAACGTACTCCCCTTTATCCTCGGCGACTGGGGCGGGGAGGTTCACCCCGGTTCAGCTGTAACGTTGTATTAAAGTGCCACCAATTAGAACATTTGTATTCCGTTTTCCGTTTGCTTCTCCGTCGTTCATAAGAAGTTGGATGCTCGTATCGCCCTTCATTCAGCGCGCCGCATGAGAGCGGAGCTAGGTGAAACGCCGCAGGCACTGATAACGAGCGGAAACGTACATTTTCGCTTCTCATGTCTCCCTTCCTGTTATGGTACCAGTCATAATACCACGTTTCTCCATAGTGCGCAGTGTTTAAAATACCAATATGTGGCCAACCGAAGGACCTCGTTCGGTTTTTGTGGTTGAAACTCCTGTGATGCTTTTCCTGAAATGATCGGGATGCTGCTATGTAACCACTCGTAACACCATTGTTCAACCAACTTAGACATCATGAATAATAAAACTTGATTAATTTCAATAGATATTTATGTTACAAAAATTACGAACAACTTTTCGACCTTTGCGAAAACCAAAAGCTCGGTAAAATGTATTCATTGCAATCCAGGCAACGGGACTCACCCCAGTGGCAGGATCCTAATAAACTAGTTGCATATTTCTTGGCATTCGCGAAACCACCCTCGTAATAAGTGTGTTCTATTCCATAGGCGGTCTATTTTCGAAAATGGCGGCCTGATCGTTTTGTCAGCTTCATGTCGTAGTACCCTGCAAGTGCACTAAATGGAATTGTTGCTTTGGGAATGGCTTCTTTGCAATGAAAAAAAGAAATCAACCTGGCACGGAATACTCATCACTGAATATGACACAGCGCTAAGGCTTTTTGGTCACACGAGCAGGATGGGCTCATAAGATCACTCTGGAGGGAACCGGAAAACCGAGTTGTGATTGAGGCAGCAACAGTAAGCCGCTCCGCAGGCCCTCGAATTCAAGTAGAAAAATGGCAGCACCTCCACTCCGTGGGCGATGGCGAGGGTGCGGAGCACGGGGACTCGAAATGACATCCAATCTGCGCCCCGAGTGACATCCGATTTGCGCCCCGACCGTCATTCGATTTCTGCGGTAAGATGCACCTTGATTATTCCTTAAATGAAAATGCAACTCACTGCTCAAATCGAATTTCGCTTGATTTTTGCTTCATGGTGGTGTGCGCACGGATGGACGCGGACGGACATTGGGAGGTCCTAAGGTACTCCACACCGTTACAGGCGAGGGAGTAAGCCGTTTGACTCTCGGGAACTAACTCATGGTAGTAGCCCAATCGCACGGCTGCTGGCAGAGCCCGCCCGAGTACTTTGCAAACATGCGGTGGACAACGCTGCCGACGGCATACTTGGGTGTGCCACTGGAATGTTACAAAGAAAGCGCGGAATATTGGGCAGGGGAAACAAAAAAAAATGAACGAGAAGGTGCAGGCGTGGCAGGGACGAGATTTTTCCATGTTTGCGCGTGCGTTTGTTTGGAATGTGTTTTTAATTGCTAAAGCTTGGTATGTGTTACAAGTGGTATTCATGTCTCGCGTCAGTGTTCAAAAAATACACATAGTGTTCGCAACGTTCATTTGGGGATCTAGTTGGGAGCGAACCAGCCGAACCAACTTATTTCGATCTGTGCGGTGCGGAGGGCTTGGCCTTGCCCACCTGTTTATTCGGCAACTCGTTTCACGCTTTATTTTCTTGCGTGATGAAAGTGACCCTTTCCTGCGTACTGTTATACAGGTGCGTCTTCAAAGCCACCTGCCTGAATTCATTGTATCATCTACTCAGTGCATGAGATAGTCCGTAACAGGGTACTTGTGTGAAGTTATTTCGTCGTATCGTTTTTTAATAGTTCGATTTTCGAGAGAGTATCTGAGCACAATTACAAGAAAAAAGTTGTATATGGATTTGGTGGACAAATTGTTGCCTGTTCCCCTTTACCGTGCAAACTACATTGGCAAGGAAGGCCAGGATGTGTTGAAAAGGGTGAAAAAAATGCCAGTGAAACGATCAGTTAAGACTTTCTTTTTCAAGCTGCATACAAACACATTGTCAGTTAAACCGTGGTTGCATGACAAGGGCCTTTTTGTTCCATGGAACACGGACTGTCGCCTTTGAAAACCCCAGAAACTGTGGAACATGTATTCATTGATTGCCTGGACTCCGTGTTTCACTGGGATGTCTTGAAGAGAACCCTAAAGAAAGAACTGCCTATCAGCGCACACGGTATCCGCTACTTCCCGGTTGATAACACAGAAATTCCAGTTGACCTGATAATTCTATTGAGCCTCCACGCAATTTGGAAAACGAGAACAGCGGTAGATAATGCAGATTTGCATGCACGCCCGGTACGGCACAACTTCATTAAAAGTGTGTGTTATATACGTGATGTTTTTCAAGCCCAAAACGACCCCCCTGAGTGGACAAAAGTTCTGGATGGATTGGCGTGCCTAAAAAAATTCTAGGCCCTACATTCCGGCCAGTGTGTGGCTGATGTGTCTGGTGTGTCTGATTTCTATTTATATTGTGTTCTGGCGAGTGAACAGGCAATAAAGAAAAAAAACACGGTAGTAGCCCAATGAGTAAGACGACTGACACTAACTCTGTCTGGTCTACCAGTCACAGGCTCGAATCCTGCTGGTGCCTGTGTGTTTTTTTTGCGATTGCAAATGCTATGCGCACGGACTCGGACGGAGATTGTGCGGTCCTAAGCTGCTCCGCACCTAAGAAGGGTAACAGCCTGGAAATATGCCTCTTCTGGCAAGGAAGCCCCAAGTTCGGCATCACTGAAATAAAAACAGAGAACATCTCACTGAGAAATGAAAGCTATTAAAGAAAGAAAGTAGCGTGACCCATTCATGGCACGTACTTTCGAAGACCAACATTGTGCAAACGTCCGTAGGTCAGGACACGGGAGGGACAAGAGCTCGGGCAAACACTTGCTTACGCAAGAGAACGTGACCCAATAAAGGGGGGCGTTCGTTTCCTTCCGCCAATATTAGCTTATCTATTGCGTGACATTGGATCATAGTGATAATCGTAGACCTTTTTCGACATTAGAAATACTTACGCACCCCATGATGAAATGCGGAAAGTGTACAGGCACTCGATTCGTCGTATCCCAATTTCTAACACTCAGTGGAGCAGTGGTACACTGATCAATTGGGCAAAAAGGAATTTCCAGTCATATTAGAGGCAACGGCGGCTGTTTTTCTTTTGGAGGCAAGGCACTAAAGATCTGGAGTGCGCGAGATTTGAGGTGCCGCAAAAGAGAAAGCACGGAATGCTGTCTAGGTTACTGTGTAGTATTCACTACGAAGACCCTGATAAACACATAACCTCTGCTTTTTATTAAAAAGATGTCTATAAAACAACGCGAAGCAACCAGGTAAATAGTTCCCGAGAAATACAGGTGACAGCTAAGCTGTCGGTGCGTGCCAACGACTCTGAAAAAACCAATGAACTGACGAAGGAATATTGCAAGGAAGATCTAGAAAACGGAAAATTTATGAAAAGGGTCCATTTACCCTGGAAGGAGAGTAATACCGGAACTCAGAGAAAAGGAGTGAGAAATAAGAGGTTGGAATTTATAAGCGTTTCATATTTATGTGTTATTAAAATTTTGTCAATACCAGCGGGTGTTAAGAAACGATGGCGCTTTTTACTGAAAATAACAGGATTATAAAAATTCCGTGATGATAACTTGACTTGATAATTTTTAAATTTTTATTTATTTATTTATTTATTTATTTATTTGTTTATTTATATTTATTTATTTATTTATTTATCAAGAACTGCAGATCAAACCTGTCATCTGCGCAGGGCAGGAACTCGAAAATCATCCAAGTAAAAAAAAAAAAGCAACACGGGAAGGAAAATTAGCAACGAGCATTGCATGGAAATTACAAATATCGAGCGATAACAATAAACTAAAACCGAGCTATACAGAGCCTTATCTGCATGGTTCAGTAAGAAGGTGTCACTCATGCAAGCTACTCGGAATAATGAAAACTCGCATGCGTCCTTATTGGTACCGTACGGTGTTAGCGGTATTTGTTTGTGATGGGGCGTGTGTATTGTTGACAACGCGGACATATACAGCAAGGGATCCATAGCAAGGTCACGGCTAGCAAGTAACACGAGAAAATTGTGGGAAAATGTTTCTCCGTCTTTTCGAAATAGTTTCCCCATCAAGCACACAGGTACGCGTTTTTTGTTTGCACGATATTTGGCATCGTTCAGAGAAAGTTGAGATGCTGCTCAATGGCTTCACCCGCCAGTTACAATCGGCATGTCTGGTTCTTTACGAAAGAACACTGCGCTATCGGAGATGATACAATGCCAGTGCCCATGCCCGGCTACTTAGCGGACATTTTCGGAGCGAGCGCCTTGCCGACAACTGCGGTACACGCCCGTCATTGTGATTGGTCACAAGATTGGAATGGCGAAAGCATCAATTGCGCCCTGGTCCTATGAAACATCGGGAGAAAGGAAAGCTTATCGCAATGTTCATCTATAAGAATTCTATGGACAGCTAGACCTCAGCCGGTGTCACGGAAGGCAGGATTACTCTGTCGCTCACAAAGGACAGTCATAGCCACCTCAATACATCATTTCTTTAATGAAACGGTAACCTGGCTAGGGATAGACGATGTTCCTGGTGCATATGCAAGGAAATCGCACGTAAAACGTTCGCGTCGCGCCTCATCAAAAAAGGTAAGCCTCGAGCAAAACCCCCGTTTTCACACCGGAAAGGACAGTTCAACAGTTTTTGTGTCTTCAGTCATGCTCGCGTCGACCAAAAACATCCATGTGAGCCTTACCTTTATGTTCAGTTATTTCGTGGATGAATTATTCAAGATAGGAAACTGTAGTGCATACGTAGATTTTTCAAGCGTGTCGCTAGCAGGCAACAATTGAAACGTTGCCGTAAAACTTGCCGTGCCGTGCCGTGCCGGGACTTTTATTTTTTTAGATGCAATAGCTGACATACGGAAGTATAATATGGAGAGGATCGAATACGCTGTAAAGAACGGAGGTAGCCTGAAAGCAGTGAAGAGACGTCTTGCGTGGGGAAAAATCAGATGTATGCACTTAAGGATAAGCAAGGCAATGTCATCACAAATAGGGATAAAATAGTCACAGTGGCCGAGGAGTTCTATAGGGATCTGAACAGTACCCGCGACATACAGGATAATGCCGAATGAGACAGTAGTTCAGAGGAGATAGACATCCCACCAGTAACGACCGACGCAGTAAGGAAGGCTTTGAAAGAAATGAAAGGGGGCAAAGCACCTGGTGAGGATCAGATAACAGCAGACCTCTTGAAGAATGGCGGAGAAATTGTACTTGAAAAACTGGCAAACCTGTATACGCAATGCCTAATGACCGCAATGGTACCGGAATCTTGTAAGAACGCGAACATCATCCTAATCCATAAGAAAGGCGACATGAAGGACTTGAAAAATTACAGGCCGATCAGCTTACTGTCAGTCGTCTACAAGGTATTTACCAAGGTAATCGCTAACCGAATCTCTGCAACCTTAGATTTCAGTCAACCTAAAGAACAAGCAGGGTTCCGTAAAGGTTATTCAACAATGGACCATATTCACACGATCAATGAGGTGATAGAGATGTGCGCTGAGTATACTGAACCCCTATATATAGCCTTTATAGATTATGAGAAAGTATTTGACTCGGTCGAAACCCTAGCAGTCATTCAGGCATTACGGAACCAGGGGGTATATGAGCATTATGTAAGAATACTAGAGAATATCTACAATGGGTCTACAGCTACCATCATCCTCCATAGGGAGAGCAGTAAAATACCTATAAGGAAGGGTGTCAGACAAGGAGACACAATCTCTCCAATGTTATTCACAGCATGATTACAAGAAGTATTCAGAACGTTGGATTGGGAACAGGTGGGAGTAAGGGTTAATGGAGAATAACTCACTAACCTCAGATATGCTGATGACGTTGCCTTGCTAAGTAACTCGGGGGACGAATTGCAAAGCATGCTTTCCGCACTGGGCGAAGGAAGTAGAACCGTGGGCCTGAAAATGAATATGCAGAAAACAAAGGTAATGATCAATAACCTCGGGACAGCACAGCAGTTTGAGATAGGTGGCGAGGCAGTGGAAGTGGTAAGCGAATATATCTACTTAGGCCAAGTTGTGACCCCAGATCCCAACCATGAGGCAGAGATAATTAGAAGAATCGGAATGGGGTGGGGTGCATACGGCAGACATTCTCAGATAATGAATAGCAGCCGACCACTGTCACTGAAGAAGAAAGTGTATGACAGCTGCATCTTACCGGTACTCACCTACGGGGCAGAAACTTGGAGGCTCACTAACAGGGTACAACTTAAATTGAGAACGACTCAGCGGGCAATGTAGCGGAAAATGATAGGTGTAACATTAAGGGACAAGAATAGAGCGGAGTGGGTCAGGGAGCAAATTAAAGATTACATCTAGAATCTTCAAAAAATCCTCCTGCTGATTCTCCAGGAACTGTTGATGCCGCTCCCTCTCTTCGGCACTACGTCGCTCTCGCTCTCGCTCTGGTGGTCCTGTTCTAGTGCCAGCCACCTCCAGCTTCAGTTCCCTTTCATTTAACTCTTTTTCAATGTAGATCCGCTTCTGTAGGTAGTCAATATCTGCATCCTTTTTACGTTTTCCTGCAATGGAAAGGAACATTGCTTGGAACTAAAAAATTGCCCATAACCACCCTTTTTAATGAAATAAAGAGAACATTAAGCCTGCTCTCGTCCTCTCCCTACTCTCGCCCCAAATATTTTATGAACAGGAACAACCCTCAGCCACTTTTTCGTGCTTGTGTTCGCCTCCCTATCTGCAAAATTAAAGTCATTGTGCTGCATGATCAGTGCGTGGGTGGCACCACAATGTAAGGCCGTATCCTTCCCTGCCACCACTTTTCATCTCAACGTTGGTGTCTAACACAGTTTCCATACACATAGTTTCCCCTCACTAATCATGTTACGTTATGTGTTTCTGTTCATTTTTGGTGGGATTTTGGTTGTTTGTGTACTTCGTGTGTACCTTGGTTCTGTGGCAAAAGTGTACATTATGTGTAAATAAAGCATAGTGAACACCAACCACAGCCTCTAATTTGGTTCGGCAAACATTGTACCCTATTTTTACAGAGTGCAGAAGTTTACAATGAGTTATTTCTGTTTAGTTCTCGTTCAAGATGCTCAGCAATTCGAGAAAAGTATGAATATCATTATGCGAGGGTTGAGCGTGTAGAAACTTGAGCACACAAATAAAAGCACACCTTTGCAGGAGTCGTTTTTAGACGCATTGTGACTGTACCATGGGCAGCTGCGCTGCAGCTGTTGACGTTCAACCACTGTTGGATGCCGACAGTTGCCCCGCAGCTGCCCATTGATGTCAAACGCGTCGACCTCCTCAGGTGTTGGTACTTCGTCACCTGCTGCAATGGCAGTTAGTAGTTGCGATGCTAGTGATGGTGTGTCACTCAATCGTGAATGGTCGCACACTGGAAATTAAAAATACACAGAAAACACTGATCAGTTTATGTAATCAACGTACACATCAATATTGTGATGTCTTAAACCATGCTGAAATGCTATTCAAAAGCAATGCCAACGTTGGAAACACGTACTGTGAAATTATTCCCGCTTAAAATGTAGGTTTATAAAATCAAAACACACCCCAAAATTTCCTACGTGAAAATGAAAGATGCAAATGTTAACGTTCATCCCACAGGCTTGCTGGAAATATGCACCACAATACCTTTTGCAGCATTTAAGACTGGTTCTCTGTAAAAGCGTCTGTAAAATTAATCCTGAGCCCTCCGCTACGGCGCGCCGCATCGCCTGCGTTGCGTCAGCGCATTACACAACAATCAATGGATCTGCAAAAGTCTGCCTATTATGTGTAAAGCAGAGGTTCAGAAAAGTTGCACAAGAAAGTTAGCACAGTGCTCGCATAAGTAATGCCTGGTGTTGGGGAAGTTTGTGTAACAGCTTTAGAAATGAATAATTGCGCTGGGTAATGTTCGCGAACAGCGGATACAATAAACCACTCACTTTGTCTTGAAAACTGCAACCCTTTGAAAAGATACTGGCATAAAATACCACCTCAAAATATACGACTTAGATGAAAAAAGGCTAATGTGGGGCACTCGAATGAATGCATTGGAAATAGCACACTACTTATATGACCTATTGAGGTCCGAATCCTGCACAGCATCCAGCGTGCACGCAGCTGTTGCCGCATCGCGTGCGGAATGCGCAGATAGCCCGCTGTGTAGTCACCGTAGCGGCAGCAGTCTGCTGGCGAGCACCATTCCGGAACCGAAATTTGTAGTTGTATTCCCGGGCGAGATCAGTCAACTCCTGAAGCGAGTGCTCTTTCTCTTCATATTGCTCCTCGGTCCACGATCTGAAAAAATGATGTTCACATAATTGCAGCCAAAATCTAGTGTACCTAATTTCCACTGCTCAAGTCCGTGCACGCAACTTACTTTCGTAGGTTGCCCCTGTGATTTGCCGAGTACTGGGCCAGCAGCATATCACACTAGTCCCTCACCGATCCGGCGGAAAATACCTTGCCTGTGACCTCCTTAAATGCACCAGCCACGGCTTATCATTTGGTGGCATCCCGAAATGGTTTTAGAAGCAACACTTGCTTTAGCAGCGCGAGGTCATCGCCAAAATGAAAACGAGCACGCGGGAACCATTCCGCCCGGTGGCCATGTTGCTGAGAACTCCCCAAAATTGCGTGCGTCCGCAAAACGCAAACCTTCCTTTTGCGGAAGGCGCATGCGCACTAGTGCGCGCGCAAGGAATAGCGTGCCCTGAACGCTAGCTGCCGCTATACTTAAACTCTCTAATAACCGCTACACCACTGCAATCACGTAATTCCAACGGTCGAAGAACGCCAAGACTGGGAAAGAGAGAAAAATATATTGAGCAAGTTTCTAAGTGATTTGATGGGCATTGAGAAGTAATTCTTGGCTGAGGTACTTTGCGACCCTCTAATCTCAGTACTGGAGGTGTTGGTTGACTACCATCTGCAAGCATTTAAGATTTTGAAGCAAGTTGACAAAACTGTTGCAAGGTCCCTTTAATGCCGCTGCGCTCCAAGCTGGGCTCAATATCCGCAGTGCACTGCCTTCTAAACTCAAACACTTATCAATGATTGCATTACATGGCAAGCCCCCTTTCAGTTCTCCCCTGTCTATTATCTCTCCCTATACCTGCAACACTCGTTTGCAGTTCTTAAGTGCAGATAAGTACAAAAATTCTATAAAACATGTTCTTGGGAGAGTATGAACATACCTAAGGGGAGGCTACTTGTTGCAGACCCGCTATGGATGTGTAAGCAAGTATCAGTTTTCTAGTTAGAGTGCGGCACCTTTAGATGCTTATGATGTATTCGCTTTTGATCTTTGGTACATCTTCGTGATATATACTTCGGTGTTCTTCGAAGGCCCCGTTCACTAATGCGGGCGAATTCCATTCCGTTTAGCACAGGCTTTGTTTTGTACCGCTTAGACCGGTGCGGCGATACGTGGACTAAGGCTTCCGATTAAACATGCCGCTCCCTTCGACGTTACCCATTTGGCTACGGCGTACTACCGCTTTGTGGCTCCGCAGGAACCCGCGCGCCGGTGCACCACCCTGACACGTCTGGCACCCACATAGCGCAGGTGCAGCGCGCCACCCCGATGGCTCTCTACCCATTCCGCGAAATGGTTCCGGTGGGCCTAAGCTTTTTAGTGCTGACGTAGTGATACTTTTTATGTCCGGTCACTATTGAAACTTGGAACACGTGTCTGACAATTTTGGACCGACAAGTGGTACCATCGCACCAGTGTACAATTTCCATTCGTAGGCCCGTCATTTCAGGCGGTAGCTTCATAGAATAAGCAGAAATGTCGAGAAGGTAGCGGTGCAACCATTCTTCATCCCGTTTCTACACTCTGTTCCTACCTTCTACTATCCCCCGAAGCCTTACCCACCAAATTGCATAGAAGGAAGTTTTCCTCCGCGGTGAGTGCAATAATACTAGCAAAACGAAGCTCAGGCATTTGGGAAGACAGAGGTGAACCTGATGTAAAAGTACTGTTGATTTCAACATCAGTAGGCTGCCTAATCACTCTTCCTTTTGATCATGATACTAGAGTGGCTCAGTGAAGTTTTTTGCTCAGATTTTCGTGCTCTCCTGTCTCGGCATTGTCGCCTCACCGGTGAAAGTACGGCCGCAGCGGTATATACGACTAGATTTATCGTTCGCGCCAAAGCATGGAAATAAAACATGAGCTTGTTTTCTTTTTAGTGCACAATAACCACGGGGCAGTCCACCGCATATCTGCGCCCGCTCTGGAGTAGTGCACCAACGCAAAGGGGTAATGAACAACTCCTTTAGAAGGAAGAAATAGCACTAGGACGTACGAACGTAAAAAGCGAAATGAATGTCCAGTTGAACGCGCTTGAAGACGCAAATGGACAACATGAGCTTTGCTGGCGGACTTAGAACGGGTCTGTGTCTAATGGTGACATATTTTTCCCACTGAGTGCAGTATCTTTTTCCAAAGGAAACGTACCCTTAGACTCGGCATTGCTTTAGAGCGAAGCTGTTATCCTCTAGTTGGTCGCAAAAGTTTGCGTTGTAAACAACAAGCCAAGGCAGTACTCAGCAGTTCTCGCCTAAGACGCCGAGCGCATTCGACAGGCTAATCAGGCATACAGCGTAGAGCTGAGTATGTATTTAAAACACCCCGAAGAAAGCATAGAAACCGCATTATGGATGATAAGCGACTGTGAACAATGCGAATAACCTTTCCCCATTTCCCCTTCCATGTGATCCTGGTAAAGATTGTTTCCACATTATGTTTGCAGGCTCGGCAGGACTATTGTCACTAAATAGAGCAGTTCTTGCCCAAGAAGCCGAGCGCCTGCGTCAGGCCATGCAGGACCCAGCATTTGCCGCCAGAGAATCCGAAGGCAAGCGACAACTCCACCGAGACTGCGAGAAACATTTCATACGCTCTGGTACCAGCATTTGTAGTGGTTTACAACAGCTTCGCTGGACATCTAGTTTCGCAGGGCGGGCTGATGGCGTTTTTTATTATATTTTATCTCTACAGAAAGTATAGAACGTAGATTTAATTACTGGCCGTTGCTTTCGTAATGATAAAGGTAATGCCATGCAAAAAAAGCCATTGTACTTCCTGCTTGCACGCTGTCTCTTTAGTGACCTGTACTGGGTTGGACGTCGCTGGGATCTTTCAGTTCCCGCGAGCTCCAGGTTGCCAGGGTGCCCGAAATATCCTGGTGATGGCCTAGCACATATTCTTAACAGAAAGCAGGTAATGCTACAAGCCTACGACACCCTGAGCTTTGTATCCCATCACGCAACTATTGACCAATATATAATTGTTTGGCCATTTTATAAAGTCGCACGTGCTTACACAATAAGAGTATACCCAGGTCAAAGATAATTTAGCCATTCTGAGAAGTTTATTTTTTTTATCGAGCCCTTGCTGGCATAAAATCGCCCAATGCGTGGAGACCATTCCTCGTCGCCTTTACTACCCTGAATGGTCGTTTCCTGTCCCACATGGGCGAAGCTCTTCACTGTCATAGCACTGTGACTCTGTGCGCTGGGTAGTTCTTTGCAGATAGCAATTTTATTCCTGTTTTGTGCATTCTTTTTTGGGTGCTTTAAATGCCTACTCATGCCACCACTTGTTACAGCGACTTGCCCCTGCAGTTTGTCAACGGCACAAGCTGAGCTGAAACTACGATTATTACTATGCTCCTTCTGGTGTATGTACACCCACGATCAAAAGCTTACGGACCAAAGAAATGGCAATTTAAGGTTATTTCTTTTCCTATATCAGCCCGACAAACTGTTGAATGCACGCCAGATGTCGTGTAAATGCCGAACTAATGAAAACAACCGCACCTAGTACTTCGGGATGCGTGTGGTCGAGAAATGACTCAAAATTGATTTTTTCGCGGTCCGTAAACTTCTGCGCTTGGGTGTACGTGACACACTTTTGCGGCGGACTCAGTGAGTAAGAGACAATCGCTAAGAGGCTGCCCACATTTCCTTACCGGAAAAGCGGTAGACGGCCATCGTACTTTCGACCCCAAAATGACATTTGTGGAGTAGGAATGTCCTCTAGTTCTTTTTAAAGCAAAGCGTTATACCTCTACCCCCAGGGGTTTTTTCGTGAATGTTGGTGTCAACAGAAAACTCCCGTGAACAAACTAAAGCATTTGCTGGCACCGCCAGGAATGGAACCTGGAACTAATAGCGTAACAAAGCGAGAGCCCATTGTCTTAACGATTAAGCTACGATCCCACGCGGTGACGGGGAATACAAATGGTGAGCTCACCAAGCACATCTACGGGTTTACCCCTGAATTCTCGCTGAATACTACGTGATAGCGTCACGCGACCTTACGCGCCGCTGTGCACTCCGTCCACGGCACGTCTAGCGGCCCTGTGCGCGTCATGAGCGTATGCTAGGAGTTACAAAAATTAAAGGAAGCTCACACGAACGCATGGCATCACACTTCTTGTACGCCAATGTGCTAAAGCCTGTAGCCTCCAGTGTTCACGTAAAAAATCACAGCTCCTTGCCGTCCGCCCTCCCGCCAAACGACACATCAAGGAACACATTAAAATACTCTTTGGTGGCCAGGCCATCACACCAAGCACCAGCATCAAGATCCTGGGCCTACATCTCGAGGCCAACACCAAGAGTGACGTATCGTTGCAGCGCCTCAATCTAAGCCCCAATCAAATCATACACATGATCAGGCGAGTTGCCACCAAGAAGCGAGGCCTCAAGGAATCTGATGCCTTTTGATTAATTCAAGCTGGTGTACTCTAGAGAATCGCTTACGTCAACACCCTGTCTTCTTCTCGGCAAGGAGGAAATAAAGATGCTTTATATAATGCTTAGAAAGGCGGTTGAGCAGGGCATTGTTCTTCCCATGGCTGTGTCCACAGAGAGCCTGCTTAGCACGGGGTTCCACAACACGGTGGAAGAGCTGATAGAGAGCCTTCTTTCTAACCAGAAGCTGCGAATGAGCAGAACTGCGGCGGCTCGCCGCACCCTTCCCCAGATTGGCTGGGCAGCACAGAATGTCACTCCGCATGATGTACTCCCACAGTCTTGGCGACAAGAACTAAAGATGCTCCCGTTGCTTAGAAATATAAACCCCTCACACGACGAGGGTCGCCAACAAGCACGGGCTCAAACGCTCAACACCACCCTCTGTGGGGATCATGTAGTTATCTACACTGACGTCTCCCAACGTCGAGGGCAGTACTACGCCATCTACCTCCTTGTGTGTGCCTCACTCAAGACCCAAGACATCATAGCAGCAGAAGAGGCAGCCATCGCCTTGGCTCTCCTCAACCAGGGGTTCGGAAGGTAGTAACCGATTGCCAACAAGCCTACCGAAATTACCATTCGGGTTGGGTGTCCCGATGTGCACTGCGTGCGCTAAAAACCCCCTCCCTAAACGGTTCCCTTCAGCTTATCTGGACACCCGCTCACGCTTCCATGGAGGGAAACGAATACAAACCCCAACAAGCTTGCGGTTTTTCCCCCAGTGCTATGGAGCTGCACGAGGACATTCACCCGCTTGTCTTGTTGAGGGGTATAACCCAGCGTTATCGCCTTCAGAGACAGACTCTGCCTTTGCCTTACCCTGACCTTTCCCGAGAAAAACAAACTACCCTACAGCACATACAATCCGGCTCCTTCCTACACCCGACGCGTCTTCACTTAATGCACCCGAATCGCTACGACGCTGAATGTAAATATTGCTCAGAAATATGAACACTCCGCCACATAATCGGGGTGTGCGACTTTAGGCCTGAGCACCCCCCTCTCTTTCCGTCAACTACCCAAGAAGAGAAATGGGAGATGCTGCTGTCCAGCACCTGTGTGCCTACCCAGCTTCAGTTGGTGGACAGAGCACAGGCGGCTCGGACTGCATATGGGCTACAGTGAAGAAAGGACCACTCCCTTGGGCCGCGCTCTGGGCCATTCAGAAATCTGAATAGAAGTAATTACTTCTCCTTCTTCTCCTTCTGTTCCTCCTCCTTCTTCTTCTCGTCCTCCTCCATCGTCTCGAGCCGATCTCATCGCCTCCGTCCGCGACGGAAGAGATGGAGAAGTGAGATCGTCTAACACCGCGTTTGGTCTTCCTTTAATTTAAAAAAAAAAGTTTCCACTCATGTGCTAAACCAATACAACTCAACCAACCGCCGTTCATGCATCCTCATTGATTTAACCTTACCAAGAATATCTCTTTCGCGTAATAAAGGGTTTGGTTACGTGCATTTCACGTCTCTCTGGTTTCACTATTTGTAGAGCGACATGACGGAATTTAGAAACGTCGCATGGGTAATCGTTGTGTGTGCCATTAACAGCTTTGCGTTCCAACCACATTTACAGGGTGGATTGGCGCAATGTTTTTTTCATTGTATATTGGTGTTTCAACCACAGTGAATATTTTTCTCAATAAAAAAGGTGTAATGTTGGTGAGAGCAATGTTTCTGCTTCTTCGGAGGCATTTGACTTTAACCTATAGAAATCTTCAATGGAAATTCTCCCGTCATTTTTAGTTTCTCTGCCAATACTTCGGCAGTGTAATACGGTGACAATGGTAATAAGGGCATACGTTTGTTGCTCATTTCTGTTAAACGCGCTAGCCTGCCTGCTGTTCGGTATCACACTGTGGTTCTTTTGTAAGTTTTTATATTCTCCAGTTATAAAAGAACATAATTCTTCCACCTTTCATGTTTTTTATCGCAGGTCATGTCAACTGGGAATAAACATTCCGCTCTAGGGATCCCGGACGCCGTTAGCCTAACGGAAAATGTAAATCGCGCTGTTTGAGCGGGCACATCCCAATTTGCATATAATTCCAACATAGCGTGGCTTTTTCCGCGATATTATAAATGCAGAACCAATTATTCCTGCATTCGCCTGCATGCTGTTGTGCCTACAATGAAACTTAAATTCAACGTCGGGACAAAAAAGGCGGAAGTTGTCCGCCATAATCCTTGAATCGATCTAAAAGAAACTTTTGTGATGTCCCGAAAATAGTTTTATTGCACGAAAATCATTGTTACCGAGAAATGGAGGGAAGGCAGTTTAAGGCGTAACGAAACCCATCAAGAAATGTTTCTTATGTGGTCGTAGAAATGCTTACATTTTGCTTTGCCTTATGCATTTAATAAATGCAGCTTAATCGTAGTAATGTGTTTAAGCGCCGTCTGGTTGTTGAAAAATCTGGCTTTATCCTGTATAGTTCTTTATTGTCTTATGAATACTATATAGTTCTCTATAGTTCTCTATAATCTTATTAAATACAATTTAATTCGAATAGATGTCTTTACGTCACAAATAGACACACTTCGACATAACCAAAGTAACATAATGGTTCGAACTTCCGATTTACGTAGCCGTATATCCGACTACGATGGGTACTAACGACAGCCCAAATAACAGGTTACACTTTTACCACCCTAACCCGATTATGCGCTATTAAAACTGTTCCACCAAAATGCACCAGAAGTGGGCAATCTATGCGTCATTGTAGCTAACTTGACAAATGGTGACGCACAGAATACCCTTAGTTAACAGCGCTGACAAGATATTTCGAACGATGCAAGCTTCGCATTGTGCGGGGTCCCAGCGGGAACAACCTATTTCGAGTCTAGTCGCATACGGCGCTTCCCTATTCGCAAAGCGGCTGCCAAAGACGCAGCGATTGGTCATTTCAGGTGCACCGGAGATAAACTGATCGTTATGAAAGTTCTACGGCGTGCAGTGTTGTTTCTGTGACGCAAAAATACGGAACACATATATTATTTGTGTAGTTCACCTACAAGTATGTAGGTACTATAAGAAAATGTTGCCTACTTAGACGATGCCAGAATAACGTATCAAGAACGTAATAATAGTAGTTAGCTCTCTCCAAGGGAGATGATTGCAAAGTCGGCTATCGTTCATATGTTGTAATATATTATGGTGTAAAAACTACAGCTCTCATGCCACATATTTGGTACGTGCTGGTTATTAAAAATTCCTGTGAATTCAACAGCACGATCACGCTTGGAGGCTTTTCCATTATTGGGGATATGCGGTGCTCATAAACCATTTCGTAAAATTTGTTGTCTTCCTCTTCTTTAAACGCACTTGCAGTTAGAAATGGGCGTGGCCAAATGTTTTGGGTAAATATATTGCTATTCTAACCGCAGCACCTTTCTTCTCGGTCGACTCTGTGCAAAAACTTCGGAAGTGCAATTAACGTGTTTCCGAAGTTAATGGTGAAGTTAAATATTTTCTTGAAATGATATTCCCTACCCGGCTGCGTGGCCTGGAATTCCCCACCAATTGAATACCTATAAAGTGCTCCAGGCGGCTGCTACCCACGTGTGATACAGTCGTCGCACATTTGTGCACTTTATGTTGGCTCTAAGAATGCGTGCCAAGCGTTTCGGTTGCTTTTACTGATTGGGCAACTGTGCAATGTTCCTGCAGGTTTTAACTGATGCGGTAAATGCACCGGTAATGAATCTCTGTCAACCGTTGCAAGCGCGTAATGGGCACCACGGCACTTTTGACGCATCATGGTATCATTTTTCTGTTATCGGCGACCACGAGTGTTTCTGTATCTTTCAACTCTTGCTGGCCTATTAGTACTATAGACCGCATTCGCATTTGTGATGGAAGGAGCTGGGTACAGCCTTTCGAATCCTCTAATGGCGACAGTTTTTATGCTGCGAATGTATTGATGGGAGTGGCTACTTACGCCAGCAGTGCTGCATCTGTGGTGCGTCGCGCTGTGAGGTAGAACTATACCTCCGTCGGTTTGATCTATTCGGCTTGGAGCCACCCTAGATGCAACTTAAAGGGGCCCTGCTCGGAATCGACTACTCGGAATGTATTTTGGGGTAAAGTCTATTGTCCCAGCAATCTCCTCCCGCAAGAATTATGAAAATCCGTTCCCTATCATCGAAACTACGCGCGATGAAAAATCGCGCCTAAATGTTCCATCTCAACTCAACCGCGGACAAAGCGGCGAAAGCTACGCGCTCTCTCCCGGAGAGAGGGGCGGCGCGCGGCGTTCTGTTCGGTGGCCTTCGATATGTCACAGGCCGGGGAGTTTTGTCCTTTTCCCCGCAAAGCGGACAGGTCTAGTTCCGGTCTGGTGCCACAAAAAAGCAGGCATAGAGGCCTGCTTGCAAGCAAGCGCTCAGGCTTGTAGGGCGTTTTTGGAGCAATAAACCCTTGTTGTCCAGTGGGCTCGTTGAAAGTGGAATATTTAGTTCGTCACTCAAACTCAGCGCGCACTCAAAACTAAAGATACACCATAAGCATGCGGACAGGTTCAGACATAGAAGAGGTTCATACACAGCGCCGACGACCGCGGATCGTCACAGGAAATGCCAGAATTTAGCCGCGACGTTGACCAGCGCCAGCCAATAGGAGAGCCAGGACAGCCATTGACTCATTGACGTCGCAGAGGCCATGCCAGAGGTGCATAATGAGAAGAATTGAAGGGAGTGCGGTCGGTTTTTCTGTGTCTTTCACGGCGATTTGCGCGCTTACGGCTTCACGTGCACGTGTAATATTTGGCTCGGGTGCTCCTGGCAGTGTAATCTAAACGTCACGCAGGTTTACTTGCACTGCACGAAGAGTGTTGCAGGGTCCCTTTAAAGGAACCCTGCAACACTTTCGGTAAGCGCTTTCACTCTTTCCTTCGCGTCTGGAACCACTTCGAAAGCTATTGTTATCGCCAGCACGGAGCGGCACTGCGTGATTTGCTCGTCGCACCAGATGCACCTTCCATTTCTGCTTTGTTTTTGTGGCTTTTTTTAACATTGCCATCAAAAAGCGTTCATTGCTGGAAACCGGCCAACACCTGCTACATGGCGTTGTGGACATAATTCAAGCCGTCGAAGAACGTCAAGACCGGGAAAGACAGAAAAATCTTTTGAGCGAGTTTTCAAGTTATCTGGTGGGCATAGAGAGTAATTTTTGGCTGAGGTACTTTGCGACCCCCTAATCTAAGTATTGAGTGTGTTGGCTCACTACTTTCTGCAAGCATTTAGGACTTCAAAAAGAGTTCAAGAAAGTGTTGCAGGGTCGCTTTAAATAAATGCGCCGTCTATACCAGGCATCTACGGGAAACACTTTCAGCGACAGCAGCATAAAATGCTACGTAGAGGGCTATCGCCGCTCACGGAACGGGATCTGACACCTTTTAAGACAATGGCCCGCAGGTTTCACATATCTCGGGTTTGTATGCGCTTCGGGTTTGCAGTAAAGTAGAATATCCAAAATGCAAACGCGTTCTTGAGCTGCCGTGCTATGAAGGGCTAAATACTGTTCACGTCTAGCGAGTGAGATGACGTAGGCCAGGCGGAGCTAAGGGAAGGAAAGCTCCGGAACCGATTGACAAGTGATTCGGAATCAGCTTAATGAAGTTGGCTTATTCTGTACACCTTGTCGCTACCTTAGTCAGCCTTGATGAAACGAAGAGTGTAATTAAGACTGTAGCACGCGCGCACGCAAACACGCACACATGCACGCTGGCACACTCGCACGCAGAAGCACGTATACGTGTTAAATACCCAGAGCGCGCGTGTTTGTGGCTGGTCACAGTGAGCGCGCAGCGAACACTTGTGTAGGGCGCATCAAAACATGGGAATGCTCACAGCTACTGTGTCTCACGTAAGAGCGGCTCTCATGAGTGCGGCTGGAGGTGGAGAAGCGGAGAGCAAGGAGGCAGCGGAGGGCCAGGATGGCAGCAGGAAAGGAGTGTCGACTATAACTACAGCTCTATGACAGCTTGAACTAAACAGCCCCTTCGGTGGGCGCACACGGCGCGGCTTCCGACCACGGAAGGGAATATCGCCGTCAGCGTAATGAGGAGGGCAGTCTTCTTTTTGTATTTTATTGTTGTTCAGTTATAAACCGGTGATTCCCGTTTCTTGCGTGTCCGCGTTCTTTCTGCATGTGGGATCGCGCTCGCGAACCCTTTGCTATGAAGGAGGTTCCTTTAATATATATGTAGATAAGTGCAAGAGTCAAAACAATAGTGCTCTTATAACTGCAGCGTCTCTTCTTATTGCATTGTTGCATTCATTGGTGCCCCGCCACCGCCATTGTTTTCTTGCATTTCGGACTGCCGCTAATGGAATAACGTCTACATTTTCGGTCTTTTTGGTTGTGCAGGCAAGCTTTTATCTCCAGTACGCTTGCTCTCGCTGAACTCCGGGTGCTACGCTCCGGTGGTCACTTGCACCTGCTTCTTTGTACGGTTGAGCAAACATACCTCTCCCAGCAAACCAGCGAAGCTGTACTACCTCCAGCGATTAACAACTGTCAGCGCAACTTTTACATCATCCCCACTATGAGGACGTAGAGTGTTGGGTTAACAATAACCTTGCTGGCTTTTAGGACATGCTAGGCGATTCGCTGAATATTCTAAATTTCGTCTTTAGCCCCACATTTGTATTCTAGCCTTGAGAATAGTAGTAATTTCATCGATTGGGCCTGGTTTGCTGCAAAATTTTTATGATTTCCGGCCCAGTCTTCACGCGCTGTAATATCTGCGAAGAAAAAATTCTAACGAGAGTGTACAACAGTTCGATAAAACGTATTCGTTTTAAAATAATGACACCTGGGCCTTCTGTCGACCTATCGGCGGCAGCCTGTCGAACCCATAGCACGATATATTGTCAAGTAATTTAATCTCAGCGCACGTACGCACTTCAATCCCCTAAGCTATAGTCTGCCATATGTGAGGATCTTTTCACCAGGGAATTGAGCCTACAAACTACCATTCACTCGATCTTTCGCAGGGAACTTCAGAGGAAGACTTCCACGAACATTTCATGCAGGACCCTTCCACCAGCCACCGAGTACCACAGCACATCCCGCGGCCCGCAAAGGAGCTTTGTTGCGGCCTACGTGACCTGATTATGGACGACCTAGCAACAGCACGATTAAGCGAGATCCTCCGCAAAAGCCTTAGTGCACCTGCCTTCCTGTTTCTGATATAGTTCCTCCAGTTCCTCACGCCGCTACCGTCGAAGATGCTTCCGCACGCGGAACCCTCTTACACTCAGTTAATTCCTGTCTTTGCAGCCTCATCATCTTCCGAGCCCGGCTGGCGCTCTTGCCGGTCCGGATACAATGGTGTTCTCTAGGGACATATTTACTGTTTCTTCCGGAGGCTCCAGCAAGGCGAAAAGCAAACCAAAAACGTGTATCTACAGCGTGTTACGAGCTCTTATCGTTCTCAAGAACACCTGCCGCCACTCACTCACCGTCGCTTGTGGCCCCGCCCGAATCCTTTGAGGAACGCAGAAGCAAAAGTTCTGTCAGGCGTCTTTGCCCATCGGATTTCCCTTTTGATGACCCCTTATTTACCCGCATCTCAGGCCTTTGACCGACACCTGAAAAACGAACAGTTTTTCTGGGAGGAAACTATGTCACCTGAAAATTTTTCGAGCGCTTCTCAAACGCCATTGAACGCAATTATTTTTGTTGAAGCCCTCTGGTCGAAAGCTTTAGATGCAAGAGATACTAGTATTTTCTTTATTCATGCAGGTATCTGCTCTGAAATACGCAAGGTGACTACACTCCATTACAGTCGTGACCTGCATTGCACAACGGTCGTCATGATTGGACTATCCGGACTTCGTGTAACACGTACTACCATCGCTGACATTCTTCAACACGTACAGTGGCAGGTGTAATGGCAATGTGCGCACCTGTTCATTAGAGGCTGGTAATTTAGCCCGATAACGTTACTAGGCTCATTGGGCTGCTGAGCACGAGGTCGCGGGTTTGATTCCCGGCCGTGGCGGCCGCTTTTCTGATGGAGGCGAAAAGCAAAAACGCCTGTGTGTACGAGATTTCGGCGCACGTTAAAGATCCCCAGGTGGTCAAAATTAATCCGGAGCCCTCCACTACGGCGTGCCTCATCGCCTGCGTTGCGTCGGCGCGTTAAACCCTACAATCAATCAATCAATCAATCAATCAATCAATCAATCAATCAATCAATCAATCAATCAATCAATCAATCAATCAATCAATCAATCAATCAATCAATCAATCAATCAATCAATCGATCAATCAATTAGGTTCATTAGGGGATTTTTTATGCGGTGCTAGGCGTACTCAATCAGCCGTTGCCACCACGTTTCCACAGAAAATGCGCCATCGCTGCCAACAGGAAACTCTGATCATCCCTTCTGTATTCTTTCAATGCCAAATATATCAGGGCCAATCGACCAACCCAGCCCTTTCCTGCTACTGTTGCCGCTCTCCCCCATTTCCAGCTTTCCCAGTGCTTTAGTCACGTGAACCACTGGTTGATCTTAGGGCGACGCGGGCTGGAAAATGGCTACGTACAAACAACGTGCTCAACAGCGGTGCCATGAGTGCCGCTACTTGAGCGATCTCAAGCATTGGTTGCCTTGGCGACCAGGCACAAGCCGCTATCCAATTTTTGGACCTTCGGGTAAGTGCGGTTTTGGAGGGTCCGGCGTGATTAAGCTTGGGGCCTCACCTTACGGCACGTGTCCGGAATAGGCGTCCTCACCAATTCGGCTATCTGGGCGAATTGGTCGCCCACATAGCCGAATTGGTAAAGCATTCGAGATCTAATCGAAAGGCGTGGGTTCGGTCCCCACTCTGGGCGGGTGTTTTTCTTTCTTTCTTTCTCCCGTAATTATTACTAAAAAAATGATGTAACGTCACTAACGGTAAAAAATAGTCTAACCATTCTCCTATGCCTTCTTTGGCGTTGTAGACTGCCGGCATTTCTTTCTTTATTTCCTAACGAGCCCCTCATTTCCAAACCATATTATCGTGCGAAAGCTTCGCAAGGGCCTCGGTTCTGGACGACTTGATGCCAAGGTAGCATAAGAGGGTTTCCCACCAGTTACCCGCTTATGACAGGCTGTAGACGTACGAGTCACGCCCCGGGGGGTTGAAAAGAAGGTCCCCTTCTCCGCGTGTAGTCTGAGTGGCGCTGGCTACCACCCTCAAGCATCAGATACAGATGTAGAAAATATAAATACCCCAGAAATTCAAGGAGAACACAGTCGCCCAGATAGCCGAATTGGTAAGGCATTCGAGATGTAATCGAAAGGCGTGGGTTCAGTCTCCACTCTGGGAGCGTGTTTTTCTTTCTTCCTTTCTCATGTAATTATTACTAAAAAAATAATGTAACGTCACTAACGATAAAAAATAGTCTAACCATTCTCCTATACCTTCTTTGGCGTTGTAGGCTGCCGGCATTTCTGTCATTATATATATATATATATATATATATATATATATATATACATAGATATATATATATATATATATATATATATATATATATATATATATATATATATATATATATATATATATATATATATATATATATATATGTATATATATAGCGAATCAGAATAGGAAATGAGGGGCTCGTTGAAAATAACACAGAAATAAGGGTTGGCCAACCCTTATTTCTGTATATATATATATATATATATATATATATATATATATATATATATATATATATATATATATATATATACATACATACATTGTGAGCTGTGTAGAAGCCTTGTGCGTGACTTAATAACTTAATAACTTCCAGTCACACACAAGGCTGAAACGCGCGTCAGCGCCGCGCGTTTCAGCCACGGCTTCTTTATCTCTGTACATACCCATCACCTCTCCCACTTGTAAGGGCGACGGTAGGAGATAGCAGACCGTTGCGCACAAACCGCTTTATTCGAAGGCAGTTTCGGTATTTATTTTTATTTATGTTCATTACCTCAAGGGCCCCATGGAAAAGGTGCATTATATTAGGGGTGGGTAAGGCACATACAAAAAAGAAAGAGTAGTACAGTGAAATAAAGAAAAAAATACAAGGCAGGAGCTTCAATGCATTATGCAGACAAATGGCGACAAATCCGGTTACGGATGATGATCCCTCGAAGAGGAAGGAAAGTCGGCGATGGTGGGCATATATTAGTGTCAGCTCAATAGAAGCCTCGTTTTCGACCTCATTTGTGTGAGATCAGTGGTAGCCTCGTTTATGACCGGAAGTTATTTGTCGGCGTGGGATGCAACCATCAGCGCATCTCGTTTGCAGCCCCGGCTTCTTCATCTCTCTCCATTCCCATCATCGCCGACTACTCTCCTTCCTTTTCGAAGGATCATCATCAGCAACCGGGTTTGGTTACTACCTACCGGCTGCCTTCTGGCTGCCTACCGGCTCGGCCTTCGAATAATGCGGTTGAAGCGCAACGGTCTGCTAACATCCTCCTTGCCCCCGGACTACATAAGCTCGAAGTCGCTCAACGCAGCCTTCAATGGGCTTGGCAACACCACAGCTATGGCCACGGCCTCTTACCTGCGACTCCTTTTTCTACTGCAGGCTTTGGTGTCGCTCTGCGGCCCGCGGTCCGACGGCGCGTGCTTCGGTGCCTTTGGCGACTTCCCGGAAGTGTCATGGCCCCCGGCATGGCTGAACGTTGAACGCTACCCGGACTCACACCTTCGGCCTGTGCACCTACGACTGCCACAATCGCCTTCTGCGCCCCCGCGCGGTAAGTGCGTACCAGTGCATCGACCGCCGATACCGGACCAGGTGATTCCAAGGATTGCTATTCTTCGGATAACATCCACCTTGCCCCCGGGCTACATAAGCTCGAACTCGCTCAACGCAGCCTTCAATGGGCTTGGCAACACCACAGCTATGGCCACGGCCTCTTACCTGCGAGGCCTTTTTGTACTGCAGGTAAATAATCGATACTCACTGTATGCACGTCGTACTCGTTACGCGGCCCTTCTGGTGTTGCCAGGCACACAGTGTTGTTTCAATGTTGTGCTTGATTGCGCGCATGTCATTAAGCAATTGCTAGCTTTTTGAGGCGGCATTGAATTAAACCCCGGTCCTACCACTCGCTCTAGCGTACTCGACTCTAGCGAATCGCTACAGTCGAGTGACGTAATGACAGTACTTAAAGGAGCCATGAAGAGAAAACAAAAGTTTGTTTTATTCGAAAGATTAGGTGTTTCATAGTACCCTAAGCGCTTTCCCGGAAGCAAATGATGCTTTATTCACTGAGAAATAAGGCAATTTAAGCCAAAATTTTAAATCTCCCGCTAAATTGCACATTTCGTGACGTGAACAATGGCGTCATACGAGCCGGGCCATGAAACAGATACTTAGTATGTCGACTCCATATAGCACCTACACGCGGGAATCAAACAGGGACCAAAACTCGTGCCGAAACCCAGACGGCGGCCATTTTAAAAATACTAGTATAACCTAGTGCACCCGCAGCCCTAGTCATGGAATCGCCTGATCGGGAGAACAAAACTCTCGCCGAGAAGTTCGGGCTTGCATTCAACAACCTCACATCACCTGAACGCTCAATGCTTCTAAGTGCACGAGCGGCAGGAGTTGTGGGATACGCGGATGGACCGGAAAGCGACCATTCCGCGATAGCCACAACAGACGAACGCCCAGCCGTCGGCACCGCTTCCTCGTCAGCCCCGTCACGACGGACGAATACAGACTGGTACGTGTGTGCCGTATTTTTATTACGGTTAATAATAGTTCAATTTCAGTAGCAGTATGGCTCATGCCAGTTGGCCGGTGTCGTGTATGGAAAGCCGTTCGCGCGAGCTCTCTGCTCCGACGAGAAAGATACGAGGGTCAATGCGCGGTGTGTACGGCATTTTTTTCCCCCAAGGTCAGAGCGCTTTGACGGCGATTTGACGAAGTCGG
Source organism: Haemaphysalis longicornis (assembly GCF_048455015.1). Taxonomy (NCBI): domain Eukaryota; kingdom Metazoa; phylum Arthropoda; class Arachnida; order Ixodida; family Ixodidae; genus Haemaphysalis; species Haemaphysalis longicornis. The sequence continues at coordinate 177,051,358 of NW_027526203.1, forward strand.
CGACGAGCGCCAGCATGTCCCAGGAGTGAGCAAACGTACGGGTCCCTGCCGTAATCACTTCCTCGGAAAGGAAGTGAGCACACTAGTACTTCCTTTAGGTCTCTTTCTCCTCCGTTTGCAAAAATCACAAAACGTAGCCACCTGCTTCACCGAGGTTCGTCGTTGGGCAGCACATGAAAGGAGACCTCCTCACCGGCGGGGATGTCGAACTCCCTCGACGATTTTCCCGTACTACATGGGCATTTCAAAACGCAGCAACGAAATTTCATTGTAAAGAACTCGAACAAACTGAAGTTTTCAGTTGTTGTAAACTAGAAACGAGCTCCTAAAAACAGCAGCAAGCCAACACCATTCCGAAATTTCGGCGACGACTGTCCCTATCTCGTCGCTGCTTGCTGTTCCTTACTCCCCTCGTTTCTATTTTTAACTTTGCTGGTTGGCGATATGACGGCCAACCTCCTGTGAAGGGATTACGATACCAAGCAAGGTTGCGGCTGTGCGTGCTGGGACGGTTCGTTGGCCCCGAAGAGCCTCGAACCCGAAAATTTGTCTGCGCCACGGTGGCGACGGCGAGATGTCGAGTTCGGCTGGCGGTAGTTTCGCACGCTTTTTTCCTAATTATGTAGCTTATTTGAGCAAAGTTTGTGTTAAAAGTGGTGTCAGTATGGTTCTAACGAGGCAATCTTTCGAATGAACCAAACTTGTGTTTTCCCTTCATGGCTCCTTTAAGGACATCCAGTCTGGTCAAGCTTCCATGCTACAACAACTTAAGGCAATCTAGCAGAAACTGTCTCAAAACGATGATTCGATCAAGGAGATGAAAAATAGACTAACTAAAATAGAAAAAGACTGTGAATCAGTATTGGGCATATAAACGCAATTAGGCAAGATCAGTAAGCATTCAATGCACAAAATGTCACTGCAATCATGACCAAACCGGATGACTTTGAAGACCGAGCACGTCGATCGAACCTTGTTCTTTTTGGTTTACAAAATCGCGAGCGTTTGACTTGGGCCGAATCAGAAGCCTCAGTGCTCCATATTTGTAGCAAAGAGTTAAACATCACTATTGATACAATGGATATCGAAAAGGCTTATCGCTTAGGTAAATATAAAGCTAACAAAAACCGACCAGACGTCATTAAATTTGCACACCTTAAGGGCACAGCAGCAACCATCTAAACTCCGTCATGACAACCTTATCATGGGTAACAAGACTTGAGATCATGAGACAAACGATCATGAGACTAACGAAGTTGTTCTGCGCCCTTTAAAGACATAGGCCCCAGCAGTACTAGTCCAATCAGGAAATCATTCTCCTCCCTTTATACTAACATCAGAAGCATTATCCCGAAAGTTGATGACTTACAAAGCCTAATTAGCTCATCAGAGTCAGATTTATTCATAATAACCGAAACTTGGCTTAACCCCTCAATAGCAGACTCAGAGTTGCTACAATATTTCCCGGACTTCAACATTTTTCGGCGCGACCGTACTAACAAACGTGGAGGTGGAGTGCTGATAGGCAGTTATAAAAGCCTTCAATGCACAGAAATTAGGGTATACTCGTGCTTAGAAATCACGTTCATTCTCTGCAATGCTTCCTATCCCCCACGATAATAGGAGTTTGTTACCGCCCTCCCGGTTTTGACCCCCTTTTTGTACCCAATTTCCACGAGGCCATTCACTCCGTAACTAAAACTTTCCGTCATTATCCAATACTTATCTTCGGTGATTTTAATTTTCCAGCAATATCATTGAACATTCTGGCAAGCACAGCCGCCAAACTTGGTCCTGAAAGCGATTTCGTCAACTCATGCCTAACATTTGCATTAACGCAAAATCGTCACTGAACCCCCACGTCAAAACGCTACCTCATCCAATACTCTTAATCTTATCCTCACTTCCGAGGCTGACAAGGTTTCCAAGATGAAGTTCTTGCCAGTTTAAGTGACCATTCAGGGATCCAATGTACCTACCACTGTCAACTAACATGCTCGTCCAAAATAACAAAAACGATAACATTGTATAACAAAGGGTACTATTCCGCCCTAAACAATGAATTCGCAGAATTCGCTAGTTGCCTGCTAGCCGATTTTTCGCAGCGCTCTGTCGCGACTAATTGGTTGCTATTCAGAAATAAAATCCATGACCTGTTCATAAAATACGTGCCCACAATTGCCGTCACCGAAAAAAATTCGGGCCAATCCACCATGTGAATGTGGTTGGAAAGCAAAGCTGTAAATGGCACCCACAACGATTACCGATGCGGCGTTACTTAAATCCACTCACGTCGCTCTACAAATCGCAAAACCAACGAGAGGTGAAATGCACTTAACCACAAACTCTGTTACTTCAACGAGATGTTCTTGGTAAGGTTAAATAAGTCATGCTGCACGAACGGTGGTTGGTTGAGTTGTATTAGTGTAGCCCATAAGTGGAAACTTTTTTTATAAAATAAAAGGAAACTCAAACCCGGTGTTAGACGATCTCACTCCTGCGTCTCTGCCGTCACGGATGGAGGCGATGAGATCGGTGGCAGAGACGGGGGAAGAGTTGGAGGAGGAGCAAGAGGAGGCTGAAATACTTCTATTCAGATTTCTGAACGGCCCAGAGTGCGGCCCAGGGGACTGGTTCCTTCTTCACTGTAGCCCATATTCAGTCCGCGCCGCCTGTGCTCTGTCCGCCAGCTGAAGCTGCGTAGGCAGAGAGGGGCTTGATAGCAGCATCTCCCATTGCTCTTGTACGGTAGTCGACAGAAAGAGAGGAGGATGCTCAGGCTAAAGTCGCACACTCCGATTATGTGGTGGCGTGTTCCTACTTCTGAGCAAAATTTACGTTCAGCGTCGTAGCATTTCGGGTGGATTAAGTGACGACGCGTCGGGTGTGGGAAGGAGCTGGATTGTATGAGCCGTGGGATAGTTTGTTGTTCTATGGAAAAGTTAGGGTAAGGTGAAGGTAGGGTCTGTCTCAGAAGGCGATAATGCTGGGTTATGTCCCTGAACGAGACAAGCGGGTGACTGTCCTCGTGCAGCTCTATAGCACGGGGGGTAAAAGTGCAGGCTTGGTGGGCGTATTCATTGCCCCCATAGAAGCGTGAGCGGGTGTCCAGATGAGCTGAATGGAACCATTTAGGGAGCGGTTTTTTAGCACACGCAGTGCAGGTCAGGACACCAAACCCCACTGGTAACTCCGGTAGGCTTGTTGGGCATCGACGACTACCTTCCGAACCCCTGGTTGAGTGAGAGCCAAGGCGACGGCTGCCTCTTCTGCTGCCCTCATGTCTACGGTTTTGAGGGAGGCACAAGCAAGGAGGTTGGTTCTGGAGTTGACCACGATGACGGCGTACTGCTGCCCTTTATGTTGGGAGGCGTCTGTGTAGATAACTGCATGATCCCCACCAAGCGTGGTGTTGAGCGCTTGAGCCTGTGCTTGTCGGCGACCCTCGTCGTGTGAAGGGTTCATATTTCTAAGCAAAGGGAGCATCTTTAGTTCGTGTCGCCAAAGGTCCAGAAGTACATCAAGCGGAGGGACATTCTGTGCTGCCCAGCCAATCTGCAGAAGGATGCGGCGAGCAGCCGCAGTTCTGCTGATTCGGAGCTTCTGGATAGAAAGATGGCCCTCTATCAGCTCTTCCACCGTGTTGTAGAGCCCCGTGCTAAGCAGCCACTCTGTCCACGCATTCATGAGAAGACGAATGGCTTGCTCAAGCGCCTTTCTAATCATTATATAAAGCATCTTTATGTCCTCCTTGCGGAGAAGATGACAGGGGGTTGACGTAAGTGATTCTCGAGAGGACAAAAGCTTGAACTAATAGAAAAGTATCGGATCCCCTGAGGCATCGCTTCGTGGTGGCAACTCGTCTGATCATGTTTATGATTTCATTGATGGCGTGTTTGAGGCGCTGCAAGGATACGTCACTCTTGGTGTTAGCTTGAAGATGTAGGCACAGGATCTGGATGGTGGGGCTTAGAGTGAAGGCCTGGACATCAAGGAGTATTTGAACGTGTTCCTTGAGGTGTCGTTTGGCGTGAGGGTGGACGACAAGGAGACGATAATTTTTACGTGAACACTGGAAGTTTTAGCACATTGGCGTACTAGAAGTGAGAGGCCATGGGTTGGTGTGAGCTTCCTTTAATCGCTATCGCATGGCATTCAGCGAGAATGCAGGGGATAAACCCGTAGATGTGCTTGGTGAGTGCACCACTTGTTTTCCCGATCCCCGCGGGGGCTCGTAGCTAAATCGGTAAGACAACGGGCTCTGGCTTTGTTACTATATTAGTTCCAGGTTCGATTCCTGGCGGTGCCAGTGACTTTTATGTGTTCACGAGAATTTTCTATTGACACCAACGGTCGCGAAAAAACCCTTGGGGGTAGAGGTACAAGCTTTGCTTTAAATAAGGCATCCCCATGTTTCACTGCCACGCAAAAACGACTCAACAATAAAAAAAAGACTTTTTAGATCAGCAAAATGATCATATAACATTTGTCCATGGAACAACTACTACGCTGCGGGAAAAGCATTCAGTGCGGAGGATATGAAAAAAACGCGTTCTTTTTACTCACAGACTTTGCCGGCTATGCTGACGAATAACCCGAAGAAATTTTGGAGCGTTATTAACCCTGACAATTCCCAACCACTGGTATTGTTTGATAATCATAACCTCCCGATCCCCGACAATGAAGCCGCCGAACAACTTAATCATTTTTTATCTTCCATGTTCACTATTGAACCTAACGGCAACTTACCTTCATTCCATCCTCGCGATTACGACATGATGCCGGACATCACGTTTTCTCAGCACAGCATTGCTAAATTAATCGACTCATTAAAGCTTGCACCTTCTTGTGGTGCCGATGGCATCAACGCTAAAATGTTAAAAAACACAAAACGTATTGTCAGTGTGATATTAAGCCATATTTTTCAGCAATCACTGTGATCAGGATTGGTGCCGGAAGACTGGAAAGTGGGTAAGATTGTTCCAGTTCCTAAAAACGGCCCTCCATCCCAGCCTAGCAGCTATCGTCCCATCTCGCTCAAAAGCGTTTGCCCTAAGCTAATGGAACATGTGATTTACTCTAACGTCGTGAAGTTCTCAAACCACCACAACTTCTTTCATCATCGTCAGCATGGGTTTCGCTCAGGATTATCCTGCGACACGCAACTTGCTTCATTCTACAATGACATCAGTTCCAGCGTTGACCTAAATATATCCACCGATGCCCTATTTTTAGACTTCGAAAAAGCATTTGACAAAGTTCCGCATCAACAGCTACTCCTGAAACTTTCTTGCTTAAACATTAATACATCGACGTTCAGTTGGATTCACAGTTTTCTAACCAATCGGCAACAATTTGTGTACGCTAACAACCATTCATCTAACCACCTTCCCGTAATCTCTGGTGCCCCACAGGGCACAGTACTCGGACCCCTACTTTTCCTAATTTATATAAATGACCTTCCAGCTAACATTTCATCAAATATTCGCCTGTTTCCAGATGACTGCGTCGTGTACCGTCCAAAAAAAAAAACCCTACTGGTATCGCTATACTTCAAAACGACTTTAACCTCATTGAGTCCTGGTGTAACGACTGGCTAATGTCTTTAAACGTAAATAAGACATCGCTCACATCATTCCACCGTAGGCAGCATTATCAGCAAGCCACTTACACCATTTCCGGCTCCATATTCTTAACAGCAGCATCCTATAAATACCTCGGCGTAACATTCTCAAGCAACCTCACCTGGTCCACTCACGTTAACAACGTAGCAGCCTCCGCTGGTCGTGCGCTGGGTTTACTTCGTAGGAATTTAAAACTTGCTGCCTCATCAGTGAAGTTGTTAGCCCTTACCACATTTGTTCGCCCTAAATTAGAGTACGCATGCTCGGTTTGGGACACTCATCAATCTAATCTACCTAACTTACTCGAATCTGTACAAAATCGCGCAGCCCGGTTCATCTGCTCTGTCTACTCTTATCATTCCAGCGTTTCCGAACTTAAAGCTCGTGGCCACCTCAACAACCTAAAATCACGTCGTTATATATCTCGCCTCTGTCTTTTTCACAAGTTTTATCACGCTCCCTTTAACGTTCCAGCCATCTTGCCTGCTCATCGATTATCCAGCCGTACAAACCATCACCGAGCCGTTTATCCGCCGCCAGCACAAACTACTGCTCATATTTGCTCCTTTCTGCATAGAAAGGCATATGGGAATGGTTAGACTATTTTTTACCGTTAGTGACGTTACATTATTTTTTATTATTAATTGCGTGAGAAAGAAAGAAAAACACGCGCCCAGAGTGGGGACCGAACCCACGCCTTTCGATTAGATCTCGAATGCCTTACCAATTCGGCTATCTGGGCGACTGTGTTCTCCTTCACTTTCTGGGGTATTTTTATATTTACAACTGTATCTGACGCTTGAGGGTGGTAGCCAGCGCCACTCAGACTGCACGGGGAGAAGGGGACCTTCTTTTCAACCCCCGGGGCGTGACGCGAGCGTCTACAGCCTGTCATAAGCGGGTAACAGGCGGGAAACCCTCTTATGCCACCTTGGCATCAAGGCTGCCAGAACCGAGGCCCTCGCTAAGCTTTCGCACGATAATAGGGTTTGGAAATGAGGGGCTTGTTAGAAAATAAGAAAGAAATGCCGGCAGTCTACAACGCCAAAAAAGGCATAGGGGAATGGTTAGACTATTTTTTACCGTTAGTGACGTTACATTATTTTTTTTATTATTAATTGCGTGAGAAAGAAAGAAAAACACGCGCCCAGAGTGGTGACCGAACCCGCGCCTTTCGATTAGATCTCGAATGCCTTACCAATTCGGCTATCTGGGCAACTGTGTTCTCCTTCACTTTCTGGGGTATTTTTATATTGACTACAACTGTATCTGACGCTTGAGGGTGGTAGCCAGCGCCACTCAGACTACACGATGTGAAGGGGACCTTCTTTTCAACCCCCCTGGCATGAGGCGAACGTCTACAGCCTGTCATAAGCGGGTAACAGGCGGGAAACCCTCTTATGCTACCTTGGCATCAAGGCTGCCAGAACCGAGGCTCTCGCTAAGCTTTCGCACGATAATAGGGTTTGGAAATGAGGGGCTCGTTAGGAAATAAGAAAGAAATGCCGGCAGTCTACAACGCCAAAGAAGGCATAGGGGAATGGTTAGACTATTTTTTTACCGTTAGTGACATTACATTATTTTTTATTATTAATTGCGTGAGAAAGAACGAAAAACACGCGCCCAGAGTGGGGACCGAACCCACGCCTTTCGATTAGATCTCGAATGCCTTACCAATTCGGCTATCTGGGCGACTGTGTTCTCCTTCACTTTCTGGGGTATTTTTATATTGACTACAACTGCATCTGACGCTTGAGGGTGGTAGCCAGCGCCACTCAGACTACACGGGGAGAAGGGGACCTTTTTTTCAACCCCCGGGGCGTGACGCGAACGTCTACAGCCTCTCATAAGCGGGTAACAGGCGGGAAACCCTCTTATGCTACCTTGGCATCAAGGCTGTCAGAACCGAGGCCCTCGCTAAGCCTTCGCACGATAATAGGGTTTGGAAATGAGGGGCTCGTTAGGAAATAAGAAAGAAATGCCGGCAGTCTACAACGCCAAAGAAGGCATAGGGGAATGGTTAGACTATTTTTTTACCGTTAGTGACATTACATTATTTTTTATTATTAATTGCGTGAGAAAGAAAGAAAAACACGCGCCCAGAGTGGGGACCGAACCCACGCCTTTCGATTAGATCTCGAGTGCCTTACCAATTCGGCTATCTGGGCGACTGTGTTCTCCTTCACTTTCTGGGGTATTTTTATATTGACTACAACTGCATCTGACGCTTGAGGGTGGTAGCCAGCGCCACTCAGACTACACGATGTGAAGGGGACCTTCTTTTCAACCCCCCGGGCATGAGGCGAACGTCTACAGCCTGTCATAAGCGGGTAACAGGCGGGAAACCCTCTTATGCTAACTTGGCATCAAGGCTGTCAGAACCGAGGCCCTCGCTAAGCCTTCGCACGGTAATAGGGTTTGGAAATGAGGGGCTCGTTAGGAAATAAGAAAGAAATGCCGGCAGTCTACAACGCCAAAGAAGGCATAGGGGAATGGTTAGACTATTTTTTTACCGTTAGTGACATTACATTATTTTTTATTATTAATTGCGTGAGAAAGAACGAAAAACACGCGCCCAGAGTGGGGACCGAACCCACGCCTTTCGATTAGATCTCGAGTTCCTTACCAATTCGGCTATCTGGGCAACTGTGTTCTCCTTCACTTTCTGGGGTATTTTTATATTTACAACTGTATCTGACGCTTGAGGGTGGTAGCCAGCGCCACTCAGACTACACGGGGAGAAGGGGACCTTCTTTTCAACCCCCGGGGCGTGACGCGTACGTCTACAGCCTCTCATAAGCGAGTAACAGGCGGGAAACCCTCTTATGCTACCTTGGCATCAAGGCTGTCAGAACCGAGGCCCTCGCTAAGCCTTCGCACGATAATAGGGTTTGGAAATGAGGGGCTCGTTAGGAAATAAGAAAGAAATGCCGGCAGTCTACAACGCCAAAGAAGGCATACGGGAATGGTTAGACTATTTTTTACCGTTAGTGACGTTACATTATTTTTTTTATTATTAATTGCGTGAGAAAGAAAGAAAAACACGCGCCCAGAGTGGGGACCGAACCCACGCCTTTCGATTAGATCTCGAATGCCTTACCAATTCGGCTATCTGGGCGACTGTGTTCTCCTTCACTTTCTGGGGTATTTTTATATTTACAACTGCATCTGACGCTTGAGGGTGGTAGCCAGCGCCACTCAGACTACACGGGGAGAAGGGGACCTTCTTTTCAACCCCCGGGGCGTGACGCGAACGTCTACAGCTTGTCATAAGCGGGTAACAGGCGGGAAACCCTCTTATGCTACTTTGGCATCAAGGCTGCCAGAACCGAGGCCCTCGCTAAGCTTTCGCACGATAATAGGGTTTGGAAATGAGGGGCTCGTTAGGAAATAAGAAAGAAATGCCGGCAGTCTACAACGCCAAAGAAGGCATAGGGGAATGGTTAGACTATTTTTTACCGTTAGTGACGTTACATTATTTTTTATTATTAATTGCGTGAGAAAGAAAGAAAAACACGCGCCCAGAGTGGGGACCGAACCCACGCCTTTCGATTAGATCTCGAATGCCTTACCAATTCGGCTCTCTGGGCGACTGTGTTCTCCTTCACTTTCTGGGGTATTTTTATATTTACAACTGTATCTGACGCTTGAGGGTGGTAGCCAGCGCCACTCAGACTACACGGGGAGAAGGGGACCTTCTTTTCAACCCCCGGGGCGTGACGCGAACGTCTACAGCCTCTCATAAGCGGGTAACAGGCGGGAAACCCTCTTATGCTACCTTGGCATCAAGGCTGTCAGAACCGAGGCCCTCGCTAAGCTTTCGCACGGTAATAGGGTTTGGAAATGAGGGGCTCGTTAGGAAATAAGAAAGAAATGCCGGCAGTCTACAACGCCAAAGAAGGCATAGGGGAATGGTTAGACTATTTTTTACCGTTAGTGACGTTGCATTATTTTTTTTATTATTAATTGCGTGAGAAAGAAAGAAAAACACGCGCCCAGAGTGGGGACCGAACCCGCGCCTTTCGATTAGATCTCGAATGCCTTACCAATTCGGCTATCTGGGCGAGTGTGTTCTCCTTCACTTTCTGGGGTATTTTTATATATACTACAACTGTATCTGACGCTTGATGGTGGTAGCCAGCGCCACTCAGACTACACGAGGTGAAGGGGACCTTCTTTTCCACCCCCCGGGCGTGAGGCGAACGTCTACAGCCTGTCATAAGCGGGTAACAGGCGGGAAACCCTCTTATGCTACCTTGGCATCAAGGCTGCCAGAACCGAGGCCCTCGCTAAGCTTTCGCACGTTAATAGGGTTTGGAAATGAGGGGCTCGTTAGGAAATAAGAAAGAAATGCCGGCAGTCTACAACGCCAAAGAAGGCATAGGGGAATGGTTAGACTATTTTTTTACCGTTAGTGACATTACATTATTTTTTATTATTAATTGCGTGAGAAAGAAAGAAAAACACGTGCCCAGAGTGGGGACCGAACCCACGCCTTTCGATTAGATCTCGAATGCCTTACCAATTCGGCTATCTGGGCGACTGTGTTCTCCTTCACTTTCTGGGGTATTTTTATATTTACAACTGCATCTGACGCTTGAGGGTGGTAGCCAGCGCCACTCAGACTACACGGGGAGAAGGGGACCTTCTTTTCAACCCCCGGGGCGTGACGCGAACGTCTACAGCTTGTCATAAGCGGGTAACAGGCGGGAAACCCTCTTATGCTACCTTGGCATCAAGGCTGCCAGAACCGAGGCCCTCGCTAAGCTTTCGCACGATAATAGGGTTTGGAAATGAGGGGCTCGTTAGGAAATAAGAAAGAAATGCCGGCAGTCTACAACGCCAAAGAAGGCATACGGGAATGGTTAGACTATTTTTTACCGTTAGTGACGTTACATTATTTTTTTTATTATTAATTGCGTGAGAAAGAAAGAAAAACACGCGCCCAGAGTGGGGACCGAACCCGCGCCTTTCGATTAGATCTCGAATGCCTTACCAATTCGGCTATCTGGCCGACTGTGTTCTCCTTCACTTTCTGGGGTATTTTTATATATACTACAACTGTATCTGACGCTTGAGGGTGGTAGCCAGCGCCACTCAGACTACACGAGGTGAAGGGGACCTCCTTTTCAACCCCCCGGGCGTGAGGCGAACGTCTACAGCCTGTCATAAGCGGGTAAAAGGCGGGAAACCCTCTTATGCTACCTTGGCATCAAGGCTGCCAGAACCGAGGCCCTCGCTAAGCTTTCGCACGATAATAGGGTTTGGAAATGAGGGGCTCGTTAGGAAATAAGAAAGAAATGCCGGCAGTCTACAACGCCAAAGAAGGCATAGGGGAATGGTTAGACTATTTTTTACCGTTAGTGACGTTACATTATTTTTTTTATTATTAATTGCGTGAGAAAGAAAGAAAAACACGCGCCCAGAGTGGTGACCGAACCCGCGCCTTTCGGTTAGATCTCGAATGACTTACCTATTCGGCTATCTGGGCGACTGTATTCTCCTTCACTTTCTGGGATATTTTTATATATACTACAACTGTATCTGACGCTTGAGGGTGGTAGCCAGCGCCACTCAGACTACACGGGGAGAAGGGGACCTTCTTTTCAACCCCCGGGGATTGACGCGAACGTCTACAGCCTGTCATAAGCGGGTAACAGGCGGGAAACCCTCTTATGCTACCTTGGCATCAAGGCTGCCAGAACCGAGGCCCTCGCTAAGCTTTCGCACGATAATAGGGTTTGGAAATGAGGGGCTCGTTAGGAAATAAGAAAGAAATGCCGGCAGTCTACAACGCCAAAGAAGGCATAGGGGAATGGTTAGACTATTTTTTTACCGTTAGTGACATTACATTATTTTTTATTATTAATTGCGTGAGAAAGAAAGAAAAACACGTGCCCAGAGTGGGGACCGAACCCACGCCTTTCGATTAGATCTCGAATGCCTTACCAATTCGGCTATCTGGGCGACTGTGTTCTCCTTCACTTTCTGGGGTATTTTTATATTTACAACTGCATCTGACGCTTGAGGGTGGTAGCCAGCGCCACTCAGACTACACGGGGAGAAGGGGACCTTCTTTTCAACCCCCGGGGCGTGACGCGAACGTCTACAGCTTGTCATTAGCGGGTAACAGGCGGGAAACCCTCTTATGCTACCTTGGCATCAAGGCTGCCAGAACCGAGGCCCTCGCTAAGCTTTCGCACGATAATAGGGTTTGGAAATGAGGGGCTCGTTAGGAAATAAGAAAGAAATGCCGGCAGTCTACAACGCCAAAGAAGGCATAGGGGAATGGTTAGACTATTTTTTACCGTTAGTGACGTTACATTATTTTTTATTATTAATTGCGTGAGAAAGAAAGAAAAACACGCGCCCAGAGTGGGGACCGAACCCACGCCTTTCGATTAGATCTCGAATGCCTTACCAATTCGGCTCTCTGGGCGACTGTGTTCTCCTTCACTTTCTGGGGTATTTTTATATTTACAACTGCATCTGACGCTTGAGGGTGGTAGCCAGCGCCACTCAGACTACACGGGGAGAAGGGGACCTTCTTTTCAACCCCCGGGGCGTGACGCGAACGTCTACAGCCTGTCATAAGCGGGTAACAGGCGGGAAACCCTCTTATGCTACCTTGGCATCAAGGCTGCCAGAACCGAGGCCCTCGCTAAGCTTTCGCACGATAATAGGGTTTGGAAATGAGGGGCTCGTTAGGAAATAAGAAAGAAATGCCGGCAGTCTACAACGCCAAAGAAGGCATACGGGAATGGTTAGACTATTTTTTACCGTTAGTGACGTTACATTATTTTTTTTATTATTAATTGCGTGAGAAAGAAAGAAAAACACGCGCCCAGAGTGGGGACCGAACCCGCGCCTTTCGATTAGATCTCGAATGCCTTACCAATTCGGCTATCTGGCCGACTGTGTTCTCCTTCACTTTCTGGGGTATTTTTATATATACTACAACTGTATCTGACGCTTGAGGGTGGTAGCCAGCGCCACTCAGACTACACGAGGTGAAGGGGACCTCCTTTTCAACCCCCCGGGCGTGAGGCGAACGTCTACAGCCTGTCATAAGCGGGTAAAAGGCGGGAAACCCTCTTATGCTACCTTGGCATCAAGGCTGCCAGAACCGAGGCCCTCGCTAAGCTTTCGCACGATAATAGGGTTTGGAAATGAGGGGCTCGTTAGGAAATAAGAAAGAAATGCCGGCAGTCTACAACGCCAAAGAAGGCATAGGGGAATGGTTAGACTATTTTTTACCGTTAGTGACGTTACATTATTTTTTTTATTATTAATTGCGTGAGAAAGAAAGAAAAACACGCGCCCAGAGTGGTGACCGAACCCGCGCCTTTCGGTTAGATCTCGAATGCCTTACCTATTCGGCTATCTGGGCGACTGTATTCTCCTTCACTTTCTGGGATATTTTTATATATACTACAACTGTATCTGACGCTTGAGGGTGGTAGCCAGCGCCACTCAGACTACACGGGGAGAAGGGGACCTTCTTTTCAACCCCCGGGGATTGACGCGAACGTCTACAGCCTGTCATAAGCGGGTAACAGTCGGGAAACCCTCTTATGCTACCTTGGCATCAAGGCTGCCAGAACCGAGGCCCTCGCTAAGCTTTCGCACGATAATAGGGTTTGGAAATGAGGGGCTCGTTACGAAATAAGAAAGAAATGCCGGCAGTCTACAACGCCAAAGAAGGCATAGGGGAATGGTTAGACTATTTTTTACCGTTATTGACGTTACATTATTTTTTATTATTAATTGCGTGAGACAGAAAGAAAAACACGCGCCCAGAGTGGGGACCGAACCCACGCCTTTCGATTAGATCTCGAGTGCCTTACCAATTCGGCTATCTGGGCGACTGTGTTCTCCTTCACTTTCTGGGGTATTTTTATATTTACAACTGTATCTGACGCTTGAGGGTGGTTGCCAGCGCCACTCAGACTACACAGGGAGAAGGGGACCTTCTTTTCAACCCCCGGGGCGTGACGCGAACGTCTACAGCCTCTCATAAGCGGTTAACAGGCGGGAAACCCTCTTATGCTACCTTGGCATCAAGGCTGTCAGAACCGAGGCCCTCGCTAAGCTTTCGCACGATAATAGGGTTTGGAAATGAGGGGCTCGTTAGGAAATAAGAAAGAAATGCCGGCAGTCTACAACGCCAAAGAAGGCATAGGGGAATGGTTAGACTATTTTTTACCGTTAGTGACGTTACATTATTTTTTTATTATTAATTGCGTGAGAAAGAAAGAAAAACACGCGCCCAGAGTGGGGACCGAACCCGCGCCTTTCGATTAGATCTCGAATGCCTTACCAATTCGGCTATCTGGGCGACTGTGTTCTCCTTCCCTTTCTGGGGTATTTTTATATATACTACAACTGTATCTGACGCTTGAGGGTGGTAGCCAGCGCCACTCAGACTACACGAGGTGAAGGGGACCTTCTTTTCAACCCCCCGGGCGTGAGGCGATCGTCTACAGCCTGTCATAAGCGGGTAACAGGCGGGAAACCCTCTTATGCTACCTTGGCATCAAGGCTGCCAGAACCGAGGCCCTCGCTAAGCTTTCGCACGACAATAGGGTTTGGAAATGAGGGGCTCGTTAGGAAATAAGAAAGAAATGCCGGCAGTCTACAACGCCAAAGAAGGCATAGGGGAATGGTTAGACTATTTTTTACCGTTAGTGACGTTGCATTATTTTTTTTATTATTAATTGCGTGAGAAAGAAAGAAAAACACGCGCCCAGAGTGGGGACCGAACCCGCGCCTTTCGATTAGATCTCGAATGCCTTACCAATTCGGCTATCTGGGCGACTGTGTTCTCCTTCACTTTCTGGGGTATTTTTATATTTACAACTGCATCTGACGCTTGAGGGTGGTAGCCAGCGCCACTCAGACTACACGGGGAGAAGGGGACCTTCTTTTCAACCCCCGGGGCGTGACGCGAACGTCTACAGCCTATCATAAGCGGGTAACAGGCGGGAAACCCTCTTATGCTACCTTGGCATCAAGGCTGCCAGAACCGAGGCCCTCGCTAAGCTTTCGCACGATAATAGGGTTTGGAAATGAGGGGCTCGTTAGGAAATAAGAAAGAAATGCCGGCAGTCTACAACGCCAAAGAAGGCATACGGGAATGGTTAGACTATTTTTTACCGTTAGTGACGTTACATTATTTTTTTTATTATTAATTGCGTGAGAAAGAAAGAAAAACACGCGCCCAGAGTGGGGACCGAACCAGCGCCTTTCGATTAGATCTCGAATGCCTTACCAATTCGGCTATCTGGCCGACTGTGTTCTCCTTCACTTTCTGGGGTATTTTTATATATACTACAACTGTATCTGACGCTTGAGGGTGGTAGCCAGCGCCACTCAGACTACACGAGGTGAAGGGGACCTCCTTTTCAACCCCCCGGGCGTGAGGCGAACGTCTACAGCCTGTCATAAGCGGGTAAAAGGCGGGAAACCCTCTTATGCTACCTTGGCATCAAGGCTGCCAGAACCGAGGCCCTCGCTAAGCTTTCGCACGATAATAGGGTTTGGAAATGAGGGGCTCGTTAGGAAATAAGAAAGAAATGCCGGCAGTCTACAACGCCAAAGAAGGCATAGGGGAATGGTTAGACTATTTTTTACCGTTAGTGACGTTACATTATTTTTTTTATTATTAATTGCGTGAGAAAGAAAGAAAAACACGCGCCCAGAGTGGTGACCGAACCCGCGCCTTTCGATTAGATCTCGAATGCCTTACCTATTCGGCTATCTGGGCGACTGTATTCTCCTTCACTTTCTGGGATATTTTTATATATACTACAACTGTATCTGACGCTTGAGGGTGGTAGCCAGCGCCACTCAGACTACACGGGGAGAAGGGGACCTTCTTTTCAACCCCCGGGGCGTGACGCGAACGTCTACAGCCTGTCATAAGCGGGTAACAGGCGGGAAACCCTCTTATGCTACCTTGGCATCAAGGCTGCCAGAACCGAGGCCCTCGCTAAGCTTTCGCACGATAATAGGGTTTGGAAATGAGGGGCTCGTTACGAAATAAGAAAGAAATGCCGGCAGTCTACAACGCCAAAGAAGGCATAGGGGAATGGTTAGACTATTTTTTACCGTTAGTGACGTTACATTATTTTTTATTATTAATTGCGTGAGACAGAAAGAAAAACACGCGCCCAGAGTGGGGACCGAACCCACGCCTTTCGATTAGATCTCGAGTGCCTTACCAATTCGGCTATCTGGGCGACTGTGTTGTCCTTCACTTTCTGGGGTATTTTTATATTTACAACTGTATCTGACGCTTGAGGGTAGTAGCCAGCGCCACTCAGACTACACAGGGAGAAGGGGACCTTCTTTTCAACCCCCGGGGCGTGACGCGAACGTCTACAGCCTCTCATAAGCGGGTAACAGGCGGGAAACCCTCTTATGCTACCTTGGCATCAAGGCTGCCAGAACCGAGGCCCTCGCTAAGCTTTCGCACGATAATAGGGTTTGGAAATGAGGGGCTCGTTAGGAAATAAGAAAGAAATGCCGGCAGTCTACAACGCCAAAGAAGGCATACGGGAATGGTTAGACTATTTTTTACCGTTAGTGACGTTACATTATTTTTTTTATTATTAATTGCGTGAGAAAGAAAGAAAAACACGCGCCCAGAGTGGGGACCGAACCCGCGCCTTTCGATTAGATCTCGAATGCCTTACCAATTCGGCTATCTGGCCGACTGTGTTCTCCTTCACTTTCTGGGGTATTTTTATATATACTACAACTGTATCTGACGCTTGAGGGTGGTAGCCAGCGCCACTCAGACTACACGAGGTGAAGGGGACCTCCTTTTCAACCCCCCGGGCGTGAGGCGAACGTCTACAGCCTGTCATAAGCGGGTAAAAGGCGGGAAACCCTCTTATGCTACCTTGGCATCAAGGCTGCCAGAACCGAGGCCCTCGCTAAGCTTTCGCACGATAATAGGGTTTGGAAATGAGGGGCTCGTTAGGAAATAAGAAAGAAATGCCGGCAGTCTACAACGCCAAAGAAGGCATAGGGGAATGGTTAGACTATTTTTTACCGTTAGTGACGTTACATTATTTTTTTTATTATTAATTGCGTGAGAAAGAAAGAAAAACACGCGCCCAGAGTGGTGACCGAACCCGCGCCTTTCGGTTAGATCTCGAATGACTTACCTATTCGGCTATCTGGGCGACTGTATTCTCCTTCACTTTCTGGGATATTTTTATATATACTACAACTGTATCTGACGCTTGAGGGTGGTAGCCAGCGCCACTCAGACTACACGGGGAGAAGGGGACCTTCTTTTCAACCCCCGGGGATTGACGCGAACGTCTACAGCCTGTCATAAGCGGGTAACAGGCGGGAAACCCTCTTATGCTACCTTGGCATCAAGGCTGCCAGAACCGAGGCCCTCGCTAAGCTTTCGCACGATAATAGGGTTTGGAAATGAGGGGCTCGTTAGGAAATAAGAAAGAAATGCCGGCAGTCTACAACGCCAAAGAAGGCATAGGGGAATGGTTAGACTATTTTTTTACCGTTAGTGACATTACATTATTTTTTATTATTAATTGCGTGAGAAAGAAAGAAAAACACGTGCCCAGAGTGGGGACCGAACCCACGCCTTTCGATTAGATCTCGAATGCCTTACCAATTCGGCTATCTGGGCGACTGTGTTCTCCTTCACTTTCTGGGGTATTTTTATATTTACAACTGCATCTGACGCTTGAGGGTGGTAGCCAGCGCCACTCAGACTACACGGGGAGAAGGGGACCTTCTTTTCAACCCCCGGGGCGTGACGCGAACGTCTACAGCTTGTCATTAGCGGGTAACAGGCGGGAAACCCTCTTATGCTACCTTGGCATCAAGGCTGCCAGAACCGAGGCCCTCGCTAAGCTTTCGCACGATAATAGGGTTTGGAAATGAGGGGCTCGTTAGGAAATAAGAAAGAAATGCCGGCAGTCTACAACGCCAAAGAAGGCATAGGGGAATGGTTAGACTATTTTTTACCGTTAGTGACGTTACATTATTTTTTATTATTAATTGCGTGAGAAAGAAAGAAAAACACGCGCCCAGAGTGGGGACCGAACCCACGCCTTTCGATTAGATCTCGAATGCCTTACCAATTCGGCTCTCTGGGCGACTGTGTTCTCCTTCACTTTCTGGGGTATTTTTATATTTACAACTGCATCTGACGCTTGAGGGTGGTAGCCAGCGCCACTCAGACTACACGGGGAGAAGGGGACCTTCTTTTCAACCCCCGGGGCGTGACGCGAACGTCTACAGCCTGTCATAAGCGGGTAACAGGCGGGAAACCCTCTTATGCTACCTTGGCATCAAGGCTGCCAGAACCGAGGCCCTCGCTAAGCTTTCGCACGATAATAGGGTTTGGAAATGAGGGGCTCGTTAGGAAATAAGAAAGAAATGCCGGCAGTCTACAACGCCAAAGAAGGCATACGGGAATGGTTAGACTATTTTTTACCGTTAGTGACGTTACATTATTTTTTTTATTATTAATTGCGTGAGAAAGAAAGAAAAACACGCGCCCAGAGTGGGGACCGAACCCGCGCCTTTCGATTAGATCTCGAATGCCTTACCAATTCGGCTATCTGGCCGACTGTGTTCTCCTTCACTTTCTGGGGTATTTTTATATATACTACAACTGTATCTGACGCTTGAGGGTGGTAGCCAGCGCCACTCAGACTACACGAGGTGAAGGGGACCTCCTTTTCAACCCCCCGGGCGTGAGGCGAACGTCTACAGCCTGTCATAAGCGGGTAAAAGGCGGGAAACCCTCTTATGCTACCTTGGCATCAAGGCTGCCAGAACCGAGGCCCTCGCTAAGCTTTCGCACGATAATAGGGTTTGGAAATGAGGGGCTCGTTAGGAAATAAGAAAGAAATGCCGGCAGTCTACAACGCCAAAGAAGGCATAGGGGAATGGTTAGACTATTTTTTACCGTTAGTGACGTTACATTATTTTTTTTATTATTAATTGCGTGAGAAAGAAAGAAAAACACGCGCCCAGAGTGGTGACCGAACCCGCGCCTTTCGGTTAGATCTCGAATGCCTTACCTATTCGGCTATCTGGGCGACTGTATTCTCCTTCACTTTCTGGGATATTTTTATATATACTACAACTGTATCTGACGCTTGAGGGTGGTAGCCAGCGCCACTCAGACTACACGGGGAGAAGGGGACCTTCTTTTCAACCCCCGGGGATTGACGCGAACGTCTACAGCCTGTCATAAGCGGGTAACAGTCGGGAAACCCTCTTATGCTACCTTGGCATCAAGGCTGCCAGAACCGAGGCCCTCGCTAAGCTTTCGCACGATAATAGGGTTTGGAAATGAGGGGCTCGTTACGAAATAAGAAAGAAATGCCGGCAGTCTACAACGCCAAAGAAGGCATAGGGGAATGGTTAGACTATTTTTTACCGTTATTGACGTTACATTATTTTTTATTATTAATTGCGTGAGACAGAAAGAAAAACACGCGCCCAGAGTGGGGACCGAACCCACGCCTTTCGATTAGATCTCGAGTGCCTTACCAATTCGGCTATCTGGGCGACTGTGTTCTCCTTCACTTTCTGGGGTATTTTTATATTTACAACTGTATCTGACGCTTGAGGGTGGTTGCCAGCGCCACTCAGACTACACAGGGAGAAGGGGACCTTCTTTTCAACCCCCGGGGCGTGACGCGAACGTCTACAGCCTCTCATAAGCGGTTAACAGGCGGGAAACCCTCTTATGCTACCTTGGCATCAAGGCTGTCAGAACCGAGGCCCTCGCTAAGCTTTCGCACGATAATAGGGTTTGGAAATGAGGGGCTCGTTAGGAAATAAGAAAGAAATGCCGGCAGTCTACAACGCCAAAGAAGGCATAGGGGAATGGTTAGACTATTTTTTACCGTTAGTGACGTTACATTATTTTTTTATTATTAATTGCGTGAGAAAGAAAGAAAAACACGCGCCCAGAGTGGGGACCGAACCCGCGCCTTTCGATTAGATCTCGAATGCCTTACCAATTCGGCTATCTGGGCGACTGTGTTCTCCTTCCCTTTCTGGGGTATTTTTATATATACTACAACTGTATCTGACGCTTGAGGGTGGTAGCCAGCGCCACTCAGACTACACGAGGTGAAGGGGACCTTCTTTTCAACCCCCCGGGCGTGAGGCGATCGTCTACAGCCTGTCATAAGCGGGTAACAGGCGGGAAACCCTCTTATGCTACCTTGGCATCAAGGCTGCCAGAACCTAGGCCCTCGCTAAGCTTTCGCACGACAATAGGGTTTGGAAATGAGGGGCTCGTTAGGAAATAAGAAAGAAATGCCGGCAGTCTACAACGCCAAAGAAGGCATAGGGGAATGGTTAGACTATTTTTTACCGTTAGTGACGTTGCATTATTTTTTTTATTATTAATTGCGTGAGAAAGAAAGAAAAACACGCGCCCAGAGTGGGGACCGAACCCGCGCCTTTCGATTAGATCTCGAATGCCTTACCAATTCGGCTATCTGGGCGACTGTGTTCTCCTTCACTTTCTGGGGTATTTTTATATTTACAACTGCATCTGACGCTTGAGGGTGGTAGCCAGCGCCACTCAGACTACACGGGGAGAAGGGGACCTTCTTTTCAACCCCCGGGGCGTGACGCGAACGTCTACAGCCTATCATAAGCGGGTAACAGGCGGGAAACCCTCTTATGCTACCTTGGCATCAAGGCTGCCAGAACCGAGGCCCTCGCTAAGCTTTCGCACGATAATAGGGTTTGGAAATGAGGGGCTCGTTAGGAAATAAGAAAGAAATGCCGGCAGTCTACAACGCCAAAGAAGGCATACGGGAATGGTTAGACTATTTTTTACCGTTAGTGACGTTACATTATTTTTTTTATTATTAATTGCGTGAGAAAGAAAGAAAAACACGCGCCCAGAGTGGTGACCGAACCCGCGCCTTTCGATTAGATCTCGAATGCCTTACCTATTCGGCTATCTGGGCGACTGTATTCTCCTTCACTTTCTGGGATATTTTTATATATACTACAACTGTATCTGACGCTTGAGGGTGGTAGCCAGCGCCACTCAGACTACACGGGGAGAAGGGGACCTTCTTTTCAACCCCCGGGGCGTGACGCGAACGTCTACAGCCTGTCATAAGCGGGTAACAGGCGGGAAACCCTCTTATGCTACCTTGGCATCAAGGCTGCCAGAACCGAGGCCCTCGCTAAGCTTTCGCACGATAATAGGGTTTGGAAATGAGGGGCTCGTTACGAAATAAGAAAGAAATGCCGGCAGTCTACAACGCCAAAGAAGGCATAGGGGAATGGTTAGACTATTTTTTACCGTTAGTGACGTTACATTATTTTTTATTATTAATTGCGTGAGACAGAAAGAAAAACACGCGCCCAGAGTGGGGACCGAACCCACGCCTTTCGATTAGATCTCGAGTGCCTTACCAATTCGGCTATCTGGGCGACTGTGTTGTCCTTCACTTTCTGGGGTATTTTTATATTTACAACTGTATCTGACGCTTGAGGGTAGTAGCCAGCGCCACTCAGACTACACAGGGAGAAGGGGACCTTCTTTTCAACCCCCGGGGCGTGACGCGAACGTCTACAGCCTCTCATAAGCGGGTAACAGGCGGGAAACCCTCTTATGCTACCTTGGCATCAAGGCTGCCAGAACCGAGGCCCTCGCTAAGCTTTCGCACGATAATAGGGTTTGGAAATGAGGGGCTCGTTAGGAAATAAGAAAGAAATGCCGGCAGTCTACAACGCCAAAGAAGGCATAGGGGAATGGTTAGACTATTTTTTACCGTTAGTGACGTTGCATTATTTTTTTTATTATTAATTGCGTGAGAAAGAAAGAAAAACACGCGCCCAGAGTGGGGACCGAACCCGCGCCTTTCGATTAGATCTCGAATGCCTTACCAATTCGGCTATCTGGGCGACTGTGTTCTCCTTCACTTTCTGGGGTATTTTTATATATACTACAACTGTATCTGACGCTTGAGGGTGGTAGCCAGCGCCACTCACACTACACGAGGTGAAGGGGACCTTCTTTTCCACCCCCGGGCGTGAGGCGAACGTCTACAGCCTGTCATAAGCGGGTAACAGGCGGGAAACCCTCTTATGCTACCTTGGCATCAAGGCTGCCAGAACCGAGGCCCTCGCTAAGCTTTCGCACGATAATAGGGTTTGGAAATGAGGGGCTCGTTAGGAAATAAGAAAGAAATGCCGGCAGTCTACAACGCCAAAGAAGGCATAGGGGAATGGTTAGACTATTTTTTTACCGTTAGTGACGTTACATTATTTTTTTTATTATTAATTATTTGAGAAAGAAAAACACGCGCCCAGAGTGGGGCCGAACCCGCGCCTTTCGATTAGATCTCGAATGCCTTACCAATTCGGCTATCTGGGCGACTTTGTTCTCCTTCACTTTCTGGGGTATTTTTATATTTACAACTGCATCTGACGCTTGAGGGTGGTAGCCAGCGCCACTCAGACTACACGGGGAGAAGGGGACCTTCTTTTCAACCCCCGGGGCGTGACGCGAACGTCTACAGCCTGTCATAAGCGGGTAACAGGCGGGAAACCCTCTTATGCTACCTTGGCATCAAGGCTGCCAGAACCGAGGCCCTCGCTAAGCTTTCGCACGATAATAGGGTTTGGAAATGAGGGGCTCCTTAGGAAATAAGAAAGAAATGCCGGCAGTCTACAACGCCAAAGAGGCATAGGGGAATGGTTAGACTATTTTTTACCGTTAGTGACGTTACATTATTTTTTATTATTAATTGCGTGAGAAAGAAAGAAAAACACGCGCCCAGAGTGGGGACCGAACCCACGCCTTTCGATTAGATCTCGAGTGCCTTACTAATTCGGCTATCTGGGCGACTGTGTTCTCCTTCACTTTCTGGGGTATTTTTATATTTACAACTGTATCTGACGCTTGAGGGTGGTAGCCAGCGCTACTCAGACTACACGGGGAGAAGGGGACCTTCTTTTCAACCTCCGGGGCGTGACGCGAACGTCTACATCCTCTCATAAGCGGGTAACAGGCGGCAAACCCTCTTATGCTACCTTGGCATCAAGGCTGTCAGAACCGAGGCCCTCGCTAAGCTTTCGCACGATAATAGGGTTTGGAAATGAGGGGCTCGTTAGGAAATAAGAAAGAAATGCCGGCAGTCTACAACGCCAAAGAAGGCATAGGGGAATGGTTAGACTATTTTTTACCGTTAGTGACGTTACATTATTTTTTATTATTAATTGCGTGAGACAGAAAGAAAAACACGCGCCCAGAGTGGGGACCGAACACACGCCTTTCGATTAGATCTCGAGTGCCTTACCAATTCGGCTATCTGGGCGACTGTGTTCTCCTTCACTTTCTGGGGTATTTTTATATTTACAACTGTATCTGACGCTTGAGGGTGGTAGCCAGCGCCACTCAGACTACACAGGGAGAAGGGGACCTTCTTTTCAACCCCCGGGGCGTGACGCGAACGTCTACAGCCTCTCATAAGCGGGTAACAGGCGGGAAACCCTCTTATGCTACCTTGGCATCAAGGCTGTCAGAACCGAGGCCCTCGCTAAGCTTTCGCACGATAATAGGGTTTGGAAATGAGGGGCTCGTTAGGAAATAAGAAAGAAATGCCGGCAGTCTACAACGCCAAAGAAGGCATAGGGGAATGGTTAGACTATTTTTTACCGTTAGTGACGTTACATTATTTTTTTTATTATTAATTGCGTGAGAAAGAAAGAAAAACACGCGCCCAGAGTGGGGACCGAACCCGCGCCTTTCGATTAGATCTCGAATGCCTTACCAATTCGGCTATCTGGGCGACTGTGTTCTCCTTCCCTTTCTGGGGTATTTTTATATATACTACAACTGTATCTGACGCTTGAGGGTGGTAGCCAGCGCCACTCAGACTACACGAGGTGAAGGGGACCTTCTTTTCAACCCCCCGGGCGTGAGGCGATCGTCTACAGCCTGTCATAAGCGGGTAACAGGCGGGAAACCCTCTTATGCTACCTTGGCATCAAGGCTGCCAGAAGCGAGGCCCTCGCTAAGCTTTCGCACGATAATAGGGTTTGGAAATGAGGGGCTCGTTAGGAAATAAGAAAGAAATGCCGGCAGTCTACAACGCCAAAGAAGGCATAGGGGAATGGTTAGACTATTTTTTACCGTTAGTGACGTTGCATTATTTTTTTTATTATTAATTGCGTGAGAAAGAAAGAAAAACACGCGCCCAGAGTGGGGACCGAACCCGCGCCTTTCGATTAGATCTCGAATGCCTTACCAATTCGGCTATCTGGGCGACTGTGTTCTCCTTCACTTTCTGGGGTATTTTTCTATATACTACAACTGTATCTGACGCTTGAGGGTGCTAGCCAGCGCCACTCAGACTACACGAGGTGAAGGGGACCTTCTTTTCCACCCCCGGGCGTGAGGCGAACGTCTACAGCCTGTCATAAGCGGGTAACAGGCGGGAAACCCTCTTATGCTACCTTGGCATCAAGGCTGCCAGAACCGAGGCCCTCGCTAAGCTTTCGCACGATAATAGGGTTTGGAAATGAGGCGCTCGTTAGGAAATAAGAAAGAAATGCCGGCAGTCTACAACGCCAAAGAAGGCATAGGGGAATGGTTAGACTATTTTTTACCGTTAGTGACGTTACATTATTTTTTTTATTATTAAATATTTGAGAAAGAAAGAAAAACACGCGCCCAGAGTGGGGCCGAACCCACGCCTTTCGATTAGATCTCGAATGCCTTACCAATTCGGCTATCTGGGCGACTGTGTTCTCCTTCACTTTCTGGGGTATTTTTATATATACTACAACTGTATCTGACGCTTGAGGGTGGTAGCCAGCGCCACTCAGACTACACGAGGTGAAGGGGACCTTCTTTTCAACCCCCCGGGCGTGAGGCGAACGTCTACAGCCTGTCATAAGCGGGTAACAGGCGGGAAACCCTCTTATGCTACCTTGGCATCAAGGCTGCCAGAACCGAGGCCCTCGCTAAGCTTTCGCACGATAATAGGGTTTGGAAATGAGGGGCTCGTTAGGAAATAAGAAAGAAATGCCGGCAGTCTACAACGCCAAAGAAGGCATAGGGGAATGGTTAGACTATTTTTTTACCGTTAGTGACATTACATTATTTTTTATTATTAATTGCGTGAGAAAGAATGAAAAACACGTGCCCAGAGTGGGGACCGAACCCACGCCTTTCGATTAGATCTCGAATGCCTTACCAATTCGGCTATCTGGGCGACTGTGTTCTCCTTCACTTTCTGGGGTATTTTTATATTTACAACTGCATCTGACGCTTGAGGGTGGTAGCCAGCGCCACTCAGACTACACGGGGAGAAGGGGACCTTCTTTTCAACCCCCGGGGCGTGACGCGAACGTCTACAGCCTGTCATAAGCGGGTAACAGGCGGGAAACCCTCTTATGCTACCTTGGCATCAAGGCTGCCAGAACCGAGGCCCTCGCTAAGCTTTCGCACGATAATAGGGTTTGGAAATGAGGGGCTCGTTAGGAAATAAGAAAGAAATGCCGGCAGTCTACAACGCCAAAGAAGGCATACGGGAATGGTTAGACTATTTTTTACCGTTAGTGACGTTACATTATTTTTTTATTATTAATTGCGTGAGAAAGAAAGAAAAACACGCGCCCAGAGTGGGGACCGAACCCGCGCCTTTCGATTAGATCTCGAATGCCTTACCAATTCGGCTATCTGGCCGACTGTGTTCTCCTTCACTTTCTGGGGTATTTTTATATATACTAACACTGTATCTGACGCTTGAGGGTGGTAGCCAGCGCCACTCAGACTACACGAGGTGAAGGGGACCTCCTTTTCAACCCCCCGGGCGTGAGGCGAACGTCTACAGCCTGTCATAAGCGGGTAAAAGGCGGGAAACCCTCTTATGCTACCTTGGCATCAAGGCTGCCAGAACCGAGGCCCTCGCTAAGCTTTCGCACGATAATAGGGTTTGGAAATGAGGGGCTCGTTAGGAAATAAGAAAGAAATGCCGGCAGTCTACAACGCCAAAGAAGGCATAGGGGAATGGTTAGACTATTTTTTACCGTTAGTGACGTTACATTATTTTTTTTATTATTAATTGCGTGAGAAAGAAAGAAAAACACGCGCCCAGAGTGGTGACCGAACCCGCGCCTTTCGATTAGATCTCGAATGCCTTACCTATTCGGCTATCTGGGCGACTGTGTTCTCCTTCACTTTCTGGGGTATTTTTATATTTACAACTGTATCTGACGCTTGAGGGTGGTAGCCAGCGCCACTCAGACTACACAGGGAGAAGGGGACCTTCTTTTCAACCCCCGGGGCGTGACGCGAACGTCTACAGCCTCTCATAAGCGGGTAACAGGCCGGAAACCCTCTTATGCTACCTTGGCATCAAGGCTGTCAGAACCGAGGCCCTCGCTAAGCTTTCGCACGATAATAGGGTTTGGAAATGAGGGGCTCGTTAGGAAATAAGAAAGAAATGCCGGCAGTCTACAACGCCAAAGAAGGCATAGGGGAATGGTTAGA
The DNA here is from genome assembly GCF_048455015.1 of Haemaphysalis longicornis. NCBI lineage: Eukaryota > Metazoa > Arthropoda > Arachnida > Ixodida > Ixodidae > Haemaphysalis > Haemaphysalis longicornis. The sequence goes on from NW_027526203.1 coordinate 177,077,518, forward strand.
CTATTTTTTACCGTTAGTGACGTTACATTATTTTTTTTATTATTAATTGCGTGAGAAAGAAAGAAAAACACGCGCCCAGAGTGGGGACCGAACCCGCGCCTTTCGATTAGATCTCGAATGCCTTACCAATTCGGCTATCTGGGCGACTGTGTTCTCCTTCCCTTTCTGGGGTATTTTTATATATACTACAACTGTATCTGACGCTTGAGGGTGGTAGCCAGCGCCACTCAGACTACACGAGGTGAAGGGGACCTTCTTTTCAACTCCCCGGGCGTGAGGCGATCGTCTACAGCCTGTCATAAGCGGGTAACAGGCGGGAAACCCTCTTATGCTACCTTGGCATCAAGGCTGCCAGAACCGAGGCCCTCGCTAAGCTTTCGCACGATAATAGGGTTTGGAAATGAGGGGCTCGTTAGGAAATAAGAAAGAAATGCCGGCAGTCTACAACGCCAAAGAAGGCATAGGGGAATGGTTAGACTATTTTTTACCGTTAGTGACGTTGCATTATTTTTTTTATTATTAATTGCGTGAGAAAGAAAGAAAAACACGCGCCCAGAGTGGGGACCGAACCCGCGCCTTTCGATTAGATCTCGAATGCCTTACCAATTCGGCTATCTGGGCGACTGTGTTCTCCTTCACTTTCTGGGGTATTTTTATATATACTACAACTGTATCTGACGCTTGAGGGTGCTAGCCAGCGCCACTCAGACTACACGAGGTGAAGGGGACCTTCTTTTCCACCCCCGGGCGTGAGGCGAACGTCTACAGCCTGTCATAAGCGGGTAACAGGCGGGAAACCCTCTTATGCTACCTTGGCATCAAGGCTGCCAGAACCGAGGCCCTCGCTAAGCTTTCGCACGATAATAGGGTTTGGAAATGAGGGGCTCGTTAGGAAATAAGAAAGAAATGCCGGCAGTCTACAACGCCAAAGAAGGCATAGGGGAATGGTTAGACTATTTTTTACCGTTAGTGACGTTACATTATTTTTTTTATTATTAAATATTTGAGAAAGAAAGAAAAACACGCGCCCAGAGTGGGGCCGAACCCACGCCTTTCGATTAGATCTCGAATGCCTTACCAATTCGGCTATCTGGGCGACTGTGTTCTCCTTCACTTTCTGGGGTATTTTTATATATACTACAACTGTATCTGACGCTTGAGGGTGGTAGCCAGCGCCACTCAGACTACACGAGGTGAAGGGGACCTTCTTTTCAACCCCCCGGGCGTGAGGCGAACGTCTACAGCCTGTCATAAGCGGGTAACAGGCGGGAAACCCTCTTATGCTACCTTGGCATCAAGGCTGCCAGAACCGAGGCCCTCGCTAAGCTTTCGCACGATAATAGGGTTTGGAAATGAGGGGCTCGTTAGGAAATAAGAAAGAAATGCCGGCAGTCTACAACGCCAAAGAAGGCATAGGGGAATGGTTAGACTATTTTTTTACCGTTAGTGACATTACATTATTTTTTATTATTAATTGCGTGAGAAAGAAAGAAAAACACGTGCCCAGAGTGGGGACCGAACCCACGCCTTTCGATTAGATCTCGAATGCCTTACCAATTCGGCTATCTGGGCGAATGTGTTCTCCTTCACTTTCTGGGGTATTTTTATATTTACAACTGCATCTGACGCTTGAGGGTGGTAGCCAGCGCCACTCAGACTACACGGGGAGAAGGGGACCTTCTTTTCAACCCCCGGGGCGTGACGCGAACGTCTACAGCCTGTCATAAGCGGGTAACAGGCGGGAAACCCTCTTATGCTACCTTGGCATCAAGGCTGCCAGAACCGAGGCCCTCGCTAAGCTTTCGCACGATAATAGGGTTTGGAAATGAGGGGCTCGTTAGGAAATAAGAAAGAAATGCCGGCAGTCTACAACGCCAAAGAAGGCATACGGGAATGGTTAGACTATTTTTTACCGTTAGTGACGTTACATTATTTTTTTATTATTAATTGCGTGAGAAAGAAAGAAAAACACGCGCCCAGAGTGGGGACCGAACCCGCGCCTTTCGATTAGATCTCGAATGCCTTACCAATTCGGCTATCTGGCCGACTGTGTTCTCCTTCACTTTCTGGGGTATTTTTATATATACTAACACTGTATCTGACGCTTGAGGGTGGTAGCCAGCGCCACTCAGACTACACGAGGTGAAGGGGACCTCCTTTTCAACCCCCCGGGCGTGAGGCGAACGTCTACAGCCTGTCATAAGCGGGTAAAAGGCGGGAAACCCTCTTATGCTACCTTGGCATCAAGGCTGCCAGAACCGAGGCCCTCGCTAAGCTTTCGCACGATAATAGGGTTTGGAAATGAGGGGCTCGTTAGGAAATAAGAAAGAAATGCCGGCAGTCTACAACGCCAAAGAAGGCATAGGGGAATGGTTAGACTATTTTTTACCGTTAGTGACGTTACATTATTTTTTTTATTATTAATTGCGTGAGAAAGAAAGAAAAACACGCGCCCAGAGTGGTGACCGAACCCGCGCCTTTCGATTAGATCTCGAATGCCTTACCTATTCGGCTATCTGGGCGACTGTATTCTCCTTCACTTTCTGGGATATTTTTATATATACTACAACTGTATCTGACGCTTGAGGGTGGTAGCCAGCGCCACTCAGACTACACGGGGAGAAGGGGACCTTCTTTTAAACCCCCGGGGCGTGACGCGAACGTCTACAGCCTGTCATAAGCGGGTAACAGGCGGGAAACCCTCTTATGCTACCTTGGCATCAAGGCTGCCAGAACCGAGGCCCTCGCTAAGCTTTCGCACGATAATAGGGTTTGGAAATGAGGGGCTCGTTACGAAATAAGAAAGAAATGCCGGCAGTCTACAACGCCAAAGAAGGCATAGGGGAATGGTTAGACTATTTTTTACCGTTAGTGACGTTACATTATTTTTTATTATTAATTGCGTGAGACAGAAAGAAAAACACGCGCCCAGAGTGGGGACCGAACCCACGCCTTTCGATTAGATCTCGAGTGCCTTACCAATTCGGCTATCTGGGCGACTGTGTTGTCCTTCACTTTCTGGGGTATTTTTATATTTACAACTGTATCTGACGCTTGAGGGTAGTAGCCAGCGCCACTCAGACTACACAGGGAGAAGGGGACCTTCTTTTCAACCCCCGGGGCGTGACGCGAACGTCTACAGCCTCTCATAAGCGGGTAACAGGCGGGAAACCCTCTTATGCTACCTTGGCATCAAGGCTGCCAGAACCGAGGCCCTCGCTAAGCTTTCGCACGATAATAGGGTTTGGAAATGAGGGGCTCGTTAGGAAATAAGAAAGAAATGCCGGCAGTCTACAACGCCAAAGAAGGCATAGGGGAATGGTTAGACTATTTTTTACCGTTAGTGACGTTGCATTATTTTTTTTATTATTAATTGCGTGAGAAAGAAAGAAAAACACGCGCCCAGAGTGGGGACCGAACCCGCGCCTTTCGATTAGATCTCGAATGCCTTACCAATTCGGCTATCTGGGCGACTGTGTTCTCCTTCACTTTATGGGGTATTTTTATATATACTACAACTGTATCTGACGCTTGAGGGTGGTAGCCAGCGCCACTCAGACTACACGAGGTGAAGGGGACCTTCTTTTCCACCCCCGGGCGTGAGGCGAACGTCTACAGCCTGTCATAAGCGGGTAACAGGCGGGAAACCCTCTTATGCTACCTTGGCATCAAGGCTGCCAGAACCGAGGCCCTCGCTAAGCTTTCGCACGATAATAGGGTTTGGAAATGAGGGGCTCGTTAGGAAATGAGAAAGAAATGCCGGCAGTCTACAACGCCAAAGAAGGCATAGGGGAATGGTTAGACTATTTTTTTACCGTTAGTGACGTTACATTATTTTTTTATTATTAATTATTTGAGAAAGAAAGAAAAACACGCGCCCAGAGTGGGGCCGAACCCGCGCCTTTCGATTAGATCTCGAATGCCTTACCAATTCGGCTATCTGGGCGACTGTGTTCTCCTTCACTTTCTGGGGTATTTTTATATTTACAACTGCATCTGACGCTTGAGGGTGGTAGCCAGCGCCACTCAGACTACACGGGGAGAAGGGGACCTTCTTTTCAACCCCCGGGGCGTGACGCGAACGTCTACAGCCTGTCATAAGCGGGTAACAGGCGGGAAACCCTCTTATGCTACCTTGGCATCAAGGCTGCCAGAACCGAGGCCCTCGCTAAGCTTTCGCACGATAATAGGGTTTGGAAATGAGGGGCTCCTTAGGAAATAAGAAAGAAATGCCGGCAGTCTACAACGCCAAAGAGGCATAGGGGAATGGTTAGACTATTTTTTACCGTTAGTGACGTTACATTATTTTTTATTATTAATTGCGTGAGAAAGAAAGAAAAACACGCGCCCAGAGTGGGGACCGAACCCACGCCTTTCGATTAGATCTCGAGTGCCTTACCAATTCGGCTATCTGGGCGACTGTGTTCTCCTTCACTTTCTGGGGTATTTTTATATTTACAACTGTATCTGACGCTTGAGGGTGGTAGCCAGCGCCACTCAGACTACACGGGGAGAAGGGGACCTTCTTTTCAACCTCCGGGGCGTGACGCGAACGTCTACAGCCTCTCATAAGCGGGTAACAGCCGGCAAACCCTCTTATGCTACCTTGGCATCAAGGCTGTCAGAACCGAGGCCCTCGCTAAGCTTTCGCACGATAATAGAGTTTGGAAATGAGGGGCTCGTTAGGAAATAAGAAAGAAATGCCGGCAGTCTACAACGCCAAAGAAGGCATAGGGGAATGGTTAGACTATTTTTTACCGTTAGTGACGTTACATTATTTTTTTATTATTAATTGCGTGAGAAAGAAAGAAAAACACGCGCCCAGAGTGGGGACCGAACCCGCGCCTTTCGATTAGATCTCGAATGCCTTACCAATTCGGCTATCTGGGCGACTGTGTTCTCCTTCCCTTTCTGGGGTATTTTTATATATACTACAACTGTATCTGACGCTTGAGGGTGGTAGCCAGCGCCACTCAGACTACACGAGGTGAAGGGGACCTTCTTTTCAACCCCCCGGGCGTGAGGCGATCGTCTACAGCCTGTCATAAGCGGGTAACAGGCGGGAAACCCTCTTATGCTACCTTGGCATCAAGGCTGCCAGAACCGAGGCCCTCGCTAAGCTTTCGCACGATAATAGGGTTTGGAAATGAGGGGCTCGTTAGGAAATAAGAAAGAAATGCCGGCAGTCTACAACGCCAAAGAAGGCATACGGGAATGGTTAGACTATTTTTTACCGTTAGTGACGTTACATTATTTTTTTTATTATTAATTGCGTGAGAAAGAAAGAAAAACACGCGCCCAGAGTGGGGACCGAACCCGCGCCTTTCGATTAGATCTCGAATGCCTTACCAATTCGGCTATCTGGCCGACTGTGTTCTCCTTCACTTTCTGGGGTATTTTTATATATACTACAACTGTATCTGACGCTTGAGGGTGGTAGCCAGCGCCACTCAGACTACACGGGGAGAAGGGGACCTTCTTTTCAACCCCCGGGGCGTGACGCGAACGTCTACAGCTTGTCATAAGCGGGTAACAGGCGGGAAACCCTCTTATGCTACCTTGGCATCAAGGCTGCCAGAACCGAGGCCCTCGCTAAGCTTTCGCACGATAATAGGGTTTGGAAATGAGGGGCTCGTTAGGAAATAAGAAAGAAATGCCGGCAGTCTACAACGCCAAAGAAGGCATAGGGGAATGGTTAGACTATTTTTTACCGTTAGTGACGTTACATTATTTTTTTTATTATTAATTGCGTGAGAAAGAAAGAAAAACACGCGCCCAGAGTGGGGACCGAACCCACGCCTTTCGATTAGATCTCGAATGCCTTACCAATTCGGCTCTCTGGGCGACTGTGTTCTCCTTCACTTTCTGGGGTATTTTTATATTTACAACTGTATCTGACGCTTGAGGGTGGTAGCCAGCGCCACTCAGACTACACGGGGAGAAGGGGACCTTCTTTTCAACCCCCGGGGCGTGACGCGAACGTCTACAGCCTCTCATAAGCGGGTAACAGGCGGGAAACCCTCTTATGCTACCTTGGCATCAAGGCTGTCAGAACCGAGGCCCTCGCTAAGCTTTCGCACGATAATTGGGTTTGGAAATGAGGGGCTCGTTAGGAAATAAGAAAGAAATGCCGGCAGTCTACAACGCCAAAGAAGGCATAGGGGAATGGTTAGACTATTTTTTACCGTTAGTGACGTTGCATTATTTTTTTATTATTAATTGCGTGAGAAAGAAAGAAAAACACGCGCCCAGAGTGGGGACCGAACCCGCGCCTTTCGATTAGATCTCGAATGCCTTACCAATTCGGCTATCTGGGCGACTGTGTTCTCCTTCACTTTCTGGGGTATTTTTATATATACTACAACTGTATCTGACGCTTGAGGGTGGTAGCCAGCGCCACTCAGACTACACGAGGTGAAGGGGACCTTCTTTTCAACCCCCCGGGCGTGAGGCGAACGTCTACAGCCTGTCATAAGCGGGTAACAGGCGGGAAACCCTCTTATGCTACCTTGGCATCAAGGCTGCCAGAACCGAGGCCCTCGCTAAGCTTTCGCACGATAATAGGGTTTGGAAATGAGGGGCTCGTTAGGAAATAAGAAAGAAATGCCGGCAGTCTACAACGCCAAAGAAGGCATAGGGGAATGGTTAGACTATTTTTTTACCGTTAGTGACGTTACATTATTTTTTTATTATTAATTATTTGAGAAAGAAAGAAAAACACGCGCCCAGAGTGGGGACCGAACCCACGCCTTTCGATTAGATCTCGAATGCCTTACCAATTCGGCTATCTGGGCGACTGTGTTCTCCTTCACTTTCTGGGGTATTTTTATATATACTACAACTGTATCTGACGCTTGAGGGTGGTAGCCAGCGCCACTCAGACTACACGAGGTGAAGGGGACCTTCTTTTCAACCCCCCGGGCGTGAGGCGAACGTCTACAGCCTGTCATAAGCGGGTAACAGGCGGGAAACCCTCTTATGCTACCTTGGCATCAAGGCTGCCAGAACCGAGGCCCTCGCTAAGCTTTCGCACGATAATAGGGTTTGGAAATGAGGGGCTCGTTAGGAAATAAGAAAGAAATGCCGGCAGTCTACAACGCCAAAGAAGGCATAGGGGAATGGTTAGACTATTTTTTACCGTTAGTGACGTTACATTATTTTTTTTATTATTAATTGCGTGAGAAAGAAAGAAAAACACGCGCCCAGAGTGGTGACCGAACCCGCGCCTTTCGATTAGATCTCGAATGCCTTACCAATTCGGCTATCTGGGCGACTGTATTCTCCTTCACTTTCTGGGATATTTTTATATATACTACAACTGTATCTGACGCTTGAGGGTGGTAGCCAGCGCCACTCAGACTACACGGGGAGAAGGGGACCTTCTTTTCAACCCCCGGGGCGTGACGCGAACGTCTACAGCCTGTCATAAGAGGGTAACAGGCGGGAAACCCTCTTATGCTACCTGGGCATCAAGGCTGCCAGAACCGAGGCCCTCGCTAAGCTTTCGCACGATAATAGGGTTTGGAAATGAGGGGCTCGTTACGAAATAAGAAAGAAATGCCGGCAGTCTACAACGCCAAAGAAGGCATAGGGGAATGGTTAGACTATTTTTTACCGTTAGTGACGTTACATTATTTTTTATTATTAATTGCGTGAGAAAGAAAGAAAAACACGCGCCCAGAGTGGGGACCGAACCCACGCCTTTCGATTAGATCTCGAGTGCCTTACCAATTCGGCTATCTGGGCGACTGTGTTCTCCTTCACTTTCTGGGGTATTTTTATATTTACAACTGTATCTGACGCTTGAGGGTGGTAGCCAGCGCCACTCAGACTACACGGGGAGAAGGGGACCTTCTTTTCAACCCCCCGGGCGTGAGGCGAACGTCTACAGCCTGTCATAAGCGGGTAAAAGGCGGGAAACCCTCTTATGCTACCTTGGCATCAAGGCTGCCAGAACCGAGGCCCTCGCTAAGCTTTCGCACGATAATAGGGTTTGGAAATGAGGGGCTCGTTAGGAAATAAGAAAGAAATGCCGGCAGTCTACAACGCCAAAGAAGGCATAGGGGAATGCTTAGACTATTTTTTTACCGTTAGTGACGTTACATTATTTTTTTTATTATTAATTATTTGAGAAAGAAAGAAAAACACGCGCCCAGAGTGGGGACCGAACCCGCGCCTTTCGATTAGATCTCGAATGCCTTACCAATTCGGCTATCTGGGCGACTGTGTTCTCCTTCACTTTCTGGGGTATTTTTATATATACTACAACTGTATCTGACGCTTGAGGGTGGTAGCCAGCGCCTCTCAGACTACACGAGGTGAAGGGGACGTTCTTTTCAACCCCCTGGGCGTGAGGCGAACGTCTACAGCCTGTCATAAGCGGGTAACAGGCGGGAAACCCTCTTATGCTACCTTGGCATCAAGGCTGCCAGAACCGAGGCCCTCGCTAAGCTTTCGCACGATAATAGGGTTTGGAAATGAGGGGCTCGTTAGGAAATAAGAAATGCCGGCAGTCTACAACGCCAAAGAAGGCATAGGGGAATGGTTAGACTATTTTTTACCGTTAGTGACGTTACATTATTTTTTTTATTATTAATTGCGTGAGAAAAAAAGAAAAACACGCGTCCAGAGTGGGGACCGAACCCACGCCTTTCGATTAGATCTCGAATGTCTTACCAATTCGGCTATTGGTAAGGCAAAGTAGCAGTAAAGCATTAAATGCTTTCTATACGCATTCGGGATATGCGACGCACTCCAGCCCAACTCGCGATCTCCATTCGCGAGGAAAAGGAACATCCCGATGTATTCATTAAGTGCCCAGTTGCGCATCAAAATCATTGGCTGTTCGAAACTTGAGGGGACACACAACAGGACTTCTGTTTCCAACACCTCCGGCTATAGAGCGCCACGCGCTTCAAAGACAATCGCACCCCTGGGTGTTTTTGTACGCAGACATAAAAAGTATATGCATCCGTAGCAATATAAGCTTCGGTTAACATCCCACAATTCATGTCTTATGTTTAGTAAAACCTTACTGAAACATAAAGAGTGGGATAGAAGACGCTTGTCTCTACAATGTAATACAGTCCCGTTAACGTTGCACTCTAACGCAGTACCATGGTTCAGCGTAGCACTATGCTCTCGATCGCCAGTTCTATGCATTTAACAATGAAGGTTTAGAGAATGACGATGTGGAGCTACGATTTGACTCGAAAGCTCGGTCTGCGCTGTTGGATCAGACAATGGGAGCATGCCGGTTTGCATTGCGCAGCGGCATCGCGCACATGCCGCATTATCCCCGCCAAATTGTATGCACGCTGCTGTCATGCGCGGAATTTCCTTTGTCTGTTCCATGAATTTGCCACTGGAGCGCTTTCCGGCGAAATTTGAATCACCTGATTGCCTTAGAGCTGAGTTTTCAAAGGGGTAGAGCCATATCCTTAAAAAATAGTAGTATTGGAGGCATGCAATATTTTTCGCGAGAATGAGGCATTGGTAGGTAGACTGTACAAATTGTTAAGTAGTTTCGAAACAATTCAGGAACACCCCGAATACACTTACTGGTTTCGTGAGAACCTTTTGGTAATTTAAGGAATCAAACGCGTTTTGGAGATCAAGAAAGGTCTTCGTTCACTTATGTTATTTTTTGTCTAGGAATGGTATTCCTGGTGGGCAATATTTTTAAATTGATACGCCGCATTCCAAACAATGTTGCATTTAACTAGATATGCTTGTGTTCGTATAATATTAAATTTCCTAAAACCTTTGAGGGTGCGGGATGGCGTGATGTTGGCCGATAATGATTTGCTGTATAATAACTCACACCTTCATGAACTGGCGTGGCTCGAGCTTTTTTAATTCATCGAAAAAATATGTCGTGTGAATCATTTTATAGAGAATGTTACCTAAAATAGCACTGATAAAAAAACAACTGCATACTTTGGCAGGTATACCTTAATGTCATCAAACCCTGTCGCAGTGTTGCAGCTGGAGATTTTTAAAGATGATAGTCTTTCTTGGGCTACTTAAACCCAGAAGTTTTGGTCTGTCTGTATGTCTGTCTGTCTGTCGGTCTGTCTGTCTGTGACTCAATTCAGCCACCCGGCCAAAGTAAAACCGGTATTGCGCAATAGTCTTATATACTCACAGCCACATGTAAACGTCTAAGCCCGGTTTATATGTTCATACTTGTCAACTTTGTTGAACAAGAACGAGACATTACGCAAAATAAGACAAGAAATTAGTACACAAGGGATATTTACACTGTTCCTTTATTAAAAAATTCATGGATGCTTGGTTTTTCGATAGCAAATGATATTCTACATCTACTGCAGAAAGCCGCCGCCTCCTGGCGGCATATGAAAAATCACGCGGCTACAGCAACGAAAGGTTCCACTAGCTAGATTCCACGTTCTGCTTGGAACGCACGTGGAGCACGGCCACGCCGCTCTATAAACCTTCTAGTCGAACGCCTTCATTCACGCGCGCCTCCGCCGTACCGCAGTGCTGGCATCAAGGAACCCGGCCTGTAGCAGTGGAACGCGGTAAATTCAGATCGCCTTGCGCAAACCTTTAGTGTGTTTACATTGGAATGAGCGCGACCGTGCAGGAATAGCATGAGAGGTGAGCGGGAAAGCAAAGGGAGGCATTTCCTTGGCAAATGTCTACAAAGACTATCGTCTTTTGACGACATTTGCAACGAAAGGAGCAGATACGCGGCCAATTTTTTCCCCTAAAATTGTTCTTTGATGGATTTGGCTCATTTCGAAAAAAAGAACGCCTGAAATAGCTATCAAGCCCAGGATTTATGTGGCGGCGCTTTATAATGCGTTCGAGGTGTAAAAAGAGCGGGGAAGGGATGGCCCAAAAAATTTCGGTGGGGGGCCGGGTCAGCGTGCCCCCCCTCTGTGTAAGTCCCTGCCTCAGTGTGTCTACCTACGTCTCGAGGAGACTGAACCAAAGCGTCTCATATACTTTGCCGGTATCACCGACAAAGTGTACGGTCTACCCCACGACGCACACAATAGGCCAACTGATATGGCTCTCCAATTAATAAGCCACTTTCAAAAACAATCGGGTTTACCTGTAAAGAATATCCAATGTTCTGCCTTACCGGGCGAATCTTTTTCGTTTCCCCTCTTTCTATTCGTACTGCCTACGTATTGGTGCAAGTAAGCTGGCTACCTCGAGCCGACTCGATAGACTGTTTTTATGCATGTTGACTGCCTCTGCCTCTCACAAGAAGACACCTAATATTCTCACTGGTCCTCTTAACAGAACGCACTGCGCCTTCTCAGTCACCACTGGCAAAAAAATCACGTGTAAGTGTGCCATTCCCGTGCGTTCTGGTTTGACAAAAAACTCAAGGCGCTCTACTTTGACGTCACCTGAAAAAGCACGCATACCGATGGCTTCCTTTACTCATGTTTGGTTCATCCTCTTAGTGGGGGAACACTCATGGTGTCCATGTTTATCAGAGGCATGCTGAACCATAAGACCAGGAGCCTAACAGAATAATATGCCATAATATTGCAGCGTCAGAATACCTTGAAACATTCGTAACGTTAGCAAGCTGTAAGCTCAAAGGCACGATAATGCCAAAAACGTTTTTGCACAGAAATAGGGCCCGTATTCCGTAGCTCTTAGTGATACTGAAATATCTTGCCTGCCCTGCGCCATGAGCACTTACAATGAAGTACAGGCAACGCATGTGACAGCAGTGAAAAAATTGCCTTTCGCTAACAAAATTTTGGAGACACTTCTACAGCATTCTGACTGGGAAAGCCTTGCCACTTCAAAAAAAAAATCGCGCCAATCCACCTCGTGAATGTGGTTGGAAAGCAAAGCTGTAAACGGCACCCATAACGATTACCCATGCCACGTCACATAAATTCACTCACATCGGTCTCCAAACAGCAAAACCAGAGAGAAGTGAAATGCACTTAACCACAACATTTATTACTTCAAAGAGATATTCTTGTTAAGATTAAACCAATGCATGAAGCATGAACGTGTTTGGTTGAGTTGTATTCGTGTAGCACAAGAGGGGAAACTTTTTTTATAAAATTAAAGTAAGTTCCAACCTGGTGTTAGACGATCTGTCTTCTCCGTCTCTGCACCGCGGACGGAGGCGACGAGATTTGCGGCAGAGAAGGAAGAGGAGGAAGAAATACTTCTGTTCAGATTTCTGAATGGTCTAGAGTGCCGCCCTGGGTAGTGATTCCTACTTCTGTGGGGCCCATATGCAGTCCGCGCGGCCTGTGTTCTGTCCACCCGCTGAAGCTGGGTAGGTAGAGAGGGCCTAGACAGCAGCATCTCCCATTGCTCTTGTTGGGTAGTTGATGGAAAGAAAGGAGGGTGCTCAGGGCTAAAGTCGCACACCCCGATTACACAGCGGAGTGTTCCTACATCTGAGCAAAATTTACATTCAGCGTCGTAGCGATTGGGATACATTAAGTGAAGACGCGTAGGCTGTTGGAAGGAGCCCGGATTGCATGAGCCATAGAGTAGTTTGTTGTTCTCTAGAAAAATCAGGGTAAGGCGAAGGTACGGTCTGTGTCAGAAGGCGATCATGCTGGGTTATATCCCTGAACATGACAAGCGGGTGACTGTCCTCGTGCAGCTCCATAGCACGGGAGGTAAAAGTGCAGGCTTGTTGGCGGCCGTGTTTGGTGCCCTCCATTGAAGCGTGAGCGCGTGTCCAGATGAGCTAACTGGAACCGCTTGGAGAGTTTTTCTAGCACACGGAGTGCAAGTCAGGACACCCAACCCTACTGGTTATTCCAGTAGGCTTGCTGGGAATCGATGACTACCCTCCAAACCCCTAGTTGACTGAGAGCCAAGGTGATGGATGCCTCTTCTGCTGCCGTCATTTCTTGAGTCCTAAGCGAGGTACAGGCAAGGATGTTGGTTCTGGAGGTAGCCATGATGATGGCGTATTGCTGCCATCGATGTGTGGAGGCGTCTGTGTAGATAACTGCATGATCCCCACCGAGGGTGGTGTTTAGCGCTTGAGCCCGCGCTTTTCGGTGACCCTCGTCATGTGAGGGGTTCATATTTCTAAGCGAAGGGAGCATCTTTAGTTTTAGTCGCCAAGAGTCTGGGAGTACGTCAAGCGGAGTTACATTCTGGGTGGCCCAGCCAATCTGGTGAAGCATGCGGTTCCCCGTCGCAGTTCTGAGTCGGACCTTCTGGTTAGGAAGATGGCCTTCTATCAGCTCTTCCACCGTGTTGTGGAACCCCGTGCTAAGCAGCCTCTGTGTGGACGCACTCATGAGAAGACCAATGGCCTGCTCGACCGCCTTTCTAATAATTATATAAAGCATCTCTATGTCTTCCTTGTCGAGAAGAAGACAGGGGGTTGACGTAAGCAACTCTCGAGAGGACAAAAGCTTCAATTAATCGAAAGGTACCGGATTCCTCTAGGTCTCGCTTCTTGGTGGCAGCTCGCCTGATCATGTGTATGATTTGATTAATGCTGTTTTTGAGGCGCTGCAAGGAGACGTCACTCTTGGTGTTAGCCTCGAGATGTAGGCCCAGGATCTTGATGCTGGAGCTTGGAGTGATGGCTTGGCCATCAAGGAGTATTTGAATGTATTCCTTGGCTTGGCGTGAGGCGGAGGGCAAGGAGCTGTGATTGTTTACGTGAACACTGGAGGCCACAGGCTTTAGCACATTGGCGTACTAGAAGTTAGATGCCATGCATTGGTGTGAGCTTCCTTTTATTTTTGTAACTCTTAGCACATGAGCAAGGTGCGCACAGGGCCGCTACACTGGCGTGAGTGGTCGCGTGACGCTTTCACGTGGCATTCATCGAGAACGCAGGGTGTAAACCCGTAGATGTGCTTGGTGAGTACATCACTTGACTTCCCAGTCTTCGCCTGGGCTCGTAGCTAAATCGGTAAGACAACGGGCTCTCGCTTTGTTAGTCTATTAGTTCCAGGTTCGATTCCCGGCGGTGCAAGTAAGTTCTTTTATTTGTTCGCTGGAGTTTTCAGGTGACACCAACGGTCGCGAAAGAACCCCTGGGGGGTAGAGGTAAAAAGCTTTGCTTTAATATATAGGTAACCTAAAGGAACTCTGCAACATTTCAGAGAAACGCTTTGACTCTTTCCTTTGCGTTTGGAAGCACTGCGAAAGCTATAGTTATCGCTGTCGCCAGCAGGGAGCAGCACGGCGTGATTTTCTCGTCGCAGGAGATACGCCTGCCGAAAGCCAGCCCATAGCCGGTACATGACTGCAATAACGTAATTAGAGTGGTATAAGAACACCAAGACCGGGAAAGAGAGAACAATCTTTTGACCAAGGTTCTAAGTTATCTGACGGGCATTGTGCTGAGGTATACTTTCCGACCCCCTAATCTAAGTACTGGATGTGTTGGTTCACTACCTTCTGCAAGAATTTAATATTTCGAAACAACTTGAAAACGGGTTGCAAGGTCCCTATATGAAGCTAAGTATGGCATTGTGTATGCTACACAGCTGTCAGTAATACCACCTGTTGAGCGCATCTACATGCCCGGGTGGCCTGCGAAGTGCGGCGGAAGAAAATTGGCCATGAAAGAATACTCCCTTCTCCCTCCGTCCCCCCCCCCTTGTACAAGTAGAATGGCTTTCGTATGCTTGAAAATTTCTGCTGTCCTGCACGCGGCTGGTTAAATACACTTGACAAATTACTACAAACGAATTATGTTAGGGAGTCACACTCAGGGACAGGAAACGAGCTACCCGGATCAGAGAACACACTAGAGTAGCAGATATCACACTCTTAATCCGGATCCACATAAGATCCACTTAGTAACTGGAACTTTTTTGCAAAAAAGTTCCACTTATATATTTGGAACCGTGTTCCACATACCCTGAAAATGTAAGTGGAACAGTGCACCACATATTTTTGCCGCTAAATTATCTGGATCGGTGTTCTAAATAAAAGTATACGGATCACTGTTCCAAATAAACGGGTAGTGTAAGTTACTGGAACACTGATCCACGTAAAATGACTATGGATTTATCCGGTGCGCCGTTCCAGGTACCTTCAGACCAGCTGTTTATATAAAACGGTGTTCCGATAGACGTTGAGAAGCTGTCTATGGGACTCCACTTTTACAATATATCTGCTTTCCTGTTGGTATTAACTGAGGTCATTTGCCAGGCTGGCGGATGCATTGGTATCAGAAGGAAACCGCAAGCACCATTCTAACGCAGCCTTGACATATGGCCCCCAGTGATACCAACAATTGGAAAACAGAAACCACCGCAGCAGTGTGGTCCCTGACAGTTCCCAACAGTTGCCTATCGGAGCACAGTTCTATATAAAAGCTGGCCTGAGATACCTGGAGCGGCACACAGAGACTTTGGCTTCACCCGCCGCATCTTGTTCTGGGTTTTCGCTGCATGTAAAAGAAACAAGACTCGCATTAAAATACATACCAAACCAACTATTAGCACTGATACAATGCTTTTCAAAACACTAAGCAAATTTTATTCGCTCGTATTATTGCGTACATTTGAGATACGGAGACATATCTGTTTCCACTGGGGCAGAAAATGACCAGCGTACAGGATCAAATACCAAAACGATATCAAGTGGCCAAAACGATCTAAGTGGCATTATCCTATTTTCGCTAATATTTACCATTCTTTTTGCTAAAAAGACACGGGTAATAAAGATGGCTTTAAGCGCAACCGCGTCACAAATAGACTTGTACATCTACCCTCGCACTAACTCAAAAAGCATTACACAACAGTGAGCATAAAATATGCTGTTTTATCACATGAAATCAGGTACCGCAAATGCGGAAGTACCCACAGTGCTTGCCATACCATGTTTACGCATCCCGGTTTCAAAATATGCAGTTTGCTATTAAATTGTAGGGAAAAGCCAAAAATACAAGCCATACACGGTTGGATTATCACAAGGCCTGCAAGAGTGTAGGAAAAGAACACCGGAGCCAATACTAACAATATAACATTTGCACAGAAAAACTTACCGGAAGCATGTGGCACTATTGCACAACTAAAACACACCATATATCAATATCACGCTAACTGTAATATCAAGCTAACTGTAGCCAAAACCGACTATATACGCGCACTGAAAAAGCCTTTCACTGAAGCCGCGTTGCTTCCCCGACAATATGTAGCTATTTAAAATAACTTATCAAAAAAAAGCTCATAGCACCCAGTGTGAATCTTACAAAATTTTACAAACCAGATAGCTCGGAGCATGTTACGCATTTTAAAATTTAACAAGCAGCCTAACTCTAAAGACGTGATTAATTCCCTCAAGAACAATTCAGACATCCCAAATAACCAAGCCAGGTAGCGTTGAAACATACACGTAATCAATTTTACCAAGCGAACTTGGAAGCATTTTTCCAGCCGGAACATTTATCTCAGGTAAAATTCAGTTGCGTGCTATACAAACCCTACTATCATGACGACAGTATGCTTGTGACCAAAGCACTGCCTCTAACAGGCAAGAAATGCAACTTAGTCCAAAGTAAACAACTTTTTCAAGCCAAATATGCATATTTCGCATTCTTCTAGGGCTTAGGTATCAGCTAAGATACAGTACAAAAATTGATTAATAAAGCCCCAAAGCGTCTGTGTAAATAATTACTCACGTTTGCATCCATCAACAGCAGCACTGCCATGGAAAAAAATTTCGAGCTGCACTTGAATAATAAAAACGTTACAGTGCAGTGCCATTAACTACATTACCAGAGTAACAGAGTAGCTGCAAAGGCAGCCTGCGCTTTGTGCCAATGAAAAATTGCAAAGGAAAGCACGATTACATTTTTGCAAGTGACAAGCCGCTTGCATCTACCATTCATTTGAACCACGACATATCTTTCCGATTAGGCTTCAACGACTAAAAATAATTTAAAACCCCAAGTAGAGTGACCACATCAAGTCGTTCAACACAGCTTTCAACTTTAATGACACCAGGCCACTGTTAAATGGCCAAGAACTCTCTGCAAAAGTCCCAAGAACTCTCCAAAGTCGCATACGTTTCAGGAGATTAAGATGACATATACGGCGAGGAGGATGACCACATCTTGATGTGACAACGCAGGCAGAAAATCCATGACGTGTTTCTTACAGACAATATTTACGCTGCCATTTTCTTCTCTCAAAATAACTGGACCTCGAGAATAACTGGACCACGTCATGTACCTTTAAGGAAGGAAGTAGAAAATTTTGTTAGACGATGGCTTTAAATGAGTGAGTTGCTTAGGATACCCCTTTTATAGCACAGTAATCGATTGAAATATCAGCGATTTCTTGGTTTCTTTTCTGGGAATGCTGCTAACAATGTACAAAAAATATTAGCACAGACTGTCAATGGCCGTTCTCTACTTCTAGAAAGCAACCGCACTGGGCGTGGCCGTGGTGCCGTATTATCACAGCAGCAACTCTCAATGTGAAAGCAAAATGTTTGCAAAACTTGAATGCAAAATAATAGTTTTTTTTGTCCACATGTTGCAGCATCCGAAACAGGCTGAATGTGAAGGTATTTCCCAATATTGGAGTTCACAATTTATTTTTAACAGTAAGATTTTGCTACAAAGAAAACTACCACAAATACAGTCCCGCAAAAATAAAATGCCAGCTTCAAAAAACACTACCATAAATTGAGTCCCACAAAAATAAAATGCCAACTTACCCAACTAAAATTAAGATGCAGGCGTTCCTGGCAGGGCCTCCTCGGAGTGCATTTCCAGGAAAGTTATGCCAACGTGTTCCCAAAAGCTCTTACTGTCGTTTTCACCTGCAGGTCAAGTTGTCACTGAAATGGTGTTCCGAAGCCATTACGTATATTGCAACTACCTAAAAAGGGACCATCAAAGTTCCAGAACTGTGAGTGTGTACTTACTTGTAGAATGCAATGATTTCATCCCGTACAACGGCTTTCATGTGTTTCCTTTTTGTGAACACACGCCTTCAATAACCAGGAAATAGGCAGTATGCATTCCTTGTTTCATTTTTTTAAGTCCCGGTCCGCCCTATTTCCTAAAAATAAAAACAGTATAAACATATCGAAGCATAAATTTACGCTTCCCTCTAAGAAGGGAGTACTACAAGATCTCGTACAATGCCTGATTAGTTGTGCTAAAATTTATTTTGCAGCACGAGCCCTGGTAACGTTTTCAGGCGAAACAAAAATATTTGAACATTTTTAGGCTCACCTGCCATTGCTCCATGCGGTGTGGTGAACGTCTGTATAATACGCAACACTCAAGGGGCACTCTTTCGTGGCTTTATGACTTCCACAATGCATTCATAATCTGCCACACTTGTCACGACGACGGCTCGGCGTGCCGAAGATGTCTTCAGCCACCGTGAATGACACAGCCATGATTTCAGAGGTATATGTAAGGAATGGAAATAATTCGTTTTAATTTCTGTTCTTCAGACAAAGGAAAACAATTGTCGCAGACTACCAGTGTAGAGACAAATGTCTTCACAGTCAGCCATCTGGACAGGTTATACAGATCGAATACAGAATGTAGCAATCTGCTTTCGCAGTACATTTTCTAAGTTCAAGGAAGCACAGAAATGGGTTAATGTTGGGTGCACGCAAGAACTTATCACCTGAGCGTTGTCGGAAATTATTTTGACTCTCGGGTTACCACCGACAATGACGGCATAAAAATGCAAGAGTGGCTTATTTCTAACGCGGTTCGTGAAGTAGCAAAAACTAATTATGGATATTGGATCCTGAAGTCTCAAGTTACCACTGACATTAACAGCATAGAAACGGCAGCACACTTTCTATATACCCGCTGCGTGTTTCTACATTTCTTCCCCTCTACAAAAGAAACGTTTGTTACTGCGGTACTGCTAAGACAACAACTGTCCCCTTCCATTTCTCTACACTTCATGCAATTTTATTTAAAATAGATCATCTCAATTGGTCAAAGGAATTGGAAGAAACATGGAACATAAACATGAAACATGGAATCATGGAACAGATAAACGTAAGATGATGACGCCTTGAAAACACATCAACACAACTCGAAATAGCGTCTACCTTGCGCGCAACGGGCAAGCTCGAAGACTCCTGGTCTGGTAAGCACAGTAAATGCATTCTACTCAGCAGACTAACACAACGCCGCAATTACCACGCAAGTTTTAAAAATACCAATAAATCTAAGGACGGACACTCCGACAAACTTGCTTGGAAGTTGTACACGTGTGCACGCGCGATTATCGCGACCGACTAACCCGAGAAGATTCGCTATCGCAGAGATACACAGCAACCGTCAATATACAACTAAGCAAAGCCACACAGTAAGGGAAAATCCATTCATGAAACGCGCAAACCAGCAACTTCCTTATAGCAATAGCTAACGTACGCAGTCAGAAATGTCCAGCCGACTCTGACCCACGAACACGGAAGTTTTGGTAAATTACGGCTGAAAACGTTTCTCCAACACAAAATGTTACACGCCGCGACGACAAGCATGGACGACACATGAATAACGGGCAGAGAAGCGGTATGTTTATCGGACGCAGTTAACAAGGATGTCACAGAACAACAACCGTTACCAGCACATAAATAAGCAGCACTGACCTTTTTTGCGCCTCCTGGCAAAACTCCACTTCGTCGAACAGGAAATGCAGCCCGGGGATATGAAAAAATTCCCAGTTGCACGCCGCAATCAACCCATTCAAACCATTCAAACTGCTAACGGGACGGCGGTAACGGTTCTCGCCAGCGTAACCGAGAATTTCTTTAGTAAATATCAGGCGCATCGCGCGAGCAATTGAGAAACCCGCTTGGGAATGCCACTGGTGGCGCTGCATGCGGAAGACCATAAAATTAGCGGAGGGAATCCTGGAAGATTGGAGCGCTGCTGTCGTTTAAAGTGTTGACGCAGTCCCGATTTTCATCCGTCGTCGTCGTACCCGTTGCAGCCCCACTGTACCGTGAATCAACGCAAAAACAGCTCTCGTGCTGCTGCTGACGCATGCGCATGGAATGCGCTACTGGAGTGGCGGTCTTTTCCTCATGGCTTCGGCAAACTTTCGTTCTCGCGGAAGCTTTGGCGATGCGCCCCCATAAGAGCTCATACAAACTCGGCACACGTGATGGCTTTTATTTGATTCGGAAAACGGGCATATGCGTCTAAGCGGACGTTTACGCCCGCTGAGGCCGAAACAAAGCTCAGATAATAGCCACGTTAGCGCGTAAATACTGGCTAAAGTTGTTTCTCGCGGAGGGCCGTGAGTGCGTGCGATCTGCGTTACTGTTTACAATGAACGCAAAAGGGCGTGGCTTCATTTACTGCTTTTCTTGACAACAAGCCTTTCCGTAGTAAATAAAATATACTGCGACGCTCTTAGATACCCACGTTATATAACGCTACTTACAGCTAATTAGCGAGTAATAATACATCGGCCCGTTTCCCAGTTCTTTTCCCTCCTGAACACCAATACTACAGGAAAACAGCAACTGGGGAAGCAGCTGGAGAAGGCGGATCATCCAATGAACTTCAATTAATATGACAAGACACAACAACAGCAAGTTAACTCTGCGCATTTTTGCCGTAATTCCTAATTTTGCACAGCATAATTAGGAATTACAATGTCATTTCAGCATTAATACCTACAAAATAATGCAGCTATCACGTGGTATATTTAGTTGTCCAAGTTTAGTTTCGTTCACCCAATCAACCGCTCCCTGCAAAGGGGCTTTTGTTTTTGCTTGTGGAAATTAAAAGAGACTCACCTGTTAGCATTCCTATCGGACTTACTCCGTCATGACCAACGGACTTAAAAACCATCGTGCACCAATATGAATAGTTTTACAAATACATACCGATATTAACAACGGCCTAGTTTGCTTATTTTAGATATATGTCGCTTCTCTAATGAAACAAAGAAATAAAACTCTCGCATGGTAGACCGCTAGCGCCTTCCAGTGGAGACTGGATAAACCAAAATGCGTTTCTTGTTTTTTCTTTATCTCTGCAAAGAAATGATATACAGCAGACTCCCGTTAAGACGAACCCAATGGGACCGTAAAAATGTATTCGTATCATCCGAAATTCGTCTTAAGCGGAGGTGTATTGCATTGTGGACGTTACAAGAGAAAAATGTTGGGGTTCTTAATCAGTGTTCGTTTTAACCAAGTTCGTCTTAACGAGGGTCTACTGTATTTCTATAAGAAGCAAACCGGGTCGTTAGTGTCATTTCTGTGAATTTGTAAAACTTCTTGTATCGGTACATGGTGCTTTTGAATTAGTAAGTCTCATGAATTTGCTTCATGAATTAGTGAGTCCCATATGAATTGGATCAGGTGAGTCACCCTTAATAGCATGCACGAGACGAAAAATGCTAACGAACATCCAAGCATATATAACTGCATGCGTGACATGCTGCGTGCAGTGTGAAATGCGGCACAGTCGGTTAACACTATGTATATACCGCATCAGGGCATAAATAACGTGGACTAAGTACCTAGTTTACAGCAGATTGTAGCCATTTATACGTTCCTGTAAAGCACTTAAAATTGTGCACGTACTACAACACAGCGAGCTGATGGCTGAGCATTGAGCAAAAAACAATGTTTCTGCGACGCTTTGTGAACCAAATGCAGAACATGCAATAGTCTCAACAACTATATATATTTCTTTATGAGGTATCCACAAAAGCCCAATGAATTATTCAGCACTACCGCGGCTCTGTCGCAAACGCAGAAGGAGAACCTGAGGACATCTGGTCCTTCTCAAATTCAAGCCATTGGTTATTTCAGACGTACTGCGCGTCTGCAATTAGCAAATGACGATATTCACTAAAGCGGTTTGAGCGCCGCAGACAACCTGAGAGGGGTTCGTGGAATTTCTATTTTCGCTAAGATACCCTTTTCTCGCACCTTTCATGCTTTTTACGGTGTTGTTATAGCAGTGGACATTATTTTTCTGTCAAATAACGTCACTAAAAATACGTCTTAGCCGTCTTATATAAGTAAACTGCTCTAAGACAGTTCCATAGATATCGACGAAGTTTATTAAATTTTATGTGGTGGGTGCGTGTGTGCGAGTGTGACTGCATGCATGTGTGTGTGTATGTGTGGGTGCGCGGGTGTGCGTTCGTGTCTGTATCTATGTCTGTGGGCGTGTGCGTGCAAGTGCTTGTGCGTGCGCTTGTGCGCCAAAGCGCGTAAAATATATATGTGGTTCATTGTTCCAGTTAATGCACGATTCAGTGCATACTTCACTGCAGCGCACAAGTTATGTGGAACAAGACACGAGCAAAAAATATACAACAGCACTGTCCAAAATTTTTACTGGGACATAAGTGGAACAGTAACTGGAACGGCCGACAGCGCATCCCCTCATTTATTCGGTTCCACATAATAACCACAAACCTAAAGAAAACAAATGCACAGTTCCAGATAAGGTCCACTTATATCTCTCGTTCCAGTTATTCTTCGTTTAGATCCAGATAAAAATATGTGGATCGCCCCGTTTAACTGGAACTTACATGAAACCAGATTAAGAGTGCACAGTTGAAAAAAAGAAAAAAAAAATTGGGCTGGCCTTGTAGTGAGGCGAACCGACAACCGGTGGACAATTAGGGAAATAGAGTGGATTCCAAGAGACGGGTCCAGAAGAAGGGGAAGGCCAATTTTTTGTTGGAGGGATGAAATAACGAAGTTCGGGGGTGAACTGGAGACTCGAGAAGCACAGGACAGGAGCAGTTGGAGGTCAGTGGGAGAGGCCTTCGTCCTGCAGTGGACCTTACTAGGCTGATGTTGATAAGGATGTTGGTGGTGATGATGATGATGATGATGATGATAAACGTACGAAACAACCCTCGAACGCCCTCCTAAAAATGAGACCATATATGTCTTTGGTGTGGATGTTGAGTCAGCGATACTTAAGATTAACTAAGACCGCGTGCATCGGCAATAAACAAAGAAACAGTAAACCTATAAACATCCAGTCGTGGTCATGCGATCACACTAATATGTCTAGACAATGGCTTCCCCCGTATATGCTAGACCGCTGACTCACTTGTTCAAAGTACATAAGCTTCAACGTGCCCCTTTCGTGGTATTATGTAAAAGGCCTCCGCGCGAACCAAAACGTCGATTCGACAAACATCTCTAGCTGCCATTTTTTGTTTGTTTCACCGACGATCCATTCAAAGAAGGCGAGGTTTCTTTGAACTTGGTAGAACCATATGCCCAGGCGGCACAGAAAGTGTGCCCCAAGACCGGCCCGTCTATGGCCGCTTTCTGGCATGTCCGGCCAGCATCCAGGTTCTGGCAGCCACTGATCATGCGTTGAACGGCCAACATTCGGCAACCAGCGCTTCGGTATTTTTCCGTCCGCCCGTGTCCGGACGCACAACGGCACCTAACCGGCTACCAGATATTCAGTTCTCTTACGGCTGCCGATGTTGAGAAAGAGAACGGCCGAAGTACGGCCCTAGGGCATCCGTTTTTTTTTCGGGAAGCGGTAACAGGCCGAAGCACGGCTAGCGACCGGCCACAGAATATGCGTATTCTTGCGGCAGTTGGTGTTCGAAAGGAGACCGGCCGGAGCGCGGCTGCCGTGCATTTGTTGTTTCAACGGTGAACCGCGCGTCCGGCGGTAGAATATTCGTTTTCTTCGGGCAACCAGTGTTATGAAGGATACCGGCCGACGTACGGCCCCAGAATATACGTTTTTCATTCGGTTAGCTGTCCTCGGCCGAATTACGGCAAGCGAATGGCCACCGAATATATGGCAACCGGTGTTCAAGAGGAGACCGGCCTACGTAAGGTATCTGGTTATACGTCGTTTTTTCGGCAAACGGCATACAGCCGAACAACGGCACGCGCCTGGGCGCCGAGAATTCATGCAAAGACGTGTTTGGAAGGAGACCGACCGCTTTTTTCCTGGGGGCAGAAAAAGCCGTTAGGGAGCCGAACGACGGGGACGCGTTTTTCATCCGTTCCGTGTTTCTACGTTTTAAATGAAGGAACATCATTTTTCAAACAGTAATGAGTGTTCTCGGTGAACGGGCAAGGTGCAAGGACTCACTGGACATTAGCAGGGAACGTTTTAGGCCATCGAAATGTCATTTATTGCCACGAGAAGACTGTGCCACACCGACGGGTGAGCTAAGCCTCGCCAGTCATCGCCGCTACGACGCCTCTGCCGCCGGCTTCGTCGACGCATCAGCTCGAGGATATTCGCCCCCTCAAGAAATGGAGAGCATTGGAGACATCGACCCGGCAGAGATGTCCGATCCGAGATGAAGATGGTTCACCAGAATAACTGGCCTTCAAGGGCGTCGAGCAAGCGGCCACCACGCAGGAGCTAAAACGCCACCATGTTAAGGACTCCCCACCAAAGAAAGGCAAGTGCGAGCAAAAGCGCAAGTTATTCTGCGTACAATTAAACTGCGACAAGCAATGTTGCACTATGTTGTTGGTGATAATCGTAGAAGAGACTCGCTCGCGCATTGGTAGGATCAACTTCATGCCCTGCACTATGTTACTTCATGGGATTTTACGACTGCCTATTTAGAAAAAAAAACTATTTTAAATTTGCGATAACAACCAAGCCTTGTAGCTGAAGAAGCCTAGCTGTTAATTTAGTTCCGATGTTTGAAGGTGAGCTTAGCTACTCTTGGGATATGACTCATTTGGTTAAACATAATCGCCAGCATCCTAGCAAACACGGATTTTGTCAGGATTTTCTTGCTCAACTCAGATTGTTGAGTTCACGCACGATTTGGTTCTTATAAGCTTACAGTGGTTGACTGTATATTCTTGGACTGCAAAAAAGGAAATGATGGTGCTCCATATCCCCTTCTGCGTAGTACATTTCGTCCTATGAACTGAATGAATCGGTTTTTGCATTATTATTACTATTGGCCCTATAACTTTGTTAAAAAGCACTGTGTAGTTTACCGCACTATAGCGAATGAACGTGATTCCTTATACCTGCAGCTTTATTCGAATTTAATAACATCCTGGTGTGCTGATTCAGAAAAGTTTTTGGATGTTAAACAGTGTGTTAACGTGGCACCTTTACAAGAAAACCTTCATTCCAATTGAATACGTATACCGTAAATTATGCTGCTGTGACAACGGCCGAGGAATATAAATACCTAGGAGTTTATTTAGGGAGTGGTTAGAGGTTAAATAGGCAGGTTCACACCATAAACGTTACGGCTGCATATGCTTTTGTCTTTCTGAGACGAAATTTCAGTGAACCTCCATCTAACTGAAAATAAAAACCGTATTTCACTCATGTGCGCTCAATCTTGGAGTACGCATGTGTTTTCGTGGATCCCTACACCAAAGAGCTGGTTGATACGCTCGAAAACATACAGAATATGTCAGTGCGATTCGTATTAGGTAATTGTCACGCTCAACTTAGCATGAGAGAAATTAAAAGTAAACTGAAATGGCAGGACGTGAAAGATCACAGACGAAACCACAGGTTGAACTTTTTTCGTAATATCTATCATTCGAAAACTGAAGTAGAAGGGGAGAAGTATGTCCAAGCGCCATTCTACATATCGCAAAGTGGGACCGCTAGCTTAAAGCAAATTATTAACTTTCCTTTAAAAGTGGCGCCTTGCGCGATTCATTTTATTTTACATCAATACTGCAGTGTAATTATCTTCCACCTATGATTGCATTAACTGTTTATATTGACGATTTTCAGCGCGCTTTGTAGCATTATTTTGTTATTTTGTCTCATATTTAATGCTTAGTGTTATGTATCTCCCTTCTGTAATGCATGCAAAGGCAAGCAGGCATCAAATAAATAAATAAATAAAACAATGAATAAATAAATGAATAAAAATTAAAAAAAAGATAAATAAATAAATAAATAAATAAATAAATAAATAAATAAATAAATAAATAAATAAATAAATAAATAAATAAATAAATAAACTTCCAGAGGCGCAAGTTTGCCTCCGACGGGTTGAGAACCCTACGGATTCAACCTTGACCAATAAAATATTTATTGCCCTATTCGTTGCAGTATGCAAGGTTTCCTGTATGCATGCTACCATTGCTATGTTTTTGGTTTGAAACAAATTATGTAACTCTAATTTTACGCGTTACTTTGCGTGATCACAGAGGTATACAACTGCAGCCACCTGAAGCAGGGCGTCATTCGCAACGCGTCTAGAATTTTTTGAACGTAGTATGACATTAGAAGTAAATTAAGTTCTTTTGGACTATTACGTTGTGTGGACCTATACTCATGAAAACAACATTAAAATAGATTGAAAATGAAAGTACCTGTTCGCTCCTTCTTAGGATCAGCCCTGCCCAAGATCATCAGAAAAGTTGATCGAGTAGAAATGTTTTTGCAAGAAAAATAGGCGAAAACTGGACATACTTTTTTTGTGAAGGAGTTATATTAAATGCTCCTGAATGGTTTGTTGAGAACCAAAACGCTTCGTAAAGGCATTCACGCCGGTTTTATATACAGCAAAATTGGTCAAGCAACTGTTATAAAAATAGTTTATGTAGTCATAGCATGAAAGTGTTCCGGAATATTGGCTAAAAGCGGCGCAATTTATCTCTCTGAAATTCAACCCACTAAAGTATGCGCCCTCCGCCGCGCCCCCCCCCCCCCCCTCCTCTTTTCCCGTTTATTACAGGTAAGCCGCGCCACAGAGGATATCAGGACCTGGACAATACATCTATTCGAGCTCTACAAAGAACTGAATATTTTCTGGGTAGGGCAGTAAAAGAGGCACAGTAATTAAAGGAACGACAATTTGTGAGCACTGTTTAATAAATGAATTTTGCTGTCAACTGAGGCTGGTAATTAAGCAAGGCTGCGCTGAAAGCTTGACGGCTGGTGGTTGCGCGCGAGCTCACTTTCATGTGGCTGCATTGGACCCAAAATGCTGGGTTTGAGCTGCTTCTGCACTGCGCGAATGAGTCATCTGCTTTCGCGACATGCATTGACCGGCCTCAGTACAGTTAACGTACTGTGGCTGAACTCCAATGCCCGTAGCACGGCCGTATTTCCGGTAGCTTTAGTCCGGCTGGAGTCCGACGACCGCATCTCGGCTGTAATCCGGCGGCCGTACTTCGGGCGTACACGGGTGGCTTTGGAATGGCCGGAGCCCTACGGCTGGAATCTGGCCGTATGACCGTAAGCCGGTCGACTGGCCGACGGACACTGGCCGTTGGACAGCCATGGGAGTACGGCCGTATACGGCCAAAAGGCCCACATTTGGACATGGGCCGAACATGGCTGCCGGAAAACGGCCGGACAGAAAATCACCGGCCAAAGTACACCGGCCTGTTTTAGGCCGAACAGTCCTGCGCTGCCTGGGTGCTGGCGTACAAAGTACAAGCATACTTGTCTTCGGCCGACAGGCGCTTCCTCTTTTGTGAAAGGATATCTTTACGACATCAACAATGGTACCTGTTTGCATAAAATAATTGGTTTTATAGAAATAGGCACACACTCTGAATGACGTCGGATAGGACATTTACGTAATTTTGCCTATATCCCGGTGAAAGTTGAGGCTTGAGATTATAGCTGAAGTTACCCAAAAATAATTAAAGCAAGAATAACGCCATTCTGTTTCGACAATTTACGCCTGCCTCGCCTGATTTTGAAACAACTACGCTGTACTCAGAACTTCCGCCTACATAAAAAAAAATTACCATTCCTTACTTTAGAAAATTGAGAGAAGCTCGAAAGCTTTCTAACATCAATATTGCGTCAGAAGTGCGTCCAAACCTTCGCTCAAAGTGCGTTCAACGTTTGCCGAAGTGTGTCCAATCAAATAAGCCACATTTTAGCTTCTCCTAGACATGGGCATGCATATTGTGCACCGAATCAAATTCTTGCATTAAAGATTGGCTTTATTGAAGCTATATAGGCACGGCTCGCCTTGTGTTTATCTCACTTAAAAAACTTCTGCTGCGATGGTCATCCGCATGCAGATGTGGTGTGAATTCCAAATAGCGCATTCAAGGTGGAAAACATGTCACTATGACAAAAAACATATCAGATCAGCATCAGATGGTATAGACGCAATTGTCACTTGAGTTGATGCGCTGATTGTCATTCAGGAATCGGCAGCAAATATGCGGCCGCAACGCTTAAAGTGGCCATGCTGATTCCATCTGGAGGGCCCCTTGAAAAATAAATGGATGTGCAAACGTTCCGGAACAATTCAAAATCCCTCGTTGTGCGTGATGGTTAATGCTGCACTAGTCGTTTTCATCTATCAAATTACACAAGAAAACTAATATGACTACACTATGAGGACGCAGAAGCCAACGCAAATACAGCAATAAAAGATCGCGTTGAAAGCATTACCAATCCTTGAATACCCAGATGACACGAAATAAAAATGGCCCTGTGGCTTCTCTGCAATGATCCTGGCAAACATCACGCGGACACCTAAGCACGTTTTATGATTTAGTGAATGCGAAGGCATTAACGTTCACTTTCCGAGGGTGTCTTATCATTACTATTACTATCCATGGCCCTTTGTGTCAGTATTCAGAGTTAGGGCAGAAATTTCTAATGAAACGTTCACCAACACACCGTATTTGGTAGGTCCCACTTACTGGGCGCTACAAACTTCGCTAGGTTAACTGCCGCAACAGTCGGACATGCTCCGGAGTTTACGAGCTTTGGCCGGGTCTTGTGCTTTCTAGTCTTACTACTTAGATCGGTACCCGAAGCTTGGAGTACATCTAGTACTTGTTTCTATCGGGTACCGGATGACGACTTTATACGTCAAAGCGCGGCGTTACGACTAACATCAAATACATACGGCGAATGTCAGGTACCGTGAACGTTGAGGGCAACGCTGTCTCAAGCAACACCGTAATCATTGTACGTCTGGCTGATGGTGTCGGTTAGTGAAGTTAGATCTCGAAGTTCGACGTTAGCCCTAATGTCGGACCATCGCTTGCCCACGTTGCTCCCTCCTCTGACTTCACGTCAGACTGCTTTCCTATAGCCGTTGGGTCTGTTCACACCCAATGAGAATTTATTGTCGACCAATAGGAATTTCCGAGCCGCGTTTCAGCGGCCCAGCAGGAATTAATCTGCAGCATTTCGGGCTTGGAAGCTTTTTCATTTAGTGAGTCGATCAAAGTTTCCGCATTGTTTTGTTTCTTTAAGGTGTAGCGTTTCTTGTGGCGCATGCCGAGGTGGATCATGTCGATTGTGCCCTGGAGAGTTGCCTCACTAAATCGTTCGTGGTATTTTGGAGGTTCTTCGCTACAGTGGCGCGGGTAACATGTTGGTATCAAGACATATTCAATCCAGCAAATTCTGTTTTCAAGCTAGAGCATCGCCATTTTATTGACGCATCCTAACCTATTCATGCCTACGTTGGAGTTAGTAGGAGATTCCGGAGATCTACGGCAACGTTTTTAAAGTTATAATAAAGGCATTCCGGCTGCATCGCTTGTAGCATTCGTGGATTGTGGTGTTGAAACACAATCGGTATCCCTCCCTAATTGATGAAATAGGACAACAACTAGACACATCTGAATGACGTTTTGACGATCTAGCTTGGTATGCCGTAATTCTCGCCCCAGTGCCATGTGTGGAGGTTGTTAAGCGGTAAATGCGTGTTTCAGTATTATGAGGTCATGGCTTCAAGTTTCGCGGGATCCTTTTTCATAGGTGTAAGTTTAATCGAACCATTTTTTACCACAAAATGCACATGATTCTTGCATTTTATTCCGCCGATCAGTAACGTTAGTTTGGAACATTAGCTACAAGCGAGTGGTTAACTTTGCTTCAAACATTGAAATATTTCAGTAGCCCTGCTAAGCCGGAAAATTGCTAACCGTATCTCTTAGTTTGTTCATCTTTCCCCGTTGTGACCTAAAGCACTTCGAGATATTTTAAAAAGAACCTGGAGCACCTGCAGCAGAAAATGATGAAGAAAAATTGGGCTTTAGGGCTAACCTTGGAAAATAATAAATCTTTTGCAATTGATCCGACGCCATTTCAGTGCAACCCTAGAAGCTACCGGCGGCACAGACATGCCCAGCTGGTGTCTGTGACACCGGCACAGTACTAGGCAACTAAAGCGCACGTTTAACGTGAGGATTATCCCGCGCAAGCGGAGTTGGGCCACGTTACACGGTAAGACTAGGGTAATGTAGGCTACACGCTATGCGAAAACATTCTATCGTCGGCCGGCTCTATTGCAAGTTAACATCAGTAGGCTTCAAGCTTAAAATGTCACACCTTTCTCGAGGTGACAAAGCATAAATTTAAAATTTGTATGAACAAGTCATGAGCACACTGTACGATGACTTTGCCGCAATACTCGGAAGGCAGTGTGCTTATTTGCGTGAAATTTTCTATCCATCCCTTTTGGGTTTTGAGGCACACCATAGTGTAGGTCTCTGGATTAATTTTGACCGACTGGGTATGCTTAACGTGCGCTGAAACCTTGCACCGATGTTTTCGTTTCTCGCCTACGTTGCAGAAACGGCCGCCCCGGCCGGAATCGAACCCGTGTCCTTGGGCTCGACAGCACAACGCCTCAGCCACCCTGACACCAAGGACGGTGACGTGAACGTTTCGAGGGTTCGAAAAAATGAAGGCACGAATAAACTGTATACGTTTGCGAGAACGAAAAAGTAGATTTGTACACAAGAAAAAACAGACGACGAGGTAAGTCTTATTTTTTTATTTATTTCAATACACTCAATGCCCCTGAAAGGCATTACAAAGAGGACTAGGAAGGTTTATACAATGCAAGTTATGGCCATTTTAAATGAAACGGGATTAGGGTTGCTGGTAATGGAGGCGGGAAGGCTGTTCCAGTCCGATGCTGTCTTCGGCAAAAACGAATTGAAACAGAAATCGGTCCGACAACTGGGGATTGCAACTTTTAAAGGAGCCATGAAGACAAAGGACAAGTTTGTTTTATTCGAAAGATTTTGTGTTTTATAGTGTTTCCAGTGCTTGCCCGGATGCAACCGATGCTTTATTCACTAAGAAATTAATCAAATTACATTAAAATTTTGATTTTCCTGCTATATTGGGTGTTTCCGCGGCCTGCAATGACATCACAGGAATCAACCGCCCTGCAGCCAATCGGAAATCCTTGTTTACCGTCGGTGTACCTAGATGGCGCCACCATACCATGGCAAACCGTTTTCTGCCAATGGTTTGATTTTGACCGTATTTCAACGTGGCTTGTTTTTTTTTTTTTTTTTCAGAGAGAAAGTAATCGTTTCGTGAAACAGAGTACTCGCTCGACAAATATGGTCACGTAAGGCAACGCACAGTTGCTTGCGTCAATCGGCCAGTGTCGTATAACCTACCCCAAAGCCCCGCAGTCCCGTGCAGCTAAACCAAGCATAGGGCGCGCAGTACCAACAGCAGTACGCATCGGTACTTCTATGCTTACAGTGTGCTTTCGTAAGTTCCACTCCTGGTCCCACCATTCTTACTGCTTTAAAAAGAATGTGGCCTAAATTACGCAAATAGCCCGTTCGGCAAGCTTATAACCTCTGCCTATTTTGCCTTTGCTTTTGCCGGCCTCCGCCAATCGCAGAGCTGACTGGTGGGGCATCATTGGTTCTATTACGAGAAATGAGCGAGTGGGTCGCATGGCCCTTCCCTTTTTTCCCAATTATACAGCTTATTTGAGCGAAGTTTACATTAAAAGTGGTCTCAGCATGATTCTAACGAAGCAATCTTTTGAATGGACCAAACTTGTCTTTTGTCTTCATGGCTCCTTTAAGCTGTGGTCAAAGCAAGGGGAAATATAAGTTGGTGGCGAAATAATGTAAGTTTTAATGTCGGGGTTAGGGTAGTATATCTTGTGAAAAAGGTTTAAACGTGGAATTTTCCTGCGAGTTGTTACGGTGGGAAGTTTAAGGTTTGCTTTCATTGATCATAGGCTAGCTATTCGGGAGTAATTGGAAACGATGAAACGGGAGGCGGGGTTCTGAGTAGACTCAAGTAAGGAGGCAAGTGATGATAAATGTGAATACCAGATCGCCGAAGCATATGCGAGTTCAGTCCTAACAAGTGTTTTCTAGAGCAGTAATTTTAAGGAAATAGGAGCTAAGGAGAAATTACGACATAAGTAGGCAAGCATGCGATTAGCATTGTTAGTAACATAATCTACGTGCGTTTGAGATGAAAGGTTGCAGATAGTTTGAATGCTAAGGTATTTGTAGGTGTCAACTCTTGTGAGCGGGGTATTGCTAATTACATATGGATAAAGACATGGGGGGGGGGGGGTAGGCGACTGAGGTGTACTCTAATTAGTTTGCACTTGGTAAGGTGAAGCTGGAAGGACCAGTCAAAACACCATGCTGGAACGTTGTCCAGATCAGTTTGAAGTTGCAAGGAGTCGTTAGTACTAGATATTTCACGATAGATAACGCAGTCGTCTGCGAAAAGCCCAATTGGCAAGCAAATATATTTAGGAAGGTCGTTAATATATGTAATCGTAAGTAATGGGCCAAGCACAAAACCTTGTGGTCCACCAGACTAACTCGGGAAGTGGGTGAGTCGCAATCATTAGCTATAACATATCAGGTACGGTTCGTCAAAAAGCACTCAATCCACTTGAGAATTAGAGGATCAATGTTAATTTTTCTAAGTTTCAAGAGAAGTAAGCGATGAGAGACTGTGTCAAATGCTTTTTTCGAAATCTAGAAAAACGCAGTCAACATAGGAAACTCGATTGGCAGCAGAAAATAGATCGTTAGTAAACTGCAGGAGTTCGTTTCGCAAGAGTAGTTTTTCCTAAAACCATGCTGATGTTTATAAAAAAAGTTGTTAGATTCAAGAAATGTAATTAAATTGGAGTAAATAACATGTTCGAGCAGTTTGCATGGAATACTTGTAAGGGTGATGGGTCTGTAGTGGGGCGGCTGACTTGGGTTGCTCTGTTTGCGCACAGGTAGCACCCTTCCCACCTTCGATTCAGACGGCAGTACAGACAATTCAAGAGAATGCGAAAAAATTGAAGACAATATTAGGGACAAGTATGTTGCAGTGCATTTTAAAAATTGCGATGTAATCCCATCGATACCAGGCGACGTAGGTCTAGGTTTTCAATTAATTTTCCAATTCCAACCCAGTCGATGGTTATGTGGTCCACGGGGAGAAACGAGCTATCACCGGTGCTTGGTTTCGCTGATAAAACATCCTTAGAAATTGAAGCAGTGAACAAATCTTGCAGAGCAACATAAAAGTCATTTTTTGGCACCACACCACCTGGTTCATTAAGTAGCTTGATATTTTGCGCTGTGGGTCCGTTCACAGTTTTCCATAGTTTCCGAGGGTTCGTACGTGACGAGGTAGAAAGGGTGTTAGAGACGAAGGCTTGCTTTGCTTCCTTAAGTGCATGCTTGTAATGAGATACTGATTTGTGGTACGCTGACCACCTTACTCTGTTGTCTGATGATAAGCCTAACGGTATAATCGTTTTTTCTTATTGCCGAGCTTATTCACTGCTGAAGTGAACCAGGGCGATCGGAAAGTACAACGAATTGTTTTAAGCGGAATAAATCTGTCTGTTAGCTCTTGTACCTTGTTTTTGAACATTTCCCAGTATTCTTCTATTGTTTCAAGTGAAAAGGAGTTTAAATTGGTCTCGCAGAAACGTTCAAGCGTCAAGTTCACAGAATTGAAATCTGCGCTTTTGCAGTGCCTAATTTGTTTTGTACATCGTGCATGACTGGAAGCTTTCACATTGTAAACAAAATTTAGAATAGAATGTTCGATTAGCCCTGGTAAATGAGTCATGGAGGATATCATGGAAGGATTAGTTGTAAGTACCAAGTCTGAAAAGTTCGACGAACAAGTAGTGACGCCTGTAGGTTGTGTTACCATATGGGTAAAATTAAAGTCATTACCCAAATCGAGAACTATCAACCTTTCAGAAGAGCGGGCCGAGGGCTTGGTGTTGGCATCTCCCCAGCTTATATCCGAAAAATTAAAATCACCTAAGACAAAAATAGGAGATGACGGAAACCGTACGAGAATGCAGTGTAAGGCGTCATAAAGATTATCCCAGTATGTCGATGGTGAATAGAGTGGGCGATAGCAAGCGCATATGATGATGTCTTCATAGTTAAACCGAACGCATGGGCAAACAAGTTCCAAACAGCTTTAAATTGAAATTGAGTCTGAGTGGCATTCTGCTGATATTGCTATCAACACACCCCCACCCAATTATTCTTCGCGATCGGATCTATAAATTTTGTATTCCTGGTCGGAGTGAAACATTTCGCTGTCACGTATCTTACTTGATAGGCACGTCTCTGTAAGCACAACAACATCAGCGGCATAGTCATCTACAACCGAGGATAATTCGTCACGTTTTTTCATTAGGCTGCGAATATTCGTAAAAAGAAACGAAATATCAGCAGGGGAAGAAGTACATTTATTGCTCACAGATTGCTATAACGTTGCGCTTGCACGGGTTGAACGGGGAGGCGTTGTGTCCGAGGAAACAGTGTTCACCGAATCTGTGATTTTACAAACACTGTCTGTTTGTGGGCAGTATATAAAACATTTCTTATCGGTGAATAACTTGTAGCGCAACGAGCAGTGCTGCCCACTGGCTTTCCCAAATTCTACAAGTTTTTTTCGTGAATGACGGGTCTCTACAGAACTCTTCTGCTACTGCTACACCACAATTTTTTAATTTCTTTCGATAAGCAAGGATAGAATCCTTCAGTTTGGAAGATTGGAATTTTACAATTATCGGACGACACTTATTCGGAACAAGACTCCATAATCTATGCGCTCTCAAAATGCCATTTCCAAGTACACGAAGTTGGAAAGTTCATGAAAGGAATGTAGAAAATGAAAGGAATGTAGAAATATTTTCTTGTTTCAGCCCATGTTTGCGTTCTAGAAACTGTCGTTCCGTAAAATAATAAAGTTTTCCTACGTGATCTGTCTTCAAAGTCATTGCGACGAGAACGCAGTTCAGCATTCTCATTATGGACTGCATCAGCAATGGCTTACTGCATTACAGGGCCTTGCGATATGTCAAGAGAGACAATCTTAGTTTCAACCGCCGCAAGCCTATAGGCTTGCGGTGGTTATCACAGCGGCCAGATATCACAGCTTGCGACCAGATATCACGGGTATAGCTGTGATATCTACAACTGTTCTTTCTAGCACTTCTTGACTAGATTTCACAACGTCCAGTATTCTCTAAAGGTCATCATGGCGACCATCAACGTGCTCCGTGATTGCTTTCACAGCAGCCGACATTCCAACAGGTAGGTTGCCACTATCACTATTGGGCCTAGTATGCAATTCAACATCACCACAGAGAAGTAACAGCTTCACAATGTTTGTGCAGTTGAAAAGTAACAACCAAAGAACACAGGAGCTTGGGAAGAGCAGCATAAAAGGATCATTTGTTCTTTTGCAATAATAAGTAGATTCACAAACCTGTACAAGAAGAGAAAACGACTTTAGAAGAGACCGCATTGCTGCTGCTCTTCGGTGCTCGCTGAAGTTCTCGGTGACACACCAGCCTCTTAATTACTGTCCATGCCGAAAGGGAGCTCTATTCGCAGGGTGTCTCACGTGAACATGTTCCACACGAGGCAATGACGGTGCAGATGGAATAGCGCACAGCTGGACAGCGGATGAAACCCTTGGCGCAGAAGGTTCCAATGCGATAGGCACTGTTGGCGCGCAAGGGAGCACACAAACCGGGGGCATACCAAGGTTCCACGCAGCAGGTAAGGCTTTGTCCCGATAACGGCCGTCCAGGTCAAGTGTATGTCGAAACTCCGGGCTCATTGACGACGCATGCTCCAAGCAGGAACTGTACAAGAAGAGAAAACGGCTTTAGAAGAGACCGCATTGCTGCTGCTCTTCCGTCCCACATCTGACCAGCCTTCCATCACTTAGTCTTGAAGGCTAAGTTCCGCCAAAAAGCATTTTGAGCAATAGCTCCATTGCTGCGGTAGTTCATATGTGCGCATGGTGTTTTGTCTTCCGCACATTGCGGATTAATTGAGTCGCCACTTTTGCTAAATAGTCGTAGAATGAATGAATTAGAGTTACGTGCACAATAAAACCACATGTTGAGTTCGGCAAATTAACTTCAGCCTTTTTTAAGCGCAGGGCAATACCGTGCCCTCGTTGAACAGTCAGGTACTCTCAGAGGATTTACAGCACCGAGCCCTGGACACTACCATGTTTGCTGACTCAGTGACCTCATTCGCCATGGCTGGCCTTCTAGAACGCGCTTTTCGGCGGGGCCTTCGCTGGTGCCCGTGGACAACGGCGAGCGCCGGCGTGGCTTGCCGAGCGAATTTCAGTTTTTTTTTCAGGGTTGCTATGAATTACGTAATATGAGATAATTCTGAGTGTATTAATAATTGTCTAACTCTTGTTTTGGAACGCTTTCTTTCCAGCCAGCGTACGCTGAGGAAGAACAATTTTATGACTAAGAAAGGCCGTGAAAAAAATTAGCTTGCATGGGTTTGGAAGTTGCATGTTTCCCCTACGCATGTAGCGAATCAGAATAAGAAATGAGGGGCTCGTTGAAATAAGAAAGAAATAAGAGTTGGCAGTCAAGAAAACCTCGGAAAGCAAAGGGGAGGATAGGGTAGGTCATTGAAACAGATAAAGAATTCGGAAAGAAAGAAAGTGAAGAAAAAATGCCCGCCAGGTGGGATCCGAACCCCCGACCTCCAGAATTCCGGTCTGGTGCGATAACCACTACGCTACTGGCGGGGCTAGTTTTCCCCTCCACTTTCTGGGGTATTTATGTCAATGTAATTTTTTTCTGTGCTGGGGGTGGTAGCCAGGGCCACTCCGACTTCTCGGGGTGAAGGGGACCTTCTTTTTA
The DNA here is from genome assembly GCF_048455015.1 of Haemaphysalis longicornis. Lineage (NCBI taxonomy): Eukaryota > Metazoa > Arthropoda > Arachnida > Ixodida > Ixodidae > Haemaphysalis > Haemaphysalis longicornis. Next base: position 177,114,342 of record NW_027526203.1, read on the forward strand.
ACCCCCGGGCCGTGACTCGAGTGTCTACGGCATGTCGAGAGTGGTCGACCAGCGTTGATTCAGCTTCCTATGGCACCAAGACTGCCAGAACAGAGGCCCTCGCTATGCATGTAGCGAATCAGAATAGGAAATGAGGGGCTCGTTGAAATAGGACAGAAATAAAGGTTGGCAGTCAAGAAAACCTCGGAAAGCAAAGGGGAGGATATGGTAGGTCATTGAAACAGATAGAGAATTTGGAAAGAATGAAAGTGAAGAAAAAATGCCCGCCAGGTGGGATCCGAGACCACGACCTCCATAATTCCAGTCTGGTGCGATAACCACTACGCTACTGGCGGGGCTAGTTTTCCCCTCCACTTTCTGGGGTATTTATGTCAATGTAATTTTTTCCTGTCCTTGGGGGTGGTAGCCAGCGCCACTCCGACTTCTCGAGGTGAAGGGGACCTTCTTTTTAACCCCCGGGCCGTGACTCGAGTGCCTACGACATGTCGAGAGTGGTCGACCAGCGTTGAACCCTCTTAAGCTCCCTATGGCACCAAGAATGCCAGAACAGAGGCCCTCACTATGCTTGTAGCGAATCAGAATAGGAAATGAGGGGTTCGTTGAAATAAGACAGAAATAAGGGTTGGCGGTCAAGAAAGCCTCGGAAAGCAAAGGGGAGGGTATGGTAGGTCATTGAAAAAGATAAAGAATTTGGAAAGAAAGAAAGTGAAGAAAAAATGAAGAAAAGTGGAGGGGAAAACTAGCCCCGCCGCTAGCGTAGTGGTTATCGCACCAGACCGGTATTCTGGAGGTCGTGGGTTCGGATCCCACCTGGCGGTCATTTTTTCTTCACTTTCTTTCCAAATTCTTTATCTGTTTCAATGACCTACTATATCCACCCCTTTGCTTTCCGAGGTTTTCTTGACTGCCAACCCTTATTTCTGTCTTATTTCAACGAGCCCCGCATATCCTATTCTGATTCGCTACATGCATAGCGAGGGCCTCTGTTCTGGCAGTCTTGGTGCCATAGGGAGCTTAAGAGGGTTCAACGCTGGTCGACCACTCTCGACATGCCGTAGACACCCGAGTCACGGCCCGGGGGTTAAAAAGAAGGTCCCCTTCACCCCGAGAAGTCGCAGTGGCGCTGGCTACCACCCGCAAGCACAGGAAAAAATTACATTGACATAAATACACCAGAAAGTGGGGGGGGGGGGGAAACTAGCCCCGCTGGTAGCGTAGTGGTTGTCGCACCAGACTGGTATTCTGGAGGTCGTGGGTTCGGATCCCACCTGGCAGGCATTTTTTCTTCACCTTCTTTCTTTCCAAATTCTTTATCTGTTTCAATGACCCACCATATCCTCCCCTTTGCTTTCCGAGGTTTTCTTGACTGCCAATCCTTATTTCTGTCTGTAGCCAGCACCACTCTGTAGTGGCGCTGGCTACCACCCCCAAGCACAGGAAAAAAATACATTGACATAAATACCCCAGAAAGTAAAGGGGAAAAATAGCCCCGCCAGTAGCGTAGTGGTTATCGCACCAGACCGGTATTCTGGAGGTCATGGGTTCGGATCCCACCAGGCGGGCATTTTTTCGTCACTTTCTTTCCAAATTCTTTATCTGTTTCGATGCCCTGCCATATCCTCCCCTTTGTTTTCCGAGGTTCGCTTGGCTGCCAACCCTTATTTCTGTCTTATTTTCAACGAGCCCCTCATTTCCTATTCTGATTCGCTATATATATATATATATATATATATATATATATATATATATATATATATATATATATATATATATATATATATATATATATAGAGGGAGAGAGAGAGAGAGAGAGAGATATATTTATATATATCGCCTGAGTTAGTAACATTATACCGAGGAAGGCAGCAACGTTTCGTGTGCAGTTAGGAACACATGGATAACAATGTTGTCGTGTTTAATACAGTTTCGAAAATATGAGTTAATTTGACTTCTCCGCGCAGATTGTGCTAACGTATACTAACAGATTTCGTTCACTTGCATATAGATCTAATTTGAGTACACTCTCGCATTCAGACGTATTTCACGTTTGGGCTCTATCTATGTACCTCGAAACTGGCTTCGCCGTGCGAACATATTTTACATCTGTCAGACAGGTGCGCTGCGTTTTTTTATATCAGGTATATCAGCGAATAATTGCTGCGAAGCCGTCGTTCCATTTGCTGTCATTTCTTGTTTAGAACTACTTCGGCTGCAAAGCACCGTTAAAAATTCTACAACTTCTGCTTCCCTGCCGATCACCATGCTATTGTAGCGTTAGAGAAGGGACAATTTTTGTCAGCGCATAATACTCAACTGCGCTACGATCTGCGCTGTCAACTGTCAACTGTCAACTGTCTCTGTCAACTGTCAACTGCGCTCGCATTTTTACAAAAATAAAGATTGCGAGAAGACTGCAAACGCTTTGCGCTTTGCTTGACTTCGTCGGCGAAGAATGCATTGAGGAATGTTTTAGTTGTATTTCCTTCACACCCTGACCTCCCATCATCCCTTCCTTCCCATTCTACTTCCAAACTCGGGTCCGAGGCTTCGGGCAATGGCAAAGGTTTCGCGTGTCTTCTTGTTGTTATGTAAAGGTGTATATATTATTACATACCTCCTGCAGGCGAATATGTATAGGTTATGGCGGCTGATTTGACGCTTAACTTTTTCCCGTGAAAAATTTAAAAAACTCCAAAACTACAGTTTTATACTTTTGTATTTTATTCGTTGTATTTATTTTTATATTTATCTGTTATATTTACATTTGTATTTATATGTATCCTTTTTTTATTTTCACATTTATAAACTATATTTTATAAGCGTTTTCAACCTTTCAACTCCCTACCCCCTTGACAAAAATCCTGGGTGCGCTAATGGCAGTGACGACATATTTCCAGTGCTGAAAGCAACCGCGCTTTAACGACCATCACAGCGAGCGGCTCCTGCGAGGAATAGCCAACAGCGAGTACAAGCGCAACAGGCGCGCTCACCGCGGTAACCTCCGCAAATCGAGCGTGTGCACTCGTGAATGCTGTGTGAGGCTCAGCACTCGCGAGTGGTGAACGGGGCTCACCACTCACGAGCGGTGAGTGTACTTGCACTCGAGAGTGGTTAGCGGGCTCCAAGCGAGTGGTGAGTGGGGATTGCCGCGAGGGGGACGTGCACTCGGGCATAGCGAGCGGGGCTCACTGCGAGCGGGGCTCGCACTCACTCGCAATCGCACTCGCCAGTCGAAAACGATTGAGAAGCTCACTCACCACTGACTCGTGAGTGGTGAAGGGGGGGTGTTTGAGTGAACTCGTGAGTGAGCCTGCCGACCTATGCTCAGGAGCACTCCATCGAATTTAATCGCGAAGCGATCGCGACACTAGTACAACACAGCTTCGGCCGCCGGCCTGGGTTAAAAACTTCCTTCTGGAGGTCAGCGCTACGTGAGGGAACACAAACCTTCCTCTACAAGACGCAAATTACTGTCTGCAGGGGAGCAGAACCATGGAAGGCCGATGCGATACTTGCCGCCACGATGTAAACGAGGGAATAACCGGCATGTGACTTCGCCGAATCTGGAATAACCATCTCAACCGTTGCCCACGGGCTTCCCCAGTAATTGAATCAAGGGGCGGGGAGTGTGTCAAGGGCCAGGCGAGGGGAAGGTCGCAAGGGAGGCTGCAGGCTAGATAAGCTTTACAAACTGCTTCTTTTTAGTAAACTAGTTAAATAATAGACGTCTATTGGCAAACAGGGAAACAAGGAAAACATACGTCATAGGGATGAGCATTGGTTAAAATATTAAACAAAAGCTCATCCCCGTAACGTATCAACATCTGGGAGGCGGTGTTGCCTATTTGGTCTGAAAAAAACACTTATTTTTTAGAAATTTAGTTTTTACCGAAGAAGGTCAACATCCGGATTTTACGTGTCGGACCATTTTCGAAATGTCTGACCATTGTAATTAGTTCGTTACAATCGAATTTGTTTTCGAGAATTTTTTTTCCTTCTGCGGTGTTTCATTTGGCATTGAAACCGAAGACTTAGTGCAGCCAAAAGTGCAGAACCGATGTTTTTTTTCATTTCCGCGTTTTCCTTACATTGAGACTTCGAAAAGATGGTTAGGGGTGCAAAACGTACAAACAGGCATATAATGAAGCGATACTTCTTGTTGACGGAGAAAATTGTGGTGCGAGGATAATTAAGCCGGCCGGTAAGCGAAATGCATCTAAGCCCAAAGAAAAGGCCGCGAGATACAACGCCCCGGGCAGCACAGGCAGGCTGAGTTCCTGTCTTGTTTGTGATAAATTAATTTTGTGATGAGGGAACCTATATAATTAGCGCTGCATTCACGCTGCGACAAGTCAGAAGCGTCCAAATTTAATTATGAAAACAACAATAAATAGCACATTGTTTTTGTCAGAAGACACTGGTACAGAACATGGGCAAGCCCTCGAAGAAGTATGAGCAAAGCATATATCGACAAGCTCTCACCCAAAATTGATGATGATCTTGCTTGTAGGGTGTAACGCGCCCACGCAACGCTGGCGATGAGGCGCGCCGTGGTGGAGGGCTCTGGATTAATTTTGACCACCTGGGGATCTTTAACGTGCACCGAAATCTCCTACACACGGGCGTTGTTGCTTTTTGCCTCCATCAGAAAAGCGACCTCCGCAGCCGGGAGTCGAACCCGCGACCTAGGGCTCAGCAGCGCAACGCCTGAGCCACTGAGCCACCACGGCGGGTCAGGTTCAAGTTCCAAAGGCGGCCAGTATATATATATATATATATATATATATATATATATATATATATATATATATATATATATATATATATATATATATATATATATATATATATATATATTCATCATCATCCTTGCCGGCCTATCTACGCCCACTGCAGGGCAAAGGCCTCTCCCATTATTCTGCAATTGCCCGGGTCTTGTACCAACTTTGAACAATTTGTCCCTGCAAACTTCTTGATCTCATCCGCCCATCTAACTTTCTGCCACCCCCTGCAACGCTTGCCTTCGCTAGGGATCAACTCTATTACCCTTAATGACCAACGGTTATCCTGCCTGCGCATTACATGCCCTGCCCACGTCCATTTCTTCTTCTTAATTTCCACCAGTATGTCCTTAACACGCGTTTGTTCCCTGACCCACTCTGCTCTCTTCCTGTCCCTTAATGTTACACCTATCATTTTCCGCTCCATTGCCCTCTGAGTCGTTCTCAATTTAAGTTGAACCCTCTTAGTGAGCCTCCACGTTTCTGCCCCATAGGTGAGTACCGGTAAGACGCAGATGTTATACACTTTCTTCTTCAGGGACAATGGTAGGCTGCTATTCATTATCTGAGAATGTCTGCCGTATGCACTCCACCCCATTCTGATCCTTCTAATTATTGCTTCCTCATGGTTGAGATCCGGGGTCACAACTTGGCCTAAGTAGATATATTTCTTTTACCACTTCCACTACTTCTCCCCCTATACCAAACTGTTGTGCTGTCCCGAGGTTATTGATCATTACTTTAGTTTTCTGAATATTTAATTTTCAGGCCCACGGTTCGAATCCGTTCGTCTAGTGCGGAAAGCATGCTTTGCAATTCGTCCCCCGAGTTACTTAGCAAGGCAACGTCATCAGCAAATCTGAGATTACTGAGGTATTCTCCATTAACCCTTACTCCCACCTGTTCCCAATCCAACGTTCTGAATACTTCTAGTAAACATGCTGTGAATAACATTGGAGAGATTGTGTCTCCTTGTCTAACGCCCTTCCTTATAGGTATTTTACTGCTCTGCTTATGGAGGATGATGGTAGCTGTGGACCCATTGTAGATATTCTCTAGTATTTTTACATAATGCTCATCTACTCCCTGGTTCCGTAATGCCTGAATAACTAACTGCTAGGGTTTCGACCGTGTCGAATGCTATCTCATAATCTATGAAGGGTATATATAGGGGTTCAGAATACTCAGCGCACTTCTCTATCACCTGATTGATCGTGTGAATATGGTCTATTGTTGAATAACCTTTACGGAATCCTGCTTGTTCTTTAGGTTGACTGAAATCTAAGGTTGCAGAAATTCTGTTAGCGATTACCTTGGTAAGTACCTTGTAGACGACTGACAGTAAGCTGATCGGCCTGTAATTTTTCAGGTCCTTCATGTCACCTGTCCTATGGATTAGGATGATGTTCGCGTTCCTCCAAGATTCCGGTACGCTTCCGGTAATTAAGCATTGCGTATACAGGTTTCCCAGTTTTTCAAGTACAATTTCTCCTCCATCCTTCAAGAGGTCTGCTGTTATCTGATCCTCACCAGGTGCTTTGACCCCTTTCATTTCTTTCAAAGCCTTCCTTACTTCTTCGGTCGTTACTGGTGGGATGTTTATCTCCTCTGAACTACTTTCTCGTTCGGCTTTATCCTGGATGTCCTGGCTGCTGTACAGATCCCTATAGAACTCCTCGGCCACTGTGACTATGTTATCTCTATTTGGGATGACATTGCCTTGCTTGTCTTTAAGTGCATACATCTGATTTTTCCCCACGCCAAGACGCCTCTTTACTTCTTTCAGGCTACCTCCGTTGTTTACAGCGTATTCGATCCTCTCCATATTATACTTCCGTATGTCAGCTGTCTTACACTTATTGATTAACTTAGAAGGCTGCATTAGTTCTATTCTGTCAGCTGGGGTGGAGATTGTCATGGTTTGCAGTTTCCTAATTAGATCTCTCGTCTCCTGGGAAAGTTTACCAGTATCCTGTCTAGCCATCGTGCCCCCGACTTCTAGTGCACGCTCCGTGATAATGCGTGTAAGGTTGTCGCTGGCTTCCTGTGTCGTAAGCTCGGCTTCCTCGGTAAGAGCTGAGTATCGGTTCTGCAGCGCGATCGTGAATTCTTCTACTTTATGCCTTACTGTTAACTCATTATTCGGCTTCTTTCGTACTAGCTTGTTACGGTCTCTCCCCAAATCTAGCTTAATTCGAGATCTTACCATACGATGGTCACTACACCTTACCCTTCCGAGCACTTCCACAGCCTTCACAACGCCAGGGTTATCGCATAATATGAAATTATTTCATTTTTATGGTCCCCATTCGGACTCCTCCACGCCCACATCCGGCTCTCCCGTTTAGAGAAAAAGGTATTCATTATGCGTAGGTTATTCCGTTCTGCAAACTTAACTAGTAGGTCCACCCTGCTATTTCTACACCCCAGACCATAGTTCCCAACTGCCTTGTCTCCAGCCTGATGCTTGCCTACTTTAGCATTGAAATCTCCCATAACTACGGTATAATGCGTTTTTACTTTAGCCATTGCCGATTCCACATCTTCATAGAAGCGTTCCACTACCTGGTCGTCATGGCTGGATGTGGGGGCATAGCCCTGTACCACCTTGAGCTTGTACCTCTTATTGAGCCTAATTAGAAGACCTGCTGCCCTTTCGGTAATTCTTCTATGTTTCCAGCTAAGCTTTTATTGACTAGAAATCCTACGCCCAGTTCTCTTCTGTCCTTTAGACCACGGTAACATAGAACGTGTCCATTTTTCAGCACCGTAAAGGATTCACCTGTTCTCCTAACCTCACTAAGCCCAATGACATCCCATTTCATGCCCTTTAATTCCTTGAACAACACCTCTAGACTCGCTTCACTAGGTAAGGTTCTCGTGTTAAACGTTGCCAGGTTCAGGTTCCAATGGCGGCCTGTCCGGGTCCAGGGATTCTTAGCACCCCCTGCTGAGTCACAGGTCTGACCGCCGTGGTCAGTTACTTCGCAGCCGCTGGAGACTGAGGGCCGTGGGTTAATTGGCGTATTCATAGGAGGTTCTGGCCGTTACTGCACCAGGGTGGCCAATCCTGCTCTGGTGAGGGAGTGCGTTACCGGCAATGGTCGCCGGAGTCAGGCCGCACCCCAAACCCCAACTGTAATGCCAGAATAACAAGTTTTTAAGTGCAATGCACTTTATAAGCGACCCCAAACCATCCACCGCCGGCGGCGGCGGCGTCCGCAGTGCTCCTCTATATTATAAAAGAAACAGCATCCGGCGCCAGGTTTCGATCCGAGGACTTTGCGGCCGCAGCGCGACGCTCTACCGATCAAGCCACGGACTTTTTTTTTTTTTCTTTATTACCGGCTTGGTACAGAACATGCAATACAACCTTTGCACAACACAAGCTTAAAAGCACTGGCCGAGCTCAGGCAAGTGCGTGTGGGTTAAAACTGCTTAAGGGCTACCAGTTCGTTCAGTACATTCATCCACAAGGGTGGCTCATTCTGGGAGTTGTAAACATCTCTTATAAATGCGATGCTTTCTTTAAAGTATTCCCTCGCCGGACGTGCGTTGGCGTCGGCGTGACGAACTGCCATACGCGTTTTCCACAGACTGTGCAGGCTGAGGAGAATAAACATGTCGTGGGGCGCGCCTTCGTCATTTTCTGTCGGCAGAAACCGTATGCCGTAAGGAGTTATCGGTAGATCTTTCTTTAAAGTTCGCTGGAGGATGTCCCATTGAAAAAAAGCGTCACTGCAGTCAAGAAATATGTGTTCAATAGTCTCTGGTTTACGGCAGATAATGCAGTCAATGCCCCAGGGGACAAACAACCCTTTTTCTTGTAGCCAAGGTTTGACTGGCAAGGTGCCGCTGTGAAGTTGGAAGAAAAAGGATTTCGTTGATGACCGGACGGGCATTTTTTTAACTCTTTTTAAAACATCTTGTCCTGGGCCTGCACAGTGTAGGGATCGGTACAGAGGCACCGGCATTGTCACATCGATCAAGTCTTTGTAAAGTCGTTTGCGGGTAACAGCACTGAGGTATTCGATTGAAAATCGCGCTTTTAAGAACTGGTATGCCAGCACCACTTCTCGTAAATATCCCCTTGCAGTCGTTCCCCTGGTAACATAAGAAGACACAACAAAGTCAGGCAAGGAATCACACAGCCTAAGTTGGATCATAGTACGTAAAAAGTCATTGCTTTGGTCGCGTAGAAAAACAAATCTCGACACAACTTGTCTCACAAACAAATGAACCAACCCCAAGCCGCCACATCTGACAGAACGAAAAAGGTTTGTGCGGCTAGTGCGCTCCCACGTGGAGCCCCATATAAATACGGCAAAGACCCTATGCAATTTTTGCACATGAACCCTTGTCATGTATAGCACTTGAAGAACATACCAGATCTTTGCAACCAAGAACAAATTGCACACAGTTGCACGTCCGAACATCGATAAGTCGCGACCGCCCCACTTAGCCGTTTTTTCCCTCACCCGTTCTATCTCCGCTTCCCAGTATTCTTTCGTGTCGCGGTACTGGTCAAGTGGTACGCCAAGGTATTTTGAGGGTATGGTGGCCCACTGTGCCCTTGCGAATGAGGCTGGAGTGTTATCCCACGCTCCGTGCCAGAACCCCGCAGTTTTGTCCCAGTTAATTTCACTTCCTGTCTGTTTACAAAACATTACGGCATCATTCACGGCTTCACAAACACTCTCTTTGTCAGTACAGATAAGGGCAATGTCGTCGGCGTACGCAAGGATTTTGACTTCACTTTCATGAAGCTTGAAACCGTGCACGCTGTCATTGTAGAGCAACTTCAAACAAAATGGCTCGAGGTACAGAGCGAAGAGTAGAGGTGCCAGGGGGCACCCTTGTTTCACGGATGACAGGATCTGGAAGCTACTGGTTATTTTCTTATTTATGATGAGACTCGCTGAGCAATCGGAGTAGCTCATTTTGACGCCTTCTAAAATGACAGCACCTACATTAACATGCTCCAGTCAAGCCACGGACGCGACGGTGATATCAGTGTTGACGCGCCTTATATCTTTAACGCATTCAAACTACGTCGTCAGCGGCGTGCGTTGGCGACTCAGCGGCGTTATAGCGGCTTGATAACTGCGTGGTGTACACGTGATACTACAAACCCGATGGAAGAGATGGAAGAGAAGGCGGCGAGGCGGTGGGCTGCGGGGGCCGAGCGCAAGCGCCGCAAGCGGGCCGACAACCGTGCATTCGCACTTTCACATTCTCCCCCTCGGGGAAATGCGGGGGAATTTTTTTTTTTGGGGGGGGGGGGGGAGGGGTGGTTGTCCATCACCAGGATTCCAACCACGGTCTTTCTACACGCGAGGCAAAAAAAAAATCAAAAATCGCCCGGGGGACATATCGTAACGAAACACGCAGCTTATTTTCTTCCCCCTTCGGAGATTGAGCTGGGTCCCGGGAGTGTGTGCGAACGTGAATGCGCACGTGCCTGCTGAGTTGGCTTTTAAACACACGTCAGGGGATTAGCGCGCTCGAGAAGTTTGGGGATTAGAATTCCATCGCTGAGGGGCAAGTGGCATATATATATATATATCTATATATATATATATATATATATATATATATATATATATATATATATATATATATATATATAGGAAATGAGGGGCTCCGTGAAATAAGACAGAAAAAAAGGGGTGGCAGTCAAGAAAACCTCGGAAAGCAACGGGGAGGTTGTGGTGGGTCATAGAAAGAGATGAAGAATTTTTTGAGTCGAAAAGAAAGTGGTAAAAAAATGCCCGCCGGGTGGGATCCGAACCCACGACCTCCATCTTCATCTTCCTCTTCATCTTCTTCATCTCTTTCTACGACCCACCACAACCTCCCCTTTGCTTTCCGAGTTTTCTTGACTGCCAACCCTTATTTTCTGTCCTATATATATATATATATATACTATATATATACAGTGGAGTCCACTTATAACAATACCGGTTTTAACAATATATCGGATATAACAATGGACAGCCGCGGCACCGTCAGCTTTTCATTGTATTCTATGGCAAAATAAACCGCTTATAACAACGCTGTCATGATGCAATATCGGATATAACAATTAATTGTGGGCACTGGAACCAACCCTGAACGAAACAAAAATGCAAAAACGCTGCGACAATGCCACCCCAACCCCGCCTATTACGCAAAAGGGCATGAGAGCATACGCGCGGCGGCCAGGCGATAGCGCACTTGGCCTCGCACGCGGCGAGTGCGCGCCGAAGAGGCTCGCATGCCACCGCTGCTTTCGCCTGCCGCGGCGACGCGGAGGAGGGGGAGGAGGGGGAGGAGGACCGGATGGGCGCCTCTACGGGCAGTGGGGCAGTTTATTCTGAGGGTGCGCCGCCTGTAGAAAAAGCACCGGGGTGCCTAAGCCCCGGTGCTTTTTAAGTTTAAGCAACTTCACCCTCATTAAGTGCTCTTGTTTATCATGTTCCCCTCATTAAATGCTCTTGTTTGTCACGTTTTCTTTGTTATTTTCGGCATAACCCGCTTATAACGATAATCGGTTATAACAATGATATTTTCATGGCACCTCAATATTGTTATAAGTGGACTCGACTGTATATTCAGGTTGAGGTATTTTTTGTTTCCTGCACTTGGGCGTGGTAGCCAGCGCCACTCGGACTACTCGGGGTGAAGGCGACCTTCTTTTTAACCCCCGGGCCGTGACTCGAGTGTCTATGACATGTCAATAGTGGTCGACCAGCATTGAACCCTCTTAATCTATCTTCGGCACCAAGACTGCCAGAACAGAGGCCCTAGGTAAGCATTTAGCGAATCAGAAATGAGAATGAGGGGCTGTGTAAAATAATACAGAAAATAAGGGTTGGCAGTCAAAAAAACCTCGGAAAGCAAAGGGGAGGTTGTGGTGGGTCATGGAAACAGATGAAGAATTTTTTTGGTTCAGAAAGAAAGTGGTAAATATATATATATATATATATATATATATATATATATATATATATAAAAATCTAGAGAAAGATAAACTCACAAAACGCGCAGAAATAGTATAAGTAAAGAGTCGGATACACAGCAAGAACAATAACAAACAATGTTTACTTACGTAGCGGCAACGGGACTTGCCTTCATCAGAGTAATGTTACATGATTTTGCTGGTTTTACATGATTTTACCGGCCCGCGCCGCCGGGCGTTGTTCGTCGTCTTTTCGAGCATATTCACTCCATGTATTTCGGCCATTGCACGCCGCGGTGTAGCTCCCTTACGCGAGCGAGGTGGAGGGTGCACGGCACTTCGGGAGTTTGTGGACGATCTTGGGCTGGTTGACGCCTGGTCTCTACTTCAGCAGCGCCAGTCAGAAATGACTTCTTTCCGGCTGGGGCTCTGAGAGCAGGTTAGACCGGTTCTACGTTTCTACGTCGCCGACTCCGCGCCTCCATTCCATCTGGAAGGTAGCCTCGGCACTCTCTGACCACCAGCTTGTTGCGCTGCGTCTCGCGGGTTCCGACTTCGTACCATCCTCGCGAGGGCCTTGGCGTCTGAACCCGCAATTGCTCGAGAACCCGTGCGGTATGGCAAAGGTAGAACAGCTCGTGGCCCAGAGGGCGTCGGGCCTCGATGCGAGCGGTGGGATGACTTTAAACCTGAAGTGCGCGAGTGCCTCAGGGCCTTGGGCAAGCGGCTGGCGCAGGAGGAACGCGCGGCGATCCAAGTTGTGTAAGACGCGATTCTCCTGCTTTCGTCGCCTATTTCCTGCGTCCCTGGGGTGGCCGCTGCGCTTGTTGAGCTGCGAAGGGAACATCGCCGCCTCCTTCATATCCTATGGGATAGTTTGCTCGCTTTAGCTCGTGCCGAACCATGGGAGCTAGAAACATGCTGTTCGCGGAATATATTGAGGCTTAGGCTAGCGCGAGTGACCCCGACGCTCTAGTCCGTTAATTATTCGCATTCCGGTGCCGTTGTGTGCAAGCAAGACGCTGTTTTGGACGCAGCGCGCCGGTCTTACGTTGACCTATACAGAACCTAGGCAACTACACCCCAACTGTTTCCTCTAGAGGGGTCACGGGACCCACCTGCCGTAACCGATACTCCCATCACCGAGGGCGAACTGTTTGAGGCACTTAAGACATCCAAACGCAACCGTAGCCAGAGTTCGGACGGTTTGCAACCAGGTTCTACCTGAAGTTTTGGAAGCAGCTGGGGCAGCCTTTCACAGCTCTTGTGAACAGGCCGTAACGGCTGCGCGGCTGCCCCAGTGCTTCTGTGCACATGGCGCGAAAATAGTACAGACGCACACAACACTCTTTTCGAGTTCTTGAGGGGCGGCAGTAGGGGCGGCGCTCGTTGACTTTGAGAGAGTGAGGGGAAGAGATTTCGGCTGCGGCGTCCGCGTCGTCGGGACATTTCTCAACATGAAGATACGTTGCCTTCCTGTTTTGTAGCCGCAACGGCTTCAGTCACCACCAACGGGCCCCGCGCCCAGGCGCACATGAGGAGGATAGGCTCTGCCACAAAGCACAAAAGCCCCTGCACGAAGCTTGCAGTACGCGCGAAAAGAGACCAGAGAGGAAGTTAACTTCAAGGCTGTCGAGGGGACAAAACGAAGATTAGAATGCTGGTGGACGAAAAGCAGAGAGGGGAATATTGCCTAGGACAGTTACCACCTGTAACAGGAAAAAGAAAGTATTTCGGGCTAATTAGCTTTAGTGCATGCCCTAAGCAGCGCTACTATTAAACCAAGAGTGTAAAACATCGTTACATTAGTCCTTTTTGGTAAGATGACATGTCATCACCCCGCTTCAAAGGGGAAACCAATAGGAGTCATCATCATCATCATCATCATCATCAGAAAAGCGGTGCGTCGAATCGTAACACGGGGCAGAAGAGGGCGAATATGCATACTGTGGCGGAGCCTCGTTGGCGTATTCATGGGAAACTTAAATTAGTCGTCTGTGTCAATATCTATTTGATTATGAATAACTTCGAACAGGAATTTTTATCCTTCGCATTAGTTGTGAAGTCGAGTTGCCGGAGATGAGCTTACATGATTTTATTGGGGAGTTGAAGCTCTTTCTGCCTTGCTGTTCCTAGCTAAGCGTTCGGCTCGGTGCTTGACGTGCGCTCACGCGGATGGACGCTGACACAAGTGGTGGTGTTTACGTTCAGGGAAGCGAGCACTCACAATAAAATAAAGATAAACATGTTTTTTACTCATCTGTGATCCTTTGGAGGCCTTCCATTTCGAAGCGCAGAACGAGGACGTTCATTTAATGTGCGTGCGTTTCTGCGGCGTCTTCTACGGACTTCAGAAATTCGCGGAGAGGTATTTTATAACCTGTTAGATCAGTCAGCAGTTTACATTTTGTCAAGCTAGCACCTTAAGCATTGATATTCAACTGCTCGAGAAATCGGGTGTCCCATCTGTAATGGATGACACCCAAGTGGCCAAAGCGACTGTAGTATCCGCTGAAGACCTTCGACAAGAGGAGGATGTCATTCAGACATACTTGCAAGAAGTCACAAAGGACGGAACCCAATTGATTGGATATCTCGAGAGCAAAGACATTATCAGAGAGCTGGAGTGCCATCTCGCTACCAGAAATGTTTCCTTCCAGGTAGAAGTGTGGTCTAACGTCCAAGCTGAAAAGTGTGACTTTTATGAACAAGTTATGCCCTCTCGCTCTGCATTTGGCGGCGCTATTCGCACGCAGAAATGTGACATTCAGTAGGCGATAACATTTTATGTCTTCCTCACAGCACGTCTGCTTTTCTGCACCAAGCAATAGGGATGCGTCCAGCCAATGCAGCTCGACGGTCCCTTTAGAATCCTCTCGGAATGTATCAACGGCTGCCTCTTTGGAAAAGAAGGTCACAGCGTCCATGGCAATTCTGCAAAAGTAAGTGTAAGTCATATGCAAGTAGTGTCATCAAAATATTTTAATTGTCCACTCCGAGCGTGCACACGATTACATGAATTCGTATGCACGCTTAATGAAATCTCTAGTGACTCAATTGAATTTTTTTCTGGTGTCCCCGACCACCAAAGTGAACTTCCCCCTACATGCATGCTTAGGGACGTTTAAACGTAACGCGGTTTTCAGTAATATTATTTTCCTTGTAAAAACAAGCAAAGCAGAGCTTTCCCGCAACGCATGGTAGCTAGACGGGAAACTAGAAACACAGTGAGCGATGAAAATAATGGAAATATAACCGTAATAGTTCTCCTTGTTCTATTGCACATCGATCAAATAAATTGCCGTTTTTGGCGAAGTTTGATGGAACCTAAATGATTCGTAACTACTTCATCAAGTTTGTGCTCAAATCACGCAGTCCTTCGACTTTTTCTGGTACGCGGCATACGATATGTGCCACGACCATGGATATGCTACGTGCGGATAAGCGTCAGTTCCCGGCGTACTACAGCGACGCATGCCAATATATTTTATTTTTCATACAGACGCAGCCTAGCACTTCTGCTTACTAAAACGCAGCGACATTCGCCGAAACGAAAGTGAAGGTTCAAAGCACACAGAAAAAGAACTGTGTGGCCAGGGATGCACACAAAGAAAATTGAAATGTTTCCAGACTGACTACAAAGTAAGTGCTTACATTTATACAAGCAGCATGCGTCACGAATCAGATTAAATTCCCCGTACAGACATATTGCCCAAACTGAGATCATTTTAGAACGTTCATCCTAAGCGCAGAAAAAAAAAACAGGGACACAGTTGACAAGCGCTTGTCCTTGTCTACTGTATCCCTGTTTTTTTTTTCTGCGCTTAAGATGAACGTTATGGAATACCAACTAGTCCGAACGCAAGCCCTTCATCATTTTAGAACTTTTCGTTTATTTATAACCTAATTTTAAAAACATGCGGCTGCAGTAATGCCTATTATCAGATCACTTGATGAAGTAGTTCAGAGTTTCAATACATGCTAATCTTTTAGCGCGGGAACACTAGAAGCACCACCATGTCAGATCGTGTCCATTGCTCTGTCATGGTGTGAAGCCTGTCAATCGAGGTCACAGAGCAAGAGGATAGTGTGTATGAACATTTATAAGAGCATTGCTATGTAACAGTTACCCAGGAGCATTGCGCATGCTAGGAACGGTGGTTTCTGTATGTGTGTCAACGGAGTGTGTGGTAGCTTCTAGCTGTACAGGATTCGCAAAGAATGACAGTATGGAAAGGAAGCTAGAGTATGTATACCCAGCTTCGAATTTCGTGTTTGTCCTATATATTACTTTCATCATCTCACAATAGTGAGACGGTGAAGGTGATAGTAGTGGATGGGCCAAATCAACCAAAAATGATGCTGGGTCACGCATGTCGAGCTATTAACAGCATAAACGATGCCGAACTCAACGTCCTATCACTCCGAAAGTACAAGCAGCACAGAAATGGGCGTACAGAAAAATAATAACAAATAAAAACGAAAATACGAAAGCATAAGGGGTAAGATTTAGAAAACAGAACTGAAACTAAATAAGTAACAGGATGACAAAGAATTCCAAGTTCCAGCGGGATAACTCGCATAATTTTAGCGAAACGACAATCAATTGTTTTTCGTGTTTTTGGTTTTGAATTTTAAATTATTTTTTCCTTTTATAAATATTTTATTATGTTTCTTTTTTTGGAAGATGCGCCATATCTTGGTTTCAAACGGACCAAACGACGCGAAAACAGAAAAAGTTCACTCATGAGTGACGTGCCTTTAAAAATTAATTGAAGAACAGCGATGGCATTATTTTAAACCTGGAAGTGATGCGGGCGTTTTTGCTTAGTATGAAATAGAAAATGCTATATTGTTTCACCCTAGTATCTTCTCACACTCCTATAGCTTCTGAGTGTCCAGTGAGAGCACACTTCTAGTGCTAAGCTGGAGCGAGTGGGGAATTCAATTCAAATGTTTTTTGTAAGAGCAATATGGTGGTGTCACAGTATATCGCAACAATTCAGAGATCTATGTACATCGCCTCAGTGCATGTGTGTGTATGCGCGAATGTACGTATGTACGTGTATGCATGTGTATGTGTACACATGCACGTGCACATGCAAACACACACTGTGGCAGGAACAGCACTTAGTCGACGAAAAAAACCATAGTTTTACTGTCCAATGCTGACGTCCGATCTTGCACAGGCCGATTGTCCACTCAGTCGACTCTGGCTGTTAGCCATGGATGGAATATGGCAGCTGTGTCTGAGGGCATGCAGCACATTACGTTTCCAGTCATTCTTGTCGTCACGTTGGTACGTATAAGCTATACCGCTGTCAACGTATCAAACATGAGATTCCGGCTAATTCAGGGTGGTTGCGCACAAAGGGTCACTTGGACAGCCAGTTGGTATGGGAAGTATTTTAATGAAAGCCTACTTCGTTGTCTATGTGCACCAGGTAGTGCGCAGCATTATGTGTGTCAGAGTGTAGCTACAAGCCATGACTACCGTAGTAAAAATGCAGAGCAATGAATACGACACAAAGGAAGCCAAACAAAACGAGCGCTGACTCTCAACTTAAAATTTATTCGTGCAATTGAAGGGCGGTCTATTTATACGTTCAGCGAATGGCACTGTTAAAATTTTCTTGGCTGTTTCTTTGTTGGTTTTTTCTCTCCTTTGCTCAAGCGCAGAGTGGTGCTCGCTAAATGTATAAATAGACCAACTTGAATAAATTTTTAGTTGAGAGTCAGCGTTTGTCCTGCTTGTCTTCCTTTGTGTCGTGTTTATTGCGGTGCACATATACCATGCATGTGCCCCAACTTCCTAAGCTGGTCAACTTACTTCATATACTACCACTTCTAACACGGTGAGCTACCAGGTAGCACTTCAATGGCCTACAAGCCTTGTTTCTGCCCCACAGGTGAAGCTGCCGCCAGGATTCTCTGTCTAGAAAAAAAGGACGCATCACGAGCTGCCCTGGCAAGCCTTCAAAGTGCAATGTCTTGAGACAGCGAGCTTGTGCCAGCGGAAGCTCGTGAAGTGAGAATCTATGTGAGCATAGCAGCAGAAGATATCCACGCCATGCACAGCCTTGACCCTGAACTAAGCCATGCGCCACCCATCAATCGGAACGTGTCAGAAAATATAAATGTTCTAGTGTGGCAGGGAACAATATCTGTGCGGGAGCTCCAAATTTGCATTCGCTTCTATGCCGAAGACGTTCTTTTTTGCGAACAAAAAGTCACGTCACACATGCTGGGTATTTTACCCCACACCAGAAGACACACGCACGCACATTCAATCCACTCTTCGTAAAGACCGCTACAGTTTGGTTGAAGTTGGTTCAAGACATCTGAAGTAGCTTAAAGACCTCCAATCTTCAACCCTGAAGTTGATTGAAGACCTCCGGCAAGGAGACAGCGGATGCAGGTACAACTTCCGGTCCTACCGACAGCACCCGCAATAGCAACACAAGCAAGCTGAACAGCAAGATGAGGAGGACGATGTTTTAAATGGCCTTGCGGGTGGATGCGGGGAGAAGCTCTTATTTTGCGTGCAGGAAGAATTGATGAAGACAGCCCCTGACAAGTACTCAGGCAATGTTGTATGCCTAGATGCTACAAATAAGACAACCGAGTATGTACTTCCTTTTTTTTCTTGTTGTGAAGACCCCTCAGCCTATGTCATCGGTGGGATATTTATAACCCAGTTTGAAGCAGCTGAACGCCTAGCCGAAGCACAAAAAGTATCTAAATCGTGGTGCCCAAATATCAGTCCAAAGTACTGTATGATAGACTTCAGCCAGTCAGAGATCAATGCCATTAAGTAATGCTTTCCGAAAAGCAGTACTGCGTTGTGCAGGTTTGACAGAGAGCAGGCTTGGGAGCGTTGCTGTTGAACAAATGAGAACTACATACCTAACAAGAGTCATGCTTTGATTTTGCTGCGCGATATGGCAAATGCCCCACAGTGGCCGACATCACTGCGGCTGTAGAGAAGATTCAGAGCTCTGATCTGTGGGCCAGCAATTCTGCATTTCGTGGCTGTGTAAGTTGCCACTGGCTTCCAGCCAAAGAAATGTGGACAACCTGCTTCAGGCCTGGACTTCCCATTACAACGAATAATAATACAGGAACGCGGAACAAAATGCTGCAGGAATACTGCCGGAAGGGCAGCAGCCACAGTCTTACTGTTCTCCTTGAATTATTGCGCGTGTTTCTAGCCGCAAAAAAAGAGGCCTTTCAGAGGGAGAATCTGTGGTCCACGTCAGCCGTACTATGATTCAGTGCCACACTACTTACATGATCGACCGCGTAGTGTAGTGAAGCACATCATGAGGAGACTTAGCGCAGCTGCCGACTTGACCATTAAATCTGCGACCCGCTGTAGCCAGGACGCTGCATTTCGCATAAAGAGTGCCAGATCTGATATTTCCTATTTTTTGGACTTCGAAAAGTACAGGCTACCAATTAAGCATGTTTTTTACCCTCTTCCAGAACGGCGAAGATTGGGGATTCGATAAGTGGCCAGAAAGTTACCACAATGAGCCATTAATGGCAATTGACAGCAATGTAAAGCTTCCAGATGACACATATAAACCTCTTCTTTGCGAGGATGGTGATTGAACAACAGGTGAAACAGGCGACTTCATTGCAAACCTATCGGATATAAAGCCAGCACACTTTGGCTTCGAGAATTTTATGGGGCAAAATGTTTGGGCTATGATTGTGGGGACGGCGATGTGCCGCAAAAAGGACTTTCCCACTTGTTGGAATGTTCTGCAGAGCTACAATTGGAGTATACCAGTCTGTGGCGGGATAAACCTGCGAGGTTCACCAACGAACAGTTGCTTCGGGGAAAAGCGACAATGCAGTCAGCAAACTGCGTCCAAACTGATAAGATCCCGCACAGCAAACCAAGAGCACTAGCGATCAAAGTGGTGTGTTGGCCAAAATGCTGATACATTGCGAGCCACGTATTTGAAAGCACCGCCTATTGACAACGGGCTAACAATTGATTGATTGCAGGGTTTAACGCGCCGACGCAACGCAGGCGATGAGGCGCGCCGTAGTGGAGGGCTCGGATTAATTTTGACCACCTGGGGATCTTTAACGTGCGCCGAAATCTCGTACACACGGGCGTTTTTGCTTTTCGCCTCCATCAGAAAAGCGGCCGCCGCGGCCGGAAATCGAACCCGCGACCTCGTGCTCAGCAGCGCAACGCCTTAGCCACTGAGCCACCGCGGTAGGTGACAACGGGCTAACAAAAACGTGAAATTAAAGGCCAAAAAAATGCCCGACACGAAGCTTAATTTACTGCAAAACATCATTTTTGCCTACTGGAATGCGCTCCTGCAGATCCTCTGACTTATATTTGTTCTCTGTAACATCTTTCTTTGTATTTGCATACCTCGGCAAAACTGGACGCCTCTCTCACACTCACACACAAAAATATATTTTTCCTCTCGCACTCACTCACTTTCACGCTCACCAGTCACCCTCATCACTCGCACTGACTTGCGCTCATGTGCACGCTCACTGCTCGCTGTCGCCACTTGCACTCACTCGCGCTCACGTTCACCATTCGCCATCACCACTCGCACTCACTCACTCTCACTCCTTACCGTCACTACTCACACCCATTCGCGCTCCCGCTCATCACTCGTCGTCACCCCTCGCACGCGGGTGTGCCAGCAGACCCTCCATGATGGCCGCGGCGCCCGCTTTTTTGATGGAGGAGAAAAGGAAAAACGCCCGTGCTTACGAGACTTCGGGGCACGTTAAAGATCCCCAGGTAGTCAAAATTAATCTGGAGCCCTCTACTACGGCGCGCCTCATCGCCTGCGTTGCGTCGGTGCGTTAACGGCGAGACCTGTACCCGCCGCGGTGGCTCAGTGGCTAAGGCGTTGCGCTGCTGAGCGCGAGGTCGCGGGTTCGATTCCCGGCCGTGGCGGCCGCTTTTCTGATGGAGGCGAAAAGCAAAAACGCCCGTGTGTACGAGATTTCGGCGCACGATAAAGATCCCCAGGTGGTCAAAATTAATCCGGAGCCCTCCACTACGGCGCGCCTCATCGCCTGCGTTGCGTCGGCGCGTTAAACCCCATAATCAATCAACGGCGAGACCTGTGCCCTCTGTCGAGAGGCAAATCTTTGCCTTGTGAATATTTTCGTTTTAATAAACACTTTCTGTCTCTGTCTCCCTCTCTCTCTCTCTCTCTCTCTCTCTCTCTCTCTCTCTGCGTTAAACCTTATAATCAGTCAGATCCTCCATGAGTCATGAAACGGAACAGTATCAGCGCATTACGGCGTCGGGAGTCTATCCATATCATATTATTATATCAACACGCCACCAGAGAGTTAATTCTACGGTGCCCCATAGCATGACTACAGTGACGACATATTTCCGGTGCTAAAAGTAATCGCGCAATAACAGTCATCATAGCGAGTGGCCCTTGCGACAAATAACCAAGAGCGAGTATAAGCGCAATAGGGGAGCTCAACGCGGTAACCTCTTAAAATCGCGCGAGTGCACTCGTGAGTGGTGAGTGAAGCTCAGCACTCGCGAGTGGTGAATGGGTCTCACCACTCACTAGCAGTGAGTGCCCTTGCAGTCGCGAGTGGTTAGCGCGGCTCACAGCGAGTGGTGAGTGGGGCTCGCCGCGAGTGGCGCGCGCACTTGCGAGTAGTGAGCGGGGTTCACTGCGAGCGAGGCTCGCACTCACTCGCACACGCACTCGCCAATCGAAAACGATTGCGAGGCTCACTCCCCACTCACTCGTGAGTGGTGAGTGGGGTGTGTGTGAGTGAACTCGTGAGTGAGCCTGCCGACGTATGGTGTATACGCTCACATCGAGTGAGCAAGCTTTTTCAGAAAAGCACAAAGAAGTTTTTTCCCTCACGGGCAAAAATCATATAAACGGGAAAATTTATTTTTCTTTTTTTGTATTTTGCATTGCAGGATGGATTTGGTAAGATATGGGACGTGAAAAATTTCGATCTTCAGTTCGTCATTATTTTTTTATCTTTTCATGTAAAAATTTTGCTCAAATTTGCTACGGAAAATTTCATTTATTCCTGGCTGAATAGCTTAACTGCGACACCATGCGTGCGTCGCTCCGATTGGCAGCCTACGTAGGATATAATTACTGAGAGCTTCCCTTCCGTGGCAGCTTTACAGTTGTGACGCTGCCTCAATATACGCTGGAAACGTAATGCATAATCCGATTTAACGCTAAGAGGACCTGCGCAATCAAATGTATCGATCAAGATTTCATAGGGAATGGTGTACTCGAGGGTGGCTTTCGCAAGATGCGTGATGCTCACTGAAGGAGAAAACAGAGAACATGGGTTATGAGACACAATTTTAATCAATACATGCAAAAGTTTCTTGTTGCTTTGGCACACCTGGTGTGATTTTTAATTAGCACAACACGCGTCGTCTACGGAGGCAATCGGAACTGTTAGGAAGGAATGATCAAGCTACGTTAAAGTGGCTGCGGTGTCACAGGACCTTCTCACGTTTTCGGACATTGGAGCGGTTCCGCGACCATTCTGATACATGAGCTACAACTGCGTAGGCAGTGTTAAATTATGGCTTCTTTATATTATACGAACGCGCACTTCTCAGCTGACTATGGGGGAAACCGAAACTCACATGCCCTAAGGACAGTATGGAGGCCCCGGTGCTGGCGCCATCTGGTTTAGGCGGACTGAACTGCTCTCTATAAACGGTCTATAAGTTGGTGGGTACGAACAACTGGGATTGAATATGTTGTGGGTCAAGAGAAAAGAGTGTTTAAAATAGTGTAAATGCAGGTGCGAAATGCACACGAGAAGGCGACACAGGTAGAGCGGCGCAGGAACGGTAAAGGAGTCTGCCTAGATTTCCAGAAATGTGTTATGAGGGTACAGTAAGGGTGAGGACATTTGAACACTTTTCACAGCGTGTATCGTGTATAACCATGTTCCGAAGGAGCCAAAGAGGGAGAGCTGCGGTTTGGGACTGGACATTCAAACCGAACAGAGCATTCGGAGGGACAGCGGGGGGAGGGGGAGCGGAGTTAGTGGAGAGGTGGTGGGCTGGTGAAAGAAACTTGAGTGAGGTAACGGAAATCCGGGAGAGGACCGAGTAACAGAAAGCTGGAAGGAAGTGAGAGGGAAATGAAGTGAACTCAGTTCGTGAACACGAATCAGACGTTTTTTTATTTTTATTTAGGGGGTTTAACGCGCCAAACTACTCCGGGGCTATAAGGCGTTCCGTACCCACTGAACAGATATATTAGCTTCAATGGAAGTTTTGTGGCTGAAATACGTCTTTCAAACTCCTCACAGCAGGGGTAATACACCCACGTTGGTAGTATAATGGCGTAAAAACTACCAGTTTATTCCGGTGGTCAGGAGCCGTCGTAAGTAGGCGCATTTACCACGATTGTACCTCCCCTAAAACGTAGTATCTGGTTGTGAATACTATGTTTGTCCTTATGGGAGTATTAAAAACTCCCACGCTTCCTCCTTCTGTTCCTCCTACTTCAACCCTTCCTGCTCTACGCCTTCTTACAAAATGGCTGCCAGTTCGTGTCGTGTGTCGTGTGAGCTTTAGCTCCGTCGAAATTTTTGTGTCGATGGGAACTTGTGGCCGCATGAATGAATGTGAGGTGCTTCCCTCCAGCCGACGCGCGTTTTGAACATTGTAGAACCCACCTGGATTGATGTACGACGCCCTGCAACGTCTCCTCCCAGTGAACGACCTTCGAGCCGACGGAGAGCTCCAGCGAACTAGCGCGAGGCCTAAATGCAGTGGCCGCAGACGGAGAGTGGCTCGTCGTTGAAAACAATGTGGTTCCGCTTCTGCGAGCCGATTCAAGGTACTTATCGTTTTTTTATTGTAAACAACATTTTGGGTGACCTGTGACACCCGTAGTGTCAAATTAAAGTGAGTGTTTACCGCGTCACTGTACCGGCGATTCTCGGTCTGTCGAGGCGAGCGTAGTGCGTGAGAGAGGGTGCCGCGCCCGGAACGTCATTGGGGAGGCCGAATTGTTCGAAAGCAATGCGGATGTCACCAGTCTCGGCTTTTTTCTCTGCGCGAGTCACGAAAAGAATGAAAAGTTTCCGTACAGTGAACAGCGATGTAAAAGTAAGCTAGCAAGGCTAAGTGTTTTTGTTACGCTGTATCCATGGCTCATCATTTGCGGGAGAAGCTGCAGTTGGCCGAGCGAGCGCCGCAGAGACGATTTTCTTGAGAAGTACGAGCGGTGCCCGCCGCGTCTCGTACATACGTGTGCCACGACCGTCACGGGTACTGTTGCGTCTTGTAGCGGCGAGTGTAGCGACCGCAGTCTGCTGGTAGCGGGGCCGGTCGCCGTCGCTCCGTCGAGCCAGGACTAGGGGAGAGCTTAGAGCAAACTCAACGGGTTTATTTACATTTTTACAGTGAGTTGTCGAGATGAAGACAGAAGACCGATCTTGGCGGGCCGCAGCACGCCCTTTTTGTTGACCCCGATCCCTAGTTCCCTAGGTTGGGGATCCCCATACAAAACAATGCGGACCAATGGTGATGTGTAAGTTCCTCGCTGTGAAGCACCGCCCTCGGGTAGGGACACGCCTTTCAGGTATGTCGACAGATGCACGGCACACACACACACACACACACACCCTTGCCACTCGTCAGGAGCATCTAGTCGGTGTTGATGTAGTAGAGGGGAAGAACGGAAGACGCGCGAGCGCCTCGTATCTTTTTGGTGTCCGCCGCGCGCTGCGTTCCCACGGTGGGGTTCTCACACATACTTCCCAGGGAGCTAACAAGGTTCGTGGAATCACTCCGGGACGGGTTAATGGCTTGACCATTGCCACTGCCTTCTTCGCTGTGCTGCCGCCGCCAAGGGGTCCCATTGTCCGGTCGTCGCCGTCTGGGCTTTCACGCGCACACGCGTTCAGTTGCTCAGGCCGGGGGAATACCGGCGGCTCCTTAATCCCTTTTGGGGGCAACAACACTCAACGCCGCTCAAAAGCCGCTGTCAATCAGTGGCCGCCGCCGCGTCTGGTCGGCCTCCTTTCGTTTCCGTCGACAAGCGGTGGGGTGGTCGACCGGCGGGCGACTGACCCGCGCAAACATGGCGCCAGTGAGTCATAACAGCTCCTCCGCCGACGGGAAGATCTCGGACGTCGTGTAGTATCAGCTGCTCGACGGGAGAGATCACAGTAGCAGCATTCTTCCAGCACCATTGAAACCACAAAGACCAACCTCCCCGAACCAGCAAGCGCCGGCAATGAGTTTTCGGCAACCAGGCTGCTCTTTCAAAGGTGCTACAGTGCACCTACGCCTTTTTTTTTTTACATATGGCAACCACACTAATACTCTTGCTCACAGCTAAAAACTTAGACTCAATTACTTAAAACACTACTCAAAATCACTACAGACAAACGTTCCTCAACTGAAAACAAAAGAAAGCAAAAGCGAAAAAGCTAAAAGGCTCTGCTTAATGTGTCAACATTGGCGTTGGCGGAACCCTTCTTATACTTCACAGTGAAGTTAAGCTCCTGAAGCGCAAGGCTCCAGCGTAGTTGTCGCGGATTCTTTCCCGACATTTGCGACAGCCACGTTAGTGGGCAGTGGTCAGTGACGAAGACAAAAGAAGTTCCATAGAGGTAGCAGCCAATTTTTGGGTGGCCCACACAATGCAGGTACGTTCTTTTTCTGACGCACTGTAGGCCTCCTCGCGAACCGAGAGTTTCCTGCTGGCGTGCAGCACCGGGTTCTCGTTCTCGTTCTCATCCTCCTGGCAGAGTACTACTCCTAAGCCTCTGTTGCGGGCATCGCATTGCACAGTAAAGGGACGATCATAGTTCGGTGCATGCCGTACGGGCGAGCTAACAAGAGCCGTTTTGAGGCCTTGGGAAGCACCCTCCATTTCTGGTTGCGGGAATTCGCCAACCGCCTCTACTTTCAACTCGTCAGGTCGCCTCCTGCCCTGCCTTACCACGTGCCCTAGGTACCGTACTTCGGCGCGAGCTAGCTGGCAGTTAGCCGGCTTCGCTGTCAGTCCAGCGTGTGTCAAACGTCTAAGGACATCGCTAAGATGGTACAGGTGGTCTTCCCATGTATTGTAGTACATAGCAAGGTCGACTAAGTAGGGAACAGCGTATTCTTCAGCCCCCTGCAGAGTTCGGTTCATCAGCCTTATCCCGCACTTCTCCAGGAAGCCCGCTGTCAGAACGCTGCTGAGCACTGAACCCTGGTAGCACTGTATCCTCTTAGGTAAGGCCACTCTAGAAAAAATAGACAGTAGTGCGTTGACTACTTCTACCGAGCTCTGCTCCTTCATTGGGATCGCCTCTGGAAATTTGGCTGGTGGACAAACAGCGGTAAGCAAATACCGGTAGCCTGATTTTGTCGCTGGGAGTGGTCCCACAACGTCTATTACCAGCCGGTAAAAGGGCCCTGAAATGAGCGGAAGGAGCTCAAGTGGCGCCTTTCCCTTCTCGTGCGGTTTTCCCACTCTCTGACAGGTTTCACACGCTCTTACGTGGTTCTCAACCTCGGTGAAGCATCCTGGCCAATAAAACTCCGTTATGAGCCTATCTTTGCTCTTCCGAGCTCCTAAATGCCCCAACCGACCAACTCCGTGACAGAGATCAACAATGTAATGCCGATACTTAGTCGGAACTACAATCTGGTCAAACGTGCGACCTTTTTCATCCTGGTAGTGGCGGTACAAGATGCCGTTTTTGACGGGAAAACTGACATTCTTCCTCGCCACCCCTTCCCTGACGGTGTTCCAAATCTCCTTAAGGCTGGGATCGCTTTTCTGCTGCTCGATGAGCTCGTCTCCTGTCACTTTCCCCTGTACATTGCCTAGTGATTTGGATACAGGCAACACGAGCAGCCCCTCTTCCGATTCCCCTTCAGCTATATCAGCGCGAGTCTCCTCCTCTGACCCCTCTCTCTTTTTTTCAGTAGGCGACGGGATAGTAGACTCCGCTGTGCTGACTCCAGCTGGTGTTGCTGTACTTCCGGTGAAACTCGGTTCTTTCCGCTCTAGTTCGGCTGCTGGCGTGCGTGCTTTAGCTCTAGTCAAGGCTTGGACTGTTCCCTCCTGAAAACTTTTCCCTTGTTCTCTAAGCAGACGGTCGGTCTGATTCGAGAACAAGTAGGAGTACTGCGAGGGCAGCTTGTCTGACACCGCCGCTTCCGTCTCTACTTCTCCGAACGGCCCAGTGATGACTACTCGAGCTACCGGGAGACAAATGCTTCCCTCTTGCAAAACCGGTTTAATCCATGCGCACTTGCCGTTGTAATCTGCTTGTGCCACATAGTCCGGGTGCACCAGATCAATGGTTGCCCCACTGTCTCGTAAGACGCGGCATGGCTTCCCGTTCACTGTTAGGTTAAAAAGGTAAGGACTGAGTAGCTCCTCACTAGTAGCAGAGTCACAAGTG
This sequence comes from Haemaphysalis longicornis, assembly GCF_048455015.1. NCBI lineage: Eukaryota > Metazoa > Arthropoda > Arachnida > Ixodida > Ixodidae > Haemaphysalis > Haemaphysalis longicornis. Next base: position 177,141,489 of record NW_027526203.1, read on the forward strand.
TACGAAAGGGCTGGCCTGGGCCTACGACAGCCTATGGCAATGTGACCGACCTCCTTGCATTTGTAGCAGGTAGGTGGTTGCCGCGCGTCAAAAGGACTCTTTTTGGAAGAAGTCTCCGAAGCCTTTCCCTCCTGTTTGTTTTGCGATCCTTGACTACTTTCAGCGAAGTCCGCCTTTTTCTGTGCCGTCATACCAGCGCCAGCCCCCTGCTTCGCCGTCCAAGGTTTTCCTTTATCTCCCGCTTTTGCTGAAGCAACCTCGTCCCTTTCTCCCCGGCGTGACGCGTACTCATCAGCCAAGTCGGCAGCTGCCTGCACGGTTACTACTCCGGCCCTATCCTGGATCCAGAGCTTCATTGGCTCTGAAAGCTTAGAAAAAAACTGTTCGAGAGCCACTAGTTCAAGAGCCTTTTCAAAGTTTCCAAAAGCGCTGGCTCCCTTCATCCATTCTACCAAGTTGACCTTCAACTCGTAGGCAAACTCTGAATACGTGCTGCCCTGCTTCTTTGTCAGATTGCGAAACCGCTGCCGGAACGCATCTGACGAAAGTCGGAACCTCTTTAGAAGGCTATCCTTCACTTTGTCGTAATTGTCCGCATCCTCCACCGGAAGCCGCGCGATCACATCCGCTGCTTCACATGGCAGCAAACTTAACAAATTTCGAGCCCATGTGCTACGGCCAAGCTTCGCTTTTTCACAGGTTCTCTCGAAGTTCACAAGAAAGAGGCCCACATCTTGCCCTACTTTGAAGGGTTGCATTAGCTTAGATAAATCACAAACATTTTGTCTTCCTGCTACCTCTACTCCTTGAACCTCAGCCATCTTCCCCACTTCCACTTCCAGGCGCAGCTGTTCTACTTCCAGTTCTTTTTGCTTTAGCTGGCACTCCTGTTGCTTTAGCTGGCACTCCTGTTGCTCCCGCTTTTGCTCGCGCTCCTGTTCCTGTTGCTTTTGAATCTCATTCCATGTTTCTGTAATATCTTCACTGGTGAGATTCAAGCCCTCGATAGCGCGAACAATTTCGTCCTTCTTCATCCCCGAATCTACTTCTGCTCCCAGCTCCTCCCCCAGAATCAGCAGCTGATTCTTCAACAAACGCTTCCAATCCATGACAGAGAACTAGTGTGGTGCGGCTCACTCTCTACCCAGAAGTTCCGGAAAAAACTGCTTATGTGGTAGCCTCTACCAGCGAAAAGATTGCACTTCTATCTTATCAGCCTGGCAACCAAAAAACCAAAGCCAGCACTCACCAGTTCACAGCTGTCAGTCTCCATGATCTCGGCGTGTTGATCATTCTCCGACGTCCAGGCTCAGATCCAACCGCTTGCCATCCAGTTGTTGCGTCTTGTAGCGGCAAGTGTAGCGACCGCAGTCTGCTGGTAGCGGGGCCGGTCGCCGTCGCTCCGTCGAGCCAGGACTAGGGGAGAGCTTAGAGAAAACTCAACGGGTTTATTTACATTTTTACAGTGAGTTGTCGAGATGAAGACAGAAGACCGATCTTGGCGGGCCGCAGCACGCCCTTTTTGTTGACCCCCGATCCCTAGTTCCCTAGGTTGGGGATCCCCATACAAAACAATGCGGACCAATGGTGATGTGTAAGTTCCTCGCTGTGAAGCACCGCCCTCGGGTAGGGACACGCCTTTCAGGTATGTCGACAGATGCACGGCACACACACACACACACACACCCTTGCCACTCGTCAGGAGCATCTAGTCGGTGTTGCTGTAGTAGAGGGGAAGAACGGAAGACGCGCGAGCGCCTCGTATCTTTTTGGTGTCCGCCGCGCGCTGCGTTCCCACGGTGGGGTTCTCACACATACTTCCCAGGGAGCTAACAAGGTTCGTGGAATCACTCCGGGACGGGTTAATGGCTTGACCATTGCCACTGCCTTCTTCGCTGTGCTGCCGCCGCCAAGGGGTCCCATTGTCCGGTCGTCGCCGTCTGGGCTTTCACGCGCACACGCGTTCAGTTGCTCAGGCCGGGGGAATACCGGCGGCTCCTTAATCCCTTTTGGGGGCAACAACACTCAACGCCGCTCAAAAGCCGCTGTCAATCAGTGGCCGCCGCCGCGTCTGGTCGGCCTCCTTTCGTTTCCGTCGACAAGCGGTGGGGTGGTCGACCGGCGGGCGACTGACCCGCGCAAACATGGCGCCAGTGAGTCATAACAGTACCTGCTAGTCGCATTGGTTTCCATGGATTGTACGAGGGTCACGGCGCCGGGGGGCAGGCGACGAAAGGAGCTCTACGCGCTAGGCTGGTGCAAACTGAACAAGCAGGTACCATTTGCGAGAGCACTCTGTGGGGTCGGCGGATGTCTGTTTGGTTTGGCAGTGCTGGAAACAATGCTCATTTAGCGGACGCGTCAGAACGACGGGAAGCTTTTCGAAACCTTAAGGGGAGACAGCGAGAAGCGCGCCCAAGGGGTGGGGGGGGGGGGAATGGGTAAAACCGCTAACACAACACTACGCAAGTGAAAAAGAGGGCGATAGAAAAGCATTCTGAGAAGTTGATCGCTACAAGGGTTGCATTCCATTTCGGAGAACACCTCCTCTTGATCTCCGTGGTCTTGACCAGCCGGCGAGCGGAGCTTTCTGGGATGAAAGTGCAACCTTGCAGAGAAATAAATAAAACTTCAGACACTAAAGAACTTCGAGCACAGAGTGACGAGTGCCACGTCCTTACAATGTCGTTTCTCTTTTTTTTTCAGATCTGCTGTACAACACGCTCCTGAAAGTGTTGAAGCAGGTTTAACGGTGCTTCCGTGGATTCGCAGCCAAGAGGCGGCGGCGAAGTCAGTGTTTCTGGAGCAAGTGCAAGCGAACAGCGCAACTATATGCCTGGTGGACTTCACTGATTGCAATTGGTAGACTTTTTTTCGTTGAAGAGAGCCGTAGTAGATAAAGTTCTTAGCCGGATATCTTGCATACTTGATGTACGGGTTTTATTGATTGAGTGTTTTAATATTGTGGGGTTATTAATGGGTTGAGAAGCATGTTTGTATGTATGCAATTGCTATGCAATCGATTGTGTGCAGAAAACAGACCTTTCACAATAGTAATTACACTCAAAGGGGCTACTCAACGTTCCTAAAATAAAATAAACACGAGCTATGAGCCTTATAACAGCTCCCAAAAAGAGTCACAAATTCCCCCACAGCGCTTCAATAAAACACCTAAAAGACAGCCAAAATACTCCGCATGCAGCTGAACAGCCGCCCAAACACGCCTCCCGAAAACTCCCGTGGGAGCAAATAATATACCCCCAACGCTCACCTTGAAAACTCCCATTTTTGTAGCAGTAAAAGCTTACTCCCATATGCTACTAAATAAACTGCGGAAATACTGGGAGTATGGCAAAACTCCCAATCGAAGGAGTATAGGATACTCCTACTTGGGATTAATGATTAACCCATGATTAATTATGTTATTCCAGTACCAAATGAACACTGCTTCGTACTACTTCGCACTGTGCTCGAGTTCTGTCTGCCTTAAATTCTTTTTTTAAAGGTATTTATATACGTACAGACAACCGACATGTAGTCCGGTCTAGACAGAGTTTACGCTCTGAGCGTACAGTCGTATAGAACATTGCTTCGCGCGGCACTCATTGTCTCTTTATCGACTACGATTCCTTTTATGGAGTCTATACATGGAGCGTGACGGAAGTATTGCAGTCGGTTCAGATCAGCAGAGTGATCTTCCGAGTGGAAGTTATCGCTTGTCGCTGTTCTTTGCGCAGCCTCGTGCGAGCAGAAACTGCTTAGGTGGCAGGGTCAGGCGTTTGTTGTTTTCCACGTGTGCCAAGGCAGAGTGCTCGCGACACTTGTTTTCCGTGCTGTGTTGGCAATATTCGACTTTTCTCTTGGCCGCCTTACTTCCGTGCGGAATGAGGCACTTAGTGGGAAAAGAAAAACTTATTTTTTGTAGGTGTATAGGTGTACTTGACACCAGATTGCGTTGTTCTAGCTTTTTTCGTGCTGACAGCTCAGTAGTGTTGAAGTCAACGAACTCGATCTTATCTTTCTCCCTTCTGTGGTGCTGCTACCATGTCTCGATGGCTGTAATAAAAGGAGTCACTGAACTAAAAGACTGTACGACGTCAGCTTAAACAAAGCATTGTCCCTCTGGTTCTGCATGGAATGGGCTACCAGGATTTCCGCCATTCCTTTTTTTTTCTGCGGATTACTTTGGAAAATTGGAACACTCAACCGGTAAGTGGATTCTTTTGTCTGTTCCAGAGTTTCGACGAAAATGCTGGTTGTGAGTACTGAGGGAAAAATACGGTAGCAGGGACGCAATTCTGATCCCAATAAGACTAAATTTTCAGTCATCTGATGGTAAGCTTTTGAGTAAGCACGAAAAGGAATGCAGCACAAGCTTAACCCTGTGCCCTTTTTATGCGTGAGAATCTCTTAGAGAATACGTAGCCCAGTTGGACCCAAAAGCACTGTCCCCGGATAACCGTAACAAGGTACATTGAGGAAAAATACCACTGCCTCCGGGTAGGCCCAAACCCTTTGTCAAAATTCTCACTTGCGGCCCAGGTCACAATTGGGAATAGCGTGTTCGTATAACGATAATTACTAAATGCTCACTGGCAGAGTTTTGCGTTGTTTGCACAAGTTTCTAACAACTAGGGTAAATGCTGCATTTAACCCAAAGGGCTAATTACATGTGGGAATTCCAGTCATTAAATTTAGGTAGCTTAAAAAATTGAGACATTGATTGAGGTACATTCTGGGATGCAAGCACGCCTTATTTGGCTTGTTCCCTTTAACGTCTGTGCATCATTTCAGACTTGTCACGAAGCCAAAGAGAACGCAGTTTTCTTCAAGGAAAACAAGTCTATTGGAGCGAACCTGTGCTCCCCTAGCAACTCAAAGAATACTCAGGCGGCGTAGCACCAGTCAAGAAAGTGACGTGCGTAAGCGAGCGTCGTCGAGTCGAATACCGCTGCGTCTGCTCTGCACGCTTTTATCTTTCGCCGCATGTGTTTCTGGAACCATCGATTTGCATCCAGAACATTGCAGATCAAGCACGATTTTTCCCGGCCAGTGACGTTAGGGCGAAACACTCTCCTTATAGGAATGAGATAACCCGTGCGGCGCAAAAATAAAAAATGGAACATGCGCTTCGCTTGGGACACATATAACACAGCCGGGCGCAGCCGGGCAGTAAAAACAAACCATAAATAAACAAACCCGATGTATGCCTAGCGGCATTACCTTCCCGCTAAGAGTACATCGACCCGATGGTGAAATAAAATGAGTCCGAACAAACAACAAAAACAATAAAGTCCATCATTTTGCGCAGTAAGGTTTGAGGTGAACCACGTGAACGACTTCGGATCGCGTGCGTCTTCGTGATGTGCCGGAATCACCATTGGGGATCACCTCGTAGGTACGTTGGCCAATCAGTCGTAGAATCCAGTACGGTCCGAAATACCGTCGCAACAGCTTCTCACTCAGTCAGCGTCGTCGGATGGGAGTCCAAACCCACACACGATCCCCTGGGTAGTACTGGACGTCTCGGTGTCGAAGGTTGTACCGTCCATCAGCTTCTGGTCCATTATACAAACTCGAGCGAGCTGGCAGGCCTCCTCCGCACGTTGAAGGTATCCTTGGACGTCGCCGTTGAGGTTGTCGTCTTCTACGTGCCGAAGCATGGCGTCAAGCGTCGTAGTCGGCCGTCTTCCGTAGACAAGCTCGAACGGTGTCATCTGCGTAGTTTCCTGGGTCTCTGTGTTGTACGCAAACGTGAAATACGGGAGGACTTCGTCCCAAGACTTATGTTCAACGTCAACGTGCAAAGCCACCATATACGTGATCGCCTTGTTCAGATGTTCCGTAAGTCCGTTCGTTTGGGGGTGGTACGGCGTCGTTCTGCGGTTATCTGTGTTGCTGTAGCGTAAGATTCCTTGCATAAGCTCCGCAGTGAAGGCCGTTCCGCAGTCCGTGATTAGGACTTTAGAGGCTCCATGTCGCAGCACAACTTGATTTATGAAGAACTTCAAGGCTTCTTGTGCGGTCCCCGTCGGAAGAGCGGTCGTCTCAGCGTAGCGCGTTATGTAGTCAGTCGCTACGACAATCCACGTGTTCCCGGTTTGTGACTTAGGGAACGGGTCCTGAAGGTCCACTCCAATCTCTTGGAAGGGCCTCGATGGGACGGCGATTGCCTGCAGAAGTCCGGCGGGTCTCGACGGGGGCGTTTTTCGTCGCTGGCAGTCACGGGAGCTCGGAACGTAGTGGATGGCGTCAGAGGTAAGGGGGGATAGTGGTACCTCGCCTTGATTTTTCCAATAGTGCAAGCTGTGCCGAGATGTCGGGAAGACGGGTCACCGTAGCACGCTTCAAAAACTTTGTCACGCAGGTCTGCGGGGATGACAAGACGGTAATTCGTTCTCGTTGCGGGGCTGAAATTCTTCACGAGGGCGGAGGTTTTCAAGCTAAATGCTGGTAAGTTGAGTTTGAACGCTTTAGGCACGGCGACGTTGCGTCCTTCGAGGTAGTCGATCATCATGCGTAAATTGGGGTCGGCATGCTGCTGGGCGGCGACGTCGCTCTCCGTCACGACTCCGAAGAACGCGCTGTTTTCATCGGAGTCTTGTGGTGGTGGGTCGACGGGGACGCGAGACAGGCAATTGGTGTCGGAGTGTTTCTTGCCGGACTTACAGACGACTGTAATGTCGAAATCTACCAGGCGCAAGCTCCACCACCCAATATGGCCAGAGGGGTCCTTCAAATTGGCGAGCCAACACAGTGCATGGTGACCTGTCATAACTTTGAACGGTCCACCATACACGTATGGGCAAAATTTTTCAGTCGCCTATATAATTGCGAGGCACTCTTTCTGGGAGGCTGAGTTGTTTTTCTTCTCCTTCGAGAGACGCCGGCTGGCAAAGGCGATTATTTTTTCGCAACCACTTTGCTTTTGGATGAGGACGGCACCCAACCCTACATCACGGGGACCGTATGCATTTCCATTTCGGCATTTTCGTCGAAATGAGCGAGCACGGGTGTGGTTTGCAGTCGTTGTTGTGAGCTGGCAGAATGCTTTTTCTTGGGAGTTGTCCAAGCTGAAAGGGGTGCTATCTTTCGTCAAACGCGTTGGTTGCTCTGCAATCCGTGCGAAATTTGCGACGAAGCGCCGGTAGTATGCGCACAGTCCGAGAAATCTTCGCACGCCCTTCTTGTCTTTCGGCCTTGGGAAATTCGCTATGGCTGAAGTTTTCGCTGCGTCAGGCAGGACTCCCGTGGTGTTGACCACATGGCCCGAAAACTCGAGGTCTGGTACACAAAGCAGCACTTTTCAGACTTCAGCGTTAATCCCGACGTGCGAATAGCCTCGAGTACAGACTCCAATCTTGCAAGGTGTTCGTCGAAATTTCGGGCGAATACCACAACGTCGTCAAGATACGAGACAGGTGTGCCACTTCAGGCTAGCTAGCACGGTGTCCATGACTCTATGAAAGGTTGCTGGTGCCGTTCACAGCCCGAACGCCATAACCTTGGACTCGTACACGCCGTCCGGGGTTATGAATACAGTCTTCTCCCCGTGTCTCTAGTTCACTTCTGTCTTTATATCCATCGATGAGAAGTACTTCACGTGGTAGAGGTGGTCGAGGGCGTCGTCGGTTCTTTGCAGGGGGTCCGTCGCTGGTAGTCAACGCAAAACCTTAATGTGCCGTCTTTTTTCTTCACCAGTAGACCGGCGCCGCCCAGGGAGTTTTCGATGGCTGTATAATGTCATCGCTGAGCATGTCTTCCCCTTGGGTCCGGATGGCTTCCCGCTCGTGCGAAGACACGCGATACGGTGACTGTCGGGTAGGTCGGGCTCCATCTTCGGTTAATATTCGATGTTTCGCTAGCGGTGTCTGATGCAATTTTCCGTTCGATGATAAACACTTGCAGCAGCGACGCAGCAAACGCAATAATTTGTCCCGTTATTCTTGGGATAGCGCGGTGTTCACATCAAAAGTATGCTGTACCTTGAAAGCGTCAGCACGTGCGCGTTCAAAGTTGGCGATCGCGGTCTCTTGATTTGCTTCTTGGGTTTCTTCGAGGAACGCAATTGCAGCGCCCTTGGATAAATGCTGGTACTGCTCGGTGAAATTAGTGACTAATACGTGGGGTTGACGGTGCCTAAAGCGCGTAATGCCTCTATGGTCACCTATGGTCACCTATGGTCACTCTCAACGATAGCGTCGACGTCAGAAGCAGCATCTTCACAGTAGACCGTGATCATCAAGCTTGCGCGGGGTGGCAGGGTGACATGATCATCAGCGATCCTTACAGCAGCACGGTGTTCAGGGTTCAGTTGCGGCGTCATCGAGTGATCGGGGCAAAGCGTTATCGACATGGTCGGCAGATCGATTATTGCACCGTTGTCCGTAAAAAAGTTAATTCTAAGAATTACGTCACGGGAGCAGTTAGGCAAAATAACGAATGCAGCAGGGTGCGTCGTGCCGTCCATGGTGACGCGTGATGTGTACGTTCCACTTGGCGTTACGAGACGGCCTCCTGCTGCGCCTATGTACGGACCATCCCATTTGGGCGCACCTTTCTTCAGCTTAGACGCTAATGATCCACTCATGATCAAGTAGCCCGCTCCCGTGTCTATGAGAGCGACAACATCGAATCCGTCGATGGACAACTGGACGTCGGACGCCGCCTTCCTCGAGTTTCGGGGGCATCGGGGTGTCGTATCTCGGCTTGTGTGTCTTGACGGTTGGGCACTATGCGTCGTCATTATCTTCGTTTTCTCAGCGGCAGGCTTGCTCATGTCGGGTACGCGTGGCGCCGTGTAGATCGTGTTCGGAAGGCACTTCCAGGTTATATCGCGTTTTTGGGCTGAGGGCACGTCGTGAATCATTGACTTCGACGAGTCGTTGCGTCGTTGGGGGTTATCTTTTCCGCCGTTGAGCAACTTCACCTCCAGAAGTTGCTGTCTTGAATTTCCCCTGCGTGGGCTGGGGGACCTTCGACGTGCGAAGTCAGCATTGCTACGGTGGTTAGGCGACTGGTATGGGAGGGTGGCGGCGAACGTTTGAAACGAGCTGGTCCATGGCTGGTGTTGGACAGGTATTCTTCGATCTCAGATGGGCGCAGGCCGGGTCGGGGGAGTGGTGCGTCGACAGAGAACCCTCTCAAACCGAGCCTCTTGTAGGAGCAACGACGGTAGACTTGGTCGGCCTCTCCGCAGTGGTAGCACAGCGGACGATTATCGGGCGTTCCCCACACTTCGGTCTTTTTGTGGGCGGCGGGTTGCGTTGCAGATGATCGGGCCGACGACAGGGGACGAGGGTACAGAGCTTCCTGACGATATGGTGCAAGTGGGCGATGTTGACGGGCAGCAGCCGCGTAGGCCATGGTTTGCGGTTCGCGGGGTGCCTCGGGCGTCGTTGAAGTTCCCAGCGCCTGCTGCACTCCTTCCCTAATGACGTCGCTAAGGGAAGCGACCTGGGGTTGTGGCCGAGTTGGCAGAAGTTTCCGCAGCTCCTCCCTCACTTCTTCGCGGATAGCCTCGCGTAGGCTATCTGCCAGAATGCGCGTACTGTTGACGTAGTTGGCATTGGCCGTGCCGACGAAGTTGCGGTGATACGTCTTAGCACGCATTTCGAGGGCCTTTTCAATTGTGCTAGCTTCGGTCACGAATTCGGAAACGGTTTTGGGCGGATTGTGGACAAGTCCAGCCAACAGTTTTCCCTTAACACCGCGCATTAAGAAGCGTAAATTCTTTTCTTCCGCCATGCACGGGTCAGCACGCCTAAAAATCTCTTCTTCTCTTCGACCATCACAACAAGGCCTATGTTAGAGTGTTGTGCATGCGTCTGCAGCAACACTTTGGGCCGCTGTTTTCGCACAACCATGGTGAACGGCGTTAAAAATTGCATTCTGAATTCGTTCCAGTACTCTAGGGAGCTCTCATTGTTCTCGAACCAGATCTGTGTTGAATCTTCAAGGTACAATAACCCTTCCCTCAGGTTCTCCGCGTCGTCCCATCGGTTAAAGAGCCTGACCCGTTCGACTTGCTCCAACCAGTCTTCGGGATCCTCCGAAGGTGACCTATGGAATGATGGGGCCTCCCTGGGTTGCTGAAGAACGAGGGCAGGATTGGTCGCACTGGTCATGGTGCCTGCGTGGATCACAGTGGAGGTCACGACGTCTTTTTCGTTCACATTATCCGCAAACAGTCCAAACTCCGGCTGAAGACCTTGCTGTCGGCGGCTAACACGAGTGGGGCTTGCTTGTCGGCTTGACGAGGGCTTAAGATGCATTTACCCCTCACCTCCACCAGATGTTACGAAGCCAAATAGGACGCAGTTGTCTACAAGGAAAACAAGTTTATTGGAGCGAACTTCTAAAAAACAAACAATAAATAAACAAACCCAATGCATGGTTCGCAGCAGTATACTTAAACAACACTGGCGCCAGCCGCGGCATTGATCGCCGAACCGAAACCAAGTACACAAATATGCGACAAAAGGCTTTCCTATTCTTTTACGCTGTTTTTGAATCACGGAGTGGAAGTTCCCTTTTCGCGTGCTAGGGCTTCCGCGAAGCCAATAACCATGCGAAATACCGAAACCGAAACAAAGCTGTTAGATGCACGTAACTGGAGTTTTGCGCTGCTCTTCGAAACGTCATCTCTGAAAAACATGAGCAACAGTGAAAAAGTGCTGGCAGTACTACCAGAACAAAACGTGGACCCGTATTAATATTTTCAGGTAGCTTTAGGTTATCAGGTGGCATCATGTGTATACGAATGGCAGTGTTCCGTTAAAACACCAGATACCACCGCCGTTCAGATTTCGGAATGTTTAGCGCCAAATAACAATCACTTTCACTAATTGTTTTAGAGATATCTTGTTCCACTACTATAAAAACATTGTATTTCTATCAGCTGAGGACATTCAATCCCCAAAATATGTTAGCTGTAACTTTTATTAGCATTCTGCATCACAACGGAACTGCCGCGCTCGTACCAATCTGGCAACGGAATACCAGGTCTTGCTTACTCAAGCATTGAGCTCAGGGCAGTAAATTCAGACACTGGACCGCCGCCGCGTCCAAGGAATGAGAACTTAGAACGTTGACACGCTCTGTCCTTCGTAGTTACCCTTCTCTGCGCGTGCTTACCCCCGTCAAACGGGCATGCTCAGTAAGAATATTATTGGTGTCCTGACAGTTTGCTTGGAGTGCAGCGCGGAGGGAGCCAGTTCCGCAACACGAAGTCGCCCGTCCTTGTGAAGGCCAGGTGGGCGACAAACGACATTTCCTGAAGGCCCGCACATTACATTGGTAACTAAATGTACTGTGGGGCGTCCTACTTTACCATCTTTCATAAAAGCGGCTTGGCGCGACAGTTTCCAAGAACTGCAGAAAGAAAGGACAGTGAGTATTATGGAAACAGCGGTCAAGGATAGCAGTTATTCAGCTCCCCTACTATTTTCGAAAGGATGTTGTTCGCCTTGGGTAACAAATAAGACAACGCCAAGGCTCCCTGCGAACGGGACACCCGTCCAGCCAACGAAGCACCGGGGAATTTATGGATCCCGCCAAAAGCCAGCGACCAAGCCGCTTGTCGAATAAAAATGCACGAGGAGCAGCCGCGCTAGGTAACCCTTCGTGTGGACACTAACGCACTTCGCCTTGCCTTAAGCTTACTTGCAAGAAAACCGTGGTTTTTCTAGTTAGAGGTTACTTTTCTAGCCTACATTCATTCCTGCTCGACTGAAAAGCATTGAAGTCACCGTGCCGCTGCAGTAGACAAGGGATGCTGGAAGGCTGCTTAGCACATATTCTGGGAAAATCTTGGTCAGAGCTGAAATAAATGAGGACCGTCCACGACAGGAAGAAACCTTCGCTGGAATAAGATAGATCCAAAAGAAAACCATAGTTGTGTGGAAGCACATCTCACCCTGTTTGCCATAGGAAGAAACATTTGTTGGGGAAAATGGATTTCAAAGAAAGCAATATGTGGGCTGTAGCATCCGTGATCATAGCGGCATACGGGACTACTCTGTGTGCCCCAATGAGTTATAAATTATGCGACCCTCCAAATCTCAGCTCCTCTTTTCATGCCCCACGTGCCGAGAGTGTCTACGTGGCTACACGCACACGTGGATTTAATATTCCTCGACACAATATGTCACCTTTTTATATACTTGATGCCAAATATTTTAAATACGCTATATAACACGTGGAAAATCGAAGCACTTCGTTCCTTGAGGGGTTCATTGGAATAATGCGTCTCGGCGGGCGTAGGATGTCGCGGGGAGAATTCCGATGCCTGCACACAAATTGGTTATCAATATGATGGCTTGTGCAATTTTTACGCTTCTCCGACTTTTAGAGAACTTTTTTGGAACACCATCTCCGCCGCCCGAAAGCGATCTACAGTGTTCCGCCTTCTGCGCCTGTTGGGATGATCTACAACTTGACATTGCAAAAAGAAAACAATCGTTTCCCAAATGACACATATATCTGATATAATTACCACAGTAATCAAAAATGAAAACTTCCGGAGGTAGAAAACCGTAGTCAATAAAGAGCACCGCCTCCTGCACGACTGAACACCGGACGCGGGGGCGGGTTGGTGAAGGCATAGTACCACTGACTCCAAGAAAGTGCGTTCGACCTCAGCCAAGGCAGCCTTTTTTTTCCTAACTTAAAAATGAGAACGCCCATGTGCGGAGATTTCTTAGCTCGTTAGCTACATGGCGGGTTAAAATGATTCCCCTCGCGCCCCACTACGGTGCACCTCAACGACAGCATAGAGCTAGGACACGGTGGTGGTGATGATGATGGTGATGATGATGATTGCTAGTGGTATCCTCGGTGTAGTAGGGTGATCACGTGTCATCGTACCAAAAGAATACCTCATGTTCGTCGTTTAATACTAGCGCTGCTCTTAGGGCAGGCGCAAAAAGTTTATTATGCACAAAATACTTAAATTTTTCTATTACAGGTGGTAGCTGTGCTAGGCAATATTCCCCGCTCTGTTTTTCGTCCACCAGCATTCTAATCTCCTTTTCGTCACCTCGACGGCCTTGTAGTTAACTACCTCTGTGCTTAGTTAACTACCTCTGTGCTATCCTTAAATCCTAGCAAGGCAATATTACCCTCTCTGCTTTTCATCCACCACCATTCTAATCATTCCGTCACCTCGACAGCATTGAATTTAACTCCTTCTGGGCTACCCTTAAATCCTACGGCTTCTGGAAACCGAATATTTCAGTCATGTAGATTTGCCTGCGTACCCTCGCATTCTAACTCTATGTTCCGCATAGTTTCTGTTTTTTTCTGCAGACCACGCATACCCCATCATTTTGTGTATACCTCCCCACAAAGCTCTTAGTTCGCAGGCAGCCTCTACTAGCCTCAAGGAGGTCCCCCCTCCACTAGGAGGTCCCCCCATCAGTATCAGACTCTGAGACCTTCACCTGAAATCTTGTACTGTACACATTCTTTTTGTACCACACATTGAAATAAGTTCAAATGAAATAAAAAATAAATCAAAGCACTGTTCTTGGAATTTTCGCGGAAATTTGTCTTTCTGATGTCCAATTTTCTGCCCTGTACATCTCTAACGACGCTTTAACTTCCATTTTTTTCCGTCTGCCTAGATTCTTTTTTATTACTTGGCTGTCTTGGATTCTCCGCTATTCTTTCCGTATTTCACCGTTAGCCTTCTAGTCTTCCGTAGCCACTGCTTGTCCACGATTTTGCTATATAGGTATCTAAAATCTTTAGCGGACCATCTACCTTGATCCATTCCTCGCCACCTACCCTCAAAACATATTTTACTCTCAGCTTCTCGAACTTCACACGGCACCCAAACCTCATCTCCCTGTCCTGCTTTGTTAGTTGTTTTGCCATGCGCTCCAAAGGCAAAACCTCTTATTCCCCGGTTAACTTCAAGACCTGCTAGAGCGTCTGGTTTTAATCAGGGTACCGCATTCGCAAAGGTGGGACCCCGAAGAATCACTTCTATCACTTCTTAATATTTCTTATAAGTGCTAACACCTCCCCCACCCCCACGATAGGTTAGGCGGGCAAAGCAATTATGCCAACTTAAGTAAAAGGGAACAGAAATTTTGTATTTTTGATATTACTCTATTCGGTTGCGCACGGCAATTTTACGTTGGTAGGCGTATTTTGGGATCCCCTGTTCGAAATGCAGACATGTATACTAACGGTTACTAAAATAAGGTGTCCAATATGCCCTTTACATTTTCAGAGTTCGGATAATGCGGTTCTGGGGAAGCCTATATCTTTCTATTTCAATATAGAAATAGCTCGCCCCTTCTTGTTTGTACGTGTTCAATATTTTCATCGATTCCGTTCAGTTCACTCCCGCTACATGCAAAATAATAAATTTTCAACTATTGTTAAAAATACCAAAACTAAATCCACAATTTCCAACAGGTAATTCCGGGACTCCCTTATTGGGAATAACACCTACCTAAAGATAACTTTGCAGCAGCTATTTGCGCTCTTCGCAATCTCAATGCTTGTTTTCCTCGTAGTTTGTGTGTAGGGCCAAATCTTCTTCACAAGACTGTATGAATCAACGAGGCACCAGCTCTAGTGTCAATTGACGCATTTGGGGGGGACACCTAAAATTAGGTCGATGACAATTATCATAAAAAACGAGGAGTTGTTCAATTGAGCATCGACGTTCTTGCCTCTGCAGCTGCAGACGTCAGTTTTGCTTTTTTGCGCTGGTAAACCGGCACCTCGCAAGCGACATCCATCGCCAACCACGACGGGTTGCGGCGATGGGCAAAGTGGCGAGACGTTCAGATGGCAACTACGAAACTATATAAAGGCTACATAAACGGTGGCTCAAAGGGTAAATTATGCGTACTCAACGCGTTAACGAGGAAAGCGAGTGTTCTGACACATTTTAGTTTGCATCGCTAAACACTCATTACATATGATATTTTGATAAGATAGTGGCGAGCAGACGACAAGTGGCTCCGAAAACACGGGCTGCTTTGCTCACGGATGCAATTGCCCGTGTTGATATGGATTGCTGACCCGCCACCACTTAAAGAAAAATGTCTGACTTGTCGGAAGCCACTCGTGAATGTTTCTGCGAAGTAAAAAAATCAACACCCACCGAAAATGCCGTCGTATGGCTACAAAGAAAAGTTATACAGCTTTCTTAGAAACATCACAGTTGAGAAAATATTCTTTGTGGTCCAGGATTGAAGCCCGGGACACCAGCCTATGGACAGCCCATAGGTCGCTGCCAAACTCGGCAAAGGCTAACAGGAACTTCTTTCAGAGAAATATACTCCCCCTTGGGGCTTCCCCTAAACTTATCGTTAAATTCTTGTCCCTCACTTTGAGCCGTTGTTAAATTCCGTCTCGCGCTACAAACCGCTACTCTCATGGACAGCTCAGTTAGTTCACTGACTTCCCCAGATAGCCGGTGGTCCAGCGTTCAACTCCAGGACAGGGCGAATTGTTTTCCAATTTCGAAGTTTCTGAGAAAGTTGTATAGCTGTCCTTTCTATCCTTGGGGATGCGTTTCAGGTGGCTGTCATAAGTGCGTTGACGGAAACTCCACAATGAGGATTTGCCGTAAACTGGTAGATTAATCGGGCATGTTTCTCGACGGCTGATGCGCTATCACATGAGAGATGAGCAAAGGTCACAGCAAGCTGTGATGACCCGCCGAGTGTCCTTGCTGCTGCTTCTTCTGACAGCAGTGCACCAGATGCCCAAGTGGGCCCATAGCCTTGCCAGGTATGTTATAGCTTGTTCTGCGGCGCGCAATGATACTGTTCAACAGAATATACAATGATTGTAAAGAGACGTAAGGTCATAGAAGGTAACGTTAATCCCAGCAGCAGCAAAAGAGAAGGTACCGGCAACACAGCAGATCCCCATCGTGCAACACACACCATGATCATTGCCTAATATGAGACAGCATCACGTTGCCTCGAGTGCGTTCGGAATTAGTAGCAGTAGAGAAAAGCGTTTAATTGAGCCGGTGAAGTGACAGGTGTCACTGGGTGTCCGCTGCAAGGTCCCTTCGATCATCAGTGAGGCCTCTCTGCGATAGTCTGTCCTGTACCCGAACCTTTAATAAACCTCTTTACAATATTTTTAGATACCGGAGCCACCCCTCCTCCTCCGCAGAAAGGAGAAGCCTGAATCTGCAAAGGAGAACATTGCATCTCCCTTTATCTGCACACAGCGCCCGAAACATGGCTCTCTCACCCCTGCAGCCCATTCCATGCTCTGAAGCCCTCCAACAACGCGACTACACCCTTCTCAACGGTACCGACAACCGCGACGTGGGGGATTGCCTGACGTCTTACAGGAAGCGAAACAGCAGCACCAGAGGAGACCTATGAGAAATGGCTACATACTGTAGAACATTCTGACCAGGCCTTGTATACGTCACCGCTCGGGCTCGAAGCTTCGTTCCACATCTCTCTGGGTGACGACCCACCAGGCCCTTGTGGCGGAACGGGAACATCAAGAAAGTAGCCCCATGGCTGGGGAGGCTAAAAGAGCTCCAAATGGCGCTCGTCCTACACTCCGACAGGATGAAGCTGCTGCGGATAAAGTTGCTATAGCGACCCCCCGAAAGGACTGGACAGTTCATCAGTAAGTTAACAGCAGATAAACTAGGCTTTCACCTTCGCTCTCTTTGAATGTTTTATATTATTGGACAAATATACACGTATAACCCTAACGATGTGTGGTTTCGCTGTAAAAGTGTCGACGCCTGTTTACAGTTTCAGCATTCGCACCGCAATGCGGAGCAAGTTGACTTTCTGTACTCTATAAAATTTCTCTTGTTTCCTTTTGTGTTGTCATGTGTCATCTTAGGGGGCGACTTCTTGTAACGTTATCGATCCGTGTAAATTTTGCCCTTGACGACGTTGCGCTATTTTTATTCTGTGACGCCCAAAGGGCGCCGTTTTGATTCTACAGCATACACTCGTCATCACAGATGATACCGGCCTCCCCACAAACTCTACTATTGTGAAACCGGTGTCATCTGCGTCTCTTACCGATTCAACTGTAATCGCCAACCTATCAAAACTGTCCCTGTAGCAGGAACACCGCACAGCTCTTCAGAGCCATTTTTCGCAGTGTACGTCACTATTCACAACACAAGCGCTCGTGGAAGTGCCTTGGTGGTGTTTAGCCTCACGACCCGCAGCAACTCCTCGCTTTCCCTAACGATTTATCTTCGCAAGCAGTCAGCCCGCAGATCACTTCTGCATCTCACGCGAATGTGTGGGTTTTGCGTTCTTCCCTATATTAAACTTCCTCACACCATGAGCGCCTCCAGATACCGTTAAGGTGCATTTCCGCCACTCTTTCGACTCTTAAGTCACATGTATAAGCAGCTCTTCCACCGTCCGTCACGACATAGAAAGGAGGTCTCATTCTTAATAAAGTGAGAGTCTACCGCGTATCAATTTTTGCATGCGCAAAACCTTTTCCCTAATTATCCTCCATAAAATTCGACATGTTATATAGAAATAAATTCATTTCATTTCACTTCATATACCGCCCTAGATGATCAGGCTGACGACACGGTTCCGCAGTGTGTCATACGCCCTTGAAACAGCCCATTGGTGTCATCGGTCGTCCGCCTTAAAACGACAGCTCAACTCGATTCACCCTTCATTACCACCACGTCAGCAACATCCCTCGTGCACACGTGTACCGTTGTCCGCATAAGCGGTAACATCCACCTTTTTCAAAGAACAGTTTGTTAAGCGAAGCTTACGTGTCTATATTGTGATGTGCGATAACAAACTCCCAAGCCTCCAAGTATTCTTGAAGCGCGAGATGTTCCAAAGCAATCGGCGTTGGAAAATGAACGTCCCGGTGTGCGTGCAATTAGCACGCCACCACCATCAAAATAAGCGAATCGAAATATAATTTGCGCGTGAAGCTTATATGCCTCATCAAATAAATATGCAGATGGAGTAAATAAGCTAACAATACGCACCATTTTCTATATGAAAACGGCATACACCTCAGGAATGTGGCGAAACATGGGTTTATTTCTTCCACTCCAAGGCACGTACAACTGTCCCTCTCAATGGCGGAATGCTCGTTTTGCGTGACTGCTCGCGCTTAGTCTCTCTCACGTGATGCCGCCAAGCGTCTTTGGTTACGAAGCCAATGCGTATTGGGTAGCGTTGTTTTCGCGCCGGGCCCTCTGCGAGAAACTCCGACAGACACGCCGCCACTGACGCCATAAGACTAATACTTGGATCTCATTTTGAGTAAATTTGTTACCAACAGGCACAATTTTCAAGATAAGTAGAGGGAAAATAAAAGTATGTGTGTATGCATGTGCCTTTCGTACGTTCGAATCCTCAAAAGAAATACTTGCTAATCTCTTCCTCTTAAATTTTCTGTGTGATCTCTTTGTAGTGTGGTAAAAGTGAATGAATGATGAACATTCTGCTTAGACACAAATCTGAAACATATGTGTTCTACATGACCGGGGCAACACAGTTCAAGCAGCAAAAATATTGTGACGGGGCAATCCCTGTTCGCGCCAAACATGCGGTGGGCGCTGCGCCGATGATAGAAGACGACGAGAACGACAACGCTTGGCCCCGGACTCACGCTGCTGCCTAATCCAGTGCTTGCCAGCTTATTCTGACTTATAAATAGCTTCACCTTACGCGTCTTTGCCACGTCACATCCTTGGTGGAGGTTGCGGAGTTCGAGTGAACAACTGATCCCGTGCCCTCGCCCGGGCGTGCTCCACCAGCTCCACCCACCACGGAGCTTCGTAGTGGACGCTCGGTTCCTCGTGTCACCATGCCGACCGATGGAGCGACCGCGTCGACGACACCCCTCGTCATCGTGTCTCATGCCCGCGATCCTGGCCTGTTTACCGGAACAGACGACGTTGA
The DNA here is from genome assembly GCF_048455015.1 of Haemaphysalis longicornis. Lineage (NCBI taxonomy): Eukaryota > Metazoa > Arthropoda > Arachnida > Ixodida > Ixodidae > Haemaphysalis > Haemaphysalis longicornis. The sequence goes on from NW_027526203.1 coordinate 177,160,400, forward strand.
TGTCGACGACTGGCTTAGCCTCTATGAGTGTGTCAGCGCTGACAACAGGTGGGACCCTACCATCATGCTGGCGAATGCGATCTTTTACCTGAAAGAGGAACGTCCTGCGCGCAAGTGGATTGAGACGCACGAGACCGAAATGACCAGTTGGGAGGTGTTCAAAACGAAGCTGCGAGCGGTATTCGGAAAGCCTCTTGGCCGTCAGCTTGCTGCCCGAAAGGAGCTCGCATCGCACGCCCAGACGTCGACCGAATCTTACGTCGCCTATATCCAGGACGTCTTGGCCCTTTGCTTTGGTCGCTCGGCATTACGTCTGCAGGAGTATACGTTTTCCGTCACCTATAAGTCGGGTCGCTGGCATAAAGACGCTGACAGCCTCTCACGTCACCCTGTTGAGCCCCCTGAGGCCACCCCACCTACTGATGTCGCTTGCGTGTTCGCAATATCTGACTTTCTCCACATCGGTGACGAGCAGCGCCGTGACCCGTCGCTCCGTTCCCTCATTCAACGGCTTACCTCCTCATCACCTGATTCTTCCACGCGCAACTACACCCTACGAAATGGCGTCTTATACCGCCATAACTGCCGTGCTGACGGTCCGGACCTCCTCCTCGTTGTGCCCAGCCACCTGCGTTCGACCGTCCTGTACCAGCTACACGACGTACCCACCGCAGGCCACCTAGGGATAACCAGAACTTATGATCGAGTGCGGCGTAGGTTCTTCTGGCCTGGCCTTTACCGATCTGTACGCCGCTACGTTGCCTCGTGTGACAGCTGCCAGCGTCGGAGAAAGCCTTCCACACTTCCTTCTGGAGAACTTCAACCCATCGACATTCCCCATGAGCCGTTCTTCCGGGTGGGTCTCGATTTACTTGGTCCCTTCCCACTGTCGTCAGCGGGAAACCGGTGGGTCGCCATTGCGACAGATTACACGACGCGGTACGCCATCACCCGCGCCCTTACAACAAACTGCGCGACTGACGTCGCTGACTTTCTTCTCTACGACGTCCTTCTGCACCACGGCGCTACGCGCCAGCTACTAACTGACCACGGGAAAAGCTTTCTGTCCAAAGTTATCGACAACATCCTCCGCTCTTGCCCGACGAAACACAAGCTTGCCACGGCCTATCACCCGCACACTAATGGCCTCACCGAACGCTTCAACCGGACGCTGACCGACATGCTGTCTATGTACGTGTCTTCTGACCACCGAGACTGGGACCCTGCATTACCATTGGTAACTTTCGCGTACAACACCTCTCGCCATGACACGTCCGGTTTCTCCCCATTTTATCTACTGTTTGGCCGTGAACCGGCTTTGCCTTTGGACTCGCTCCTTCCTGCCTGCTCCTCTGAATACGCTCGCGATGCTATCACTCGCGCCCATCAAGCTCGTCAACTGACTCGCGACCAGCTTCTTGCTTCGCAAGTCTCACAAAAGACACGGTACGACGAACGTCACCGCGCGGTTCACTTTCCTCCGGGATCCCTCGTCCTGCTCTGGTCCCCTGCACGTCGTGTTGGCGTGTCCAAAAAACTGCTCCAACCCTATTCTGGTCCATACAAAGTGTTGCGTCGCGTCACAGAAGTTGACGTATGAGGTTGGTCCTACCGTCTCTACTTGGGCCTCGTCCTCTACTGTCCCGCCTAGCAGTGTTGTCCATGTCGCGCGCCTCAAGCCATATCAGCCCCGCTGACCGATTCTCCTTACACAGCACCGAGACGGTGCCTCTTCCTCCGGGGGTCATGTGACGGGGCAATCCCTGTTCGCGCCAAACATGCGGTGGGCGCTGCGCCGCTGATAGAAGACGACGAGAACGACAACGCTTGGCCCCGGACTCACGCTGCTGCCTAATCCAGTGCTTGCCAGCTTATTCTGACTTATAAATAGCTTCACCTTACGCGTCTTTGCCACGTAACAATATTACGCGCATCTAAATCTTGGCTGCGTCTCGCATAGGCTTTATTGGAATCTGCTTCTCGGCCGTACGCAAGCTGCGTACCGAGCGGTGATTGCGTGAACGAGGCCAGAGAGCCGCGGAAACATTTAATAGTCACATCGAACATGTGAAGTCTTTATGGAAGTCCGTCGACCCTTCGATAACGGGAGCCGGCACGATCTACCACCTCACAAAATAAGTGGCAATGGCGCCTTCCAAATGCAGCTGGCGAGACACCCGCGAGCAGCCGCGCTCTCGAATCGGTTCTGCAGCTTAGATAAGCTGTGAAAGCAGGGGACTCTCACTTGACAAGCTTGGCTACAGCAGGACCCTCTGTAGTGTTTCGCAGAGCCCTATGGGATGCCCTTGCTTTGCCTATGCCGATCAAGAACTTTTCGTGTAAAAGTTCCCTTCAAATCATCCCCCCATTCCCTGCCCCCCCCCCCCAATCTCTGCACCGTAGCGCCGTAATCTCTGCACCGTAGCACCGTAGCTCCGTAGGTACATATTACGCTACATGGTAGCTCAGCTTTCGCCACCGCCCCAGGGGGGTTGTCTGTGCAGCTTGCTCGAGTGTTTCATACTACACTGCCACATCCCCCTGCCTCCTCACTCCGCTCGTCAGCACTAGCACGCCCACTGTTGCAAGCTCTCGCTACTGTGCGAGGAGGGCGTGCTCCACCAACTGCGATCAGCTCTCATCCTGCGCATTCATTGGCTACTAAAATCAATCGTTTCACCTGCGAAGGTTTTCATATATTTATGCACTGCCATCCCATTGTGTCTTCAACAAATTCCCTCGAGACCGTAGTTTACATCTTTGTTTTATCGTACACTGTAAAGCTAGCAGGTAACAGGTAACAATGTGCCCATGGAGGAGAAAGAACTTCGGAAAGGCCGGGAGGTTAACCAAGTGTAGAGCCCGGTTTCCGACCGTGCACTGGGGAGTGGAGTTTAGGGGATAAAACAAAGTGAAAACGAAGAGGAAGTAATAGAAGCGGCAAGGCGCGCACTCTAGTCCCGTTGCAGGCACTACAGTCGTTCATGAAAATTTTTTTCGCACAGGAAACCTAGAAGGGATTTTGTTGCCTTCTGCGAAGTCAGTGCTAGAGACCGATGACCTAAGATTGCCTCTATTGTCTCTACTGTAAGTGGTCGATTGTTCAATCGGCTGAGCGCGGTGGCAAGCACGCTTCTCCCCGACGCGTATTGGGGGCTGCGTCACAGCACATGCTATATCGTCTTTTCCGCCCCACAGGCGTCGCCGTGGGCGCTGCTGGCCTACCCGATGAGAGTAAGTGACTACCTCTCGGTATACACATCATCTTCAACATTATGGTCGTTAACGTGATCACCACGGAGAAGTATGCTACAAGCTGCAGCAGTGCAGCAGATTATACCTTGACAGAAACAGTGGTCAACTCAACTAAGGTGCCGCACTTGGCTCGCCGAAGGTTTTTGTAATTCGTCTTCTGAAGATTTGGCCTCAAGTAATTTAGAGAGAACTGCTGCCCACTGTAAACTCTCAGCCAACAGCTTTTGTCCCATAACGTTCGGTTGAATAGTTTGTGTCAGGTAGTTAAGGTGTAGGCAGCTGAAGGGGATTGCGCTCTTTACGCAGGTGTGTTGCGCTATGTACCTTCTTTTTTATTGTCACTGAATGCTGCTTTGAAAGCAACACGTAAAAAAAATCAACATATTTGTCGCGGAGAAGCCATTGCTTTTAAAATTAATGGGTTCAAAAAATACGCGACACTCAAAATACAAACGGCCAGGGTGTAGATTTTCAACACTCCTGCACATGTCTTCAAGGAAACCAAGCTGTTCATCTTTCAATCATACATTTATTACGTCAGTGGAGAAAAAACCAGGACTACTTTTTTGTGCGCAAATTCAACCGCCCCCCACCAATATGCTTCTCCGTATGCTTCTACAAAACCTAGAGTCATTAAAGAGACTTCCATCAAGCCTTAATTATTCATTATTGCGGAGCGATCTCGCTGGCTTCCCTTGTATTGCCCGTTATTTAAAAGGCTTTCGCGAAACAGCCAAGGAAGTAGTTCCGACGATCGGAATTTCCCTTCAAGCCGAGTAGGATGGAGTTGTGGTGGGCAGGACTCGGGGAAATGAAAGTGGCCGGAGGGTGCAGGAAGCGTGTAGGGTCAATTTACCATTTAAACGGAGCGCAGTGGACAAAGAGCCCAGGAGTGAGATGGGAAGGGGGGATAGAGGAGGTAAATAAAATTTATTTCGTGAATGCAATAATGTCATCAACGACTCTCAGGGGCTTCGTCCCTGGCAAAATGCCATCCCAAAGAAGTTGCTCACCCAGACCGAGTTCAAGCGGCGCAAACGGAAGCGCACGGATGCTGCCCGACGTCGTTATAATACTAATGCGAGTGAGGTTTTCGGGGATATATAAAAACAAACTTGGAGCACCATGCGCGAACGCAGAGCCATCAAATTTTATGGGAAGTGATCTTTTTTCCCAAGCAGGCGGAAGAGTCGGCGAGCAGTATAGTGCAAGCAGGGCGTCCAGCCGCGGCCCGTACGGAAGAAAACCCCTACGAGGAGGCGCCCAGCACTTCCAGAAACACATCACCAACGACTCGGTCCACCCTTCGTGTATCATTCGCGACAGGCTCAAGTTCTGCTTGGACGTCCTCTGGTTCGTTTGTTCTTAGTGTCATTCTTATACCGAACCAAAAATGCTTTGTATTACGTAAAACCCTACGAAGCTGCGGCTGCAGTAATTTGTGTTATTGAGATCTGCTAATACCTGTGCTCAGCTCAACCTACCCGTTTTTTTACATATATAGCCTGGTTGCTCTAAACCAACCGAAATATTTTCCCTGCGAATTTAGCGTTCTCACCCGGAGCTTAATGCGAATGCCAAATTTTCGATTTACTTCACTTTAATACCACAGGTATGTTGTATTCTTAATTTTTAAGTACGCTCGAATGCGATTCATGCTTCAGCTGCACCGCATGCCTTCAAGTAACCAATTCATGCCGCCAACAAAGAACATTCTGCGAGTAACAGCAAAGTGCTTACCATTTCAGTCAAAAGCGTTCTCAGAACGGTAGCACCACTCAGTGTTGCAGAACCACTCAAAAGCGTCCTCCACACCACTTAAAGCAATGTTTGCGTTGCGTGATTTTACATCGCAGTCCGAACATTTGAGTCACATCGTGCGCTCGACAGTTTCATTCGCCACAATTTTCTTGTTGGCTACACTAATTGTTCAATATATATATATATATATAATCTGAAAAGATAAAAACTCACACAGGGCGCGCAGAAAGTAAGGTTAGTAGAGACAGAGACAAACGAGAAAGATGTAGAAAATAGAAATAAGTTTACTGACGTTTCAGGGAGAGGACTCCCTGTACTCTGAAGAACGAGAGTCCTTTCCCTGAAACGTCAGTAAACTTATTTCTATTTTCTACGTCTTTCTCGTTTGTCTCTGTCTCTACTAACCTTTTATATATATATATATATATATATATATATATATATATATATATATATATATATATATATATATATATATATATATATATATATATATATATGTGTGTGTGTTTCATTAATTATTCGGTTGAAGCAATAGATCCCAGCGTATCAGTTGACTATTCGCAGAAGACTGCATTCTTTTCAAAGTAATGAACTCCACGGCAGATCCACAAGTTTTAAACACGAATATCGGTCACTTGGAAACTTGGTGTACCGAGTGGAACATGGTAATTAATCTAGAAAAAACTGCTCATTTGTGTATCGCCAACAAAATCAACCAGTTACCAGTTTCATTTCAAATATGATATAAAAGGGTCACAGATTATACATGTGGAAGATTAAAAATGGTTGGGTGTAAGAATTACCTAAAGCCTCAACTGGACAACCCTTAGAGTGAACACATGCTCTTCTGCACGTAAAACACTAAGGTTTCTAAAACATCGATTAGCTAATGGCCCCAGTTCCTTAAAGTTTAAAGCATACAAAACAGTGTTAAGACCATCTTTGGACTACGCCTCCGTAGTATGAGACCCTCACACAAAAAGCAATATACAAAACATTGAAAAAAATACAGCGGCTGCCCTCCGTTTTATTTACAGTAGGTATAGACGTCGCGATTCCCACTGGAGGATGTTGCAATGGGCAAATCTTGAACCTCCTGAGGACAGAAGACGAGCTGCTCGACTTAACTTACTTCGTCTAATATATTTTTCTAAACTAGAAATAAAGCAGCATAATTACATAGTAATAGATTCTTCCAGGCCTTCCCGTCACAAGCACAGCTGCAGCATCACGCCAATCTTCGCAAGAACTAATAAAGACGAACAGTCTGTTCTCCCGAAACCAATAACTCAGCGCAATTTGTTGCCCTGAAACTCAACTATAGTTTCTGTTCCAACTTAAAATGCACTTTCTATATTGAATTACAGAATACTTATTTCATTTAACAACTTGTTGTGTGCCTAAGAGTTTGGGGCTTTGATTTTGGGCAGTGTTGCAGTGTGTGTACTCTGCCCTGTGAAAACGCGTAAACGTTGATGGTGATAGACATATTTTTGTTAATTTTGATGTACGCTAGTCATAATTTTGTTGGAACTTTGTTGTACCTTTGTTTTCACACTGAACGTGCTGTACCTTTCCTTCCTGGTCCTTAAATGGTTCGCATTATATGAGAACTAAATAAATAAATATTTGGCGTTAAACCCTTTTCAAAGGTCTTTGCAACAGTGATACCAGAGTGCATATAGATGGCCGCAATATTAAATAAAGTGCGGTTAGAAATGCCACTTGGATATTTTTATGGTCCCTGTATGTGCGTTTGTGCTACCAAAATCAGCTTTTTGGGTTCTTTTTCTATGCCAAATCTCTGTGCCTAACCATCCGACATGGCGGGTGGCTGAGCACTAAGGCAATCAGAGCACGCACTGTGAACTTTGTAAGCATTCTTCGCAGCCAAACACATCAGTACAAAGCCGCCTAGATGTATTGTAAAACAATTTAAATACGGCTCAAATACGTGCCCGGCAAAGTGTATCTCAATGATTGATGAAGTGTTTACTATGTTATTACTGTTGCTTGCCGGTGATGTAGGACGCAATCCAGGCCCATCGAACGCTAAACTTGCGAAACTTATTAGCGACATGCAAACAGCCCTGCAAGACTCGATTGACACAGTGATTCAGTCGCAGAAAATATTAGAAAGCACGGTGAACGAAAAACTTTCCCAAATAAATGACACGTTAGAAAGCATAGCTTGCCACACTGAGGAGATGGCTGAACTAGAATCTGAGGTTTTGTCGCTAAAGAAGATAATCGCAACACAGCAAAGAAAATTGGATGACTTAGAAGATAGGAGTCGACGCCGTAATGTAGTCATTTTTGGGCTTTCTGAGCAGAAAGGTGAAACCCCTGCTGATCTAAGAGAGCGTGTTCTGAGCGAAGTGTTTCATACCAAACTGGGCGTGGCAACGAAATCAGTTGAAAGGGTACACCGGATCGCTAAAAAGAGTGTGAACAAGCCGATACCTGTTATGTTGAATTTCTTTGACTACAACGAAAAAATGCTTATTATGCAAAACTGCAAGAAACTGAAAGGATCAACCATATCCATCAGCCATGATTTCTGCAAAGCCACGTTAGTGAAGCGCTCAAAGTTATGGCTATACGCGAGACAGTTCAAGGACGAAGGGTTTAAAGTGGCACTTGATTATGATAGGCTGCGCGTGGATACATGGGACGAAGAAAACGAGCGCTCACTTTTATTACGCCAGCAAAAACAGGACAACCAAGAATCGGCCTCTTCTTGAACCGGTAACAAACATTTGTGCATGGCCTTGTTGAACGCAAGAAGTTTGGTTAATAAGGCAAGTGAACTCGAGGAAGTATTATGTTTGCACGACCCACACATACTTGGTGTGAGAGAAACTTGGCTTTCCTCCAACATTATTGACAGCGAAATCATTCCCCCTTCCCATAAAATACTACGGAGAGACCGCGATGGGCGTGGCGGCGGCGTGGCTATTATAACAAAAAATGAAGTGGATTGTACCGAATAAGAAAGGATCCCTAACCATGAAAGTATTTTTTGCAAGATCAATTTTCGTGGACTTTCCACTTTATTTGGCATCCTTTATAGGCCGCCGAGAAACCCCATTTCTGATTTGGAAGCAGGGACTGAATACTTGGGACGCGTACATAAGAAGGAGCAAAAATTGATACTAACGGGTGATTTTAACTTGCCGGGAATGGACTGGTATAATCTGGCAATCTCAGGATCGCATGACACTGATAGCGCTAGGCTTCTGCTTGAGACCGCATTTTCGCATGATATGCAGCAGACAGTACACGCACCCACACGTGTCCCCGAAACTTCTCATTCAACTCTTGATCTTGTCTTCGTAAAACACTTTCCCGAAAAACACTCTGTCATCACTGAAGACGGCAGAGCCGACCACAAACTAGTTACAGTGGCTTTTGATGTCACTAAAACTAAAAGAAAGGCTACTTCTAAAACATTTCGTGATTTCTTGGCTGCCGATGATGAATCCATTCTCGACTACTTGCACCTTGGTCTTTCCTACTTCGGCCACGGGGACAATGTTTCAACACTTTGGTCGGTGTTTAAGACGCATGTACTGTCGTGCATTGACCGATTTGTTCCACTTCGTCAAAGGACCACAAAGCGCAATAATCCCTGGAAAACCCGTGCAATAATTCATCTGAAGCGCAGAATTGCACGAAGGCGGAAAAATAAATTCAACCATGGCAGCGACTTTTCAACTCTCAAACAAGAGCTGACTGCCAAACTACGATGTGCTCGTTCCAGATTCCACCAATCATACTTTGCCTCTTTTTTTAAAAGAAGCCCCCCAAAAATTCTGCGATTCCTATCTGGCTCCAAGTAAGGCACAGAAAAATTAAACGTTAACGGAGTAGTTGTCACTGATCCCGAAGTTATTGCCAATGAACTAAATTCTACCTTCCATGGCTCATTCACCGATCCCCTTTCTGTCGCTTCCATAAGTACCTCGTTGTCTCCTTGTGCCACCATGCCTGACCTGGGCTTCAGTCGGGAGGGAATTTCTGATCTTTTATTGAAAATTAGAACTAAAAAAAGCATCTGGTCCTGATGAGTTACCAAATGCCTTTTTGCACCGGTACGCGGAGGTTATTTCTGAGTATCTCTACAGCACCTTTAATGCATCTCTTGATGAAGCCTCCCTACCGATAGACTGGCTGTTGGCAAAGATTATACCTATATTCAAGGCCGGGGATAAGCTGTCTCCTACTAATTACAGACGAATCTCTCTGATCAGCACATGCTGAAACTAATGGAACACGTTATCGCTAGTCATATATCTAACTATTTAGAAGCCAAACAGTTTTTTGTTGAATATCAGCATGGATTTCGAAAACATGTTTCTGCGGTTACCCAACTCGTATCTGTTATTCACACTTTTGCCTCCGCAATCGATAAGCAACAGCAAATTGACGCCATCTTTTTGGATTTATCCAAAGCTTTCGATCGGGTACCCCATGTGCAGCTGGTGGAGCGGTTAAAAGAAGCATGCCTAAACCAAATCTGACCAGCCAGTCTCGACACTATTTATTTATTTATTTATTTATTTATTTATTTATTTATTTAATTTTTTTTTATTTACCCTCAAGGTCAAAAGACATTACAGAGGGGAGTGGGTAGGGAGAAACAGTAAAAATAACAACACAACGCAAGAACAAAAGGAGAACAATAGTTATACAGTCCGCACGTTTCTGGTCATACAATGTTCGCTATTGCGTTCTTAAAAAGGTTGAAGTCTCGAAAGGTTGCTGTCGGGTTTGGAAGGCCATTCCATTTTTTCGATGTACGTGGCATAAAAGACTGCGAAAAGAAGTTAGTTCTGCAGGAAGGAATGCCAACTTTGAAGGCGTGACGCAAACGTTGTGAAATGTGATGTGGACGGATTATGAATTCATTTTGTAAGAAGGCATGGTGGTAGAGCTTGTGAAAAAGACATAAGCGAGAAACTTTACGGCGTGATGCAAGGGATGGTAGACTAAGGTCTGCTTTCATGGATGATATGCTTGCGGTGCGATTGTAATTACATGTAATGAAACGAGCCGAGTTATTCTGAACCATTTCTAGCGACTTTATTAAATTGACGTGAAAGGGATCCCATATTGCTGCTGCGTATTCTAGTTTTGGGCAAATTAGTGTTTTGTATAGGAGTAATTTTAGAGTGGAAGGGGCTTTTGAAAAGTTACGGCGTAGGTATCCAAGCATGCGGTTAGCGTTGTTACTTACATGGGTGATATGAGCGTTCCAGGTTATGTTAGTTGTGATGTGTGCACACCAAGGTATTTAAAAGAGGGTACCTTTTCTAACGGGTTATTACCTAGGTAGTACACAGGCGGTGTGCTAGGAGACCTAGTTACACGCATGAGTTTACACTTATTTGGGTTTAATTCCATCAACCAATTGTCACACCATTCTGAAATCGCATTAAGATCTGACTGAAGAATATGTAAGTCGTTATTGCATGTTATTTCTCAGATGATCACGCAGTCATCAGCAAAGAGATGAATATTGCTAGTAACATTGGAGGGTAGATCGTTACTGTAGATTAAAAAGAGGCGCGGACGAAGAACTGAGTTTTTTGGCACACCAGAGCGCACTGCACTTAGCTCAGATTCTTTGTCGTTACCGCTGACGAATTGGGAACGGTTAGATAAAAAACATTCGATCCAGGTTAAGAGCTGTGAATCTAGATTAAGAAACTGGAGTTTAAGCAGCAGAAGTTTGTGACATACTTTATTAAAAGCTTTGCTGAAACCTAAAAATATGCAATCTCCCTGTGATGAACGATCGAGAATAACGTTTAATTTCTGCGTAAATGACGCCAGTTGTGTTTCGCATGAATATGATTTACGAAAGCCATGGGTAGAAGGCTGCGGTACGTTTCTTGGCTTTGCTATTCTCACCTTGCAATCTATTTGAGCACGCACGGGCGTGTGATTGCTGTCCTCTTTCCTTCCTTACCTGTACTCGCATTTTCTAATATTCATTGCTGATCGCCCTGGGGTTCCCTGAGGCCACCGTGTGCCGACCAGATGTGCACCTCCAGGTGCGCGTCATATTCTCTGTGGTCTTTCTTTTCATGACCTATTTCCCCCTCTTCTTTTCATGACCTATTTGCACCTCTCGAAACTCCCTGTGTGACTGCTTTTCGGTGCGTTTCTCTTCCTCCGTACCAGCACAACCAAGTATAGTACTCTCTCACATTTCAATCACGGGACTCTCAATCTGTCAGAACGGATTTCCATGGCCAGATGTGCGCTATATGCGAGCATGGACATGTCTTCTTTTAACAACTCTCTTACCCACTGTTGCCACAGGGCGGTGAATCTAGCAATTTCCTTTCTGAGTTGATTGTCTGGTTTTTTCCCTTGTCTCCTTTAATGTCAGAACCACATTATATTGATTTTTTTGTTATATTTTTCTTTCTTTCTTCCCTCTTCCATTTTAAGAATTTTTTCGCTGCCCTTCAACTATGATCCCAATGTATGAACATGCTCCCTTGCCTTGCCCTGTCCTCTCCCTTAATACATGTAGCGTATATAACACTGAAATCAGCTTACCCTGTACTCTTTAGAAAGGTAGTCCCTGCTTGAAACGTCAGTAAACTTCTATTTCTTACTTTTTTTCCTGGTGCTCCTCGGTCTTTACCTACCTTTTATATATATATATATATATATATATATATATATATATATATATATATATATATATATATATATATATATATATATATATATATATATAGTAAGGAAATGAGGGGCTCGTCGAGGAAATACACAAAGATAGGTCGGCAGTCTACAACGCCAAAGGAGGCATAGGGCTGTGGTTAGGCGCTCTTTTTTTTTTACTACCATTAATGAAGTTAACATTTTTTTTAAATATATGGAAGAAAGAAAGAAAGAAAAACACGCGCCCAGAGTGGGGACCGAACCCACGCCTTTCTCGGTTCTCGCAGCCTTGATGCCTAGGTAGCATAAGAGGGCTTCCCGCCAGTCACCCGCTCATGACAGGCTGTAGACGTTCGAGTAACGCCCTGGGGTTGAAAAGAAGGTCCCCTTCTCCCCGTGTAGTCAGAGTAGCGCTGGCTACCACCCTCAAGCGTCAGATACAGTTCTAGTCAGTATCAATACCCCAGAACGTGAAGGAGAACACAGTCGCCCAGATAGCCGAATTGGTAAAGCATTAGAGATCTAATCGAAAGGCGTGGGTTCGGTCCCCACTCTGGGCCGTGATTTGTGTCTTTCGTTATTTCTAACGTATATTTAAAATGTTAACTTCACTGACCGTAGTAAAAAAAAGAGCCTAACAACACCCGCATGCCTCCTTTGGCGTTGTAGACTGCCGACCTATCTTCCTGTATATATATATATATATATATATATATATATATATATATATATATATATATATATATATATATATATATATATATATATATATATATATATATATATATATATATATATTGTTTACAGCAATACCTCGTTAACTCGAAGTGGTAAACACCGCAAAATATTTCGACAGCCGATTGCCATGAACTAGCGAGTTCTTTGCAAAAAAGGCGCTACTACTTACTATCTCTTCAACAGTAGCTTCCAATCTTGCTTTTCATAAGGGTTTGAAAAGAGAAAAAGCATACAAGAGACGTTCACCGGCTGGACTTAGCAGAAAAGAACAGCGTAATACTGGTCTGCTTTGCGGTCGCACTCGGGCCTAGTCAGGAGTCCTCTAGGTGCTTCACGCATTGCATAAGCCAATATTCCCCGCCGCTGCACTCAACCTTGTTTTGCAGAAAACGCAGCAAATTCCTCGTTTCGGTAGATGTCTGAACCCCTCCAGGAGTACAGACTGTCGCAGAGAGGCCTCGCTGATAATCGAAGGGACCTTGCAGAGGACATCCAGTGACACCTGTCACTTCACCGGCTCAAGAAAGCGCTTTTCACTACTGCTACTAATTCCGAACGCAGTCAAGGCCAACGTGATGCTGTCTCATATTACGCAATGATGATGATGTGTGTTGCATGATGGTGATCTGCTGCGTTTCCGGTAGCTTCTCTTTTGCTGCTACTGGGAATAAGGTCACCTTCTATGACCTTACGTCTCCTTGCAATCATTATATTTTGTGGGGAAGAGTATCAGTGCGCGCCGCAGAGCAAGCTATAACATACCTGGCAAGGCTATCGGCCCACTTGGGCATCTAGTACACTGCTGTCAGAAGAAGCAGCAGCAAGGACAGTCGGCGAGTGATCACACTTGCTGTGACCTTTGCTCATCTCTCATGCGTTAGCGCATCAGCCGTCGAGAAACATGCAGGATTAATCTACCAGTTTACGGCAAATCCTCATTGTGGAGTTTGTAGCGGCTTGTAGCGCGAGAGCGAATTTAACAACCGCTCAAAGTGAGGGACAAGAATTTAACGATCAGTTTAGGGGAAGCACCAAGCACCAAGGCTAACAGGAACTTGTTTGAAAGACGTTCCTGTTAGCCTTGGCCGAGTTTGGCAGCGACCTATGGGCTGGCCATGAGCTGGGGTGTCGGGCTTCAATTCTGGACCACAATGAATATCTTCTCAACTGTGATATTTCTAAGAGAGCTGTATAACTTTTCTTTGTAGTCATACGGCTGCTGACTTTTCGGTGGGTGTAAATTTTTTTTTCTTCGCAGAAACATTAACAAGCGTCTTCCGACAAGTCAGCCATTTTTTTGTAAGTGATGGTAGTTCAGCGATCCTTTTCAACACGGACAATTGCATCCGTGAGCTACCTCAGAATGACCACGACAATGCCAAGCAGTCCGTGTTTTCGGAACCACTATTCATCTGTTCCGGACTATCTTATATAAATATCTTATGTAATGATTCTTCATCTATGCAAACTAAAATGTGTCAGAAGACTGGATTTCCTCGTTAACGCGTTTAGTACGCACAATTTACCCTTTGAGCCACCGTTTATGTAGCCTTTATATAGTTTCGTAGTTGCCATCTGAACGTCTCGCCACTTTGCCCATCGCCGCAACTCGTCGTGGTTGGCGATCGATGTCGCTGGCGAGGTGCCGGTTTACCAGCGCAAAAAAGCAAAACTGACGTCCGCAGCTGCGGAGGCAAGAACGTCGATGCTCAATTGAACAACTCCTCGTTTTTTATGATAATTGTCATCGACGTAATTTTAGGTGTCCCCCACAAATGCGTCAATTGACACTAGAGCTTGTGCTTCGTTGATTCATAGAGTCTTGTGAAGAAGATTTGGCCCTCCACACAAACTACAAGGAAACCAGGCATTGAGATTGCGAAGAGCGCAAACAGCTGCTGCAAAGTTATCTTTAGGTAGGTGTTATTCCCAAGAAGGGAGCCCCGGAATTACCTTTTGGAAATTGTGGATTTAGTTTTGTTATTCGTGTCGATGGTTACAAATTTATTATCATGCATGTAGCGGGAGTGAACTGAACGGAATCGATGAAAATATTGAACACGTACAAACAAGAAGGGGCGAGCTATTTATATATTCAAATAGAAAGATATAAGCTTCCACAGAACTCTATTATCCCAACTCTGAAAATGTAAAAGGCATAATGGACACCTTATTTCAGTAACCGTAATTATACATGTCTGCATTTCGAACAGGAGATCCCAAAATACGCCTACCGATGTAAAATTGCCGTGCGCAACCGAATAGAGTAATATCAAAAATACAAAATTTCTGTTCCCTTTTACTTAAGTTGGCATAATTGCTTTGCCCGCCTAACCTATCTGGGGGTGGGGGAGGTGTTAGCACTTATAAGAAATATTAAGAAGTGATAGAAGTGATTGTTCGGGGTCCCACCTTTGCGAATGCGGTATCCTGATTAAAACCAGACGCTCTAGCATGTCTTGAAGTTAATTGGGGAATAAGAGGCGGTTTTGCCTTTGGAGCGCATGGCAAAACAACTAACAAAGCAGGACAGCGAGATAAGGGTTGGGTGCCGTGTGAAGTTCGAGAAGCTGAGAGTAAAATATGTTTTGAGGGTAGGTGGCGAGGAATGGATCAAGGTAGGTGGTCCGCTAAAGTTTTTAGATATCTATACATGAAAAGCGTGGACCAGCAGTGGCTACGGAAGTCTATAAGGCTAACAGTGAAATACGGAAAGAACAGGGGAGAATCCAAGACAGGGAAGTTGAAAAAAGAAGCAATGCAGATATAAAAAAATGGAGAAAAAAAATGTAAGCTAAAACGTCGTTAGAGATGTACAGGGCAGAGAAATTCGGCATCAGAAAGAAAATTTTCCGCGATAATTCCAGGAACAGTGCTTTGCTTTATTATTTTACTTCATTTGAATTTATTTCAGTTTGTGTTACAACAAGAGTGTGTACAATTGAAGATTTGAGAAGAAGGTCTCAGAGTCAGAGACTGAAGGGGGATCTCCTCGTAGAGGGGGGACTTCCTTGCATCTAGTAGAGGTTCCTTGGGAACTAAGAGCTTTGTGGGGAGGTATACACAAAATGGTGGGGTATGCTTGGTTTGCGGAAAAGAAATAAAAACAAAGCAGAAGAGTTAGAATGCGAGGGTACGCAGCCAAATCTACATGACTCAATTATTCGGTTTCCAGAAGACTTAGGAGTTAAAAGTAGCCCAGAAGGAGTTAAATTCAAGGATGTCGAGGTGACGAAAAGATTAGAATGCTGGTTGATGAAAAGCAGAGAGGGGAATATTGCCTCGCTAGGATTTAAAGGTAGCACAGAGGTAGTTAACTGCAAGGCCGTCTAGGTGACGAAAAGGAGATGAGAATGCTGGTAGACAAAAAACAGAGAGGGAAATATTGCCTTGACCTGCTACCACCTGTAATAAAAAAAATAAGTATTTTGTGCCAAATAAACTTTTTGCGCCTACCCGTAGAGCAGATCAAGTATGAAATGATGAGTATGACGCATAGTTATAATAGTTTTTTTGGTAAGATGACACGTGATCACACTGCTACAAAGGGGATACAACTAGCAATCATCATCATCATCACCACCACGTCCTAGCTCTACACACTCTGAGGTGCGCCGGAGTGGGGGGCTAGGAACAGCCCCATATCATGTGGGGCTGTGATAAGAACTCCACCTACCACCCCTGCCTTTCCCATCCCCTGAGCACTGGGAGAGAGCACTGTCCAGCTCGGACCCTGACGACCAGCTTTGGCTGGTGCAGCGAGACCTAGAAGCCGGACGGACTCAAGGGGTCCTGGAATGAGGACTCTTCCCCAGGGCTGACAGCTTCAGATACACGTTTATTCCTTCCTTCCTTCCCGCCATGTAGCTAATGAGCTAATAAATCTCCGCACACGGGCGTTCTCATTTTTAAGCTAGTGAATGAAAGGCTGCCTTCGCTTAGGTCGAACGCACTTCCTTGGGGCAGTGGTACTACGGCTTCATCTTCCTCCCCCCCCTCCCCGCGTCTAGTGTTCAGCCGCACAGGAGGCGGTGCTCTTTATTGACAATGGTTTTCTACCGCCGGTAGTTTTCATTTTTGACTACTGTGGTAATCATAACAGAGTAAATATGTCTCGTCTGAAAAAGAATTGTTTTCTTTCTGTAATGTCAAGTTGTAGATCATACCAACAGCGCAAAACGGGGAAAACTGTTTATCGCTTTCGGGCAGGGGAGATGGTGTTCCAAAAAAGTTCTCTAAAAGTCGGAGATGCGTAAAAAATGCGGAAGCCATCGTTTTGATAACCAATTTGACTGCAGGCATCGGAATTCTCCACGCGACATCCTACGCCTGCGGAGATGCGTTATTCCAATGAACCCCTCAAGGAACGAAGTGCTGAGATTTTCCACGTGTTATATTGCGCACTGAAAATATTTGACATGAAGTAAATGAAAGAGTGATATATTGTTTCGAGGAATATTAAATCCACGTGCCCGCGTAGCCACGTAGACATTCCAAATTTTCTGCACATGGGGAATGAAAAGAGGACCTGAGATTTCGAGGGTCGCATAATTTAACACTCCTTGGGGCCCACAGAGTAGGCCCGTATGCCGCTATGATCACGGATGCTACAGCCCAGATAATGCTTTCTTTGAAGTCCATTTTTTCCAAGAAATGTTTCTTCCTATGGCGAACAGGGTGAGATGTGCTTCCACAAAACTATGGTTTTCTTTTGGATCTATTTTATTCCAGCGAAGGTTTCTTTCTGTCGTGGACGGTTCTCATATATTTCCGCTCTGACCAAGATTTTCCCAGAATAAGACCCTAAGCAGCCTTCCAGCATCCCTTGTCTATTTCAACGGCACGGCGACTTCAGTGCTTTTCAGTCGAGCAGGAATAAATGTAGGCTAGAAAAGTAACCTCTAACTAGAAAAACCACGGTATTCTGGCAAGTAAGCTTAAGGCAAGGCGAAGTGCGTTAGTGACCCCATGAATCCGGTTACCTAGCGCGGCTGCTCCTGGTGCATTTTTATGAGACAAACGGCTTGGTCGCTGGCTTTTTGCGGGATCCATAAATTCTCCTCTGCTTCGTTGGCTGGACGGGTGTCGCGATCGCAGAGGGCCTTTGCGTTGTCTTATTTGTTACCCAAGGCGAGCAACATCCTTTCGAAAATAGTAGGGGAGTAGAATAACTGCTTTCCTTGACCGCTGTTTCCATAATACTCACTGTCCTTTCTTTCTGCAGTTCTTGAAAACGGTCGCGCCAAGCCGCTTTTATGAAAGATGGTGTGGTAGTACACCCCACAGTACATTACGTACGACTGTAATGTGCGGGCTTTCAGGAAATGTCGTTTCGTCGGCCACCTGGCCTTCACAAGGACGGGCGACTTCGTGTGGAGGAACTGGCTCCCTCTGCGCTGCAATCCAACCAAACTGTCGGGACACCAAGAATATTCTTGCTGAGCATGCCCTTTTGACGGAGTTAAGCACGCGCAGAGAAGGCTAACTACGAAGGAAAAAGCGTGTCAACGTTCTTAATTCTCATTGCTTGGACGCGGCGGCGGTCCAGTGTCTGAATTTACTGCCCTGAGCTTAATGCTTGAGTAAGCAAGCCCAGGTATTCCGTTCCCAGAGAGGTACGAGCCCGGCAGTTCCGTTGTGATACAGAATCCTAATAAAAGGGACAGCCAACGTATTTTGGGGAGTGTATGTCCTCAGCTGATACAAATACAGTGTTTTTATAGTAGTGGAACAAGAGATCTCTAAAACAATTAGTGAACGTGATTGTTATTTGGCGCTAAACATTCCGAAATCTGAATGGCAGTGGTATCTGGTGTTTTAACGGGACACTGTCATTCGTATACACATGACGCCGCCCGATAACCTTAAAGCTACCTCAAAATATTCCTACGAGTCCAAGTTTTGTTCTGGCATTACTGCCAGCACTTTTTCACCTGTTGCTCATGTTTTACAGAGATGACGTTGCGAAGAGCAGTGCAAAATTTCAGTTACGTGCAACTAACAGCTCCATTTCGGTTTCGGTATTTCGCATGGTTATGGGCTTCGCGGAAGCCCTATCACACGAAAATGGAACTACCACTGCGTGATTCAAAAACAGCGGAAAAGAATAGAAAAGCCTTTTATTGCATATTTGTGTACTCGGTTTTGGTTCCGCGATTACTGCCGCTGCTGGCGCCAGTGTTCTTTAAGTATATTGCCGCGAACCATGCATTGGGTTTGTTTATTTATGGTTTGTTTTTTACAAGTTCGCTCCAATAAACTTGTTTTCCTTGTAGACAACTGCGTCCTCTTTGGCTTCGTGACATCTGGTGGAGGTGAGGGGTAAATGCATCTTAATCCCCCGTCAAGCCCACAAGCAAGCCCCACTCGTGTTAGCCGCCGACAGCAAGGTCTTCAGCCGGAGTTTGGTCTCCTTCCGGATAAAGTGAAGAAAGAACACGTCGTGACTACGACCATGATCAATGCAGGCCCCATGACCAGCGCGTCCAATCCTGCCCACGTTCTTCAGCGACCCAGGAAGCCCCAGTCATTTCATGGGTCACCTTCGGAGGATCCCGAAGACTGGTTGGAGCAAGTCGAGCGGGTCAGGCTTTTTAACCGATGGGACGATACGGAGACCGTAAGACAAGTGTTCTTCTACCTTGAAGATTCAGCTCGGATCTGTTTCAAGTACAATGAGAGCTCCCTAGAATCTTGTAACGAATTAAGAACGCAATTTAACGACGTTCACCACGGTTGCGCGAAAAGAGCGGGCCGAAGTGTTGCTGCAGACGCGGACACAACACCTCAACAAAGCCATTGTTGTGGTCGTCGAAGAGATGAAGAGACTTTTCAGGGGCGTTCTGACCCGTGCATGGCGGAGAAAAGAAGTTATCTTTCTAATTGCGCGGTGCGAAGGACGAACTGTTTGCTGGACTTGTCCGCAATGCACCCAAAAATCATTTCCGAATTCGTGACTGGAGCCAGCACAATTGAAACAGCCAATGCCAACTACGTCAACAGTATGCGGATTCCGGCAGATAGCCTGCGCCAGACTATCCGCAAAGTAGTGAGAGAGGAGCTGCGGAAGCTTTTCCCAACTCCGCCACAACCGGAGGTCGCTTCCCTTACCGACATCTTTAGGGAAGGAGTCCAGCAGGCGCTAGGAACTTCAATGACGCCCGATGCACCCAGCGAACCGCAAGCCATGGCCTACGCGGCTGCTCTCCGTCGACATCGGCCACCTGCACCGTATTGTCAGGAAGAGCTCCGTACCGTCGTCCCCTGTCGCCGCCCAACCGCCCGCAATGCAACCCCCCGCCCCAAAATAATCCGACGTGTGGCGAACGCCCGATGATCGTCCGCTGTGCTATCACTGCGGAGAGGCCGACCACGTCTACCGTCACTGCCCCTACAAGAGGCTCGGTTTGAGAGGGTTCTCTTTCGACGCACCCCACCCCCGACCCGGCAAGCACCTGAGATCGAATTATACCTTTCCAACACCAGCCGTGGACCAGCCCGTTTCAACCATTCGCCGTCGCCTTACCCATACCAGTCGCCGAACCGCCGTAGCAATGCTGACTTTGCACGTGGAAGGTCCCCCCGCCCACCCGGGGGAAACTAAAGACAGCAACGTCTGGAGGTGCAGTTGCGCAACGGCCGAAAAATGGAAACCCTCCAACGACGCAACGACACACCGAAGACCATGATTTACAACATTCCCTCAGCCCGACGACGTGATATAACCTGGACGTGACTCCCGAACACGACTACAACGACATGGCGCGACGCGTACCCGACATGACCCAGCGTTCCGCTGAGAAAACGACAATAACTACGAAGCATACTGCCTAACCGTCAAGACGCAAAAGCCTAGATACGACACCCCGACGCACCCGGAACTCTAAGAAGATGGCGTTCGACGTCCAGTTGTCCATCGATGGCTCTGATGTTGTCGCCCTCATAGACACGGGAGCGGGCTACTCGGTGATGAGCGGGTCATTCGCGTCTAAGCTGAAGAAAGTTACGACCAAATGAGACGGTCTACGCACAACAGAGGCCACCCCGTAACGCCAAGTGGAACGTCCACATCACGCGTCACCATAGATGGCACGACGTACCCTTCTCCATTCGTTATTTTGCCTAACTGTTCCCGTGACGTAATTCTTGGAATTCACTTTCTGACGGACAACGGTGCAATAATCGATCTGCGGACCATGTCGATAACGTTTTCCCCCGATCACTCCATGACGCCGGAACCGAACCCCGAACACCGTGCTGCTGTAAAGATAGCGGATGATCATGTCACCCTGCCATCCCCCGGAAGCTTGATGATCACGGTCTACTGTGAAGATGCTGCTTCTGTCGTCGAGGCTATCGTAGAGAGTGACCAAAGGTTGCTTCTCTACCGTGGTGTCTCCGTCGCAAGAGGCATTGCGCGCTTTAAGCAATGCCAACCCCACGTTTTGATCACTAATTTCACCGAGTAGCCAGCATTTAGACAAGGGCGCTGCAATTGCGTTCCTCGAAGAAACGCAAGAAGGAAGTCAAGAGATCGCCGTCGCCAACTTTGAACGCGCACATGCAGACGCTTTCAAGCTACCGCATGCTTTTGATGTGAACCCGGCGCTGCTTCAAGAAAAACGTTACAAATTATTGAGTTTGCGGCGTCGCTACCGCGAGTGTTTATCGTCGAACTCAAAATTGCGTCAGACACGGCTAGCGAAGCATCGAATAATAACCGAAGATGGAGCCCGACCTACCCGACAGTCACCGTACCGCGTGTCTTCGCACGAGCGGGAAGCCATCCGGACACAAGGGGAGGAGGAGGAGGAGGAAAAACTTTATTGGTGGCAAAAAGTAGATTTTCGTCTTCCCAAGTGAGAGGAGCCCTCATTCCAGAGCCCCTGTAGCTTTGGCTGTCGCCCGGGCCCTCTCGACCAGTCTGCGCTGATCTTCCAGGGTCGAGCTGGACAGCACGGCTTCCCACTGTTCACTCGTTGGATTGTCATTCACAGGCACTGTCTTAGTTTCGGGACAGGCCCATGTGACGTGGTAAAGAGTAGCTGTTTCTCGCCCGCACAGTGGGCATTGATTTGACGGATGGACAGCGGGGTACATCGAGTGGAGGAGGCTGAGATGTGGGTAGGTGTTCGTCTGCAACAGGCGCCATTCTACTGTCTCCTCTTTGGTTAGGTGTTTGTGCGGCGGAGGAAGAGAGCGGCGACTTAAACGCTGATGTTGCAGAATATCATGATATGTCAAAGGGATTGGCACTGGAACTGTGGACTGGTCGTCCTGAGGTGGCGGGGCCCGGATAATCATAGCTAAACAACCCCTCTTCAGAGATTACCAACATAGAAGAGTGGGTTCGTGATCTGCACGAAGACGTATCCAGCCAATCCAAGGAGCTGACTTTATCGGAAGAAAAACCAGCCTTCGACCCTCATTTACTTCACCTCTGTCAAGCCCGAAGAAGTATGCTCAGGAGATGGCGCCGACAGAAACTGAATAGGAGACTCAAAATTCGAATAGCAAAAATTACTGGAGAAGCCGCCAAGTACGCAGCGGAACTCATGCGGCAAAACTGGAACGAACTCTGCAACAAACTCCAAGGCACGTTAGGTAGTGCAAAAACCTGGGCGCTATTGCGAAATTTCCTGGACCCTACAAAAAGCCGCTCAGCTACGCAAAACACCATA
This sequence comes from Haemaphysalis longicornis, assembly GCF_048455015.1. Classification (NCBI taxonomy): domain Eukaryota; kingdom Metazoa; phylum Arthropoda; class Arachnida; order Ixodida; family Ixodidae; genus Haemaphysalis; species Haemaphysalis longicornis. The sequence continues at coordinate 177,182,518 of NW_027526203.1, forward strand.
AAAAAAATCATGCACCAACACCCAGGAACCAACCAAGACATCCTTGATGCTCTACGGGACAAATATATAGGTCAACAGCAACCGTCGGACAAGCCAGAGGAGTACAGAGGCGACCCCAACGAAGACCTGGATAGACGAATCACCCTCTCTGAAGTCAAGCAGGCGGTTCAGGCCCTCACCAATAACACCACACCGGGAGCAGATAAGGTCACGAACCGCATACTCCGAAACTTAGATGATACCTCCATACAGGCCCTTACAACTTATTTCAACCACCACTGGGAAGAAGGCACACTGCCAAGAGAATGGACTCACGCTGATATCGTCCTGATTCCCAAACCAGGCAAGCCACCCAAGCTGGAAAACCTGCGGCCTATTTCCCTAACCTCTTGCATAGGCAAACTGTTCGAGCACGTTGTCCTAAACAGACTTCAGCCTTACATAGAAAACAATAACTTTTTACCACCAACAATGTTTGGTTTTCGTCCGCACCTTAGCACACAAGATATTCTCCTCCAACTCCACGAAGAAATTACGCAGCACATCTCTCCCTACAGCACCAAAGCCATCCTGGCATTAGACCTCAAGGCTGCATTTGATAACGTCAGTCACAAAACCATACTCAGAAACCTCAGCGACATAAACTGCGGGCAACGTACTTTCGCGTACATCAGCGCCTTCCTCCGCAACCGTACCGCCACGGTCGGCATAGGGGACCTCAGAACCCCCCCTCTTCCTACTCCAAACAAGGGAACCCCGCAAGGAGCTGTATTGTCGCCAACACTCTTTAACATAGCGATGATGAAACTTCCAGCTCAACTCGCGGCGATAGAGGGCGTGCACCACGCTATCTACGCCGACGACGTCACCATATGGGCAAACATCGGCTCGGACGGCGAGATACAGGAAGCCCTGCAGCGTGCGGCCGACATTGTCCAACAGTACGCGCGCAACAGTGGTCTTGAATGTGCGGCGGAAAAGTCGGAACTACTCTTGATGAAGAAAAAATGCGGAAAAATTCCATACGACCCTCCTCAAATCTCCCTCACATTGGACAATCAAGATATTCCACAAGTACGGACTATCAGAATCCTCGGACTCTACCTTCAACAAGATGGCGGTGGATCGCACGCACTTCAGCGACTCAAGCACAGCACAAATCAAGTCATCCGCATCATGAGCCGAATCGCAAACAGGCGCCATGGTCTTAAAGAAGAAGATACCACCCGTCTAGTACAAGCACTCGTCATCAGCCGGGTAACTTACACCGTACCCTACATCACAATCAACAGGCGACAACAGGAGCAATTAGAATCCCTCGTCCGGCAAGCCTACAAGAGAGCCCTAAATCTTCCACCCACCACCTCGACGCAGAAGCTCCTGGCTCTCGGCGTCCACAACACGGTAGAAGAACACGTTGCTGCACACCTCGTCAGCCAACGAGAAAGACTCCAGCTGACCCCGACGGGCAGGCAGGTTCTCGAACGCTTAGGGTATCCAACACAAACTTCAGGCCATAACCACACGATGACACTCCCACACATGTATCGCGACAAAATCCACGTAAGACCTATACCTAAAAACATGCATCCTGATTACAACCAGGGGAGACGAGAAGCCCGCGCCCGTGCTCTCCAAATCAAATTTCAAAAATCCAAAGACGTGCGGTACACCGACGCAGCCAGCTACCCAGGGAGGCCAGCTATGGTCATCAGCGTTATTGATGAGGACATGCGAGAACGAACGACCGCGACAGTGAGTACACCACGCCCTTTAGAAGCAGAGGAAACGGCAATAGCACTAGCCATCACGTCAGCCCTGCGAACCAAACACTTAACAGTAGTATCCGACTCGCAAGCAGCCTGTCGCAGCTTTAGCAAAGGCCAAATATCTAAAATCGCCCATCAAATCCTGACTAAACATTCGCCCAGTCAACTACCCACAACTTCAGTAATCTGGACACCAGGACACAGCGCCCTGGGCGGGAACGAACGAGCGCATGCATCAGCCCGAGCTATGACACAAGGGGATGACATGCTCAGCGATGAGATTATACAGCCATCGAAAACTCCCTGGGCTGCGCCGGTCGTACTGGTGAAGAAAAAAGACGGCACATTAAGGTTTTGCGTTGACTACCGGTGACTGAACAAAATCACCAAAAAGGACGTGTTCCCTGCCCCGAATCGACGACGCCTTCGGCCTCCTCTAACACGCGAAGTACTTCTCTTCGATGGATTTAAAGACAGGCTACTGGAAAATAGAAGGGGACGAGAGAGACGGAGAGAAGACTGCATTCATAACCCCGGACAGCCTTTACGAGTTCAATGTGATTCTGTTCGGGCTGTGCATGGCACCAGCAACGTTTCAAAGAGTCATGGACACCGTGGTAGCTGCCCTGAAGTGGCACACCTGTTTGATATACCTCGACGATGTCGTGGTATTCGCCCCAAATTTAGACGAACACCTTGCAAGATTGGAGTCTGTACTCGAGGCTATTCGCACGTCGTGGTCAAGTCTGAAAGGTGGCGCTTTGTGTACCAGAACTCAAATGTTTGGGCCATGTGGTCCATGTGCTCCCATGTGGGAGTCCTGCCTGACCCAGCGAAACCTTTAGCCATAGCGAAGTTCCCAAGACCGAAATACTAGAAGGGCGTGCAAAGATTTCTCGTACTGTGGGCATACTACCGGCGCTTCGTCGCAAATTTCGCATGCATTGCAGAGCCACTAACGCGTTTGACGAAAGATAGCACCCCTTTCAGCCGGGAAAACGCCCAAGAATAAGTATTCTGCGAGCTAGAACAACGGCTGAAAAACCAGCCCGTGCTCGCTCATTTCGACGAAAACGCCGAAACGGAAATGCACACGGAAACCAGTGATGTAGGGTTGTTTGCCATCCTCACCCAAAAGCAAAGCGGTTGCAAAAAAGTAATCGCCTTTGCCAGCCGGGGTCTGTCGAAGGAGTAGAAAAACTACTCAGCCTCCGAGAAAGAGTGCCTCCCAATTATATGGGCCACGGCAAAATTTCGCCCATACGTGTATGGTGGACCGTACAAGGTTATGACCAACCACCAACCGCTGTGTTGGCTCGCCAATTTGAAGGACCCCTCTGGCCGTCTTGGGTGGTCGCGCTTGCGTCTGAGAGAGTTCGATGTAATAATAGTCTACACGTCCGGCGGGGAACACTCCGACGCCGATTGCCTGCCCCGCGCCCTCGTCAAACCACCACCACAAGACTCCGATGAAGACAGCGCGTTCTTCGGAGTCGTAACAGAGAGCGACCTAGCCGCCAAGCAGCGTGCTGACCCCGACATACGTGTCGTGATCGGCTACCTCCAAGGACGCAACATGGCCGTGCCTAAAGCGTTCAAGCTCAACTTACCAGCCTTCAGCCTGAAAAAATCGGTCATCGTGACGAAAAATTTCAGCCCCGGAACGAAAACTAATTACCTTCTTGTGATCACCGCGGACCTACGTGACGAAGTTTTGGAAGTGTGCTACGACGACCCGTCTTCCGGACATCTTGGCACAGCTTGCACTATTGGAAAAATCAAGGCGAGGTACTACTGCCCCGCCCTACTTCTAACGTCACGTTCGGAGCTGCCGTGACTGCCAGCGACGAAAAACGCCCCCGACGAGACCCGCAGGACTTCTGCAGCCAATTTCCATCCCATCGAGGCCCTTTCAACAGATTCGAATGGACCTTCAGGGCCCGTTCCCTACGTCACGATCCGGGAACAAGTGAATTGTCGTAGGGACAGACTACATGACGCACTACGCAGAGACGGTTTCTCTTCCGAGGGGGACGGCACAAGAAGCCGTGAAGTTCCTCATAAATCAAATTGTGCTACGACATGGAGCCTCTGAAGTCCTAATCACGGACCGCGGAACGGCCTTCACTGCGGAGCTTATGCAAGGAATCTTACGCTACAGCAACACGGATCACCGAAGAACGACGGCGTACCACCCCCATACGAACGGACTTACGGAACGTCTGAACAAGACGATCGCGGATATGCTGTCTATGTACAGTAATCCCTCGTTATAACGATGTCAGCGGGACGGCGGAAAATGCCGTTATAAGCGGAATTTCGATATAAGCGATCACTCCAGAAAAACTGAGGTAGTTAAACTTTTATTGTGCCGCAACTAGGAGGAATCAAAACACAATGTATTCAGTGACGCAAAACTTTATTCAGGTGCAAAAAAAGGCAGTGAGCTTTGGCTGTTTCATGTTCTTGCAGGGCGCCTGGAACCCCTTCTCAAATTTGACCAGCAGTGAGTAGCGTCCGAATCCCTGGTAGACCGCACAGCGAATGAGAAGAAAAGGCAGTGGCCACTTTTATAGGGGGGAGGGCGGAGTTGGTGCGGGCGTCATGAAACGCTAGGAGAGTTTTGCGCCGGAGAGCGGCGCAAATTCCGTGGCTCGAGTCCGAGGTTGTTTTTGTTGAGCTCAAAAAAACAACGGTCAACCACTTTTTGTGGGTACACAGCGAAATCATGACAAGTGACCAGCTTTGCACTAGGGGCTTTGCATGATCACTGGGCAATATTTTCCCTAAGGTGTGCAGCCGTGAAATTTGCAAAACAAGAATTTTTGGGCTGCCCCGTTGTCGACGATACCCCTTATTCTACGGTTCGATGGTCCGTATTCGCGCACCGTCGCGTCCGCACCATTGACCAATGTGTAGGAACAAAATGCAATGGCCCTACCACGCAATTTCGACAGTTTGCCTAAGTCGGATGGCGCGAATGAAGCCTGACCGGCTCAACAAAATCGCCGTTGAACAGCTGCTTCTGTTGACACGCCATGTTGACAACCTGACTCTCCGCTGGATCGCCGGCGCTCGGCGCTCGGCGCTGCCTCCCCTCGCCACTTCGCTCTTAGCGGGTCGATCTTTTCGTGCGCTTTGAGTAATGCGACCTAAAATGCATGCGTTTGGGTTGGGACCCGAAGAAACTTCGAATAAAGCGATATTTCGAGTAAAGCGATTTCGTTAAAACGAGGGATTACTGTACGTTGACGTTGAATATAAGACTTGGGACGAAGTCCTCCCGTATGTCACTTTTGCGTACAACACAGCGACCCAGGAACTACGCAGATGACACCGTTTGAGTTTGCCTACGAAAGTTTGCCTACCTTCAACGTGCGGAGGAGGCCCACCAGCTCGCTCGAGTTCGTATAACGGACCAGCAGGTGGTGGATGCCGGACGGTACAGTCTCCGACACTGAGACGCCGAGTACCACCCAGGGGATCGTGTGTGGGTTTGGACTCCCATCCGACGACGCGGACTCAGTGAAAAGCTGCTGCGACGGTATTTCACACCCTACCGGATTCTACGACGGGTTGGCCAACTTACCTACCAGGTGATCCCCGATGGTGATTCCGGCACATCACGAAGACACACGCGACCTGAAGTCGTCCACGTGGTTCGCCTCAAACCTTACTGCGCAAGATTATGGACTTTTTTGTTTTTGTTGTTTGTTCAGACCGATTTTCGGTTGCGTGCATCGTGTCGATGCACTCTTAGCAGGGGGTAATGCCGCTAACCATGCATTGGGTTTGTTTATTTATGGTTTGTTTTTACTGCAGGGTTGCGCGCGGCTGTGTTATCTGTGTCCCAAGCGAAGCGCATGTCCATTCTTTATTTTTATGCCGCAGGGTTTCTCTGATTGGGATAAGGAGAGCGTTTCGCCCTAACGTCACTGGCCTGGAATAATCTTGTTTGATCTGCAGTGTCCTGAGTGTAAATCGACGGTTCGAGAAACGCTTGCGGTGAAAGGTCAGACGCAGCGGTATTCGACTCGACGACGCTCGCCTACGCACGTCACTTTGTTGACTGGTGCTTCGCCGCCTGAGTATTCTTTGAGTTGTTAGGGGAGCACAAGTTCCCTCAAATAAACTAGTTTTCCTTAAAGACAACTGTGCTCTTTGGCTTCGTGACAATATAAGCATGCGCAAGTTGGAATAAAGGGCTTTTGGTTCCGATGCGCACTGAAGTCTACTCGTTCATTCAGCGGCAGCACACGGCGCCACTACATTGGCGACGAGGATGCTCGTTTAAGAGGGGGGCGTGATTTTCCTGTTATTTTCGCCGACGGTTTCTCGCGCCATGAGTGTTTCCGGACTGGCACCCCCCCCCCCCCCCATTCCTGCCCACGCCTGGCTGCCCTGCTGTTCCGTGGCCATAATAGATCCGCCTGTTCGAGAATTTTCTGCTCGCATCGGGTGCCTCGGACTGTGCGTCGAACCGTCGCAAGGCTCTCCTCCTCCACAACCTCGGTGTCGAAGGCCAGCGCATATTTCACACTCTGCCGCTTCCACCTTCTGCCAACGCTAACCCCGGTGAGGAATCACAGGATCGGGAGCTATCAAGGACGCTACTCAGGCAAAGCATAAAGTGTCGTCGTACGATATCGCTGTCGCAGCGGTGCATGCGCACTTCACGACAACAACCAATAGGTCCGTTCGATTCACCTGCACTACCTGAACAGGTTCACGCGGCGCTGCACTCCGCCATTCGTTTCAGCGGTGCAACATGGCGCCTTCTGCACGACGCCGTTCGTTTCAAAAAGTGCCGACGTCGTGCAGGTCTAGTTCAGCAAAAGTTCGCGAAATCTGTGCGCCTCCTCATCGCTCAGTGCCGAAGTCGTGCAGGCCGTGCAAGCAGCCGCCCGCCATGGAAGCACACGACGGATTGCGAGTAATAGACGGCGAGGAGACTTGTGTCATCCCAGTCGTCCACGTGACCGGCGAACGAATTGGACAGGGGAACGGCTACGCCTACTCGACATCAGGTATGTGAAGCGGAATAGGCTTATCGCCGTGACGCCGCAATGCGGCTGCTCTTTCTCGCCGCGGCGTAGTTTTTCGCGCACTTTTACGCGCACTTATGCCGACGCGCGAGTACGCCGTTATTACACGTTCATCCACATTGGTGCGTAATAAATAATAATATAATAATAACTTGGCGCAGAAAAAAAAAGTTCCTTGCATCCTTTGTTAAGCCTGGTGCGTACTGCGTGAGTCTGCATGCTCGAGCAAGCATACTCGAACCAAAGACATAAAACGTAATGAGAACTGGTCGATTTTTACTTTTGTCGTAACTGCAAGCACGGTGTGGTGTTTACCTAATAGCTGTTTTGTTCTTTGTACAGATGGAAATGTTACTACCGTCGTATTCGCGAATGCCAGCGGAGACCAATTTATATAACAGCCATTCATTACCTGCAGCACGTCTGGTGACACAGACATCAGCAGCGGGCAGCAATAAGACATAGAGTTGCGACTCGAGCCCAGCTCAGCACCTGAAGCAGCACTTGGCCATGATCAGCCTGAGCCTCAGCGCACAAGAAAAAAACGCAAGGAGAGCAATAGGGGGGAAGAGTGAATAAACACCAAGCTGAATCATGAAAACACTTTATGACTTTTCATCAATATTACACTACGAAAACATGCATTCATTGTTTACCATAAATGAACGTGTATCCAACAGGCAGTTTCAAAATGTGTTGTACACAAACTAGCATGCACTCAGCACTGCTTTTGGGCGATGGCCTTGCGCACTCCCTCACCCTGCTTCGCAGTGCTGCAGTCAAAAGCTAGATCACTGTCCTCCGCACACAACCATTGCTACGACGGAACCAAAGGAACGAGCCGACCAACGCGCTGCGTTGACCCGACATTCAAGAGCAGACGAAAAGCAGAAGGCTTGCACGACTGCTGCACTTTGACGTTCGTTTATGATCGTCGCAAGTGTCGCGCTAAGTCTGCACTGCTGAGCTGGCACTAAATGAGGAAGGAACTTTTTTCTGAACTGACGTGAACTAGGGCACGTCATGCAGGGCGAATCGAACGGACCTAATGTTGTGGTCGAACGGTAGGCGCGAGCAGCAAGTCGGTGAAGCAGTCAATGAGTACGTTATCGCGTACTGATGTTAACTTGCAATAGAGCCGGCCGACAATAGAATGTTTTCGCATAGCGTGTAGCCTACATTACCCTAGCCTTACCGTGTAACGTGGCCCAACTCCGCTTGCGCGGGATAATCCTCACGTTAAACATGCGCTTTAGTTGCCTAGTAGTGTGCCGGTGTCACAGGCGCCAGCTGGGCATGTCTGTGCCGCCGGTAGCTTCTAGGGTTGCACCGAAATGGCGTCGGGTCAATTGCAAAAGATTTATTATTTTCATAGGTTAGCTTCCAAATCGCGGAAGCTCTTCCGAATAGGCAAAGGTGCCACACTCCTCAACAAGCTTTACTACGGAAGCGAAAAACGTCGACCGAAGGGCGGGGCTGCTTCTATTCAGCGCCGATAAAGACAGCCTTGTCTTGGTTATTCCAAAGTTTATCGGCTTCTTTGAAACAATTTAGAATTGTTATATCGTGTAAGCGACTACATTGTTTTAAAAAGGCGAAATAAGGCACTAAACACGGTACTTTGCATTACTTGAGCGGCCAAATTCCCATGCGTATCTCTACTTTGCGATGACGTTTTGGTTTGCCAAGCACAGGGCACGAGCAGTGACGCGAATCATTCCCCGTCGAGGGAGATACGGTTATCGCTTAGCTAAAAGCCTTTCTGGCGCTGATGCTCCGGTTGTGCTTAGCGGGCTGTCGGGAGCATAGCGGAGCGTGAAAAACGGTCAGCTAAAAGTCTCTATTGTGGGTCATTTACGCTCGGTCTGCAACAGAGACGCTGCTCCGGTTCGTGAACTCGAAGGCTAAAATTCGCCAACTGAAGAAGTATTGAGCATTCTGGCTGTGACGACATCCACTCGTCCCGCAATCAACATATCAGTGGCAGTTGGTCAAACGAAGTTAACTTTCCCTGTAGATTCATTGTCATCAGTTTCAATTTTTACATGTGACCTGTGTAGGCAGCATTTTGAAGGACACGCGCTTTCAGCTCCTCGAATTAGGCTACTGGATTATTTGAAGAAATCAATTCCAGTGTGTGGTTGCTTCTTTGCAGATGTCACGTACAATAACTGCACAGCAGTTCTTTTTTATGTCGTGGAACAAGACACCTTGCTTTTGAATATTAATACAATCAACGCGCTCGGGGAAACGAAAGCGGTGCGTATTAGCGCTCGAACGGCGCACTCCGTCAAGACGGAAAAGGAGCAGCCCATTCACCTTCCAGGAGAACTAGTTGAAGAGTTTGGGGCCATTTTCGGTCCACGGCTTGGTATCCCGAAGGATTTTGTGCACCGCGTCAAAACGCGATTGACAGTACAACCAGTTGCTTCAAACCTCTGGCGCATTGCGCTCTCACTGCGGCCACGAGACTCGGACGAACTCCGCCGTTTAGAAAAAATGGACGTGATAGAGCGAGAAGAGGCATCGGAATGGGTGTCTCCCATTGTCGTAGCTGAAAAGAAGGATGAAGGTATCCGGCGATGACTAGATCTTCGGCAAGTAAACAAAGCCGTCGTAGCAAATAGTTTTCCCCTCTCTCATGCAGAAGAGCTACTGCACAGTCTAGTAGGGGCTACACGCTTTTCCAAGCTGGAGCTCGCATCCGCTTAGCATCGGGTCATACCTCACCCCGAGAGCCGCGATTTAACGGCATGTATAACACACGACGGCCTCTTTCGTTTTGAGCACGTGTTTTGCGCTCGCTTCAGCACCATCCGCGTTTCAATGTATGATATCGAGAATTCTGCAGGATTCCGCGATGCCCTGTTCTATATCGATGACAATATTGTGTTCGGGAAGGGCAGAAAGGAGCACATGACGAACCTTACCGCAGTGCTGAGGCGCATGAAAGAGGCAAAATGCGTCATCGATACGCCGGAGCTTGCGTTTTTGGGCCACGGGATAACCGCAAACGGTATTGCGCCGTTGAGGGAAAAGGTTGCTTTCATCCAAGACAGCCCAGCGCCCACTAATCCAGCCAGCCTTCGATCAATTCTGGGATTGGTAGAATATTATGGTAGGTTTATTGCCAACTTCGCTGACATTGTTGAACCAATGCATGTTCTGCTAAGAAAGGGGCAGCGATTTGTTTAGTCTGACAAGAGAGACGCCAGTTTCACAAAGGCCGAAGACGCGCTGGCATCTAGCACTATACTGATAATGTTCGATGCATCTCTTCCAGTCTTAGTGTCGACAGATGCAGGCTTGGAGCGGTCCTTCAGCAGGTGGTCCGACATAAATTGCACACTGTCGCTTTCGCGCCTCGAGTTTTTTCGCCAGCTGAGAGGAAATATTCGGTAGGCGAACGGGAAGCGTTGGTGTGTGTTTGGGCGTGCGAGCGGTGGCACGTGTACCTGTGGGGAGGCCACTTCACGTTGCTGACCGTTAACCAAGCCTTGGTGGCATTGCTGTCACCTCATGGGACAAGAAGGCGCCCCTTGCTCGTAGCGCGATGCATGACAGAACGCCTGCTACGGTACAACTGTACCGTCGAGTACCGCAAGGGTTCACCAAATCAAGTGGCGGACGCACTCTCACGCTTGCCCGCATCGTCTTTTCAGGAACAAGAAAAGGTTCTATCAGTTCTCGAAATTCCTTCTTGCATTACCAGAGAACAGCTCGAGCAAGCGCAGTTGCAAGATAGCACACTGCAACAAAACAAAATCTACGTGCAATCATCGTGGCCGGCGCACAAATCCTTATCGGCCGATCTTCAGCCGTTCTTCAAAGTACGTGACGAACATTCTGTGATAGACAATCTGATCTTGCGTGGCGAACGGCTTGTGGTTCCCACATCACTCACGCAGCAGGTCATCGCTGCAGCACATATCTCGGAGTGATGCGAACAAAAGCGCAACTGCGAGAAAAGTATTTGTGGCCGGGCATGGACCGCCAAGTCGAGCTTGCTATCCAGAGGTGTAGCATATGCAAGGAAGCAGACACGAGCGTCAATGTGCGAGCTACACCCTTGCAACCGGTCCCCTTTCCAGAGCAGCCGTGGTTCAAACTAGGCATGGACATTGTGGGCCCATTTGAGAGGGCGCCCTACGATTCCAGGTATGCAATCACGCTCGTCGATTATTAATATATATTATTATTATTATTATTATTATTATTATTCCAAGATGGCGCCCAGTAAGGATGCGTGTGTTCTGTGCTCGTGCGTTTTCTACGGGAAACAGAAATTTCTTCGTTGCGGTGAGTGCAACAGGCGTGCTCACGCAAAGTGCATAACGTTGCCGGACGTGGACCTACAGTCTATTAAGTCAGGCGCGCGTCGTTTTGTGTGCAAGCACTGCAATGCCTGCAAGTCTGCCTGGTCGCCGTGTGTGCTGGCTAGCGCTAACGACGACTACGGCGGCGTTGCTTCGGCAGCGACCCTTTCGTCGAGCCCTCCCCGCACAGCCCCCGCCACCCAACCTGTTGACCTTGCGGCCGAGCTGCTGTCCCTGCGCGCCCTTCTCGTGGACGCCCTGGAAGGAATTTCCTTCCTCTCCGATCAGGTTGCCAAGTTGGGAGAGGACAATGAGCGGCTGCGCCGGGACAATGCGACAAAGGCTGAAGCTCACGCCGATGTCGTGAAGACCCTGCGGCAGGAGGTGCGTACACTGCGCACAGATTAGCGGTACAAGGGGATATGGGCTGGTCGTCTTTCGAGGCGAGGGAGGCGCAGAGCAAGATAGTTTGAGGAGCGACTTCGTGACATGGAGGATGAAAGATGGGCCGCGAGGGTGTTTAAGTACCTGTATTTGAGGAGCGTGGACACGCGGTGGAGACGGAGGACCAGACAGCTGACCAAGCGGTACGGAAAGTCGGTAGGGGAAAGCGGGGTTTACACAACAGTTAAAAAGCAGGTAAAGGCAGCAGAGACGACGAAGTGGGCAGAGAGAATGGAAGCGAAAAAAACCCTGGAGACTTATAGGACAGAGAAACGGGAAATTAAGAAGGAGGGATTCTATGGCAATACGAGAGGCAGTGCGTTGCTCTTCGAGGCACGGGCAGGGTGCCTGAGAACCCGGGCATACACGGGTAGCTACAGGCAGCAGGATGAAACGTGTGCATGCTGCGGCAGTGATCGAGAAACTATAGAACATATTGTCAGGAGCTGCACAGAGATACGGCCACCGTGGGGTGAGGGGGAAACGACGCTGGCGGAGGCTTTGGGATTTGGGGCGAGGGGGAACCTCAACTTCAAGGCCATAGAGGTGGCGAAGAGGCGACTGGAGTGGTGGTGGAGGAAAAGCAGGGAAGGGATGGGTACGCAGGTTGAGTAATCATGCGGACGAGAATTTAGAACAGCGAGGGGAGAAAAAAGGGGGGTGGGGGCGAGGAGTTTAAAACAGAAAAGAGGGAGAAATGGGAGGGAGGAAGCAAATCTATAGGTTAACCTGGGAGTAGGGCATGTAAACGTAATAAAACAGGCAAGTCGATTGCTGACAACCGACGCCCCGATTCAAAGGGAAAGCCACTAATCATCATCATCATCATCGATTTGACTCGGTTGAGGGGGCGACCCTCCTACCCCCTCTCGGCTAGCCGAGTTCCCGCCGCTTCCAACTGCGTCGTCCGCGGAAACAATACCCCCCACTCCGCTGTCGCAGAGCGCTTCGCCTGCCGCATCGCCTCTCTCGGCCGATCCCAGCTCGAAGGTGGTTTCTTCAAAATCCCATCGCCTGGACCATCCGCCCCTGCACCTACCCCTGCAGCAACGCACTCCCAAGAACTCCGTACCGCGTCCCCTGGCTGTTGGTGTATCTGAGGGATCTGGTCTTGTGGCTGTCAGCCGTGTGCAAGCCCCCAAAAGCTGTGTTTGTAACAAAACTGGTTCCGTCTACAACTTCAGCTCAAGTTTTCGAGCACCTGTCCGGTGTGGGGGCCGCCCCGATTGTGTGCAAACGTTTAAAGACGAGGCATGGCTCTTACGCCACTTTCTACGTCACTGTGGACGACGCGTGTTTTGAGCGGCTCAAAGACCCTGCGCTGTGGCCTCGGCACTGTCTTTTCAAGCCCTTCCGTGGTGAATTCCATGAAAAAATGATTCATGTAGAGCAGCAACGACTTGATGATGATGGCAGGTAATAGTAGCTTTGAATGCTTTTATCAGAACGTCCGTGGACTTCGCACAAAGTCAGCTGAATTTTTCTCAAGTGTCGTTTCTTCTTGCTGGCCTATAATTATTCTGACAGAAACTTGGTTGTGCCCGGACATAAGTTCCAATACCTTGTTCCCTCCGCATTACCAAGTTTTCCGGCATGACCGTGACCCGTTGCACGATAAACAACGGGGCGGTGGTGTGCTTATTGCCCTACATGACTCTATCAAGTGTAAACGCCGCCTTGACCTTGAATTAGAGAGTGAGTGTATTTGGTTAGAGGTGTTTTGTGATTGGGGTGAACGGCTCTTAGTGTGTACATACTACATTTCCCCCGAGACACATGCCAGTGAGTTCAGAAATATCCTTAACACAATCGAAACTACAGTAATATCTCACAGTGATCACCATTTCCTTGTCACTGGGGACTTTAACGCCCCGGGGATTTCTTGGGAGACTCAGCGGGTCAGTCAGGCGTCTCATCCAATATCTCCGAAGTGTGACTTTCTATTTGATTTTATTTCCTTTACTTCCTTGCAGCAGTGCAACCTCATTAGGAATTCATGTGGGAACGTCTTAGATTTGTGTCTGACTAGCTTGGAAGCTGTCGACGTCTCGCGCAGTAATACTAACCTTGTAAAACCGGACAAGTTTCATCCGTCATTATATATTTCATTGCATAACGTATCTCTCCTTCATTACAGTCCCCCAGTTTGCACACCAGGAAGCAGTAGTTACGACTTTGCTCGTGGTGACTACATTGGTTTATTTCACTTTCTTAGTAACACTGATTGGTCACCAATAGCTAACCTCAACGACGTTGATGAACAGACCGATTTTTTTACTGAAGTTGTTCACGATGGCTTGAGGAGCTTTGTTCCCCGAAAATTTGAAATGAAAGGCAATTTTCCGCGTTGGTTTTCTGCTGAACGTAAACGAGCTTTGGGGAGGAAAAATCGAGCGCACAAGCAAGCTAAGAAAACGGGGCAGGAAAGGTGGCAGAATGAGTTTCGTCAACTCAGATCTCTTTGTAAATGTCTGGTTAGGCGCGATAGGTCGAATTACATTGCCCCGGTTGAGGCTGATGCAACACGCAATGCAAAAGCTTTCTGGGGCCACGTGCGTTCTCAAACATGTAAAAATTCACCTGGGAACATTAACCTCATCGATGAACGAGGAGAGAGCATATCGGACGTTGCCAATGCCTATGCGCGACAATTCCGTTCCACTTATGGCAACAACAGTGCACCTTGCCCCCCTCCACAATCTCTAGGTTACTGTAAAAACTCAGAAGTGTTGGTTTCGGAAAGTCTCGTTTTGAAAGCTCTGAAACAATTGAAATCGTCATTTTCATGCGGCCCTGACGGCATTCCTTCTGCCGTACTGAAAGCATTTGGTGATATCCTAGTTCCAGTATTGACGTGTATCTTTCAAACTTCTCTCAAGTCTGGCAAGTTCCCCGCTCGTTGGAAGAATGCAAGGGTTGTTCCTGTATTTAAGACAGGTTCAAAATTGGACCCCACGAATTACCGACCGATATCTATTCTATGTGCTGCTTCTAAATTGTTTGAGTCAATACTGCATAAACTACTCACATTCAGTATAAATACCACATTAATACCTGAACAGCATGGTTTTTTCGCGGGCCGATCGACCACTACCAATCTCGTCAACTTCATGCTGCATGCTTCGGAAGCTGTGCAAGGGAGAGGTCAACTTGATGTAGTCTACTTTGATTTAAGCAAGGCTTTTGATGTCGTCTGCCACGAGCTCTTAGCCAAAAAACTATCTGAGCTTGATATACAACCATCCGTGATATCTCTTATATGCAATTATCTATGTGATAGGTCATGTTTCGTGCATGTAAATGGACAGCCTTCTCTTTCCTATGAGGTCCCCAGTGGTGTCCCTCAGGGCTCAGTTCTTGGGCCACTTCTCTTCTCAATCTTTATAAATGATGTCGCGACAATATTTAATTATTGTAATTTTCTTTTATATGCCGATTATGTCAAAATATTTAAATCTGTTTCCAACTCTGCCAGCTGTTCCGCTCTCCAGAGAGCAATCTCGTCCTTCTCGCATTGGTGCTCATGCAACAAACTCCTCATTAATACATCTAAAACTAAGGTAATGACACACACAAGAAAGACTGACAACATCTTGTTTCCCTATAACATCAACGGTGAATTACTCCCACATGTGGCAGAGGTTAATGACCTAGGCGTCACTTTCGACAGTAAACTGAGCTTCTCTCCACATATTCAGGTAATTACTCGTAGAGCTCTTCGATCGCTTGGCGTTGTTTGTCGCGTGTCCAAGGAGATCAAGGAGCCGATTTCTCTTCTCAAGCTCTACACAACTATATGTCGTCCTCAGCTTGAATATGCACCTGTTGTCTGGAACAGCACGAGCAAAACAAACCGTAAGCTTGTAGAAAGGGTCCAAAATAAGTTCATATCTATCTTCAACCATCGCTTTGGCGATAGTAGTAATTATAACCCTGGATCGCCCTCTTCATTGACGCTATCATGCTTAACTTCCAGGCGGAACAAGGCTGATATTCTCTTCCTCTTTAAAATTATGCACGGCATAGTGTCTTGTGGTGAGCTTCTACAACATGTTCGTCTTTATGTGCCGCAAAAGTGGACCAGGAAACATGATACCTTTTGCAACCCCAATTGTCTGCGTGTCTTGTGCCCTGTGTTCCGACTGCAATGCACGTACAATCGGTACTCGGATTACCTTGATATATTTAATGATTGCCCTACTCTGTTTCGCAAACATGTCTGTGAGTTTGTATTGGCGTAACTGCCAACTTTTCTTATTCTGCATTTGTCTTTTATCCTTGAGTTCATGCACTTAAATGACTTTCATTCCGTAACTTCAACATAAGCTATCCTTTCGGTTTTTTTTTTGTATTTTATTTTGTATTTGAGAGATGTGTACATTATGTTTCGTGTGTTTCTGTTTCCGTGCGCCAGCACAAAGGCCCCCCCCCCCCCCCGGCTGTTCCTGGCACGCAAATAAATGATTGACTGATGGATTGATTGATTGATTATCTGTTATAATCTGTGCCAAGCGCTGAACCCGTTTTGTCTTGGCAGGTGACCCCCATCTCAACGTATCAACAGGCAAGCCGCATCGTGTTCCCGTCCGATAGCAGCGCCTGGTTTCACCGTCGGAGCACTGCATCGCTTCTTTCGTGGGTGCGGCTCCGCAAGGCTTTCACCACACTGGGGCGTCTGGACCTACCTGAAGGAAGCACTTAAATGTCAGCATCAAGACGGCACGGTTCGCAGTCGGCGGCGAAATCTGTGCCAAGCGTTCAACCCGTTTTGACTTGGCAGGTGAGCTTTAGTTATCCAAACCAGTTTGAACACGAAAATGCTTTTCCGCTGACTGCTGCCACGTGCATTTTGAGTATTAAATGTCGCTGATGCCTTGTCTTCAACGCTGCGTTTTAAAGCAAAGCTTTTTACCTCTACCCCCCAATGGTTCTTTCGCGACCGTTGATGTCACCAGAAAACTCCAGTGAACAAATAAAAGAATTTACTGGCACCGCCGGGAGTCGAACCTGGAACTAACAGACTAACAAAGCGAGAGGCCGTTGTCTTACCAATTTAGCTACGACCCCACGCGAAGACGGGGAAGACAGGTGGTGTACTGACCAAGCACATCTACGGGTTTACCCCCTGCGTTCTCGCTGAATGCCACGTGAAACCGTCACGCGACCACTCACGCCCGTCTAGCGGCCCTGTGCGCACCTTGCTCATGTGTTAAGAGTTACAAAAATAAAGGAAGCTCACACCAATGCATGGCATCTCACTTCTAGTACGGCAACGTGCTAAAGCCTGTGGCCTCCAGTGTTCTCGTAAAAAGTCACCGCTCCTTGTCGTCCGCCCTCACGCCAAATCAAGGAATACATTCAAATACTCCTTGACGGCCAGGCCATCACTCCAAGCCCCAGCATCAAGATCCTGGGCCTACATCTCCAGACTAACACCAAGAGTGACGTCTCCTTGCAGCGCCTCAAAAACAGCATTAATCAAATCATACACATGATCAGGCGAGTTGCCACCAAGAAGCGAGGCCTAAAGGAATTTGGTGCCTTTCGATTAATTGAAGCTTTTGTCGTCTCGAGAGTCTACTGTCTTCTTCTCGACAAGGAAGACATAGAGATGCTTTATATAATGATTAGAAAGGCGGTCGATCAGGCCATTGGTCTTCTCATGAGTGCGTCCAAACAGAGGTTTCTTAGCACGGGGCTCCACAACACGGTGGAAGAGCTGATAGAAGGCCATCTTTCTAACCAGAAGGTCCGACTCAGAACTTCGGTGGGTAACCGCAAGCTTCACCAGATTGGCTGGGCAGCCCAGAATGTCACTCTGCTTGACGTACTCCCAGACTCTAGGCGACTAAAACTAAAGATGCTCCCTTTGCTTAGAAATATGAACCCCTCACATGACGAGGGTCACCGAAAAGCACGGGCTCAAACGCTAAACACCAACCTCGGTGGAGATCATGCAGTTATCTGCACAGACGCCTCCAAACATCGAGGGCAGCAATACGCCATTATCGTGGCTACCTCCAGAACCAACCTCTGTGCGTGTACCTCGCTTAGGACCCAAGAAAGGACGGCAGCAGAAGAGGCAGCCATCACCTGGGCTCTCATTCAACCAGGGTTCGGAGGGTAGTCACCGATTCCTAGCAAGCCTACTGGAATTACCAGTCGGGTTGGGTGTCTTGACCTACACTGCGCGTGCTAAAAAACTACTCCCCAAACGGTTCCATTCAGCTTATCTGGACACCCCCTCACGCTTCAATGGAGAACAAATACGCCCACCCAACCAGCCTGCGCTTTTACCTCCCGTGGTATGGAGCTGCACGAGGACAGTCACCCGCTTGTCACGTTCAGGGAGATAACCCAGCATTATCGGCTACTGAGACAGACCGCACATTCGCCTTACCCTGACCTTTCCAAAGAACAACAAACTACCCTACGGCTCATAAAATCCGAGCTCCTTCTCACAGCCTACGCGTCTTTACTTAATGTATCCGAATCGCTACGACGCTGAATGGAAATTTTGCTCAGAAGTAAAAAAAACTCCGCCCCGTAATCGGGCTGTGCGACTTTAGCCCTCAGCACCCTCCTCTCTTTCCGTCAACTACCCAACAAGAGCAATGGGAGATGCTGCTGTCCAGGCCCTCTCTACCTACCCAGCTTCAGCGGGTGGACAGAACACAGGCCGCGCGGACTGCATATGGGCCCCACAGAAGAAGGAATCACTCCCCAGGGCTGCACTCTGGGCCGTTCAGAAATCTGAACAGAAATATTTCGTCCTCCTCCACCTCCTTCTCTGCCGCAAATCTCGTCGCCTCCGTCCGCGTCGCAGAGACGGAGAAGTCAGATCGTCTAACACCGGGTTGGAGCTTACTTTAATTTTATTAAAAAAGTTTCCACTCTTGTGCTACACCAATACAACTCAACCAAACACCGCTCATGCATCATGCATTCATTTAACCTTACCAAGAATATCTCTTTGAAGTAATAAATGGTGTGGTTAAGTGCATTTCACTTCTCTCTGGTTTTACTATTTGTAGAGCGATGTGAGTGAATTTAAGTGACGTCGCATGGGTAGTCGTTTACAGCTTTGCTTTCCAACCACATTCACGGGGTGGATTGGCGCGATTTTTTTTTATATACTTGTAGCTCTTTATAGTCGGTGGTAGTGTGCCGAGCTCGGCGAGGTCCTGTGTCTGCGAAACTGTCTGTTCCTGGCACGTTTCGTTTTATCACCAGCATGACCGACTGCGCTTCTTGCAAGAAAAAGCTACCAACTGATGGTAGATAGTAGAAATTTTCGAGCGAACCCGTTTTGATAGATTAGTGTCGGAGTACGACTGGAATTCTGTTCTAATGCAGTCGTGCCCTGTAAAAGCTTATGAACATTTCACACACGTGTTTTCCGAGTTTAAGGGAGCGAGCAAGAAAAAAGTGAAGGTTACGAAGCGGAAACCTGGCTTGTGCTGGTTAAATTACAGTGTTTTAACTGCAATAAAAGAGAAGAAAGATCTTTGGAAGTGTTCTAGACAATCCCCGGGAAGCGACTCGCTCAAAAAGTTATACCCAACGGCTCGAAACAAAGCTACGGCATTAATTCGCTTTTATAGAGGGCGACAATATAACACTTAGTTTATCTTATCAAAGTATAGTCCTTCCAGAGTGTGGCCGCTGATAAATGAGCTTCGGGGTAATTGGACACGAAGTTATTAAAACCCCATAATAAAGGGATTTGGTGATGCCACAGAAAATATGGCAGATCGCCTAAACGACTACTTTTCATCCTAATCGAAAACCGTGAATAACCTTGATATGTCGTCGCATCCAATTCTGCCACGGTGTGGGCTAACCGACTCTGCATGTCTGACTTCCTTGGGAGCAAAAGACTTGCACAGGCTGATGCGCTCCTCAAAGAAAAAAATTCAGAGCCCTTCCACCCCGTGAAGAGGGATGGCCAGCAAAGCTGCGGTGCCGAGCCTCAACGTGAGGTTTAACTGGGCCGTAGTCCAAGGGGTGCACGAAGCAAAACACGTTTGTTTGTAATTTGCGATTGAGCATTGTTCCTGGTTATAATCTGAAAGTCTAGTCCTGTCCAGTCACTGCTCCTCGCGCATGCTCAGCACGGCTCTTCACGAGCCACGTGAAACGGCTATCAAGCGGCTCTGACGCAGCGTCCAACTTAGCTACTGCGCAATCCGCCTCTTTCATTGCGGTGTGCTGCCACCTAGCGTGCCTAGCGGAAGTTGAACTTGTAGGGTTTGCCGGCGTTTCCTCCGGCTGCGTTCTCGTTGTATGCACGGCAATCACACATTACGGCGAGGAGCAGCCGAAGTTTTTCTTCTGTGTTGGTGTTATAACGCCTTAAGACGACAGCCCCTGGTCATCACATAATACCAGGCGGCTTCTTATCACTAAATGAGGGCTGGCAAAGAAATCTCGGACAGATCCGTGCGCCGTCCGAGTAGCAGAGCGAGCAGTGCGATCGCCAGTTCAACAAAGGCCGGCAGTTCGCAAAATGCCTTTAAGCGCTGGACACATGTACGATTGGTACACGCGATTCGCATGCGACTGATCGTTACGACTGTCGCCACTAGTCGTACGCGTGAATTTGAGACGGCCCGATGCGCGCATGAGATGCGTCGTCGGCGTCGCTCCGCCCACTGTTTTTGCTCCATGGTCAACTACGATGATCGCTGAGCTGAATTTGTAGATTCTGCGCGTTTGTTCGCAAGAAATGGATAAAGCAAGCAATCGTGAAGCGTTTTCTGCCTTCGGAAACAGTCCGCGCACACGCCGGCCGCGCCTGCCAGCTCGGCACACTCAGCGGCTCGAACCGGCGCAGACCACGGTAGCAACCGCGCTTGTCGCTGCTCTTCTGAATCAATCTGATCGCTAAAAAGTTCCACATGCGAGAAAGTAGGTGTTAGTGTGGTGAAAAATTGTGCTAGGGATTGTTGTCAGGGCTTATTTTAAAAGCGGCCATCAGATATATCTGCCGCGATGCAAGCCTACGCTGACCGGTCGCCGCGGCGCGCGGTGCGCCGAGCAGCCGAGAGATGGCGATACCTGCGCGGAAGCATCGAAACAGGCTACGCAGATGTCTTGGTCACCGATCGCTCAAACGGCAGTTATAACTTAAATAGAGTTCCACATGCGAGAAAGGGGATGATAGTGTAGTGAAAAGTTGTGTTGCGGATTGTCATTCGCAGTTGCACAGATAGCAGCGATCAAATATCCGCCAGGATGCTAAGCCTACAGTTCCCATCACCCGAGCCGACGCGAGCGACGCAAGCCGCCGTAGCCGATCGCGTGCGGCCGACGGGAAGCGATGGAAGCCGACACCGTTCCCTTTTCGGCAATCCTAGTTACAGCGGAACGCAGCACAAGTTGTCGGCATTGTTCCGCGCACAACGAGCGCACACAAAAAATCAAACGATGTAAATACAACCACGACCCCTTCCCGCTTGTGCGGGAGCTGTGGGGAATGTCGTCTGCTACCCCTACTGGACTGCTTAGGGACTTGGCCGCTAGGGGATTGCGCATGCGCAGTGGGGTTGTGAAAGAGGCGGATTGAGGCGCACACCTGGGCACGCACCGGCGCCAGTGCGTCTGCCGCTGCTATGACGCAACACAATCCAACACAATCCACTTCAATCCAATCCAAATCCAATCCAAGCCAAGCCCGGCCAATCCAATCGAATCGAATCCAATCCAATGCCCCTCGCGCTTGCGCAGAACGGCCCTTCACGGCACACGCGAAACTGCTCAACCTCGGCCAGTGTAGCTTACGCTACAAAACACGCAGGAATCGTGGGTAGAAATTTCTTATGGCGCGGGTATGGTAATCACGGCGCATGCTCTATGAAGGCCCGAAGACCTTTTTAATTTTCTATGATTTTTTCCATGCCCCGGGGGTGTGGCGCGCAGTTTTACGATTCCGGGGATTTGAGGGGGCTCCGCAACGTGGCGCTACGCTCGCTAGCGATTCCTGTCTACATCGCTCTGGGACCGGAGACGATCTGCTGGATCCTAGCCATTGACAGCTTTGCTGTAAAAAGCGCTCGGCTGGGTTAGATGGCATATGTGCAAATGACGTATGGTGCAACTTGCAAGTTTTAACACAGCCGCTTTTGTTTATCTTCAATGGCATTATTGGGTCGGGTATCATTCCCAATGAGATGAGGAGGGCGAAGGTTATTCCACTGTTTAAGGCAAGCGATGCTTCCAAACCAGAAAACTACCGTCCAAAATCGGTTCTTTCTTTCTTAGCCCAAGTGCTAGACGGCATGTCCTGGAGGTTATGATAAGTTTAGTCCAAAAACACTCGCTCTTGTCTCCCTGCCAATACGGCTTTGTTCCAGACAGTGGTACGCCACGACTGTTTGAAGAACTGTCGGACGGCTTGAATGATACTCTTGATAACAATCAGGTGGCCTGTGCTCCCTTCTTAGATCTATCTAAAGCGTTGTATTCTGTTAGCCACGACATCTTATGTAGTAAACTTCATAATTATGGATTTCGCGGCCATTTTTGGGACTTCTTAAAAAATTACCTGTCAAATCTGTCGCAAGTAGTTTGTTTAAATATGGCAAAAAGGTCACTACGAGGTTTGCATTCAGGCGTCCACAAGGGTCTGTGTTGGCCCCTTTGTTATTCAATTTATATGTTAATGATTTCAGTTCAGCTACACGTAAATGTAAAATATTTCAACACGCAGACGACACCCTGATTATCTCTAGGCACATAAATTATCAGGATGCCACGGCCATCCTTCAACAGGATGCAAAGCAAGCGTTGAATTGGTTCGAGGCCAATAAAATAAAAGTTAACCCGCCAAAAACTCAAGTACTTTGCTTTAATAATCCGTTGAAGGTTGTCCCCACTACTTTGCCTGTCCTTCTTCATACTGATAAATGTATCCCAAGAAATTGTACTCCGCTTCCTTACACAGATTGTGGGAAATACCTTGGGGTTCTTTTCCATTCTGATGTGACCCGGAATTCGCGCATGGCTTCGCTTTGTGCGCGACTACGAAGCGTTGCTTGTTTGCTTTATCGCATTAGCGGACTCGTACCTTATAAAGTAAAAAAATGATTGCACATGCACTTGCCTACTCTCATATCCGATATGGTATTCGCAACTTCTTTAACTGCTCCGGGTTTTGGAAATCAACAGTAAACTGTTCACAAAAAAATATCATTCAAAGCATTGTATATGGAATCAACATGCTTCCAGATATTAGTTTGTTCCGTGCACTTGGACTGCCTGATAACTTCTTGAACCCCAATTCCAAACAAATCTCTCTCCGCAATATTCCCCGTTATGTTATTCCCAGGGTTCGAACACAGTATGGTGAATGTTGCAGAGCGTATTACGTGCCTAAAATTTTCAATCAGCTCCCACAGTCTGTTTTAGATCAAGAAACACTGTCTGATAGTAAGCGAGCACTTATGGATCTTCAGAACTAAACCGTTAAAAATTTGTTTCAATATGCGTGAAATGGGTGTAACAAATGAAAATTTGAGCTATTGAGTGATTCCTGTAATGCCAATCTTGCAATGGTGTTTAAGGATTACGTAATAATGCTGTATAAATTATCAAATACTTACTGTATTTCATTTAGCTGACCTGTTTTATCTGTTTACCTTCTAGACTGCGTGCTAACCTTGATATGTACAATTTGGGCGTTGTTAGAACCGCTTTTTCTGCTTCAAACCTTGCAATATTGGTACTTTGGCTTACATTGAGCTCGCGCTTGAACTTCTCGAGTGTTGCCTGGTTATCTTGTACTGAGAACTGTACTTTACTTCATATATGTAGTATCTGAGTTGTTGCCAGCACTGATTTTGGCCCCTGCTGCCGGGTGTTGCCATACAAGCCCTCTGAGGCTTCGGCGGACTCGGCACTATACATTGTATTTATTTGAATGGCAATAAAATTATATTATTATTATTATTATTATTCTCATCGGTGCATTCTATATAACCCCGGATATCTTACCTGCTGAATATAATCTCAAGCTCACATCTATTGAAAATGTTTCCAATTCACACTCCAACCATAAGCTAATTATACTTGGGGACTTCAACACCCCAGGTATTCACTGGAACAGTCTTTCATTTCAGCATAAAAACCATTACGCAGCGCAGAAATGCACCATGTTATTAGATTTTCAATCATTCACCTCCTTGCAGCAGTTCTGCCACATAGAAAACTTCTGTGGTAATGTCCTAGATGTGTGCTTCTCGAACTTGAAAAACGTACAAGTGTGTGCCTCCGAAATATCTCTTGTACGCCCCGACAAGTTTCACCCCCCTCTTATTGTCTCTATCTCTGTCGCTGCCCAGCATTGCTATGGTGGTGTTGACGATTGTGCAGTCCCGCGATATGCTTTCAAGCGTGGAGATTATGTTGGGCTCTATCACTTTTATTCATCTGCTGAATGGTCTAGTGTTTTTGATGTCAATGATGTTGACGAACAGGTTCGACGTTTTACCGAAATTGTCAGGAGTGGCATGGAAAAGTACATCCCTTTTTATAAGCCTGTTCATTCCAAATTTCCCCACTGGTTCTCTAAAGAACTTCGAAGTTCGCTTAAACTTAAGGACAGTGCCCACAAAAAGGCCAAGCGGTCTGGGCTTGACAAGTGGAAAGCGGATTTTAGTCGGTATCGCTCACTTTGTAAAAGCCTCTACCGGCGTGACCACCAGCTCTATATAGAGTCGTTAGAGGCTTCTGCGTCTCAGAAACCGGCTGACTTCTGGAGGTATGTACGCGGCCGTTCTAAGGCGTCTAAAGAACACATTAGTCTGATTAATTCCGATGGGGAACAGGTTGAGGATGTCGCCACGAGCTTTGCTCAGTACTTTCATTCTGTCTTTCAACTGCCAGATGGTCCCGACGAACGCCTATCGTTTAATAATATGTCTAATTTTAGTACACTTATGTTCGATGAAAAACTTGTCAATGATAGCCTTAAACGGATGAAACCGTCATTTTCCTGTGGTGCAGACGGAATTCCAGCAGCCCTCATGAAGGCTTACGGCAACATTTTTGTGCCTGTCTTAACTTCCATTTATAATAACTGTTTGCTTTTCGGTAAATTTCCTCGTGCATGGAAGATTGCTCGAATTTTTCCAATATTTAAGTCTGGTGATAAGTCAGCCGTTACCAACTATCGCCCAATCTCACTCCTTTGTGTCGCCTCAAAACTCTTTGAGTCAGCTCTGCACAACATTCTTGCTGCCTGCGTCAAGAACGTTCTGATACCAAATCAGCACGGCTTTTTCTCGGGTCGATCGACGGTTACAAATCTTGCAAGCTTCATGACTCAGGCTTCGGCTGCAGTTTGTGAAAACGGCCAGTTGGATGTAATTTATTTTGACCTCAGTAAGGCGTTTGATGTAGTGAACCATAAATTATTAATTAACAAGCTTACTATCTCCGGTGTTGATGCAAGTCTTGTTGCCTTGTTGTCCAACTATCTCCTTGACCGGTCCTTTTACGTAGATGTAAACTTCAAAAGGTCTAGTGTTTACACTGCAACGAGTGGTGTACCTCAGGGTTCTGTGCTGGGTCCACTATTGTTTTCTATCTTTATCAATGATGTGTCAACAGTGTTAGCAAAATCTTCATTTCTTCTCTATGCTGATGATGTCAAACTATTTAGGCACATTAGCAGTTTTCAGGACTGCTGTGCCTTGCAGAGGGATGTGTCGGAATTATCGGTCTGGTGCAGCAAAAACTGTCTAATTTTAAATCCAGCTAAAACAAAGGTTGTCACGTACAGCCGGAAAACCCATCGTCTACTGTTTTCCTACAGTATAGCGGGAGCTCCGTTGCAAAGGGTTGAGGAGATTAGGGACCTCGGGGTTCTTTTCGACAGTACCCTCTCTTTTTCTTCTCATATTAGGCTCATCACCCGGCGAGCACTCCGAAGTCTTGGAAATGTGTGTCGGATTACAAAGGAATTCTCTTCTCCAGATCCATTTCTAATGCTATACAATGCAATATGTATCCCCCAGTTAGAATATGCTTCTGTTGCCTGGAACGGCATCTCCAAATCTAGTAGTGAATTAATAGAACGTGTGCAGAAGAAGTTTTTATCCATATTTAAGCACCGTCATCACAATCACAGTTCGGGTCCTGATTCTGACTTACCCATAGTTCCTTCCATTCCTTCGTTGACCTGCAGACGTATGCGTGCAGACCTTACATTTCTTCACAAAATTGTTCATGGTGACCTTTCTTGCGCAGACCTGCTTAACTGTTTAGAGTTTAGTGTTCCACAGAGGCCCACCAGGTCGCATCGCCCTTTCTTGACCGCTGCGCGCAACTCCAATCATTCTCCTGTGCGCAGAATACAGAATTGCTACAACCGCTTCTCTGAACGCCTTGACATCTTTCAAAGCTCCTTTACAATTTACCGTACTGCTTTGTTGAACACAGTATGTTAAACATCTATGATATCTCTGTCGTTCGTTTTTCTTTTTTTTATTGCTGAAATTTGGTTTCTCTGTGGTTCTGTTTAACCACTATAGTTGCCTGTTTTTGAAACTGTTTACTTATCATGGTTGTCTTATCATTTGTCTCTATACTTTGTCATTGTTCTTGTCGTCTTACTGTTAAACTTTGTTCTCTGCTTGTTGTGTATTCATTATAATAAGCTGAGCCACAAAGGCATCTTCTTTTTCTTTTTTACCTGTACCCAGGCTCCGCCTGTGCTTTATTTCTGTAATTTTCGCTACTTCAATTTGTGTGTGTTGTCGCTTGTTTATTTCTTTCAATATGTTTCTTGTATTTTGTTTTCATGTAACTATCCGTGCGCCAGCACCCAGGCCTCTGGCTGTTCCTGGGCACGTAAATAAACATGATTGATTGATTGATTGATTGATTGATTGATTATTATTATTGATGTTGTTGTTGTTGTTGTTGTTGTTGTTGTTGTTGTTGTTGTATATTGTCGAATATTATTATAAAGGCTAAGAACCACCTGGCCCAGCTTTCTACCTGAGTCAATTATTTCAAACGGCCAAGGGTAGCGTTTTAACAGAGTTTTAAAAACCTTCATTCAAGTGGCGCTTCTTGAGCAGCGACCCTTGCGCCAAGCGGTAACAGAGTACCTGGGTGTTTACCGATGCACACCACATGCTACAACGGCATGGGCTCCAGCTCTTCTGCTACACGGGCTGCTGCCAAGAATTCCATTGGATGTCGTCGGGCATCCGTCGGTCACCTTCTCTGATGATCCTCACTGGGAACTCCGGCGTTTACGTGAGCGGGTGAAGCAAAAGCAACAGGGCAGCAAGCGATACACGGACGCTCGGAAGGCCGGAAGAGAAACCAGAGTTGACGTTAGTGACTTCGTCAGAGTGAAGAAACCCACAACTAAATTTACAGGCGACCTGGAATTCAGCCGCCCAAGCGAAGTGATCAGCAGGAAGGGACCATCCTCTTTCCGCCTGGATGACGGTAAAACGTGGAATGCATCGAAGTTCTCGATGTGCCACGAGCCTCTGCCGCCCTTTACATGTGGGGAGGAAGCAGTGCCGCTAGTGGAGGAGGGTCTCCGCCTACACGTGATGGCCCTACCCGGGAGATAACCAGGAGGACTTCGGCTGCTGCTCCTTCGGCTGCGCAGGCGCCCACGACTCCTTCGGCTGTGCAGGCCCCCACGTCACCTTCGGCTGCGTAGGCGGCCACGTCTCCTTCGGCTGTGCAGGCGCCCACGTCTCCTTCGGCTGCGCAGGCACCCACGCCTCCCTCGGCTGCACAGGCGCCCACGTCTCTTTCGGCTAAGCAGACGCCCACGTATCCCGGAGCAGTCACACAGCAGTGCAGGTTGCGACCACCAAAAAAGAGACGACCACCAGGGCGTGATGGCTGCAACATGTAGTGCGTGACGAAGTTGTGCTAAAGCGAATAGAACTGACACATATCCAGTATGGAGGATTTCTTTTGTAAATGGTGTGATCTTGATTTAGTATATAGCTGTTTTCATTGTACAGTTTGTATTTTTGTATTGTATTTTTGCATATGTACTAACATACTAACCTACTACATTACTAACCCATATAGCTGTTTTTAAGGAAGGGAATGCGTTGTATATTTGTATACTTGGTTTCGGTTCCCAGATCACTGCCGCGGGTGGCGCCAGTGTTGTTTAAGTATTATAAGCTTGCGCAAGTTGGAATAAATAGCTTTTGGTTCCGATGCGCTCTGAAGCTGTCTAGTCGTTCATGCATCGGCGGCACACGCCGCCACTACACATTTACTTTATGATTGTTTTAGACGACGACAAGTTGTCAAATACTGCTTTTCAACTCACGGACACATTGAAGCATGTTGCCACGCAGCTCACGGTAATGGTTGCCAGCATACGGTTCGGCCACACACGTAAAGTAAGTATACTTAAAAATTACGCTTTTAGTCGTTTTATGGTGCTATCAGCAAAACTCTTTCGTTTAAACGTGATTTTAGTGCTGCCTTTTCATTTGGGATCAAAAGCATATGCTACACAGAATCGGTTGGCTGTCCCTTAAACATGTTGTTATGTTGGGCACCGTTGCGCTACACCGCCCTAAAGTATGTCAAACCACCTTTATTCCTTTATACAATGGGTTGAAATTAGCTAAGAGGACATTTTACAGCAAAAAAATCGCGTTTCTACCATCGCGTACAAACCTTTCTTATCGATCTCACCGCCACCTTCAGTTTCGAACTCAACCGATCTGTTTCCTTTCGCACCGGAGCTCCCTGACACCACCAGGGTGCAGTCATATCTCCACTTCTATTTACCCTCGCCATGAACACCTACTGCAACTATTTCCACACATAAACATGCATTTTATGCGGACAATCTCACTATTTGGACAACCGGAGGTTGAATTGATCAGCAGCAAGCCGCCCACAAGAAGCCATTAACACAACCAACAACTATCTGAACGCCCCTGGCCTGAGTTGCGCCGCAGAAAAATCCGTCTTTTTAGTACAAAAAAACGCACAAGCGCTCCCAGACCCCGAACTACCCCTACACGACACTGCCGTCCCCAACACCCCTAGTATCCGCGTTTTTAAGTGCGAATGCACTTTATAAGCGACCCCAAACCATCCACCGCCGGCGGCGGCGGCGGCGGCGGCGGCGGCGTTGGCGTCCGCAGTGCTCCTCTATATTTAAAAAAGAAACAGCATCCGGCGCCAGGTTTCGATCCGAGGACTTTGCGGCCGCAGCGCGACGCTCTACCGACCAAGCCACGGACCGAACGCTGATATCAGTGTTAGTGACGCGCCTTATATCTTTAACGCATTCAAACTACGTCGTCAGTGGCGTGCGTTGGCAACTCAGCGGCGTTATAGCGGCTTGATAACTGCGTGGTGTACACGTGATACTACAAACCCGATGGAAGAGATGGAAGAGAAGGCGGCGAGGCGGTGGGCTGCGGGGGCCGAGCGCAAGTGCCGCAAGCGGGCCGACAATCGTGCATTCGCACTTTCACATTCTCCCCCTCGGGGAAATGCGGGGGAATTTTTTTGACTCGCGATCCTAACGGACGGCGCAGGTGTTTCCATTATTCATCACTTACAAGGAACACAATTATAAATACACACCTCATTAGACGTTTTGCTCATCATCGTCAAGTACTCAAAGAAAGTGAGCTCATGCGGTTCATAATGCCCTACTAGTAATCTGCATCGCGTGAGGAGGCCCATAATCAGCTCTCAAAAAGCGATACTCAAGAAGTGGACAGCATCCGTCGCCAAGACTACAAACGAGCACTAGGGATGCCCCCCCCCCCTTCCCTCCCCCGATAACTTCCACTTCCAAATGATGTCGGGTAGGGATCCATAATACCTGAGAGGAACGGTCCGAGGCCCATGACGTTAATCAAATAGAATGGCTCAAACTGACATTCATTGGCTGCCCTCTACTCCGTCGCATTGTCTACGAACTTCTTCATACGTACAACCCTCGCCAAGCCGCACCACGGCAACTTCGCACTCTTATCTCCGCCCCCCAAATACCACGAAATATACACACCGTTAGCAACCACGGTCTCCGACAAGCCCGCTTCCGAGCGCTCCGCAAGATTCTTCAGGTGAACCCCAAAGACATCTGCTACCTTGACGCAGCTAAATTCCACTCTAAACCAGCCTCCCCAGTTATAACCATAAACCACCAAGAGAGAGGACTGAACTCTGCAACAGTCGTACCCACATATAGAAGAAATCACGATAGCCCTCGCTGCCGCCACTGCTCAAGGGTCGTCGCCATTGTCACCGCTCTCAAGCTGCCTGTCGGAATTATGCAACCAGCCTTATCGCTCCCGCAGCCTTCCGCATGCTACAATTAATCCCTAGCCGCCGTGACGCCGGGACGTGAGTGCTGGAGGGGAATGAGGGGGCTTGCGCCGCTGCCAGCTAGCACCTAGGGGGCGTTCCCCACGAGCACTCCTCTGTCACGGTCCAAGAGTGTCATCGTGGGCCTAAAACATACCCATTTATCCTCTAATACTACCGCCTCGAACGCCGCCCTCTAGGTCCACCCCACGACAAGTTGAGCAAGGAAGGAGCAAGCACCCACAGGCACCTTACAACCAAAACATACCCACACGGCACCCCAGTCCACGCGCTGCACCCCGCCTCCTACAACTCCATATGAAAATACTGCTCTAAACCTTGCACATTGTTTACACGGGACCTGAGACTGCTCCCATATTTCTTCCCTCATCTTCATCCTCTCACCCAGTCGTGAGGTCTGGTAATGCAGGCATGCTACCCCGCCCGCACTCCGGCGGATCAGCATAAGCATGTCAAAAAAGACCGCCTGCAGGCGACCGCCCAGAGACTGTTGGACTATGACATCCCACCACCGTGATTCTGAATTAACTAACAGCTGTTTTTATTATTGCTTGCTCCTCCTCCTGTGTGCAAAAATATAAATTGGTGGAAATTCAACCCAAGCCCTTTGGGAGTAGACCAGAAATTCTACCTCTAGGCTACTGAGTCCGATGAGCGTAGTAGTTTTAGCACTCATTCAAACAAAATAAAAATGTGCCACGCGAACAAGCATAGGGCGCTGGGTGCGTACAGGAAGTTATCGGCGTCAAATAAAACGCAACAAAAAAATATAAACCATCACGTGCAAAATTGAAAAAGACTGTTCGTAGAGTTCATATAATGGCACGCTCTTGTCATATTTGGAAAACCACATTTCTCTACTTGGTTTTTGTAACTAAGCCATGCTTCATTTTGGCTTGCATGGAAAGAGATCAGGCTGTTTGTATGTTGAGGTTCATATTTTCGATTTTCGTGTTCGCGTTTCATTTGACGACCATAGTAACTACCTGGAAACTGAATGTCAGAAGCAAATCTGTTCATAAATAGATGATTAGAAGGCAGCAAGGCATCTAGAAATGGATTGAACTTTGTATTTCGGTTGATGCATAGGAAGTATTCGATAAGCGAGGTTCTTTCAGAATAAGCCGCAATTTCGTAACTGATGTGTCGTAACATGGATTTCTCACACTGATTTCAGCGGAAAGCCACCAATGCAGCTAAGGCCACATATGCGCCTATCACCTTATAAAAGGGTAATCTTCAACCAAAACGAAGCAAACTTCGCCGCCCTACATTTGATTTTAATTGATTGATTTATTTATTTATTGATTGATTGATTGAATGATTGATTGATTGATTGATTGATTGATTGATTGATTGATTGATTGATTGATTGATTGATTGATTGATTGATTGATTGATTGATTGATTGATTGATTGATTGATTGATTGATTGATTGATTGATTGATTGATTGATTGATTTAACCTGCCGACGCAACGCTGGCGACGAGGCGCGCAGTAGTGAAGGGATCCGGATTAATTTTGACCACCTACGATTCTTCAACCTGCACCGAAATCTCGTACACACGGGCTTTTTTGCTGAACGAGACCTGATAGTTCTCGTTCACAGAATTTCCACGTGTTCAAGCAGACCACAAGCGTGTGCGCACTCGACCTGTGCAGTGGCTCAGGGGATAAGGCGTACTGCTGTGAAGCACAACGTCGCGAGTTGGATTCCCGGCGTGGCGGTCGCTTTTGAGATAGAGGCGGCGAGAAGCAAAAAAGCAAGTGTTTAGACATTTTGGCGTGCTTTAGAGATCCCCAGATGGTGCAAATTAACCCGGAGCCGTCCACTACGGCGTGCCTCGTCGCCCAGGCGCAGCGTCGGTGTGTTACAGCCCCAAATTTGTTCCTGACTCGTTAATTCACGTGACCAGAGAATGGTAACCAGGTTAGCAATAAAAAAAGAGCTCCGGGCTTTCGAGATCAAAGAAAACCTTTCTTTTCGCGTTTGAACGCCCCTCCCAGCCGCCCTGTTCCGCGACCATTACGAGCTTTGTTACGCCGGTTCTTTTAAATGCGAATGCATTTCTTAGTCGGGGGTTGTCGTGCTTCGTCGGCGTGCGCCTGCATTCCTCCAGCGCGAGCGCACGTGAGCGCGCGCCTCGTAGTTCTGCCTTCGTCGTCGTCGTCGTCGTCTCGGCGCGGCGGACCCGCGGCGCTCGCATCGCGGAGCTCGGGCGGAGTAGCGGAGAGTGAGTGGAGAGGAGGAGCGCGCTCGGGCGTGTGAGGGCGCTCGCATTGCGGAGCTCGGCGGGCTCTCTCTCCTCTCCGCGTACCCTCTCTCCGCTCGCTGCGCTCGGAATCTATATAATGCAGTGGAGCGCGCGCCTGGCGCCTTGATAGCGATGGAAGTCGGTGAAGTCGAATCCCTCGCGGCAACGATACCGCAAGCACGAAGTGTAACACAATGCAACCTGAGCATTACACCTCCCGCTGGCGGTGACGTCACTGCAGTTGCTTCAACGTCATCATCGGTTGGAGGACTCACACTCTCGTCTCTCTTCATTAAGTACGCCATTAATAATAATTACTCGCACAGCACTCATCGGTGCACCCAATGCATTCGCATTTCCGCACGATCCCCTTCGGGGAGGTGGGGGGATTTTTTTTTAGATTACAAGAGAGAAGTGGCACCGAGTTTGTTACTAATATATGTTGCTTGCCTTTCATTTACTTCCCTAAATACGTGTCGTATTTTTCTTCATTGACATCTCGGGATCAGGTAGCACATCACGATTGCTATTTCCGTCTGCGGCCAGGGGTAGCACTTTGCTACATTATTGGGATAAAACGCCGATCTAGTGTTTCTTATTGGTGTACTCCAGAAACTACAAGACTGGATGAAAAATCGAAGTCTACTGCGTTGCCTAAAGTTCAGGGAAATGTGAAAAAGGGGCTTCGAGCTACTCACCGCAAAGGTTTCATTGCAAAAAGAGCGTACGGCCAACAGCTGTGGCTTCGTTCAGCTATATTTTGAGCTGTAGTTAATTCCTTCTTTGATGCGACAAACGCTGGGCAAAGGTAAATGAACACAACTAAAAGGGTAATTTTGAACCCTACGGGGTGGTGCTGCTTGGGAAGTCCGCTAACACCCGCCTTTGGAATGAGCATTTTTGAGTCGGACCGTCCGCCGGAATGACGGCACAAATATGTGTTCTTCTTATCAGCCATGGTTGCTCAGTGGCTAAGGTGTTGTTCTGCTTAGTCGAAGGACACGGGTTCGACCCCGGCCGCGTTGGCTGCTTTGCAGATGGAGGAGAAAAGCCAAAAACGCCCGTGAGCCGAGACTCCGGCGCACGTTAAAAATCCCCAGTTGGTCAGAGCTAATCCGAAGCCCTCCACTGTGGCGCGTCTAATGGCCCAGGTGTGTTCAACCCCATACTTAATCAGAAGTGTTATTCTTTCACCTCAAGCTGCTCGTTAAAAGTGTGGGGAGCGTTAGTGATCGACCCTAGCAAAAGGCTCAACTCAGCAACATGATGCTTACAAATTTACAGCCGGCTTCGCTTTCTTGTATCTAACAAAACATATTCGGTGTCCGCACTCCACTCTATCTCTAGTAATGCGACACTTATTTTCCAAGGAGTGCAGTCGCTCCCGCACCTAGCATTTCGCTAAAAGGTTTCTTTGGAAAGGGCCTTCTGCCGTGAAGTCTATATCGATATCTTGGAAAAAGGAATTGAGGGTATCACACACGGATGATGACGCCAGAAATTGCCAGCCGTAGACACCAAATAGTAGAGCCTTAGTTGGATAAAGATCCCAAAACTGAGCAAATGAATTGAAATGATTACATTTATAAATATCAATGCCTATCTTCGTGATTGCTCGTTACATTTAGGAACAATGAATGTCGAGAAGCGCTCCACGGAGACAGTATATAAGTTTGGTTCACTCAAGACACTGCTTTGCCGCAATAACAATGGCGGCAATTTCAACAAAAACTTCAAAAACCTAAATTCCAAACATTAATCTGTACAGTAGGAAAACAAATGAAGTGGCGCTGATTCAACAACCAATTTTCGGCGCAGCCGGCATGACGTGACAGAAACTTGCAAGATCGGCGGCCGCCAACCAACACATTTTCGCAGAACATGATTGTGAGATGGTAGATTCCCCTAGATCCTTTTCAACGTGCCACTTCAATACGAACATAATGTTAACACCATGACAACTCTTGTAATAATAGTTTTTGAATTACACTCCTCTGGTGATCTGTAGCGGTAAATTTAAACGTTTCTCAACGCTTTTTATGTTTCTAGACGAAAAACATCCTCGTGCGAGGATAAAAATTGAGTGCAATGATGTGCGCAGTTCTTTCAAAGTTACACCGGTAAATTTTGGTTTCGTGGGATCTTTAAGAATCAATCCTGCCATGTTTACCCGGTCTTCAGGTTGAGCTAAAGTCTGTGTCAGCATTTATTCGCTAAGATGTCTCTGCCACGCATACTTTAGTTTCGCCTATTTGGGCGCTTCCCTTCCACGTAAAACGAATTAAGCCTAACGCGTCCTACACCGATCACAAGTAAAAGAAAAGCTTCTAGGGGTGCGTGTAAAGTGCATGCGCTGAGTACTGGTTCGGTGCTTTCAGTATTCCTGTTTTTATGCCCCTACCTACGGAAGAAAGATCTGTTTAGCACGGGCTTAGTCGCCTCCGAAAAATTCGCCCATGCCCATCATACCTTTCCCCGAACTGTGAAAGGTTTACTGAGAGCGTTAGCGGTGGAAAGAAATTAACATTTTGAAGACTTCCTGAATTTTACAGAGTGTATGAAATAGCCATGCATAGAATAGGCGAGGGTATTCAGTCATCAAGCGCAACGATCCAATTATTGTTAAATCAAAAGGGGAGCATGCCTGTAGAAGAGATAAAAGCTTGCAATAAACCAAGAAACATTATTTATACCAGTTACTGCAAATAAATTCATCACCCCACCTATATTTTTCAGCTAATTAAAACAAACTGTTCATAACAAATGCCTCTCGAAATAAAACAGGTTGTCACGTCGTGGGGTTTATTTTCACAAAGTACTCAGCAAAGGTAACTGTACTTATTTTTGTTGGTAACGTGACCTTCAATAAATCGAAAAGGTGAGGCCTAATCTGCCATAACTTCATACTGCGGAATAAACAACAATACGAAAAAATTTACACTTCTCCAGTTATCGCCTACAGGGATGCCTGTAGAAAAAATTCGAAAGAAAAAACAAACGCTTATGGTGGTCGGAATAGAACTCGGGTCCCTCGCGTTTGAAACCGGCGTCTATCCGATTGAGCTATCATCGTATTCCGGCCGCACACCATTGCCTTTAAGTCCGTAGCGCAGGCGTTGGCTTTGGACCTTCCCGCGGGTTATATGGCATGCTAATGCGGTTCTCTTTAGAAAAGATGTGAAAGCCTGCAAACGAAACGATGCAGGCCTTCCAGCCATGGAGAACTTTCAGCGGCAAGTTCGGAAAAAAAGGTGAGTTGCAGCAGGCAGGCCTCCAACGAAGGGAGATGAGCGGCCAGCTCAGTTGTTTCTCCAGCCTTGTACCACTAGTGCAAGCTGCGCCAATTTTTTTTAAATGCCAAATTCATATTTTTAACAAGATTTCCGGTTAGTGCATTGACCGAGGAAATATTCTCGTTACCCTGCAAAGACGTTGGAGGCGAAATTGATTTCATAGTACCGTAGCAACCAGCCTCGTGTTTCCACATACCTTGTTCCCATCCAAATGTTTTTAGTTGATTTTTTTTCGCTTGTCTTAAAGAATGTTAAGCATGCTGAATGGACATAAAAATGCACGAAGCACAGTGGAATTTTAAAATTTTGAAATAAGAAAACCATTTTTTTTGTGTTTACAGCGCAGATTTTGATCATGCACACAAACATCTCGAGGCCCTACTACATTGTTCCCCTCAGGAATACGACAACTAACACTCTTCACATGCATAGCGCTGCTGTTTTTGACTTACAACTTGTTGTGTACTTTTCGGAACTTCTTCAGGTCAAAAGCACAGTACCCTAAATTGTTTGTACCAGACGCAACTGGACTGCTGTGTCTTGCAGCTTTCTTTCACCTAATTTTAAATTAGCCTCTACAATGCTCCTTTTTGAGTCTCTTCCATTTAATATGGATTGATATTGCACATGTGTATGGTTCATCAACTTTGTTTTTGCGGAATTTGTTTCTCCTACTTACTGCATTTCTCTAATTTCGAACCTGGAATCTGTGACTGAATGTTTACTGTTATAGCGTAAAAACTTCGTTATTCGACTACCCAGTAATAACTTGCTTTTGCCAAGTAACGAGTATTTCAAGGAGTTTACAAAAATTGGGCTAAATAAAACTGCGGAATTGTACAGGATTATTTAAAGTCCTGTATGGGGAATAAGGAAATTTTCAGGGAGAGGGGGAAGACGTCGGTCATGACGTGTTATATCACTGCCACGATGAGAGCCGAGGGGGGAGAGCCATCAAGTATGCAGCAAATTTCTTCTAGAAGTATCGTTTTTTCTGAGACCAGTTGACTATACGTCATGTAAAAAAAATATAGCGCCGTGTTAACAAAATAGAGGTCATAAGAAAAGCGTACTCAGAGGGCTGACACTAATGCATCGTCTCGACGGCGGGAAGACGTAATTGCAGATAATGACCGAAGGAGCGTGGTATCATGTTGAAAGGTTGGCGTTGTAGGCGTCAGTCGGTGTTAGCTCCTGCTCCCAGCCAGTTTATGAATGGGGCTGTTTGGAGAGGAAGCAGTTTAATTCTGAATATAATATATATGCGGTTCTACTCTCCTGGATGAGCGTTTGTTCCTTCTTCATTACATTATAGCTAAGTCACCATTTCATTTCATTTCATTTTATTTTTAATCCATTCTTCGCTATTAAGAAGTACAATTAGACCAATGACGAGCCCAAAAATAATTAGACTAAAATATGTTGTTTGCGATCGCAGACGGCGAACTGCCAGCACACCTAATTGCATTTCGTGACCATATACTGCTTATCTGATTTTTGTTGTATGTCAGGCATCGTTAGTTTTCAAATTTTCCTCTTCGACGCAGCAATTTGTAATTCTCGATGCAGGCCCACAGAAACGTTTCAGAGTGTACGCTAACATATCAGGAGACGTGGACGGATAGCGTACTGATACTGAGTAATATCGCCAAGCGCACCTTCCAACCTGCGTAGATGATGAATACTGTTTGGTCATTTCCTTCCTTATTTCAAACGCCGCATTTCCCTCTGGATATTCTGAGCGCCGAAGGCAAACGCTCACAAAATTCTCCTTTCATTATGAGACCCAGCAGCCCAACACCCAGGCCGTGATGCCCATACCCTTCCTCCCCGCACGAACACTAGGCAGCCGGTGTTGGGCCAATTACCCGCCGCATGATTTATAATTGCGTGACACTTTCCCATCACGCCAAGCGCGAGACGATGAGACTTCTGTAGCTGCTCTAAACCTGCATGCCACTCGTGCTGACGTAGCTTGTGACGCACGAGGTTCGTTGATCGATCCTGGACAGGGCAGCCAGCGCCCCGTTTTTTTTCTGTTAAAAGGCGGTTATTTAAAAAAAAAGCCGAAGGAGGTGGTTGAGTTTCCCAAATTTCGAAACTGCTGAAGCGCCGCCAACTGGGGTCCAATGCAGGTTTTCTATTCTGCTGCAAGGGTTGGTCAGCTCGCAGCGGGAAATTTAAAAAGAGCCTTCTTGTTATCACATATCTTGCACCAATGCGGACAACAGCGGCCTCTCATTGGCATCTATCAGTGTGAAATTGGCATTTAAAGGGTTTTAATATATTGGGAAAAAAAAGTAGTTCTCAACGTTCTAGAGCTGTCGAACACAGACCCTTTACAAATAAACGTAATAGGTGAGACTGTTACGACTTACAGAAAATATAACAAAGGCGGGCGGGCCTCCCTTGGCACTTATCCCTACCAAAATGGCATTGGAAAGACCCAAATGTTTTATACAAAAGAGGGCAGCAAAATATTTTAGCGCTTGAGAACCTAGACACTGTAAATTAAACAAAATTAGTGAGACGCGTGATGCGTCAAAGGAATAAACTCGTCGCGAAAGTTGAAAAAAATTTGGAATAGTTCGGGCG
This sequence comes from Haemaphysalis longicornis, assembly GCF_048455015.1. Classification (NCBI taxonomy): domain Eukaryota; kingdom Metazoa; phylum Arthropoda; class Arachnida; order Ixodida; family Ixodidae; genus Haemaphysalis; species Haemaphysalis longicornis. The sequence continues at coordinate 177,220,587 of NW_027526203.1, forward strand.
TATTGCGCCTCGAAATGTAATACTTGATAATCGTTTTATGCGATAATAGTTTTATTGGTCCTGTGCAGGCAGTATCCGGAACATGGTCTTGGAAGTCGACAACGTTGTCGGATCTATGGGCCGGGCTTCATCTTTTTGTTCCTTTTTTGTTTACTTGCGCTTCAAGTGTATGTGTACAGCACCGTGCGTGCTTTCAGAATTATATTTGCTTACGTCTATACACTAACAAGGAAATTACAAGATGCTGCTGGGAAAAAATGCATTGAATACAAAGCGACGTGTACAGCACCTTCGCCGTAACATTCCTTTGTTCAAATCGTATGGACATACATATCTATCCCAATGCCCCTGTGGCGTAGTTCAATAATTAAGGGCATATATATATATATATATATATATATATATATATATATATATAACACAGAAATAAGAGTTGGCAGTCAAGAAAACCTCGGAAAGCAAAGGGGAGGATGTGATAGGTCATTGAAATAGATAAAGAATTTGGAAAGAAAGAAAGAAAGTGGAGAAAAAATGCCCGCCAGGTGGGATCCGAACCACGACCTCCAGAATACCGGTCTGGTGCGATAACCACTACGCTACCGGTGGGGCGATTTTCCCCTCCACTTTCTGGGGTATTTAGGTTAAGGTATTTTTGTTTGCTGTGCTTGGGGGTGGTAGCCAGTGCCACTCGGACTACTCGGGGTGAAGGGGACCTTCTTTTTAACCTCCGGGCCGTGACTCGAGTGTGTACGTCATGTCAAGTGTGGTCGACCAGCGTTGAACACTCTTAAGCTTCCTATGGCACCAAGACTGCCAGAACAGAGGCCGTCGCTATGCATGTAGCGAATCAGAATGGGAAATAAGGGGCTCGTTGAAAATAACACAGAAGTAAGGGTTGGCAGTCAAGGAAACCTCGGAAAGCAAAGGGGAGGATGTGGTAGGTCATCGAAACAAATAAAGAATTTGGAAAGAAAGAAAGAAAGTGGGGAAAAAATGCCCGCCGGGTGGGATCCAAACCCACAACCTCCAGAATACCGGTCTGGTGCGATAACCACTACGCTACCGGCGGGGCTGTTTCCCCAGCACTTTCTCGGGTATTTATGTTAAGGTATTTTTTGTTTCCTGCACTTGGGGGTGGTAGCCAGCGCCACTCGGACTACTCGGGGTGAAGGGGACCTTCTTTTTAACCCCCGGGCCGTGACTCGAGTGTCTACGACATGTCGAGAGTGGTCGACCAGCTTTGAACCCTCTTAAGCTCCCTTTGGCACCAAGACTGCCAGAACAGAGGCCCTCGCCTAGCATGTAGCGAATCAGAAAATTGGGAAATGAGGGTGTCCGTGAAATAAGACAGAAAATAAGGTTTGGCAGTCAAGAAAACCTCGGAAAGCAAAGGGGAGGATGTGGTAGGTCATTGAAACAGATAAAGAATTTGGAAAGAAAGAAAGAAAGTGGAGAAAAAATGGGTTCGGATCCCACCTGGCGGGCATTTTTTCTCCACTTTTTTTCAACAACAAGCGATTCAACAATCGTAAGCCCAAAATGGCCACTGTGTTCGTGATCTGGCAAGACAGCAATTATTTCGTATGCAACATCCCGTGATGCAAGGTTGTGCAATGACATAACGCAGACTGAATTATTCAGCTGCTGGTGTCCGTCGTTGGAGAGTTTCTCACGCGTTTTTGAATACTGCAATACGACCCTGAGGCTAGTTGGAGAGTTGTGATTCGGCGGAAAATGCGACTTTAAATGATCTTTCGAACAATATATCTAGCAGTATTATCACAATAAAAAGAAATGGTAAGAGCTCAAAAACGAGGTTACCGAAATCGCTTAAGCCCGTTCTACATGGCGCAAATTTCGCGTGCGAATTCGCAGATGCGGCGCTGCTTCTGCGGCAAAATGATCTATTCCCGTTGCTGTGACAAGTCTCCAAAAGCTGAAACAGTCGAACTTCTGTGAACGCCGCTTGGAATTCGGCAATTTGTCGCTGCAAAAAAAAAGGAAAAATAGACTGTTTTGCAGAACGACCGGCGCCCCATCTCCGAATTCACAGGCGAAATTTGCACCATGTGGAACGGGCTTCAGGCTGAGGAGGCATTCTGGGAAAAAAGCTGATCTTTTTGGGGATACCAGTACGAGCTGCTTTAATGCTGAATCACAAATGCCTTTAGCAGGCATTTTCTGAATGCAGACGCGATGGTGGGACTCCTCTGTTTCCCGCAGCGATATGTTGGCGGCAGTCTTCATGCATGACGGCAATGTTCTACTTGTGAACAAATGTAGCGCAGCAGAAACACACGGGACGGAAAGAATACACACGGACGAGCGCTCGTCCGTGTGTATTCTTTCCGTCCCGAGTGTTTCTGCTGCGCTACATTTGTCCACTATGAATTTCCAACTAGCCCAGTCACAGCTTTACTTAATGTTCTACTTAGCCTGGCACCAAGGGTCACAAAGAACCAAAAAACCACCCCCGGACTAATACAGGATAACACATTTCCACGCCCACTCAGGACGCATTGGTTATTCCCCACACTATTAGGCGCATAATGTAAATTTTGTAAGCAACCAGGCCCTCTCCGGCACATAATAGGTGAGTGTGACAAAACTCCAAACCTCCCCATTCCCTTTCCCTTCCCCTACACTCTAAAAAGAACCCTTAGCGTGTCTTCACCACAATGCTTAAATATGACCCATCGAAGTGGCCTAGTGCGCGAATTCGGCGAATGACCCAGCACAACATATGATTTTAGTTATAAACGGCATGTGCGCAGGGGAACACACAAGGCGTGCAAGGAGTTTTCCATTGCGCAGTGTCCCAGCGCAGATGCCCTCCTTCCCTCCAATGGAATGCTGGGCCATGCCATTCGCCGACTTCGAGCACTAGAGCACTCTGATTGGCCAATCTGTAGCATTGTGGTTAAGACGCCCCACGACGACTTCTTAGAATGTGCCCCTGAGCAGTGAGGGATACTGCTACCGAGTCCCTACCTCGAGACCAACTTCTGCTGGCCCGGTCGAGCCGTGACGCTTCCTCGTTACCTGAAATGAGAAACCACCCCACCCACACCTAGCTCAACCCAAAAGTTCTCTCTCTCTCTCTCTCTCATGCATGTCGCACAGGTAAAGCTCAAATTTCGAGGAAGTTTTGTGACGTCGCGGTAGTAAATAGACTTAGGATTCACTAGACCACAATTTTCGTGTCATCTGTGAGTAACTGCTCAGGCTTTTCCTGCAGCTCCTTAGTACTTTACCACTAAAATTTCGTTTTTTTTTTACCACCATACCTTGCACCTCGTATTAGTTTATGGTTTTACAAGGAAGAAATCTGGTTCCCCTTGACCTCCATAACAGTTATTTATGTTTCGAAATGTCTGGAAGTATCGCGTTTCAGCCTAAAATGCAAAACTCTAGTTAGAACTTCTGCGCGGACGCAATATTTGGGAAAATCGCCGCTTGACTGCACCCACTGTTCACTCAGGTGTACGATTGCGAATTAAAAAACACGGGTATTCGCATGATTACAGCTTCAAATTCGTGTGATTGTGTTGGAGATTGGCTGTAGCAGCGGGAGGAAAAGATGTGCTTCGTGAGCTGGGAGATAGCGGTGTCTTCAGTGAAAGACCGGGAATTCTTCTTATTACTAGGCGAGCCCCCATTTCAACATGACGTACCCACACTTCGAGATAAAATAGCTCTGATACCCACAGGTTTTGTTCTGGGTATAGATTTTTGGACGCAGCTTATGAAATCTGAAAGAGCAAGGCATCTACATAACCACATGTCATTGTCATGCGGCTGTTTTGCTGTCTTAGTCTGTTTTCAGCGCGAACGATGTTATGCGGTACGCTTTGTTTGTCATAGAAAACGCCCATCTCTTACTCGCTATGGCGCTGGTTTGCACGTCCGCCCATCCCCATCGACAAAGAAAGTAACTAAGATAAAGTATTCGAAAGGACTGCGGCTTCAAATAATTCTATTGAAGTTTCTAATGAGAATCGACTAACGAGAAAATGTTGCAAAAGAACAAAACGATAGCATGAGTGGGTTGGCATCGCTGTTTTTCTTTACCTTCTGTGAGAGTAGGTGACTGCTTCTACGTAATTTACCGAACGAGTTTCCCGGGAAGGGCTAGGTGAAAGGTTTCATCAGGCGCCAGGCCGAAACGAGAAGCAAATAAATGCCCGTAACAGCAGACACAGGTGCAGGTTAAAAGAAATAAGGCAGAAAAACAGAGAAAAAAACCGACAACTAAAAAGGCCGTCCGCCCCACGCAGAGCTGCCATCGAAGAGGGTGATATATCTCCCTCAACCGTGTCGATCGGTGGGATAGAACGACTAGCCTTCGTAGAATCTAAGGGCCTGATTCGCCACTGAATTCAATTAGGTTACTCAACCTAATCACCCGGACCTCAACTTTACGTCTAACCGGCCAAGTGTGAGATCGGACACACTGAACGAAAAAACGTGGTTCCCGCTTATCTACCGTCTCTAATTAATTTTTGCTTGTTGCATTTTCCCTACCCCCTAATTATTTTGGCATGCTCCGCCTAAACTAGGCTAACAAAGTAACAAAAAATATTCCGAACAAAACCACTGCTCTGTACATCGAAAGTTTCTGAAGCTTGGGAACTTTTTTCGCTGATAATGCACAGCGACAACATTTACCATAGGGTTGAAAACTTTTCTTCTTTGCCTCATTACGGACTTTCTCTATACTATTACAACACCCGTGTGCTGCTGGATCCGCTGATTGTAAATATGCAAAAAAGCTGGATAGTATCTTTCCGTGGATTAAACACCTTTAAACAAGATTTATTGATTTTTTTTATTTACTTATTTATTTTACCCACAGGGCATAGAAGCATTGTAGAGGGGAGGGGTTCACATACAAGAACCAAAAATGATGTCAAAAGCACGCGACAAGTGTTTATTCATTGTACACACACAAAATAATACAGTAAAAAAACGTAAAGCAAATGCACTAAATGCAGCCATAAATGCAATCATTCTTGGAGCAAAAGAAAAGCAAATGGTAAACGCACATGATTCGCCGTAAAAGAACACAGAAACGGCCGACATATAACACAGAATATACACAGAACATAACACATAACACAGAACATAACACAGAATATACACAGAACATAACACATATATACACAGAAACGACACAAGCATATAATACACTAATAAAGAAACAATACACAACGAAAAAAGCACCCCTTACTAGGAAGTAGAAGACAAAAAAAAGAAGAAAGAAACTTACAACAAATTTGAATTTGACAATGCTTCCCGGAAATGGTCAGGGTTAGTAATGTAAGCTAATGAAGCAGGCACGTGGTTCCACTCACGGCACGTTTTCGGTAAAAAAGAATGGGAGTAGGTGACAGTGTTTTGGGGCGGGATTTGAACTTTGTGACGATGGTCAAGACGTTCAGATATGAAACGTGCGGGTTGTATCCAGCGTGATTTGAGCACATGGTTACTATGATCCACTTTCTGAAGTATGCACAGACGGGATAGTTTTCTACGTGTAGCGAGAGGAGTTAGGTTCGGGCTGGATTTCATAGAAGCTACACTGGCCGTACGATGATAGTTAGAAAGTATGAATCTCGCAGAACAGTTTTGTGCAGCTTCAAGTTGGTTAGTGAGATTAGTATATCCAGGATTCCAGGTTGACGAAGCATACTCAAGTATGGGGCGCACGTAATTAACATATAACTGTTTTTTGAGATAAGAAGGTGCTAAGGAAAAATTTCGCTTTAAGTATCCAAGCATGCGGTTAGCCTTAGATGTTATAAAATCAATATGTCGGCACCAGGAGAGATTGTTAGTTATGTGCACACCGAGGTATTTATACTCCCCTACGGACTCTAATGGGGTACCGTTAAGAAAATAACCAGGACAAATCAATTGATTACGGGATATCCTCATCACATTACATTTAGTTCTGTTGAGCTCCATATGCCAGAGTTTGCACCAAGTAGAAATATTATTAACATCAGATTGTAGGCATTGAACGTCAGAAGAACTAGTAATGTTACGATAAAGCACACAATCATCAGCAAACAGACAAAGAGAAGAAGAAATATTACTAGGTAAGTCGTTAATGTATATTAGAAAAAGTTAGGGTCTTAGAACAGAGCCCTGAGGTACACCTGAGCGCACAGGTACCTCAGGGGAGTTAGTTTGATTAGCAGACACAAACTGAGTTCGCTTAGAAAGAAATACTTCTATCCATTGTAAGACTTGGGGACCAATTTTCAAATTGCGTAATTTCAGTAGAAGTTGACGATTAACTTTATCGAACGCTTTGGAAAAATCTAGAAAGACACAGTCAGCTACAAAAGAGGAGTCAAGAAATGCATGCAAGTCATTGGTAAACGTAGTAAGTTGAGTCTCACAAGAGAATTTTTTTCTGAAACCATGTTGGCAATTATGAAAAAAACTGATTAGACTCGAGAAAGTTAACCAAATGAGTGAATATTATGTGTTCGAGGATTTTACAAGGGATTGAAGTAATGGATATGGGACGGTAGTTTGAGGGGTTATGCGCGTCACCTGAGTTGTAGGGTGGAACCACCCTGCCTGTCTTCCATTCCCTGGGCAAGTAACTATCGTCAATAGATTTGGTGTAGATGAAGTACAATATAATTGAGCTGTACTCCTTAGTATTCTGAAGAAATTTAGAGTTAATGTCATCAGGACCACAGGATGACGACCTTTTTAGTTTAGATATAATGGCTGCAATACCTGCAGGATCAAGAGCTAATGGGTCCATAGGGAAAAAATTAGACTCTTGAATGGGGGGGAAATCACCGATAAAGGTGTCGGAAAAAGAATTCGCGAAGGTATTGTTAAGTACAGAGGCACAGAAATGGTTCGAAATTGGTTCTCCCGACATGTCTACCAGACAAATGTTACCGTCCTGCTTCGGCTTCACAGTGCTCCAAAAATGCTTAGGGTTAGTTTTCAATAAGGAGGGTAAGGTACAGTGGAAAAAATTACTTTTAGCCGTTTTTAAATCTTTCGCGTAGGATGCTGCTGCTAGCTTATAGGTAGCCCACCGCACCGGACTTGACGACTTTTCAGCAGCACGGAAGAGCCTCACTTTCTTATTAGATAACCTATTAAGATAACGCGTATACCACGGAGCATTAGTATTGCTGTACATATTCCTCAAAGGTATGTATTTATTGATTTCTAAAACCTTACATCTGTAAGAGGACCATAAGTCTTCACTGCTTTGTTCCATGCCGGATGGCAGCAACGTATCCATAAAGGCGCAAAGTTCAGCGTTTATAGCGTCGAAGATAGCTCTGTTATAATCTCTGATTTGTTTTAGTCGCTTAGGTTTTCGATTGGAAGGAAAAGAAAAAGTAAAGTGAAGCACGGCGTGATCACTTAACCCCGGCACGTGCGTAATGGGGGATGTTATGTTCATAGAGTTTCTTACAGTATACACTAGAGAGGAATCTGTCGCTAGCGTCTATGCGGCTCCCATCAAGGTCGTCTGTGTCGTCATGGGCCGCCATTATACATCGCGTTTGCCTTAGTTTCATCATTGGCTTGGATTGAAACGTTTTAGTGACCGCAAATTTAAACAAAGTGCCACAAAAACGAGAAGAATACTGTTCAATTATGTAAGTGGAAAATAAAAACAGGCTGTTTTAAAACTAAGAAAAAAAAGAAGTAAAGCGTATTTTTGCCGGAACGGTTGTGCCTGCTATTCCGCAGGCCAATTAGTTACGAACAATGGTATTATTTGGGGGGCAACTCATCAGAGACTGTGATTTTATTAATTTTACCATTGTTTCAAAAAATAATTTGTTTGAAGAGTTTCGAAAGTTTTTTGAGCGTGCCTATGAAAACGTGTCCTTCGTGCTGAACCTGTGCACCGCGACCGCCAGCTAGTTTAACAAGAAAAATGAAAACGTGGCGTTGAACAGTCGTGAACGATGACAAGATAGGACGCATACAAGCGCCCGTATCTGCCGTATCTTGTCTTCGTCGAAGTACGTTTTGTTTCTTCGTTTCGTCGGCTGCAAATTTCGCGGCGGCATATTACCCGCTCAGTCATACGTCCTTCGACTGCGGCATGAGCAACGTCAGGTGCGATCACGCATTGCCTGCTGTTTCTCTGAACACGGCTACCACAGAAACGGGAGGATTTCGGCTTCCTTGTAGCTCGTAAACGTGTGAATGCATAGTGAAGAAAGCAAATCCCAAAAACCACTTAAGAATCCAGTTGTCATGCCAAGCCCAAGCCAAAAAGGATGTATTCCCATGAACCCCCATGACGACATGGCTTACGAGGCGCAGTTTCCTCTCTAGTATACTTACTAAGAAACTCTATGGTTATGTTAGAGGATGACGTCGAAATTAAGTCAAGCAAAGAAGATGTTGTAGGCGTGACACGTGTTGGTTGACAGACTAGCTGTGATAAGCTAAATTCGGCACAGACATTAAGAAAACACGAAGCCTCGGCAGACGCAGGATCGGCAAAGGGACACGCATGCGCCCATTTGATTGTTGAAAAATTAAAGTCACCGACAAGGAAAAGGGACACACCCGGGCAACGCACGGCAATCTGGTTCAAGCAATCGTGAAGACTCTCGTAATAACAACCAGCACTAGAGGGGGACCGATAACAAACGCCAAATATAATTTTTTTGAAATTGTAAGTTATGCAACACCAAAGATTCTCTAGATTAGAATGAAGCATGATTAGAAAAGACTCCAAATGGTCGCTAACAGCAATTAAAACACTACCACCGATTTTACAACCACGGTCACGTCTATACACCACGTACTTTTTGTTGCACTGACAGAGCTCATTGGACGCTATTTTACTTTACAGCCACGTCTCAGTAAGTGCAACAAAATCAGCCTCGGAGTAATTTATTAAAGCACTAAGGCTTTCCTTTTTACTGTACAGGCTACGAATGTTTGTGTATAGGACGGACACTTTATTCTCATGTTGAGGACCACCACCTCTCGCGCACTCCTAGCTGCCGCTCGGTTGTCCATACACGCGCCCTGAACGCGTAGACCGTGGGGATGATACAGCAGGTGTTGAGGCAAGGGTGTCGCCTTAAGTTCATGCACGCAGTCAGCGCTAGCGTTGTACACGTAGTTCTTACCGCCAACAGAGAGCCTATTGTGGCGGAGTTTGTAAGAGGTGTTAAGACCTTTCCCGTACTCAAGCAATTTCTTGCGGGCAGTTCTTGTGCCTAGTGAAAGGTCATCTCTAATATAAAAGTCGGTATCGCCATGCAACGATCGCTTTGACTGCACCAGCTCTTATATTTTCTAAGAATCAAATCTTACTACAATACGCCTCTTCTTATCTGGAGCATATACGCCTATCGTATGAGCACGCTCAATATTTTCTGCGGCGATTTTTAGGCCTAGTTTTTCAGAGGCAAACGACAAAATCCTCTGTTCTGATTCCTTCCCACGTTCCTAGGGGTTGTCTGCGAAACCGAAAAACAGAAGATTGTCGCGCCGCGAGCGGTCCTCGGCATCGTCAAGCCTTGCTCACAGAGTAATTATTTCATTAATTAAGGAGAAAATCATTTCGGCCTACAGAAGCAGCGTCACGCTGACAACCTTCAAGAGTAGTAGCCCGTTTCTCAACGGCTTCGAGGCGGGTATTGATGGCAGAAACAGAAGCAACGACCGATTCATGAGCGGCTTTAAGTTCGTCGACTGCCTTTGACAAGTTCGTTTGGTTAGTCTCAATTCTAATGCAGCGCTCATTAGTTTCCCTTCGGGATATAATCGCTCCAATTGTGAGCTCCGTGCTGTGTTTATATCATTTTACGTATACAGCGTCAACGATTTGCTACGCGATCGGGGGATAATTATTTTTTGATTCTGCATTTTCTCAAATTTTACGGTTCTCACGAAAAGTAGAGATCGAGCTTACCAATATAAAAAAAGTAACTCCGGTTGACAACTTTTAGTCGTAGTTATAACGAGCAACAGCAAAGTGGTTTGTGAAAGTTTGCATTCGCTTGATTTCCAATCTGCCCTTGTAGCTATATCTACGGCATGATTAGATTCACATTTTCGCTTGCGCTGAGCCGCACGCACTGACGGCCCAGCGAGCGCTGAGCGATCAAGCGCAGGCAAGGCAGCTGTTTATCGCTCGTGTAGCTACGTGGTACAGCAGCAGCGATAAGCAGCGATAAGCAGCGATAAGATAGTCGTAGCAGCGATAAGATAGGCGTAGCTTGCCCGCCGATGGCTGAAGGTCACTTGCGACGGGATGAATGACGTTGAAAGATATAGCGAAGTCTAATTTTTTGCTGTAAAACGTGTGGGGAGCGCCTTGGCACGACACCTTCTGGCCTAGAGGGTGTTGCCCAGAGCCCCACGCCGCAAGCTCCCTTCTCTTGCCCTCCTCGCCTGCCGTGCGGCTACCGGGCCGCAAGACTTGGGGACGTCGGCGCCGGAGAGATGGCGCCAGTAGACGTGTAGGAGCGGGCGGTGGAGTGGGAGAAGCGCGGGACTGTGGGTCGGGAAGCAGTGTTTTGGTGTGTGCGTGTGTATGCCCGGACGAGGATGTAAGTAAAGAGTTCTTTCACACAACCGCAGTGTGCCTCATTCCTTGGCATGCCGTAGAGAGCAGGCCCACAAACGGAAGAGCGCTCTTTAAAGTGAACTCTCAGGCTCTGAGCCATTTTTCGTGGGCTCCCACTGGAAACCCAAAGACTGTAAACGTACGGAGATCAGAGTATTAGGTACCATTTTCCATCGTCATCAGCAGTAGCCTATTTAAGTCCCCTGCAGGACGAACGCCTCCCTTATCTAACTCAAATCGCTATTTTTCGTGAGCTGCGCGAACCTAACCTTTCCCTCCGAATTTTCTTAGTTCGTCCCTCCATCGAGTTAATGGCCATCCCCTTTTCTATACCGGTCTCTCGGTATTCACGCCACCTTTCAAATGCTGACAAATACGGCCGACAGAAAGTGCGACTACTACTCAGTACTGCAGAAAAAAAAACCTTTAATGTCTAGACCGTTTCAACTTTTCATTGACAGGTGCTTCATAGTTGTGTAGACTTGACATAAATATGGACACGAATTGACGTAAATAGGGCCACTGACTTGTGCCTTAAAGACCACTTTTCGCGGACAGGTAATTCGAACAGCTCTAATTAGGCTATTACAATTTTTCTGTCTCAATAACAGTTCTATTGCAACTGTTCTTATTTAGAAAGCAGGCGATATGACGCACTCGCGCGTCCACTCAAAATGGTTATCATGGTGTGTCTCGTTTTTGTTGATGCAGAATTTGGCGATAAAGGAATCTCGTCTATCCTACTCATTTCTCGTGCCAGAAATTATTTACCATGAAGGCCCTGGATGAATTGTATCGGTATATTCAAAATCTAGAACGAACTATAACGCTTAGGAGAATATTTAACAAACAGAAAGAAAACGACGTGGTTTAAAGTGGTTAAGCCAAGTCTGCGAAGCCATAGTGGGGATCTGGCGAAACGGCTATCAGACAGCCGCCTTTGCAGCAGAAACTACCGCATTTACAATTGCCGATTAGGCAACATTCAGACGCTGACCGGAGTCATCGGTGGGAACGCGCGGTAAACAGAGCAGTAAATGGGCAAAGTTCGGATTGAAACCGATATTTGTCGACCAAAAGCTCGGTTTTAGGGCAGAGTTTTTTAATGACGCGCACCCTTACTGTACTCCCTGTACCTCTCTGCACACTACTCATCTTGGTACTAACCGGTGGTTAAACGCTTATCCTCCGCCTAACCGCACGAGGTGGTTGCTCGACCTTGGCTGAGCTTGCAGGACCGAGTGACGTTATAAGGAGTTATGTGTGTTTTTGAATGAAGTAACGGAGCTTTCCTTTAAAAAAAAAACGAAACATATAGCGGCGGCGTTAACCTTACGTTAAAAAATACACACTAACAAAGGGAATAGTTTCAATAAAAGTTTATTGAAAGAGCTAAGCTCATAGCGCACTCAACAATAATGAGGAATACCCCCTATAACGACCTTTAGTACGCAACGAATGTGAACTAATCAGCTGCTTCAACACATACCCGCCGTGCAAGCCTTTCCTGAATTGTTCCAGGGTGTAAGTATAAACCAATTTACTGCTGGTTTGCGGTTACGTTCTCATGGAGTTTTTTTCGTTACAGGAGATACGAAAGAAGCACTTCGACAAAACAAGGCCCCGATATTTGGGCATGCATTATCTACGCGCGATGAAATGTAATTAGGTGACATGAGCGACGCATTATAAAAATATGAGTTCATGTGAGATATTTAAAAGGAAACACTTTAAGGCATAAACGTTTTTGCTCTCAGGTCGTAAACTTAGGTTTTTGCATAAACCTAGGTTGCTCTCAGGTCGTAATGATACAGTGGGCTTCATTATTGCAATACAATGTGAATGGTAAACGAGGCTGAACAAAAACCGATTTGTACAACTCTGAATTACTTCTGTTGCGTTCAATAATTATTCATTCCAGGATACCAGTGTGACCGCTACGCGTTAAAATAACTACATACTAGCTACTTGTACTATAGAGGATTAACACAACTTGAAGTAATAACAACAGGCGTTTTGTATACACGAACAAGCAGACGCATAATTACGCAGACACAAAATGCGGCCTTCAGGGCAGACCCTCTTTCCCTATCTGACTGCGCTGTGTTGTAGGTTCGCCTTTAGTATTATGAGCTCTGCACTTTCCTGCCTTTGCGTACAGCCGGCAGTAGTGTTGACGATATGATGATTAGGACGTTGATCGGTGACAGTACTTTCGCATCCCACTTCACCATTGGATCGAAGACACCTAAAATAAATGTTCGAGTCCTGATTTTCGCACTCACGTTAGCGGGAAACTCGAGGAACATAATTACTGTCCCTAACAGGTTTACTGGTTTTGTTGCTCTGGGTTACTCCGTTCGCCGCTTTTTCAGCACCTTGGATATTGCTCGGCTTTGATGGACTCCACGGTTTGGAAAAATTACTTTCGGCGCATCTTGCCGAAGCGCTAATGCTGCAAGAAGGCTCGAAAGTTTCTCACATGCATGCAGATTGGTACTAAAATAACTCCGAGAGAATGCGCCGCATAATTCCACTTTTTGTCCAGTGCGAAACAGGCGCCTTTGTTGTGAAATACCCTGCTCTAAATTCGAGCCGTGAGGCACTGTAGTAATCGTTCAGATTTCTCGATTCAGATATTGCAATTCTCCAAACTGTACGTTCTAACGGATGTTTTAGATGTTATTCCAGTATTCCTTTCGCCCGATCTTACCCATCTTTACCCGATCAGCTGTCCATACTCCGTAACTGGCTTTCCCACATTGCATGACAAACCTTGTAGTTCTTTGTAGCCACTCTATTTGCACACTTTTCATCTAGAGGTGTTATCCATTTAGTCTGCAAAGGTACGGCCGTTATTGACAGCTAAGACAGCTATTCTCTATAGCAACTATTCCGCTTCGAAATACCATTGAATTTGGACTTCTGTAACCTCAAATCACGCTTTCATCATGCTTTCCCGCGTCATTATGTCCGACGTTTCCTCATGAGAACCAAATTGCAAGGGCTCTACTTGTTTTGGTTTACTTGCCTGATGTAGTGCCGGCTTTGAACACACCGTTTCTCTTTTTCATTTTTCTGAGATGGAGGGCACGGTCGTTTCTTCTTGATGCAATTTACACACTGGTTATGCACCTGGTACCCTTAATTATGCCAATTTTTATTGTTTCTCGTTTGCGTGTCAGAATCTTAGCAGCTTTGGAGTAGTAAATATTGTGCAAACTATCCTTTCAGATCGCTCGGCCAGACATATGGCTGGCTATCCGTTCCCGGTACCCCCTTCTACACCTTAAAAAATATTCTCAGCGTGGCTCAACCCAACGCTCCTGAACGACATATCAGGCTGAATAGAGGTGCAAATCTGGCGCATGACGAGGCGTGACAAGGGAGTAGCGCAAAGAAATGCAATCTGCTCAGGGGAAACAGCACAAATGCACGGCCTGCAGTGTTGTCCCTGCCCAGGCTATATTTGTACTTTAATTACATGTTAGGCCTCGTCTTCGGCAAATTCGCTGGTTTTATCACTCCGAAGTGTGGTTCAAGAGCATTGTGGTTAAGCCCCCCTGAGGTGACGTCTTAGAGCGTATAGAGAAAAAATTCACGCACTCGTTACTTTCCCATATGCCTGTGTCAAGCTATTAAATTAACATATTTGGCTGCCGTCGCCTAATGCTAAATATTCTGGCTCACGTGCTTTCTTCGACATTAGCTAGTTAGTGGATGCATTTTTGCATTTATAATTGGAGTAGCTGCAACGCTAGCTTTGCAAGAACATATTACGGCCGCAGTATTGCCATTTTACGACGGGCAAAGCCTGTATTTTTGACTATGACCTGTTATCTGTACAGCCATTCCGCCATGCAGTACTCTGCTGCCATCACGTCACCAAACTCGACACTCGGCATGGTTGCGTTCACGCTAATATAATTCACCATACAGGGCAGCAGTTATTGGCTGGGTCTGCTTCCGTTTCAACCTTTCGTTAAAGCCTCACACACATTACTGCACCACAATTAGAGCAGATAATTAAACCTGTCTTACACTTTCTACCCAAGCGTAGCAATTAAAGGAGACCGTTGACCTGCTTGAAGAGAAAGGCGCATCATGCACAACAGTCTTAAAACGGTTATTGTTGAACGTAATGGTGAAATGTAACGGTCCCGACAACCTTGAGTGCGCCGCTTTATAGTTGCAACCCTGAGATGCTCCAAATATACACGTGGAATATATACTTTTTCGGGAATGACAAAGCGAAAAAGGTTTTCCTTAAAGAGGCCATTCAGACAAAATACAGGTTTGTTTTATTCGAAAGGTTTAGTGATTTATAGTGTCCTCAGCGCTTGCCCGGACCCGCCGCAGTCGTGTCGTACTAATGATGTATTTTGTGATTTTTGTTCCGCGGTTCTGATATCGAACGAGGTTCTTGTGCGCGTGATTGTTAATCACAATGCACAACGGCACACGCATACAGCAAGTAGACCGGAGATCCATTTACCATTTTAAGCCGAAATTTTAATTCTCCCGCTAAATCGTGAGTTTTCGTGACGTGGACAATGACGTATTCAGAGCAGGGCCTATAAACTAAGAATAGCCTGCTGACCAGGGCTGCTACCATCTCACAGGCGGCCGTTTGGTTTTCTTGTTTATCGCCTACTTTCATAGATGGCGCAGCAATACCGCTGACGCGCCAGAGTTCGCATTTTGCTTGTGGCCGGATTTCAACACCTGCCGTATTTTTATTAGGGTTCATACTAATCATTTCCTAAAACGTAAGTTGTGACTCGACAAACATGGTCTTGTCGGCGTTCGGATACTCCACACGCTCCTCGCTGTAAGAAGAAAGGCGTAAGGAAGGGAGCAGTCCCACATAAAAAAAGAATGAACATAGTTATACAACAGTAACTGCGTCGAAAGAACCCTAAGTAAAAAAACGACCACCCTAAGAGGCAGAGGCCTCCCTCACCTACCAAAGTGCGCGCATTTATATTCAACATATCACTTGACATTTTACAGGGCGAGAATCGAAGATGTGAGAATTCCCACACATAACCCCCCACACTCCCTCTTTTGAGGGTTACTTAAACTGTTCGCGAAGAAAGCCAATGGCGGCTGCTTGTTCAAAAAAATCCAGTGCACTTAAGCACTCCTTATGATGTAGTGAAAACGAAAGCATTATAGTGTTTCATTGAGGAACATCTATAGGCTGGAATTGCGTGCGGCGCTATGTTTCACAGCTGCGGCTGACGTTACCACCACATAGAACGTACCGACGAAATTTGTAGAACAAATGCCGCGTGGGAGACAGCGCGTACATTTTATTCACGGTTATTTTGTGGTACCTACAGTGGCACGTATCCAATGGTAAGCATGTGTACTGGCGTTATCATAGTCATCTTGATCTTTTTGTGACATTTTCGTCTTATTTCTGTTACACGTAGCTTGGCCGACCCCCTTTGTTAGCCCTACACAACGCTGTTGGCGGTAACGTGCTCTACTAATCACCCGAGCACTTCTTTTTGAATAACAAGCACACTTTTTTGCTTCTACTGAGTACATTTCTGTAGCAAATGCTTCTGCTATGGAGGCAACGAAGTTTTCTCTAGGCTTGCATTTGTTAAGACGGAATCATCAAGCTCGGTTCATCGAGGGGTTCAATTATGCTGGCCTCACATTCTGGAAAGGCATAGCCCGAATCCTACCTACGAAACGTTTCCCAATTTTCTTTTCACCTCAATCGATTACCCAGTGAGAACTTTAATGGCATCCGGATCTTTCATACCTCTTTTTTAATGCGAAAGCTTTCCTAGCAGGACCGCCGCCGTCCTGTCAAAAAGCTCATGCATTTCCCCGCAGACCGGTTGGTTGACCGAAAAGCTTTGATAAGATCTCTGGACACACGGCGCATGCGTGAAACGGGGCTTCTATTCTGTCAAAACTGTTACTTGAAAACCGCGAAAAAAGAACGGTTCTAGAAAAGATAGTTCACGTAATTATGTTACAGTTCACGTAATGACGCGCGCAAAAAATCGCCGCATGTGTTTGTTCCTTGTTTGATATTTTGGTCTTTGGAGGTTTGACGATCTAATATATGCCTTTCAGCGAATGTTGGTCGCACATTTGACGGAGGTTTGATGCGATACAGCTTTCGCTATTCTCTCAAGTTTCATTAGGAAAGGATGGTGAAGTTTTTTTTTATCTTTTGCACAGTCGCCCAAATGTTTTGGCCAGTGCTTCAACCATTTCATATACCATTTTTCGGCCATATGTTCCGTGACGTGGCCGGGTTTCCAGCCAACACAGATAACTAATTCATTAGAATTAGTGTTGACTACCCGTTTTAGGTGATAATTTATAATATTAGCACAAAAATTAAAGCCGTTGCCCTCAACGTGAAAGCTGTCGGAAATGCAGAGCAGTGATTCGTCATAATGGGCTGTAGCGCCGTCATCTGCATACTGCTCCCACCCAATGCAATTAAAATTTCCAGCCTTCACAGTGCTCCCGCGCCCCCTGCCTGAAACTGCACCAGCGGGAGTTCTGTTCCTTTAAGTGCAGAATACTTTATGGGGTCGCCTTGTCGTGGTAGCTCGCTAACGGTCGATGTCAAGCGACTGCCGGAATCAGGCGGCGCAGCGAGATAACGGACCCAAGTACCGTTGCCTCGTGTACCGTCGCCAGGGGGTCACGCTGAGGCTTCCAAAATCACGCCGTCTAAATAGTCATAACCTTTCGAACCTCGTGAACCGCTGGCGCTTGTCATACATCTCCCCGTTGTTTAGCGCAGAGAAAACTGCAGGTACATATAAGGCAAAATCTGTGTATATAACCGGCAGCCCCCGCGTTAATTTAGTTAGGAACGCTCTTTGGGTTGGCGTTTACGATAGTAACCGGAAAAAGAAGACGCGCAATAAAAAAGCGGGTCGAAATGACGCAGAAAGGCACCAACCCCGCAAGAAAAAAATTACGCGTTCGAAATGACGCAAAACAGCTCCAGCACACGAACTTAAAGTAAGCACAAAAAGAACAGAACTCCCACTGTCGCAGTTTCAGTCAGGGGGTGCGCGAGCACTGCGAAGGCGGGAAATTTGAATTGCATATTTATCAACAGAGGAGTGAGGCAGGGCGGCGAAGAGTGTGATGGGTGGTAGCAGTCAGCGGATAACGGCGCCACCACCCATTATGGCGAATCACTGCTCTGCACTTCCGACAGCTTTCACATTGAGTGGAACGGCTTTACTTTTTTGTGCTTGCTTTTCCTCCCGCTTGTGCCCGCGTTGCACTGCCACTTTTTTCGCTTACTGTCGCGAACACTAACCCTTGGAGCGTTCCAAATTGAATGAACGCGGGCGCTGCCGGTTAATTACATATATTTTGCATCTAATGTACCTACAGTTTCCTTTGCTCTAAGCTACGAGGAGGATGTATGACAAGAGTCAGGGGTTCACGAGTTTCGAACGCTTATGACTCCATAAAACGCTTGGCTTTCGAAGCCTCTGGGTTACGCCGCGACGATAGCCTCTATGACGGAACGCCGTGTGGCTCTACTTGGGTGCAGCTAGCGACTTACGACGACAAGGCGAGCCCCTAAAGTGTTCTGCGCTTAAAAACTTTAGGTGTCATCTTTCCTGACTTGGCGCTTTGAACCAAACGTCCGGATGCAGTGTCGGCGGGTACCGATGGTCCATCTCAATTGTACACGTACAATGTTCATCAGAAAGCAATCTATGAGCAGGGTATTCTGACTCTGAGGGTAAGACAGGTTCTTCCCACCCTGAGCTCTCCGAAGTTGATCAATTCATCCTGTAATACTCTGTAGGTTTCTAAAACGCCAAGAATGGTTCTTCAAGTTATATACTACTGCACCTGTCGCAACTTGCAGGTAGGGGAGAAGCCTCACATTATCCCGTGCCTCCTGGCAGTCATAATACCCAGTGCCCAGTATGCTGTCCGAAGTGTGTGCCTAGTCGGTGCCCCGAATTGCTAAGCGTGACGATTTTATATTTCGGTGTTCCTATGGAAATGCGCGTATTCACATATTTGGTGCCAAAAGCAACACACACTCATGCAAACCAATATATAAAAATCTTTAGCTTCTATGAGGAATTCTTCGAACGTGAGTAGGCATTCTTGTATCACCCTTGACATGTGTGCATATACATGTTATGGGTGAAGCCAATATCATATACAAGAATATCATATGCAGGCCAATATCATATACAAGAAAAAATCCCGGGCCATCTCCACTAACGCGAAACCTGGGGAGGGGTGAAGCAGGCAGTGTATCAGTGTATTCAACGATTGTATGTATCTCTCTTGCCACACGGCGCAAGTTTATTTTGGCCCCAGAGAAAGGCTCCACGAGGTGAGAGGAGGAATCGCGCGCTCGCTAAGGCGGCTGAACCGGATGTAAGCACTTTGCATGCCCCATGTGCCGCAGTATGGGGTGGTGGCAGGGGTCAACGCGACCGCAGTGCAATGCACGCGCCGCGCCCTAGGAGCTCGTCCCAACCTGATCAACGAGGACCCGGCACCAGGCAAGTATGCGTTATTTTAGTTCGACCGACCACCCGACCTGATCAGGCTTAGCGTGGAGAGCCGGTGGGTATTTGAGTGTAACACAAATTATAACCCGTTGGCAAACAGCTTATGCTTGTGCTTGACAATTGCGAAAAAAGACAGGGAGCGTTCCACAAATATTTCAATCATGTTAGTTTATTTTGAACCGGCTTTATCTATTGCAGACTTTTTTTTTAGGTGCGCGTTACGGTCTAGCGCGAAACGTTGGAAAACAAGCATCCCGGTGTTTTATGAGCGTGACTAAATGAGACGACGACCACAGGAGACGCCGACAGCCCGAGCCCTAAGGGGCTTCGCCCCTAATAGTAACGGAGTGAGTGGAGCTAATGTGGGAGATAATGTGCCAGATAATAACGCAGATAATGCGCGTGCAACGACGTGGTCGACCACCTCGGACTCAGTTGACTGCCGCAGGGGTGACTGCATTTAAGGGATATGATGCGCGTCAGTATCATTTTTTTCCAGTTGGAAGTGTTATTGGGCATGCTTTTATGCGATAAAACAAGTGGAAACTCGTAGAGTTTTTAGATTCAGTACGAATACACATAGTACGAATGGGGAGTTGAGTGCACGAGTTCAAGTGAGGAAAGATTGGATACGCGTACAAGCGAGTTAAAATGGGTTAGGCACACTTGAGGAGAAAGATGGCGAAAACAGTGTTAGCGGGCAAACATTCGAAAGTTTTGTTTGGAACTAGGCATTTAATACATTTCACAATTGTTTCTTAGAACCATGTGCTACCAACGGAACTGCTGTAAAAGCGAATACCTCACATTGTGCCTTTTGAAACTAACTTATACCTGTCACAATGATGTTATGAAATCACTACTGTTAGTGACTCGTTGCATCAAACACTCGTGGCGCTGTTTTTTTAAATCGTGCATTAGGACTAAAGATATTGTGCTCTTGGGACACTAATATGTACGAAGTTTTGAATCTCGAGGTGCGCAGCCTATGCAAACTTGACTATGTGATAGATATGTCGGTGTCAACTAGCTGGTCAATGGTCTGTAAAACTTTCCAGGCTCGAAAGACTCGTCGAAGCGGACAAAAGCGTTACGATGTGTTTCATGGTAGCTGTATGAAACACAATTCCAAATCTCTTTTTTTTTAGAACATTCATTGGAAGTGGTCTATGGTAATTATTGAGATACAATTTTGGAGGTTCACGGGGCAGTTATATGGGACAAACATTGTACATGTTTGCAGATACGTTATTACAAGGCTGTGTACCCAAACGCTCGAGAAATCGATCACCACAAACAACACAAGTTGGCGGCGTCCTTTTGAAAAAAATGGCCGCGTATCAGCCCCTTTCGTTGCAAATGTGCCCGAAAGACGATAGTCGACTGGCACCTCTCCCAAGTAAGTGTCTCCCTTCTCTTTCCCGCTGACCTCTCATAGTGTTCTTTTAAAGACGATAGTCTTTCTTGGGCTACTTAAACCCAGAAATTTCTGTCTGTCTGTATGTCTGTCTGTCTGTCCGTCTGTCTGTCTGTGACTCGATTCAGCCACCCGGCCAAACCAAAACAATGCCCGCGCAATAGTCTTATATAGTCACAGCTAAATCTACCCGTCTATGTCCGGTGTAATGTTCGTACTTGTCAACATTGTTGAAGAAGAACAAGACATTACGCAAATATGAGAACACAAATCAATACAGAAGTGATATTTGCAGTGTTCCGTTATAAATAAATCAAACATGCTTGACTTTTGCGAAATTAAATACTTCATCAACTGCAGAAAAAGAATTCACTCCGCCGTCGCCTGCTGTCTCCCGCGCCACTATAGCTTCTGGCGCCATTTTAAGAAATCAACCGACAACAGTTACGCAAGGTTCCACTAGATAGGTTCCACGTTCTGCTTGCAACGCACGTGGAGTAGGGAAACGCGGTTCTATAAACGTTGAAGTAGGGCACCTCGATTAACGCGCGTCTTCACCGTACGGCAGCGTCCGCATCGAGACACCCGGTTTGGAGCAGTGGAACGCGGGAAATTTAAAATGATTTAAGCAAACCTTTGGTGTCTTTACCTTGAGAGGAGCACGGCGCAAGAGGAACAACATGAGAGGTGAGCGGGAAAGCGAAGAGAGGCATTTACTTCGCAAAAGCAGATAAAGACTATCGTCTTTTGACGGCATTTGCAACGAAAGGAGCAGATACGCGGCCAATTATTTTCCCTCTCGTTTTTCCCTAGACAACACGCTAGAGGTTTGCTCAATTCAATTGAATTTTACCGCGTTCCACTATACAGGTCGGGTGCCTCGATGCCAATGCTTCCGTACGGCGGAGACGCGCGTGAATCGAGGCACCCTACTACAACGTAATATAACCATGTTGCCCTACTGCACGAGCGTTCCAAGCGGAACGAGGAACATATCTAGTGGAAACTTTCGTTGCTGTTGCTGTTTGATTTCTTAAATGCCCCCAGGAGCTAGAGTAGCGCGGACAACAGCAGGCGGCGGTTTTCTTCAGTTGATGCAGTATTTCATTGGAAAAACCAAGCACCCATAAATTTTTAAATAAAGGAACACTGCAAATATCACTTATGTGTTGATTTTGCGCCTCATATTTGCGTAATGTCTTATTCTTGTTTAACAACGTTGACCAGTATGAACATTGACACCGGACGTAGATTTTAGATTTGGCAGTGGGTATATAAGACTATTGCGCACCTAATGTTTCACTTTGGCCGACTGGCTGAATCGAGTCACAGACAGACAGACGCACAGACAGACAGAGAGACAGACAGACATACAGACAGACCACAATTTGTGCGTTTAAGTGGCACAAGAAAGTCTTTAATAATGCCGGGCCAAAACCTAATCTACGTCGCCGCCCTGATCATAACAGAAACTCTAGGCTTGTTTACCGGAGCCGACAGGACGTGAGCTGTCGCCATCCGTGGGAACATCCCATTTGTTCTCCCAGTTCTCCTTGCACTTCCAAGTCACTGTGAAATAACTGCCATTGTTTTAGCTGATGCAGCTGCCCGGAAAGGCCATGACAGTGACAGCACCATCTCGCTTCCACTTTGGAGGACTGATGCCGCTAGGGTGCATCGTCGGTTCCAGCGCAAGAACTCTATTACTCAATGGAATACACCGGGCATTGTGCATCCGCGTCTACATAACCAGGACCCTCTACTCCAGCGCCGTCTTCCGTGTGGGCTATCCCGATCACAGTCTACTTTACTTTGTAGACTGTGGTTGGGAGTGGCTTTCACAAAAGCGTACTCCTTCCTCATCGGGTTGGCCAGTAGTGCCCAATGCGAAGCCTGCGAGGTTGAAGAGACAATCGAACATGTTTGTCGTTGCCCGCAGTATCCATCGTGAAGACGTGTTTTGGCCGCAAAGCTCAACCGATTAGACAATCAACCATTGACAGTAGAGACTATTCTAGGACACCGACCCCTACAATCGAATTAGCAGAACGCAACAAAAGTCATTTTGAGTTTTATGAAGAAAACAGGCTTAGCTTAAAGACTATAGTGCCCGCAAAGGGACTAAAGTGTGTGCGCGGCCGTGCTCCTTTCCCCTCTTTTTTCCTACCCTCTCGTTCATCCACTGCACACCCCTTCCCAATGTCGAGTAGCAATCCGGGCTCCAAGCCGGGATAATGTCCCGGCCTTTCCGTTTGTTCTCTCTCTCTCTCTCTCTCTCTCTCTCTCTCTCTCTCTCTCTCTCTCTCTCTCTCTCTCTCTCTCTCTCTCTCTTTCTCTCTCTCTCTCTCTCTCTCTCTCTCTATCTATCTATTTATCTATCTCTCTATGCATGTGTGCAAACTCTCTGGTGGTAATTTGTCGTACACACATGGATAGTTTGCTGATTCAGTATGTTATTGTACTAGGAGTGTATTGGGGTATTCAATTAGCGATGCAGTTGGCAGGTCCCCTCCCAGCTACGTTGACACAGTTTCCCAGATGACGCTCCGTGGCGGCGGGGTTCTCTCCGCGGCCAGGTTCCAGCTCTCCCGTGCTGAGGTTGCTACTGTCGTCGTAAAACATCCTATCCGAAGGGCATCATCCGAACGAGCGCAGGTACTTGTGAAAAACTGTCGGTAAACAATCCGTAACATCCATAGTTTTTACTGAGTATCCACAGAATAAAACACTATCTAGTCTTTCCAGTCCAGTCCCTTGACAGTCGCTATATACTACCGACGGTGCTACGATAGTCGCTACTTCAAAATTAATCGGTACTTCTGAAATGGTTTCGACGTTCGACAGCATTCGACGTCGGCGCAGTATTCACTCGAATTTGGTGAGGGGCAGTCTACATGCTGTGATCTCTGCTTGTCTGGATATTCGCCTTGTAGACAAAATATCCGCAGCACCGTCTCACCTTGGCTGTAACTGCAGACTCCATCTTTGAATAAGCTTCAATGTATGTGTCCACCAGGGTACAAGATCCAATTGATGTTTTAGGCGGCGAAGATACACCTTGTCCCCTTCTCCGGAACATGACGCCGGGCAAGGACGATGAGAGGCGCACCGCGCGGGCAAAAGCAATGACCTGGAAGCTGGAAGAGAACCCCAGGGTTCTCTACGCGGACGCCTCGCTCCGAAAACACAGCGACCGTGCAGCGGCAGTAGTTATGTCCAGAGACAGGCTGATCGTCAGCGCGTCCCTGAAGACAACAGACCCCGCAGTTGCCCAGGAAATGGCCGTGGCCCTGGCACTCGCACAGCCGTGCGTGGACACCGTGGTCACCGACTCAAAGACAGCGTACGGAAGCTTCCGCAGGGGGTAATCTCCTCCGCGGCCCGAGCCATTCTATCCAAGTGCAAGCCACCGGGAAGAGCCATAGAGGTCGTGTGAGTCCCGGTTCACTCGCGGGTAGCAGGCAACACCATCGCCGACTACGATGCCCGAGAAATGTCAATCCGGGGTGAGCACGAGCTGGAAGAGCTACCGCAGCCGGTTACCAGGTTTCGGGACATTACCCGGATGTATCGTGAGGAGAGGTGCCGACTGCCGGAACCGCAGCCCAAACTGACTAGGCAACAACAGACGATACAAGTTGTCATCAGATACAATATTATTGAAAAATATTCCGAAATGACTAAGGGTAAACAATCAAAATGAATTCATGCCCAGTGGCTTTTATATATGAGCTTGTAAGCGGAGGGAAAGTATACTTTAATTTTAGCAATGCGTTTCTGCGCAGGCCCGTAGAGTGATTTCTACTGCTGGCAAAGTTTTGCATGAAGGCATAAATTTAAGCCCTACAGCTGGCATTCGATGTGCGTAGTATCAAGCCCACTCCGGGTTCATTGC
This sequence comes from Haemaphysalis longicornis, assembly GCF_048455015.1. Taxonomy (NCBI): domain Eukaryota; kingdom Metazoa; phylum Arthropoda; class Arachnida; order Ixodida; family Ixodidae; genus Haemaphysalis; species Haemaphysalis longicornis. Next base: position 177,245,033 of record NW_027526203.1, read on the forward strand.
GAATAACTTTCTTTTAAGTAATAATAGACACTGCAATTAATTTATCCTACTCCGATCATTGAATCGTTAGGCTACTTATGTCGAAGTAGCAGTTCCACAAATTTTGACAGTATATTTGAAAACTGATCGAGAAGCAACCCGCAATGTCTTTTGAAGAATACATTCTTGAGATCATTTTTCAAAAACGTTATCTCCCCTGCTGGTCAACGTCTGTAGGAATGTTCCTAATTGATTGTGGGGAGGTCTTTGCTTGATCCGTTCTATGCCACGTGACTTCATTAGAGACCTCGACATTCATAGCATACAAAATCGTATGCTGGCCACTTTTGTGTGCTAATTATGCACACTGTTAACTCGATAATTTCGCTACGCTCAACAACCAAGTATACTGTAATGATATTTTAGCTATAGCCGACTGTAAATCATTTTCTCCGAGGACTTCGCAGTTGGGAATCGATAGTTTTCCTCACAATCTGTACTTCGATACAGAGTCGACGCTAAGATAGTAGCAAAACTACTATCTTTGTTTTTTTTCACTGGCGCACTGGAAACATCGAGGCCATGTACTGGTGCATTTTTTCTGGCATAGCAACCACTTGAACATGGATTTGGTGACTCCGTCGAAGGCGCCCCTACTTACAGACGACGCTTTGAATGTCGCTGTGATACGGAACTTAAGATTGCGGTATTATTGTCGCGTACAAGTTGAGAACGAGGATAGTTCTTGCAGTGAATCAGTCCGCCAAAAATACGGACTCGTGACGTCAACGTGCGCGCATGTTTTCAAAGCAGATTGCAGTATATGCGTGACATCGTTTGCTTTTCCTTGCCCAGTCTCTCGTCGCTGCATAAGCGGACACATACCGACGGTGGTATTTCTTGACATAAAGTCAGCCTTTGATTCAGTTTTGCGCACTGCAATTCTAGAGTCGCTAGCTGTCCTTTGTCTTGGTGGAAGACTGTACGGCAGGATTGCGAGCGTCCTCAAAGGACGTGAAATTTTCATGTGCACGCCAGAAGGCCCTACTTCCCATCACAGTATACAGAAAGGAGTGCCTCAACGAGCCGTCCTAAGTCCTCTGTTATTCAGCCTTATGCTTATCCACCTAAAGCGTGCGCTCCCTCCCGGCGTCAAGGTCACACTTAATGCGGATGACATCTGCATTTGGTGTGCGGCAAAGTCACGTAATGTGTCTTCGTACCTTGCGTCCAAGGGTATCTGCCTTTCTCCCGAGAAAAGCGTTGCCATGGCGTTCACCCGCAAGCGGATGAGCCAATACCCTCTAATCTTTGGCCGTCATTGTCTGCAATACGTACGAACCCAAAAATACCTTGGGATCATCATAGATAGAAATCTATAATGGGCGCCGGAAGTCAAGCGATTACGTACTCGTCTCTCTGCGGTGGCACAAGTTATTGGGTACATTGCTGGATGTCGATGGGGCAGCGACTGCAGATCCATGGTGCTTCTCTGCAAAGCATATGTAGACGGCTTGCTGCGCTACAGCCTGCCTGTTCTGCAACGGCTGTCGCCCACATGCAAAAAGCAACTCAATGCGGCTAGAAATAACTGCCTGCGTACCTGCCTCGGCCTTCCTAAGGGCTCATCGTGTGTTGGCACTGTCGCAGAGGCTGGTTGCTTGAAATTTCGATATTATTAGAATGCAGGAAACATTTCGAATATACTTGAGGCATACGCTGCACGCAAAATCCAAGTTCTTGGCAGGTATTCTACGATTCAACAAAATTTTGAGGTTCGCAAAAACTATAAATACTATAACCATCTCTGTACCTACCCAACGACGACAACTCATGCCACATGATTTCCCGCCTTGGACTCTATCACCCCTATGCATAAAATTAAACATACCTGGACTCACCTAAAAAAACGTTATGCCTCAGATATGCCTCCTTCAATTAACACTTGCCCATATAAGTGACCAATACTCTCCCATGACCCACATTTTTACTGATGGATCATCTACGCCTGACTGCAGTTCTTCTGGGCTCTTCATTTCATCAACCGGCCAAGCACTCTCATACCGTCTTGAGCGCCCAACGTCATCTACATCTGCTGAGCTTCATGCCATCAAACAAGTACTTCGCTACATTCTCCGCCAGCAGCCAGCACAGTGGGTAATCTTCACGGATTCGAATACCGCACTGCAAACTCTTCGACGTGCCAGCTGCTTCAGCATTGACGAACATATATCCCGCGATGTCTCTTACCTAAATCATCTAGTTTGTGTCGCCGGGCACCGCGTGATACTGCAGTGGATCCCTGCCACTGCGGCATCATAGGCATTGAAAAAGCAGATGAGGCTGCCAAAGGAGGATTAAGTCTGTGGAACGTGAGGAACATTTTCTTCACGAAGCACGATGCCTCTAGACTAGCAAAGGAGCTTGTTTTCAGGGAAAAAAGCACCTTCTGGTCTCTCCCGTAAAACCAGCACCCATTCCTGCATCAGGTCGATCCAACTTTTGCACTGAGGTTACCGGAGAGACTTCCACGTCGGCTACAGACTTTGCTCCATCACTTACGTCTCAACGTGGCGCTAACACATACCTACCGCTATCGCCTTGGCCCACGCTCTTAGTCAATTCCTGGTTATACGACCCGCATGCAGGCAGACCGCCGCGTCAATTTAAAGCCGCTTATAAAGCGGCGGTTCAGGCGGCCTCGAGCGCAAGCGGCCCGCCAAACACGCGGTCCACCGAACACTAGGCCGGCGTTTAAGCTGCCCTCTTGAGGGCCGCCTAACCAGAGAGCCACCTAAACCCCGGGCCGTGTGCTCGGCGGGCCGCTGGCCGCAATTTTTCTACGCGGCCCGTTATGCTAATCTATTCCCACTTACGAAGCCACCCCCAAATCATACGGCCCCTCAAATAAGCGGCCTTGTTGCATTTCACCAAGAAAAGAAAAAAAACCCACTCGGCCAGAAGTGATTTTATCCGGTTTTTTTCCCACTCGCATTGACAGGCCGACGCCAGCACCATGTGACGAATGCTCTTACACATGTTATATCATGCGAGACATGTAATAACATAGACGTAACCCTACGGAGAATCGAACCCGGGTCTACTACAACACTTCAAGAGGGGGATATCATAACCACTGCGCCACGACCCACGGGCTGCTGGGGAGTGCAAACATGGGCTTATAAGTATTCTGCATACTGTTGCGCGTCAAGCAGGAGTCTTAAATGACACATTCGGCGGCGAGGGGCTTTCTTTAAACCCCCGTTTTTGAATCGCTCTACCAAAGAGGCATAATACTACGGTTTGCGGGACACTGGTACGAGCGGAAACCTTTTGTCATGCTGTGTGCCCGTTCCAACAGTATGATGCGCCGTGCGGGGATTTATTCTATCGATGCAAACGGTATTGATAAGAGTGATTATGCCTTGTTACCAAAAGTATTCTTGGCCATTGACGGAAAGTGCCCCCCATGACAATGCTTGCAAATAACTAACACGCAAGGCGCACTGTTGTACAGAAAATAAGAGTTTCTCGTCACGAGTGGCAAGTATACCAAGCATGAAATGGTGTACTGACTTTTTTCTGCTCGTCGTAGCTCTTCTCATGGTGCGGTTACATGCCTTGACCTTTGTTTTTGTAATAGGGGGGCGGTAGTAAAATACGCATCTAGTACTGTAATGAACCAATAATAAATCACTCACTCTACCTAACATTATGTCGCGACGCCTGCAGAATTTCTGCGTTGACGCCCAGGTAAAGAGCCGTTGGGAGGCCAGATACTGCGTTTTCTTTTATGGATCGCGAGCACAAAAAGAATATCTTAGCGTTTGCTCGCGCAGACCGGATAAGCGCTCGGCCGTGTAACTTGTAACGCCCTGCATTTCTAGGAAAATGCAGGTTTCGCGGAAGTTCCACCTTTAATCGTTATAATATCGTAAATGAAGATCATTGGGCAAACGAAATTTTGAGAAACTAAAAATTAAGAAACAAAAAATGATGGAAAATGACGAACCGTATAGCCCTGCATTTCCACAATAATACAGATTTAGCGGAAATTCCGCTTTTAATCGTTATCATAGCGTAGATGGAGATAATTGGTCGAACAGAATTTTGAAAAATTAAAGAACAAGGAAAGTATAAAAAATACGGAATATGCTGAGCCTTGTAACGCCCTTCGTTTTCAAAAACATGCAGATTTGGCGCAAGTAACACCTGTGATCTTATAATAGGGTAAATGGAGATAATTGTACGGACAGGACTTCGAAAAACCAAGGAAATTGGCTCTAAAAACTCACACTCATGAGAAGCGGCATAAGAATGCTGCGCATTAGTAGACATTTCTCTGAATTTATGCAATTTTTTACGTGGCCTCGTTTCATTAGCGAGTTATTATTGTATGCGGAAGCGCAAGGTCACGGTTCAGCATTTTCAACACTTTCAAGGCAGTTAACCAAAACCATAGCACTTGGGCATGAACGCACCCTTGTGCATCGAAAGTTTAGACCACATAAAACAATGCCACAAATAAATGGGTTGCAATGGCTGAAATTTCCCTAAAACATTTGTAATTGGTGCCCTTCCGGAACATCTTCATCACCTCAGTTTTCATGCAATGAGGTTTTACCTTCATAATCTGTGTTTTGCCACCTGATTTGTCAGGGCTCAATGCACATACCACGAAATAAAAAAAAATCTCCCTATATTCTAATGCCATGTCACAAGCAAAGCTGTAAGGCAAGTGTCTGTATACCTTAAACCTATCCGGATCTTGAAGTGATAGTCTACTCATACAAGCTTGGGACACGAACAGAGAACTCAGTTGGATATGTAAATGTTAAGTATTTTGTCATTCTTCATGAGCATGAGCATGCACAAGTGTGAGATGAAATTTACATAAATGACACCATGTCGAAGGAAGGATGTTTTCTTTTTATTTGATATCCAAAATACAAATGTGAACACAAAAGACTAAAACTGAAATAACAAATACAAATATTAGCAGATTGCCGTTATGGAACACACAAATGAAAATCTTTTTTGTGGAAGAGAAAATAACGACCTGTCAAGATAAAATTATTGTTTTCATTTATGGAATTTTCAGCAGCTGGCTTCTTACAAAACAGGGAGGAAACTCGTCTTTTTTCAGGCTACTGACTGTATAACGCCCAACGTTTGGCGTAAAGCAGACGGGTATCTCATGTCCTTGTAATATATTACCAAACAAAGAAAAAGTACATTAACTGGGCTTCAATTATGGTCCAGGAACACCACATCCGATGATGTAGATGGCCTTTGTAGAATTGCCCCAAGCTCTCTTTGGCCCGGGAGCTGCTTCTTCTGGAATTTCGTCGCACTGGAATGGAAACAGCGTTGTAAACAATTCAAAAACGTTGAGTCACGGGAAGTAATCTGTTGTGTTGGCACTGCGTGAAGAAAAGAAACGGCAGGTGAATAAGTGACCAGGTGCAAAAGGGTGGCTTTATTTATCGGCGGTAAAACAGTATAGCGTGAACGGGCGCAGCAGAAGTATCACCAGCGCGTTAGCAGATATGTGAAAATATCATAAATCAGGTAAGTTCATTGCTGTATTTTAGGCAATTATTTATTTCTTATTGCTTGTAGATTCAAACGCTCTCGAAGAGGACGTTTTCTTCATATACATAGGAAGGCCGAGCGCTTTTCCAGTGCAAAGGCGTGCGAGAAAACGTTGCCATACTTTTATTTGACGGAGACACGTCAATTGCACGTCGAAAAGAAAGTCTGTTCGCTGTTACATGCGGAGGGTAATGTGCTCTAGTTTCTTTTTATGAAACAATTTTCACCAATAGTATGGCGCAAGACATTTTATTGAAGATAGAACAAAATTGCTAGCAATATCTTTTGCTAAACCATAGGTAAACTGCCCGCACCAAGCAACAGCCAGAGCATCTGTAACAACATTAGAAGCCACCGCTTCGAGCGACCTCCACGCCGGCGACGCGCCGCGTTTGCGCTGCCAATGCTATCATGTTTCTGCAAAACGGAGTTGACACTCCAGACAGACGACAGCTGTGGCGAACACAAGATGGGGGCTGGTGTTACTCATTAATGTTGCTTCATGTGAAAACTTTACCACTTAAACGCACCGTAATGAAGTTCAAAAATCTCCACAGAATCCAGACTACGCAACGCGTCAGAAAAGTCACTAACCGAAACGACGACGCCAAAACCTAGTTACGAAAAAACGTTACATAACTGTTTGCTACGCCTACCGAAAATGACAAGCAGTGGCCATGGAATATTGAAAAATACAAGATTCAAACTGGGTTTTATGTGCCTTGACCAGGACAATGAAACGCCTGGAAAAATCCAATTTCTTTATGACACCACGGTACTCATTACGGCAACGGAAGTACGTCACATTTGCAAGCGTTTTCATTTTTCGCCTGGATCCCAAAACGGCCGCCGCACAGGGAAACCGAATCCTCTCATAAAGCACGTTAAATTTACCGTACGGCCCCGAGTATCGGAGATCAGTTTTGGCGCTGGCTTCTTACGACGACGAAAAAGGCATAATTTCATGGCATCTACTAGTTGTCCTCAAACACTAATTCTTACAGTCTGTGCGCCCCACCCTTCAAAAAAAAAAACAAGAAATCCAGGGACTTACCTATCCTTTCGTGTTCAAACGGGCTATGCCCTGTTGGGAATGACCATCCCAGCGCGGCTCTGAGATTTGTGACTCGCATCCAGCTCGTCAGCGACGTTGGGAATCCACCATCCCGACGCTGTCTCCGCTGTAGGGACTGGGCCCTCTCACCGCCGCCTCCACTGTTGCGACTGACCACCCGAGTGCAGTCACCCGTGTAGCGACGCTATCTTGCTACGTCCGCTATCGACGCGGCGCAGAGCAGAGCGATGAAGTCCTCGAGCCGACGAAGAGTTAAAGCAACATTTATATACAGTATGTAAAGCGCAAGCAAACGTTACATGACTCGCACAAAGGCGACAGCACCCTTTCACTCGGTGCCTCCGAAGAGACTGGTGCCGGAGAGAAGCCGCCGAGGAATGCCGACGATGAGAGTCTCCGGGCTTCTTTTATACCCCGGGAAGTTCGTTGTGGCCCTGAGAAGTTCGAATAGCTCCAATCAGGGCTCTCGCTGCCTGAAGTTTGAATTCCGACGAATGGTAGCAAGGCGGTGAGTCAGCGGCGCCGCCAAAGGGGAAAGGGAGGGCGATGCCCCCACCGTCTCCGTGACCTCGCCTCCAGGGGTAGAGACATGCCCTTATTTGGTCATTCTGAGATGCGGGATTCGGCCGCGCCACAGCGACGAAAGGGAGAGGCGTGACTCAGCCTCGCTGTCGGCGCGTCGCATCGTGCAACGTATTTGGGCCAGGCGATCTGGCACAACAGCCCGCAATACACACACCAGCCGGCTTTACATGGCGCCGCTGCTTGGCTTGCCTGACCGGTGGCCCTAATAAACCCCTCGCATTTGCAGACACTGTTACACCGACCTCGAAGCACACATTTGATGTCAGCGGAAGCGAGCGTGGCCAAGAAAGTGGGAGCGCTCGGAACTAAGTATTTAACTACACAGAGCAAAAGTCAAAGCGCGGGACACCAGCTTGCTCCGCGGTGAAATTCCTCGCACATGCGCGATAGAGACAAATCACCGTACCACAACTCGCCGCGCGCTAACTTTTTTACACTCCTACTGCGCATGTGCGCACGAGATATTTTGGAATGTTTTTCGCATTTCGCCGCGTCGTCGGGCGCGCGTATTCGGCCACCGCAAAAGAAGCTCGCGGGCGATTGTGTGAGGAGGAACACGCGCATGCGCCGCAAGCCAAACACATCGCTGAGAGCTTCCCGATTGCCCGCCCCCCCCCCCCCCCCCTTTTTTTTTTATTCGTGGCATTAGGCTGTCCGCTAGTTTATAGCCATGACACGGGCCGTTGGAGCAGCATATAAGCCTGATGCAACCACCTGAGGTCTTGTCACGGAAAAGAAGTCTGTCAGGGCCTCTTATATCACGGTATTGAGACTACCCACCGCATATAAATAGGACGCCATCCGGGACGCGACTAAGAGTGTAACCTCGAACCCCTGTTGTGAAAACTGCGGTACAACAGAAGCCGTCGAGCATATTTTATTGGAGTGCCCTACATATTGTCAAGCAAGGAACAACCTCGCACAGTAGATCGACTGCCTCAACCACAGTTCCCTGACTTTAAAAGCACTTCTGGGACCATGGCCATCTCCCTCCTATAAGCGTAAAGTGCTAACCCCATTATTTGAATAACTCAATGACATCGGCATCGCTGCGCTGATATAGGACCAGACCATCCTTGCACTGTACAACCGTCTATAGATTTTTCACGTGCCTCACTGACGGTCCCCAACGCACATGATACCTCCTTTTTTTTGCTTCTTTTATTTTATTTTCTTCTCTCCCTTTCGCCTTTCTTCCTATTGCAACTTTATTCCCTCCTCCCGTACCCCGCAGAGTAGCATGTCGGCGTTAACATGCCGGCAGACCTCTCTGCTTTCCTCTAATAAAGAGCTTTCACTCTCTCTCTCTCGCGAAAGCTACTCGTGCCAAGTTCGAAATACTCACAGTAACGCACTTTTTCGGCTGCGCGGAGGAACAGCCGGCTGTAGTGATGAGGTGCAGGTAAAACTTCCATTTTTCTTCTTGAATGGTCCCCGAGCATAGTGCGCCTAGGCCACCCTAATGACGTACGGCTGCACGTCCTCGTTCATTCTCCATCGTACGAGTCGATGCACGTAGTTTACAACCGTTGCATTGAGCTAAAATTCCGCAGGCCGGTAAGCGCACACCAGCGCTAAAGGTTGCGTGACGCTATCACGTGGAATTCAGCGAGAACCCAGGGGGTAAACCCGCATATGTGCTCGGTGAGTGCAGCGTTTTTCTCCCCCGTCTGCGCGTGGACTCGTAGCCGATGACAGTGGCGTTAATTGGCAAAAATGCTTGGGTTTTTGGCATGGCCACTGGGACAAGGCCCCGGATGTCTTCGAGTGTGTCAGCTGACAGACAACGCCAGCGAAGTACCTAGGAGTGCCTTTAGAAAATTACTCCGATAGTGACCCATACTGGCGCAGGCAGGCCGCCGAGCTGCGCGAAAAGGCCGAAAAATGGAAAGGCACTGGTCTGTCAATGTTTGCGAGAGCCTCAGTGTGCAATGTGTTTTTTATGAGTAAACTATGGTATGTTCTACAGGTATTGCACTGTTCGCGGATGAACATACAGGCACTCCACCGTGTTTTTGCAGTGTTTTTTGGGAGACGACATGGGAACAAACGAGCCGCACGAACCTGTTCCGGCGCGTGCGCCTCGGAGGCCTTTTGCTCTCACATTTGTTTTTGCGGCAGGTCGTCAACCGTTTTTTGTTTCTGCGGGACGTACAGGCACCTTTCTTGCGCACTGTGTGTCAGATGAAACTAGCTAGGTCACTGCCTGATTTTATTGTTTCAACAGCGTGTTTTTCATTTGGCGCACCCAGAGGTTTTTTCCGTGAAGTGGTTCTGGCAGTCCAGTTCTTACAAGCCCGCTTCACTCTTGAATGTGACGCGAAAAAAACTTTACTATGACCTTGCAGATATTGTATTACCTGTGCCATTGTATAGATCAATCTACCGTGCAGGTCCAGGCCAGGATGTTCTTAAAGGAGCCATGAAGAGAAAACACAAGTTTGGTTCATTCGAAAGATTGCCTCGTTAGAACCATACTGACACCACTTTTAACACAAACTTCGCTCAAATAAGCTACATAATTAGGAAAAAAGGGAATGACCATGCGACCCACCAGCTCATTTCCCGCAACAGAACATATGATGTCACACGAGAATGCTCTGCGATTGGCGGAGGCCGGCAAAAGCAAACACAAGTTAGGCAGGGCTTACCAGTTGGCATAGTGAGCTATACGCCCGTTCCACATACTGCACATTCCTTTTATGACATTAAGAACGGTGGAGTAAACGGTTGAAGTTCCGAATAAACACGCAAGCGTGTACGCCAATGCGTACGAAACTACCGCCAGCCGAACTCGACATCTCGCCGTCGCCAACGTCGCGCAGACGAATTTTCGGGTTCCAGGCTCTTCGGGGCCAACGAACCGTCCCAGCACGCACAGCCGCGACCTTGCTTGGTATCGTAATCCCTTCACAGGAGGTTGGCCGTCATATCGCCAACCAGCAAAGGTAAAAATACAAACGAGGGGAATAAGGAACAGCAAGCAACGACGAGATAGTGATTAGTCGTCGCAGAAGTTTCGGAATGGTGTTGGCTAGCTGCTGTCGTTACGAGCTCGTTTCCAGTTTACAACCACTGAAAACTTCAGTTTGTTCGAGTACTTTACAATGAAATTTTGTTGCTGCGTTTTGAAATGCCCATGTAGTACGGGCAAATCGTCGAGGGAGTGCGACATCCCCTCCGGTGAGGAGATCTCCTTTCATGTGCTGCCCAACGACGAACCTCGGCGAAGCAAGTGGCTACGTTTTTTGTGAACTTTGCAAACGGAGGAAAAAGAGAGCTAAAGGAAGGACGAGTGTGCTCGCTTCATTTCCGAGGAAGTGATTACGGCAGGGACCCTTAAGTTAGCTCACTCCTGGGAAATGCTGTCGCTCGTCGCCGACTTCGTCAAATCGCCGTCAAAGCGCTCTGACCTTAGGGGAAAAAATGCCGTACACACCGCGCATTGACGCTCGTATCTTTCAGGTCAGAGCAGAGAGCTCGCGCGAACGGCTTTCCATACACGACACTGGCCAACTGGCATAAGCGATACTGCTACTGAAATTGAACTATTACTAACCGTAATAAAAATACGGCACATACGTACCAGTCTGTATTCGTCCGTCGCGACGGGGCTGACAAGGCAGCGGTGCCGACGGCTGGGCGTTCGTCTGTTGTGGCTATCGCGGAATGGTCGCTTTCCGGTCCATCCGCGTATCCCATAACTCCTGCCGCTCGTGCACTTAGAAGCATTGAGCGTTCGAGTGGTGTGAGGTTGTTAAATGCAAGCCCGAGCTTCTTGGCGAGAGTTTTGTTCTCCCGATCAGGTGATTCCATGACTAGGGCTGCGGGTGCACTAGGTTTTACTAGTATTTTTAAAATGGCCGCCGTCTCGGTTTCGGCACGAGTTCCGGTTCCTGTTTGATTCCCGCGTGTGAGTGCTATATGGAGTCGACATACTAAGTATCTGTTTCATGGACCGGCTCGTATGACGCCATTGTTCACGTCACGAAATGTGCAATTTAGCGGGAGATTTAAAACTTTGGCTTAAATTGTCTTATTTCTCAGTGAATAAAGCATCATTTGCTTCCGGGAAAGCGCTTAGGGTACTATGAAACACCTAATTTTTCGAATAAAACAAACTTTTGTTTTCTCTTCATGGCTCCTTTAAGCGTGTCAAAAGAATGGCGGTACCGCCATGGGTGAAAACATTTTTCTTTAAACTTCACGCTGGCGTGCTACCCGTAAAGACGTGGCAGAAAGAGAAGGGTTTGTACCTTCCAGGGGGCGTTCAGTGTTATCCGTGCAAGAAACCCGAGTCGATCGAACATGTGTTTTTAGAGTGTTGGGATGGGGTATTTTTCTGGGACGCGCTTCAGCGCACATTAAAGAAAGATTTCCCGCTAGACGCACACGGAATCCGGTTTTTGCCCATCGAAAGTGACGATGGTGTACCGTACGACCTCGTCATGGTTCTGGCCCTGCACGGCATTTGGAAGTCGCGTATGGCTATACGCCATCGTGATGTTGGTGCCAAACGCTCTAAGGAGTATTTTTCTGAGTCCATTCGGTTGATTATTGAAGTATGGAGGGCTCAGCCCGAGCCTCCAGAATGGTTGCCTGTGATGGAAACATTAACAAGCATGAAAAAATTTTAGCTGGCTTTCTGCTACTCAAGCGTCGGTCAGCCGTTTTATTAATGTAGTGTTTTGTTGTGGGTGTTTGTATTGTCAAAGTAAGGCAATAAATAAAAAAAAAGGACTCGTAGCCGAATCGGTAAGACAACGGGCTCACCCTCCGTTTCTCTATTTGTTCCAGATTCAATTCCTGGCAGCGCCAGTAACTACTTTTATTTGTTCGCGTAGGTTCTGTTTTGACATCAGCGGTCACGACAGAACCCTTGGAGGAGGGGGAGGGTATATGTAAAAAGATACGCTTTAAAAGAAAGTCACAAAAGCAACGCCGATACGGAGGGCGTATCTGCTGCGACGAGCAAATCACGCAGTGCCGCTCCGTTCTGGCGATAACTATAACTACAGACGCGAACAAAAGAGTGAAAGCTTTTATCGGAAGTGTTGCAGAGTCTCTTAAATCTCTACCGGATGATCACATGGCACGGAAGTCTAGCTTGCATATACAGCACGGCCAACGCGAAACTCGAAAACTTTCTTTCGACAGATCACGTCGTAAAGACAAAGCTTTCCGCATTGAATTTAGCGCCAAACAGGAACCGATAGTTCGCAATATTAGCCTAAGCACTAACCTCGTTCAAACATGCGTACAAACTCCAAGGGTGACTAGCACAAGCGACACTCCTTCGAAATCGCAAACACCGCAAATATGCTCTAAAATGCAAATATAACTGTCAGCCTAGGCAGTCACGTGGTTTGCGCGGGTGCGTTCTCACGGAAAGAAACAATAGCACACACGCAAAGGAATCCCGTAAACAAGTTAGACGGGCGTCATCAAAACTTCACGCTCGCTGCATTTTAAATGCGCGATGCATCATCGCTGTCGCGTACACCCGCTTTACGATCCCAGGCGCTGCCGCGAGCCTCTATTGTGGCAGTTCGGAAGGCGTGTGCATCGCTATGGCATAACGGTCCGGAATAATGCGGCGACTGCTGTTATTGTCATAGCCTTGTTTACAGGACCGACGCGATTCGCGCCATCAGAGGGCCGTGGAAAAATATCGCTTTTCGGCAATGAACTCACGCCGTGAAGATTATGACGGATACCTTCATATACTACAGTTCATGTCTACGCCTTTATTCGAAGCAGGTGTTCAGGTTTAGGCCCAAAGTGCTTTGTTATGACGCTCTCGTGTTCCGAACGGTGAAATGAAAGGTAGTGCTCGCATTCACAGCCGGCAATTTTTTATGAGCAATGGTTTTAATCCCCGTGCTAATGCAGTGTTCATTTAAACTAATTCGGTTAAAATGCCGAGATCTTAACCCCAGTTCCCAGACCATATGCGGCATGTATAATACCTATGGTGTAAGCATTTCCCAAGTGGTAACCAAGGTGTTTTGTAAACCAAACCCCACATCTTTGGGCTGAACATTTTTTACCTTACTCCCATGGTATCCTCAACACGTTTCAGCACAAGATAGGGCGGCATAAATTTAGCGCCAATAGGTTAATGCCAGGCAGTTTGCCGTAGGTTTGCCCATCATTCTGTTTTTACGTATGAGCTGGCAAGTTTTCTTACCAGCCGCATTTAGTCTATTTTTTTCGATCATGGCGATGTAATAACAGAAAAATGATTGAGCGCAGCGAAAGACACGGACGGGGAAAAGGACGGGACGGGCGCGAAGTCGCAACTGGATTTTTATTGAAAATAGAGCATGCTTATATACATTCGGCGTAGTCACACATGTGTGCTAAAAAATCTAACAGGCATCCGGTAAGGGCACATATCCACAAACATCAAGAAAGTTATCAAGAAATGCACACTCTCTTGCGTAGATTAGCAGCGACGGCATGCTCACACGCGCTCAGCATGCCATAGAAAAAAGTTTTGGCCATCAATGACCAGACTAGAAGCCGCAGGCTTCCCGCGCTCAATGCTCACTGGCGTGGCTAAGGCTTTGCTTTGTAAAACAAAAACTGTCCTGAAAAGAGCTCACGCAGAGCCTTTTCACACAAAAAAACAGGCCATGAAGTTATACCTCACGCGCACCGAGTCGCACATAATCTAAAGAAGGTCGCCATGAGGCATAAGGTCCCGGTTGTGTTTTCAGCACCGCTTAAACTTGGCACACTATGCACGCGAACGGAGCCTAAGAGGAAACGTCCCAAAACATGCGATAAGAAGCATGCTAAACCTATTCTAAAATGCATTGAAGGTGTTGTGTATCAGATAACGTTGGATTGTGGCAAAGTATACATCGGCCAAACGTCGATGTGTGAATGAGTGACTACGAGAGGCCGCCCTCTCCATGAAAAATGGGACGGGATCACACTTGCCATTCCACTGCAAAGAATGTCACTGTGTACCCGAATTGCACAAAACAAAAATTTTGAAACGAAGTCGGGACGACACGGCACGTGAAGTAGCGGAAGCCTTCTACATCAAGCGAATAGGAGATAACTGCATGATCGTGCCATCGCTACTAATATAAGCAAAAGAGTGTGGATTCGTTGACAACTTTCTTGATGTTTGTTTATATGTGCCCTCACCAGATGCCTGTTAGATTTTTTACCACACGTGTGTGGTTACGCCGACTGTATATATGCAAGCTGTCTTTTCAATAAAAATCCAGTTGCGTAACGCCCACCCCGTCCTTTTCACCGTCCGTGTCTTTCGCTGCGCAAAATCTTTTTTTCTGTAATATGAGCCAACTCGCCCAGCGACACGTATTTTGCGATGTAATAAAATAGCTTCGTTAATACAGCAGCCCAAGTGCTTAACCTTTTTTAAGCCTGCTCTAAATGTGCAATGTACTCAGGCCCATTTCTACGCATGCCACAATGTCATCGAGCCAACGAATTGAAATTTGAGCTGAAACCTCCTACTGGAAATTTGTTATATAATGCACATCTAGACTTTATAGTTTGAGGTATTCGTCGTGCTTTCGCTTTAGGTGGTTCTGGCTCACTGCGCTGCAGCACTACGACTTAAGTCGTGCCAAGAAAAGAGCCAGTAAATATTAGCTCCCAATATACCCCACTACATGTATCTTACATACCCACAATGCCCCAGTGCGACGACATTAGCTTGCTGGGCCTCCTTTTGGGGAACCATAACAGCGCAGAGTGCTGCATAAGGTAATATACGAAGCACCTGGAAGCCCATGTATCATATCATATCAGAATGCCATCCATGGGACAGACAAGCGGTTTGCGATCCTGGGTATGGACAATGACCCTAGGCCACCACCGCACCATTCTCTAATTTATTTCTACCGTTCGCAAGAGGCAATCAGCAGGGCTGCATAAGGTTATGCTCCGAAAAATCACTGTATTGCCATGACGTACTCGTATCGACACCTTTCATAAGGGGGCACCGCTGCCTCCTCTGGAACGCCTCTTCTTGCCCCTGTCTTGCAACACAAAAGACTACGATTACCGACGCACCAGGGAGCGGCGCTAATGGCGAGACATTATCCCACCGTACTGTCACCACGCCTGAATTAGGTAACACCCATGGCACAGACTGAACTCTTGATCCGTTCGACAGCAACGTCTGTTCTCCACTTTCGTCGCGCATCTGCACCCACAGCGATTTCGAGACTTCAATTCAGGAGTTTAAGGACGCCTTCTCTAACCACCAGATTAGAGGTATGGTTACATCCCCGCCCACAACGGCACTACAAATCGCCCGGCTTGGATATCGGGGCAAACAAGGCAGGGCCGTGGCAACCAGTCCGCGCAACCCGTTGCTCGGGAAAGCCTGCTCGGAACCCCTTATCGCGCTGCAGGCACTTTTTCTCTTGAGAGCGGTCTAGCGCGAATAGTGCGAGCAGGACTCTGCAAGCAGCTGGGCGTCCGCAACTTTGGTTATTTGTAGCTGTAAGCATGCCCCCCTACAATATTCAAGGCGTTTGTTGCCTTTCGTTGCCTTAGCCATATCCTCCACCCCCGTCCTCATTTTCGTTTCTGAATAAAAAGTCCGCCCATACATCCCGTACAGGTTGTAAAGAATATTAAGTTAGAAAACCTCGAAAGCCCGTTCGCAATCGAGTCGCTGGCGTTTAATGAACTTTTTCAGGCACTTACGTGGGCGCACGGACCGATGGCAAGTCGCTTCATGTTTTCATGTATTCGCATCGCGTCTCTCCATATTTTTTCCACCCGCATCGGGCTAGGAGACATAAAAATTAAAGGAAGCTCACACTAACGCATGGCATCGCAATTCTCCTCCTTCTCTGCCGCCGACCTCGTCGCCTCCGTCGGCGGAGGCAGAGACGGAGGAGAAGTGAGATCGTCTAACACCGTGTTTGAGCTGCCCACTCATGTGCTTAACAACCCCATTGAACCGACCCCCGTTCATGACTCATGCATTGATTTAACCTTAACAAAGAATATCTCTTTGAAGTAATGAAGGGTGTGGTTAGTGCATTTCATTTGTCTCTGGTTTCACTCTTTGTGGAGCCACGTGTGTGAATTCAAGTGTCATCGCATGGGTAATCGCTATGGGTGTCGTTTACAGCTTTGTTTTCCAACCACATTCTCAGGGTCTATTGACACGTGCTTTTTAAAATTGGCTATAGAATGCGTTCATTACTGCAACTGAAGGAAAGCCTGTCTATAGTAGCTACACCACTGTAATGACATAATTGCCAAGACCGGAAAAGAGAGAAAAATGTTTGAGCAAGTTTCGAAATTATCTGATGGACATAGGGCAGTCAGTCAGTCAGTGAGATGGAGGCGAAAAGCAAAAACGCCCGTGTGTACGAGATTTCGGCGCACGATAAAGATCCCCAGGTGGTCAAAATTAATCCGGAGCCCTCCACTACGGCGCGCCTCATCGCCTGCGTTGCATCGGCGCGTTAAACCCCACAATCAGAATCAGTCAGTCAGTGAAACCTTTATTACACACCATTCAAGGAGGGAGCGTAGGTGCCCCCTCCCCCCATCAGTCGGCCGGTATTCCTTGGGACTTGGCGGCTTCTAGGGCGAGACCGATGATCTAGCGCTGGACTTCGGAGGCTCGGCTGATGAGTAGTGCCTCCCAGGATGCTACATTTCAGTGCGGTTTGTTGTACGAAGGACAAGTCCACACCATGTGGACGAGGTCCGCTCGCCCCTTACATTTCTTAAAAGTTGGATCGAAGACTTTGGGGGCCACTTGTTATACAGGACTGGGTTCTGGAAAACTCCCGTCTGGAAACGTCTCCAGTAAAGCTCCTCTTTTCTACTTAGCTGGGGATCCGCAGTAGGTAGTGTCTTTCTCTCGAGTCTATATTATTGCGTGATTTCGCTGTAGTCACTTGGCCCTACGTTCGCCGTCATTTGGGAAAGAGGTTCGGCATGCAAGGTCGAGGCCTCTGAGTCAACATCAGCAGCGGCGGCGTTGGAGGCAATCGCCCGGACTGTAAGACCTCGGGCGGTCGCATGTGCTTTCTCATTCGCAATGAGGCTCCGATGAACTGGTGCTCACACTAACGTCACCTGTTCGGTTGGAAAGTTTTTTTACGTTAGCGAAGATACTCCAAGCGGCGCTGGAGATCCTCCCTCGGTAGAAATTTCTGATTGCCGATTTATAGTAGCTCACTATTGTTCTAGTTTCGGGCCGGGTCATTGCTAAGGGAATGGCTACCTCCTCGGCCTCCGTCCCATTGCTACAAATCAGCCCACCACAGTGCTTTGTGCAACACTCCTCAGCTGTGCGGCGAAGCCTCCACTACGTGGGCCTTTCAAGCAGGCCCCCTTGTCGATGACACGCTTGCAACCGACGGATTCAAACGCGTCGCTACATGTCTGGATAGCTGGCGCCTCGCTATCGGCGTGATCAAACTTCGGTGGCGGCTGACGCAACACGCAGACTTGTCCGAAGGACGCGGAAGCCGCTGCGGAGACCTCCTTTCTCCCCTCTCTCGAACTCAGCGTGCGCCGTTACTACCGACCACTCACAAACTCTGGAAAGAGTGTTGTGTGTGTTTGTTTTTGCCCGTGAGATTCGGCAATGGCGTGCCGCTGCAGAATGGCCACTGTACTGCGTTTAATTTCGCTCTTGAAAACTATGAGTAGGAAAGCGACGCGTCATATACCCCCAGGTAAGTATACGCGGTTGTTAACGTCCACTAATAAGACTAACTCTTGTCACCTTTCCGGACGTGCGGTCGACATGCTGACAAAATCGTGAAAGAGCTCTTCCTTTATGCTGAGTAACTGATGATTGTTAATTTTGGTGCCTTAAAGAAGCGATAACGGCAACCCGTTCGCCTCACGACCGGCTTTAAAGACAGCGACATGCCCATCGCAGCTTGCGAGACAAGGCGGGCCAGAGTGCCAAACAAGTGCCGTGTATTGGACGCCCGGTCCATAAGGTGGGGCTGAATTGAATCCCCAAATTACGGCTGCGACGCTTTTTTCGTCTCTAATGCTGTTAGTACCGCTGGCGAGTGTATTTGTAGTAGTTGTTTGCCTTTAGCCAAGTTTTTAAAAAGGTAACAGCGGGCTCTGGTGGAAGAAACACAATCGGTAACCCATGCTTGAAGACACAACTGCCGGCAGAAGAAGTATCTGAAGTGCAGGTATTTATCGTTGACAGAGCAGAGCGACCCCTTCAGCCCTTCACAGCACCGATGAATCCCTTATATAGTACAGGGAAGGGCAATAATTCTGTACAAATTACTGAGTTATTCTGTTCTGCAGAAGCAGATGACTAGGAAAGCAGCGGGAATAACACCATTCAGGAACTATGCGCTATATACCGATTACTAATATTATACAGCACGCAACATTTTTTGCAACGAATTCCCTTATTGCTAGGTTTCCAAATGTCCTTGAAGGTTGCCCGGAAAGGCAAATGACGGCTGGTACGACTAGAGTACTTCAACAGTGTCGAGATGCTCATTCCTGTAAGCTTCGTTTCTTGCCCCTTCTTCGTCCTACACATGCGCATCTTTCCACCCGGCAGTGTTCCGTGATCAGCGGATGACTGTGCACATGTTCAAGGCGTCATCGTAAAACTTTGGTGTGTCAGATTTTCACATGTTTTTCCCCTAGGAGGCGTCTTTGACCTTGAGTGGCATGTGAGCGTCTTTGTCGCGTTCATTTGCTTCATTTTGCTGTTTTTTGTCGCGTTAGCAATGGATAGGGCACACCGACAAAAGTTTTCGCCGTTGGTCCACGGACACAGGGCGTCAGAAGTACCCACACCAAAACAGCTCGTGTGGACAGGGGTGACTTCGGTGAGGTTGGCTGCGGTGTTGCTGCGTACGGGCTTCTGGCGGCTCGGCCGATGTGGCGAGGTGGAGGTGCTGGTCGCTCGTGCACAGTTTGTGTTTCTCGGCTTGTTTCCACCAAATGCCCCTACCGACCACCTCCTTCAGTTTGGCGTACATAACACCACGTCTGAACTCATCGAAGCCCACCGCACGGCCCAAATCCACCGACTGGCCCACACCCACACTGGGCGTTCCATACTCGCTGGACTTTCCACTCAACCCCTATCCTCCGCCCATCCTCCGTCCCCATCCCCCGAGAATTTCGCCAAATCATAAGAATTAAGCCACTACCTCGCAACTGTCACGCCACATTACATGCGACCAGACGTGCTGCACACGCAGCGAACCTGCAACGCCTGCACCCACCCTCCCCTCATACCATCTACGTAGACGCTGCTAGTTACCCCTCCCGGGCTGCATTCTCCATTGTAGAGCTCTCCGAGGATAGCACACCTCAGGACTCCCTCACTGTCCTCACTAGTTCAGCCACAGCGGCGGAGGAGGCGGCTATATCCCTCACCCTAGCCCAAGACCCCTGTCCAGACACCATCCTGTCAGATTCACAATCCGCAATCAGGAATTTCCAAGCTGGCCCGATATCCAAAATTTCCCTCCAATTTCTACCCCGAAAACCACATCCCCACACCGTGGTCTTGTTGTGGGTCCCCGCCCATACGGGAATAGGTGCCAACGAGGCGGCCAACCGAGAAGCTTGAGCTATGACTACCCGAGCAGACCCTTCGTTGGAGACCAACCGCGGCCTTCCCAGCTCCCGGGACATCCTCATCTCGTACCGGGAGATCACACAACATTACCGCCTCCTCCGCCGCCACTATCTTCCCCCCCCCCCCCCCCCCCCCCGCACCCCAGCCTCACACAGGAGGTGGCCCGAACCTGGCGCCTCCTCCAAACGCACTCCTTCCCCTGTAGAGCCTCCCTCTCCCACTCACACCCTTCCCTGATCCCCTCCCCACTCTGCCCACTCTGCTGCGCCCGGGACTCTCAACTACACTCTCTCTGTGACTGCCCGAGCTCCCCTTTTCCCCCTTTCCCCACACCCACCCACTGGGAGCAGGCACTGCGGAGCTCGACCCTGGAGACCCAGACCACCCTCGTCTCCAGGGCCCAACAAGTCGCGGAGACCCTCTGGGCCCCCGCCACCTCCTCCCCCTGACCCAGCCGTAAAATAAAGTGGTTCTCTCTTTCTCTCTCTTTCTCTCTCGGCTTGTTTGGGATGGCTAAGAAGTCTTCTTGCAAACAGGATGCGACAAACACTCCGTTGCGGGATTCTGAAGCAAGAGCAGTCCTTGTAGACCATCGACTCTGATAACAAGAAAAGGCATATATAACAAAAAACAGCCATTTTTAGCAGAGAAAAAGCACACATACGGACATATAGTCAAAATAGGCACAAAAAGCCCATATAGTCAGAATAGTCACTTATAAGCACATAAACTACTTCTTAATATGCACCCCTTTACTTAGTTCATGCTTATATCTTAATGAGGCTTGATACGGACTCAAGGGGAGAATAGGCATTTTGTCTGAAGCTCCGGGCCATAGTAATCTGTGTGGTAACTCAGTGCTAGTCGTCAAAGCCGTGAGAACAAAGCTAACCACAGTAGGAAGTACAACTGTGCAATGAAGTTTATTTCTGCAGTGTAGATTTCGTTAGTTTATCGCGCGAAAGGTATACCGGAGCAATGAAGCGCGCCCGGAGGGGGGGGGGGGCGGAAAAATTCTGAGTGTGAGCTCTTGCCAAATGACAAAATGCACGAGAGATAAAGATTACGGTAAGTGGCGCAAGCAAATTTGTGCAGTACATCGAAGATGTTTGGGTAAATTTTGACCGTCGGGGCGACTTACACCACTGTGTCAACACATCGTTGTCCAACAAGACGTATAAGCGTAAGGCAGTCTCAGCTCTGATTTTTCTGAATTAACATACGATCAGCCGTATGTGTACACAACGGCGGGGAAGATAACAGCTATGATCCAGCTAAGTTTCACGTGTAATTAAGCTGCGGCCTTAAAATTTAAAAAAAAATGAAATGTGGCTTAGACATAGTGTATTCCGACATAGCTGATGAAATGGAGCTCTTGGCACCTAGGTGGTACTTCCGTACTGCTTTGCTGGTCTGGCAACTCCGCTCTGCGGCCTCGGCCTGCCGAGCCTAGAAAGAGGAAGCTGAAAAAGGGATGTGCAGTCCATCCGGTTGCTCGAGTACGTTACGGCCGTTCCAACCATCTTAATGTCCGGGCCGACGCAATCCTATATAGGTTCAATGATGGGGAGATTCAACGGTAAGCGACATTATTTATTTTACTGAGCTCTTCTGTTATGGTGTTGATTATTTGCGTAACACGCACCATTCGCGGATTTACGGCTACAACGCGTTCTTACGTTGCCTTTCGATGTGTGACAGTGGTTGAGAAATTTCGCCCGACTTGGGAAATAATGGACGGGCAATAATGAACGGCATAGAGCGAGAAAAGCCTCGACAGGGAACGCCATAATCCCCGCGGCGCTGATAATCGACGTAGTATGTACAGCCTCAGCGCTCATTAGTTTCAATGAAAAGCCCATACCTACATTACAGGCACCTAAACGACGCCCGTGCAACCGCGCAAAGGTAGCTAATCATTCGGAAAAACAGGCGGAAGCTAATTTTAAGCAACGTGAATGCCCAACGCGGTTCTCTCGTTTAGGAGGCTAGTATGAGTATATTTAGCTTCGCAAGTTGGTCTGGGGGACGAGAAATAAATAAATAACAAAACCATTGAACTCGCGGACCTAGGCACACAACGAAAGCAGTTTTAAGCGTACGAGACTATAAAGGTCCCATTTACTTGTAAAACCGTGCTTACGTGAGTTTGTGTAGCTTTGCTCTAAAGCGACAATAGCTTCCTGGCTATAATGGAGTACCCAGCCACCGGGGTGCTGTTTAGAGCCACTCCTGTCCCGCGCGTTCGACATGGCAGATTCACAGGGATCGCGGTGCAACCTACATAACTGTATAGAACTAGTGAAAGTAGATCAGCCTAAAATGTGTTGTGCCCCCATAAGGACACTTTAAAATCTCAATATAACTTTTCTCTCTCTCTCTCCCTCTCTCAAGAATCACTGCACTCGTGGATCCCAGTTTTGGCCTCGACTGACGCAAAACTACGCTCAGTAAGAAAGAAGCGGAGTGCCCAGTTCACCTACAAGTGCTCTGATTGCTCCACCCCAGTCACTACCCCCCACCTCGTATTCTTGCCTCTTACCAACCCCCGCTTTCCCACGCTGCGGAGACTGCCGGAGGCCATGGGGGGTATCTTCCTATCAGTGTTCTACACGTTTCTCTGAAATAGGAACGAAAGCTCGTTCCTCGTTCCTTCCCAATTTTGAAACGAGTTCCCGTTACAAGTTCCTATACTGATGAAGGAACGCATTCCACTTACACTTTGAACATTGTAACGACGCGTTACATTAACGTTAAATTTGATTTTTAAAATTAGAATATAGTGTCGGATACTCCTGAGGCAAAATAACGTGAGAAATCTTACACTCACATCGAAATACGTATATTATACAAATATGAACACCACCTGCAACAGATTATCTGGAGATAAAAAGAATCCAAGGAAACCCTCCTAGGCTATAATTTTTTCAGGCAGCAGCGGACGTATTCAAGACATGCCTAAGCGGAACTGTGGTGCTCGTCTAAAACAAGTGCAACATATATGGTGCTTTCCACTTAGGCCTTCAAATGCCGAGTCATGATACTGCGTTTCAGACGTGCAAAAAAAAATTTACTCACATGCACGAACATAAATGTCGTTCGCTGGTGATTCAATATGGTGATTCAATATGGCAATTCAAAATGGTGATTCAAAATGGTGATTCAATATTACACTATGAGTGAGGGAAAAATGTCCAGAACGAATTTTCGGGACTTAGAAGAGTCCTTTGTTTGAACTCAGCAATAGCTTCATCTCGATGTTGGTGTCGGACAGACAAACCCGTTTGTTTTCCGTCAACATGTCCTTACGATGTTGACGAGCCGTTTCAACAAAGCTCTTGAGGGTAATACCGTGTTGTAATTGAGGATAAGTTGTTTCAGTCTCTCAGGCTCAGGATACCGCCTCCGCTTGTGCTCATACGCGTGTCCTTCCATGCAACCCGCCTCTCCACGGACAGTGGTTGTTTTCTGTATATTTTGTTTGACAGCCATTAAAACACGCTGCCGTGCCGTGCGCATAACGTCGACTTCTGTGGTTTGCTCCTTAAATTTTCCCACACGCGAGCATCGGTGCCTCAAAAACAGAGCTTCTGAGTGTTACTCTGCCGGATTGAGAATTCGTGTTCGTCTTCTTGTCGCAGCCTTGTCTCCTGTAACTTCATGCTATTAACTTAGCCTTGCAATAAACAGTTTTTAAGTTTGGCCTCCGGCTTCTCGACGTCGGAACGGAGGATCTCTGCGCGCAGCAGCAGCCACCAGCTATAGGCTATCGTGACTCGGCTTGCAATCGGTGCACGGCTGAAGCCCTGGTCGGAACCGGTCCGTAACAATACACCGCAATCGCCGCACTTCTATGAGGTTAAGGAAAGGTGGCACAATAACTCCCAACAAAATTATAAAACAAATCGTCAAAGTAAACCTCGCACATCCCGAAACCGTTAAGTCCGCTTTGTGCGAGAGAAAGTTTACGGCGGCGCGTTCGAGCGTCATGTCCTTGCCGTGGGGTAATAGAACCCCCAATGTCAGATTCGGCTTCCAGCTATCAGGTATGGTTGCTGTTGCGCATGAGATGTAGCTCTCGCCTCGCTTTGTGTGGCAGCGACAATATTTCAAGAATCCGAGGCTGGAAACTTGACGCCTTGTTTTTACACGAGGTGAGTGCAACGCTGGAGACCCAGCAAAGAAGTCTCGTACGACCCCTTCGGATGGCTCGGGTGCCTGTACTATAGAGAACACGCGTGCGATAGGCACGCTGCAGACACGTCTTCTGCTGCTCAGCTTTGACGTTCCACTCGTACTTACAAAAGAAGAAGTCGCGGCAGAAGACAAATCAAATGGGCACCGAAGCAAATGTATCAAGCGCACCTGCACACGACGTGGCGACATGGCCGTGCGCTCCCGGCGCAGTCTGCCCGACAGCCTGAGGCTCCCTGCGTGGTTATTCTTCTGCCTTCGACTTTCTAGGAATGGGGTTCTGCGGAAGGGCGGGAAAATTGGACATCTTAGAGGAAGAGAAACGCAGTAGTGGTCTGTGATTTTTTGTACTACCTCCAGCCTTAATGCCTTGGCATCTAAACAGACAAACCCTGGCGATGGAACGTTGACAGAAGTAACGACGTTCCCGATGCCGTTCCTTCGTAAATGTACCGAGTTACCGTTACAGTTCTACGCACCCTCAAAGGAACGGTGGCGTTCCTCCGTTCCTCCCAAAAGGAACTAGTTCCAGGAACGCGGTTCCTTGGAACGCCATTCCGTACAGCACTGCTTCCTATACGAAGATACCCCTCACGCCATCCGGTACTGCCCCGCCCTGCTTCCTCTTCGCCTACCCCTTCCCCCCGACTCCTTTCTGTCTGCCCTCGCGTGCTCGGACGCCACGTCCCAGTGCGGCCTAGTCGACAGGGCTAAGGCCCATATAGCTGCTCTTCCGCGACTCAACCGTCCCTACAAAGCCTGGCTAGGGATAAAACGTTTCTCTCTCTCTCTTCCCCATATCCCACCCCTCCTGACTACTTTCACCTACTCCCAAACAATGGCCATTCGCCCTAGCCATCTCGAACCTGCAACGCAAGCAAAACGTAATCCAGCGGACTACCCGAGCAGCGAAAGCACGCGGCTACCTGGACTGAGGTTGCCACCCATCTTCTCTGAATTTGTAAAACGAACGTTTATTTCTCCTCCACTTAGACTCCTGTCTCACGATCCTGTTGTGTGCAGTCAGGAACTTCTCATCAAAATTGCCATTCGGAGCGAACACGCCTAAGTGCTGCGGTAGTGTTCTCAGCGGTCATGGGCTGCCATAGCGTCCCCATTGGTCCCAGTCTCATGGCCGTCAAGCAATACCTGGTGCATGAGGCGGCAGCCGCACCGATGAGCAATGAAGTACTGGAATAAGGACGCCACTACGGTAAAATCATTCAATGACACAGCAACAGAGCTGTTTATTCTCTATCTATCTCTCTCTGTCTCTCTCTCTCTCCCTCTCCCTCTCTCTCTCTCCCTCTCCCTCTCTCTCCCTCTCCCTCTCCCTCTCGCTCTCTCTCTCTCTCTCTCTCTCTCTCTCTCTAACTCTCTCTCTATCTCTGTCTCTCATGGCCAATTCACAAACCCCGTCGGCAGTGACGTCAACCTACTTACCCGCAAACATGGTTTCACAACTCAAGGAAAGTGCCCACACGCAATGCCAAACAGTAATACAAAGCTTAGGATGCGGGTTCAATTCCCGGCCGTGGGGGCTGCTTTTCTGAAGGATGCGAAAAGCGAAAACGCCCGTGTGTACGAGATTTCGGCGCACGTTAAAGATACGCAGGGGGTCAAATTTAATTCGCAGAACTCCACTACGGCTCGCCTCAGCGCACTGTGTAGCGTCGGCGCGTTAAGCAAAAGGAAAAAAAAGTAAAAAGCTGAGGTCTTCAGGGAACTTGTTTCTAGGAATGAAACTTGCCACAGCGGAAGCTAGGGCGAACTGGTAATTCGAGTTGGTTGGCGAGTTAGCAATTTTCTAGGTTATTTATTGCGCATCATTTCGTGTTGTTCCATGTTAAACCACACTTTAAGCCTCTCATTGGTGGCGTCGGTAGTCCAATTAAGACGCACTGCAGGAAAGCCAACTTTCTCCGACGAAAATGACGGTCGTGGGTAAATTGAAGAAAAATTTAAACGTTTCCCGTGGTTAAAATCGAGCCTGGGTCTCCCGCGTTATGATGCCGACGTCTCTACGACTGCGCCATTCCGGCACATTGGTTTCTTTATTGTGCACCATTATGGCATGGTCGAAGCAGTTACTGTTTGGAGAGGGGTGAATGAATGTGCACAATTAGAGAAGAAATGGATCCCTCCGCCTTGGCGATGATTGAACGCTGCGAAAGCCATGAAAAGACCGTATCAGTAAAGCACTAGGGAGCACAATCGCAGTCCAGTGAACCGCCCGGATATGAAACAGGTGTACCCGTAAAGAGCGCAAAATCTTACGTCATACACCTCGACCAAAATGAGATCGTCCCAGTAAATCCCGCCACACAGTAGACGGAACACGCAATGTATTACAAAGTAAGCACCATTCAAATAGGGCCGCTCGTTTCTGGTTGGTTCGTATGGCGTTGGACTTGGTATTGGGGAGCGTCGTGTTCCTCCATAGTTGTGGTTTTGACAAAGGGGTGGTTGACTTTTTATTTGACGTGTTCAGGGATGTGTACAAAGTTTTAGGACGCAATTTCAACTCAAGACTCATTATTCGGCGAGGAACATCAATAATCGTTGTAAGCCACTGCTTAAGTTGCTCGCGCGGTAATGAACATTAGTTAATGACAGCTACTTAAATCAAGTCCTAAATATAGGGAGCTTTGAACCTAAGATAGAAAAAACAAAATATGAAACACACAAAAAAGAAAAAAAAGGTTAAACTAAAAAAAAATATACATTGACATATCACCCCCCAAACGAGGACAAAATTTCACAAAGTCGCGAAATGAACAATGAAAACATGAATAAAAAAGCCCTGAAAACGGGCGAAACGTGTAATGCCCCATACTCGCACAAAAATGGATAATTGGCGATGCTAACACAATTAACAGTTATAAAAATTTAAATGAAATTATTAGGTCGAAGCATGTTGTAAAAAACATTGCACCTGCACAAATTACATAAGTAGCGAAGTTAAGGAACCTAACCTGTGTAATAGTGTAAATGTACTGGCTAAAAGAAACAAAGAACAACTATTGAACAACAACAAACCCATAGAATTATTCTGATCATAGCGAAACATGTCTACAAACAATGGGGACGAGCGGCGTAGGAATGTTTACGCATCAGTATATAATTCTGTGAACTTGTGCACATTTTTGTGTCCCTGGACATCACAAATACATGGAACCCTAGTCATATAAGCTCCGCTTACAACCTCTACTTCCCGATCACAATGAGTCTGCTGCAGTACACATAGAAGCAGGAGTTGTTGCGCCAGGTCATAGTCGTGGAAACCTATTCCAGCCTGACCGCAGAATTGTAACCTTCCTTGTGTACTTACAGTGTGCGACCGGTACTAACAACACACATTTAGTTGGAGGCTATGAAAATCAAGTCCTATGTTGTATACGAATTCGGTCTGATCCCAATTTTTTGTGAGGTGACTGTTTTCGATATCTCCCTGTCGTTTAATCAGTGACACTATATGCATTGGCTCTACGATCCTCGACAGTTGTGTGTGGCCCCCAAACGTCCCTAAAAGTTTCGTTTCAATCTGTCTTCCCTCAGCTGTATTGTACTTTTCACATTGTCGACTCCACTCCTAAATATGGACCAAATGATTTCAATATCCCGAGTTCTGCGTTTTCTTAAACATATAGAATAACGTTATGTGCTGAACAGGAGCACGTACAATTATTCAATGACAATCCTGACATTCTCCTCAGCATTTCATGACGCGTTCTTATCCTTTACTGTTAAACTTCTTCAAATAGAGCGTTACCATTGCCTACTAACATTGTTTGCTTTAATGGCCTTCCTAACTTTCCGTTCAGCTTGATTACAAATTTTTGGCAATACTTGAAACAACTCCTGCCTATGCTTTCTTGCGTGGATGCTACTCGTGACGTTTTGTACCAATATTCTATTTCGCCAGCCATTCAGAGCAAATATAAAACGCGGAAAGCTGCTTTGGTTGTGCGAACACCCACATTGAGGGCTCTGAAAAGCTGACCACCTGCATTGTCGGCAATGTACATAGATTCGCTTCCACTGATTCTGTGATTTATCACCAGGACGTTTTCTTGCAGTCTTCAAGATGGCATTTTGAGACATTTCTTAACGTTACACCGTGTCGTTGATGGACAGAATGCACCTATTTAGTAATAATATTCATCACAGCGTATAAGGGGCCGGGACCATTGCTTAGGTTTTAACCTGTTCAACTGGCACCTCAAGACAACCTTGTTTCTTAAAGCAACTGCAAGTTACCGTTTTTTCATTCACGCCCTTTTTTGGAATGAACCCATGATAAGGCGATTTTTCTTCTCTATAATTGATTTAAATCTCCATGTCATGTGCTAGATCTCGTGCTTTCTAGAGATTACGACGATTTAAAGTTCCTAATTACCTATGTTATTCACAGAATATCCCCACCTTTACTTTTATCCAGCTTCACACGCAATCTTAAATGAAGACTTTGCATGTCTATGTATTGGATATTGAGCAATCTGAAAACCTGTCCTAATTAAAACGCAATAATGTAATCAAAAGTCCTGTAGGAGATTGGTACCATACGGTTATCGTCGTACTTTGCTTGACACATCTTAGTACGAAATGTTCACACCTACTCCTAAGCTGGATGACCTCGTGCGACGTAAAAATACTAGTCTCCTTTCCCCCACTAGTTGACAATGCCGGTTACGCTCTAAAAATCACGCAGATGCATTTCGAGCATATTTCAAATCTGTATCAATGCAGCACATTACTCAAACAAGTTTTTGAAGTTGAAACATAGGGGAGAGTAACTGCAGCTTCGTTGAAAATCACATGGAAATAAGCCGCATAACGCTGACTTTACTATCGCTGAGTTCACGATCTCACACCTAGAAACACCAAGCGATGGCAGGAATTTTGAAATAAAGCTCTTGAACGAAAGTGCAGAATAGCGCCAGAGAGGATTGCAGGATAGGGAAAGATCACAGTAAGGCGGATAAATACAACGTTAGGGCAAAGAACTCTGAACGAAACACGGTGCACTAATTTTGACAGGGGTACTCTTTCTTATTTCGTGAACGCGGCCCTTATTCATTGTCAAATGTAAAGGTCGGAATATTTGCTCGCGAGTCTACTCACTTATTTCACTTGGTCTGAAATTCACGCGTGAGCTAGAGTTTCAGTGATAGTGACGCTAGCATAGCATCACAAGTTTGAGTCTGACGAGGTGATCAGTGGAGCACAGGTAGGTGTGGGACCGATCCTGAGCATCGTAAGGCGGGATCGGTGATATCCGTTTGACATCCTTGTAACTGTGAGTCGTCACCTCTCCATGAACACCGTGCATGGTGCTATCAGTAATGCAGACTTTCTGGAGCGTTTGGAAAACGAGTTTCTTGAACGTTTTCACGATCAAAATGGGTACTGAAGTTCAGCAAATAGTCATCCGTCGCGTAAGAAAAAAGATCCCAACCGAGCACATTCTTGACCTTTAGCACAGCGGTTCTCCCGGAGACCGTAGAAGCTGGATAAGCAAAAATTGGAGCTAGACCTTACATCCCCAACCGCGCTGGTGCTAGTCAAATGTTCGGCCATGGATCAAAGAGCTGCAGGGGTCAGCAGACGTGTGCAAGGTGCCGCAAAAGCGACCAGGCATCGGAAAGCTGCGCTGCGCCACCCCACTGCGTCAGCTGGGATGGTGACAATGCTTCATAATCACGCTCAAGCCGTGAATGGAAAAAAGGAAAATAAATCATTGCACTGAATGTAAAAAAGCTATTACTTACCCCGAAACACGATGGCGTCTACCCATCACGCACAAGATAGCATACACCGACGTGGCGCGTAAATGGGTGGAGCCCCATGCGGTGCTGGTCTCATCAGGGACCCCCTCGATAGGACCTGACGAGACAGCTCCTGCCCCAGAGGTGCAAGCTGTGGCCGCTTCTGCATCAAAACAAATTACGGCAAGAAAACGGCCAACAACATGTTAGCTGTAGCCCCGCTGTTTGCACAGCTGACACGTGACACTGCTGAAAAGGAGTATCCCCTCAAAGGAGAAACTGAGGTCTGCTAATTCAACAGAACCAAACTCCTTGGCTAAAAAAAAACCTTCTTAGGAGGCCATGGACACGAATGAGCTATCCTTGAGGTCAAGTAGGCGAAATGGTCGTCGGAAACCACTGCAGCGCACAAGCGCATGAGAACTTGTCACGAAACAGAGAATCCACAGGTGAGTCGCCTTGGAAAGGCACTGGCAGACCACACACTGAGCCTGGTACTAGCAACAAACATCTTGATACTAGCAAATAATTTTTGTATTGTGCTTCAGTCGAATAGCACAGGGCTTTTGAAAAACTTGGATGACGTTAAGGAGCTCCTGTGGGAGCATTTGCCACTCGCGGTGTATCTCCAGGGGGTAGAGCAAGCACTGAACTTTTTGACCTGAATACAACACATACAAAAAGACGTGTAAAACACCAGCCAACCATCAGGCGGTGTAGTGATTATCCTGATAGGGTCAGTCACAACAAAAGGAGTTAAACTTCAGACTGATCTCAATGTTGTAGCAGTGAGAGTTCTATGGCTACAGAAACTTGTACAATGTGCTCGATTTATATTCTGCCTGACAAAGGAGTACAGAAATCAGTTTCAAAATCTTGTTAACCAGCTCCCAAAGCCATACGTTATAGCAGGTGCCTCCGATGCCCACCTTCCTTTTTCGGGTTGTGAGAGATGTGATGCCGGGGGCCAATGATCACAGATTGTTTACTTTCCACGGGAACACGCATATTACACAAAACGCGAATGCCACATATTAAACTCCCACACATAAAAATACCCCTCAGTAGAACAAGCTCCCTGCTCAGATAACCGTTTCTCGCTACTCGATTGGAAAGTACTGGAACACCCACATGGGAGGGACGACATCTCGGTCATACTAAAAAGAAAAGGTCAGTTATTCGGCGTTCAGAATGGAATAGCGTACCATGGTGTAAGATAGCGTCTACTGACTGGAACAAGTATTGTGAACTTGCCTATCTTCCACGTGACTGTCTAGAATCTATACCATATCGTGAAATTACCTATCCGTTACGTCATTACCTAGAATAAATGGACATTGTAGTGTTTTGACACTTCAAATTACGCAATTGAAGCGGCCACTGAATGTACCCCGCAGAGTACCAGCAATCCAACCAGAAAGCCAATACCTAGGTGGAATGAACAGCGCCAAGATTCTAGGAAGAAGCATATTGTGGCATGCAGCCTTTTCATTGCCTCTCTTACATGTGGCAACTCCAATAACTTCAAGGAGTACAATACCTAGAAGGCATCAACTCTTCCACTCACCGAAAGAGGTATGGAACAAGATACGGAAACTCCAAGAGCCTCAAACCTTCCTTCCGCTCCCCCTCCTCCCCCCCCCTGGTTGACAATGCCGGTGACGCTCTAAAAATCAGCCAGATGCATTGGGAGCATATTTCAAATCTATATCAATTGCAGCACACTACTGAAACAAGTTTTCGAAGTTCAAACACAGGGAAAAGAAACTGCAGCTTCGTTGAAAATCACATGGAAATCAACCGCATAATCCTGACTTTACTATCGGCGAATTTAAAGCTTGCCGCCTGGTTCAGATTATTATCACTATAATGTGATCACGAACATACACCTAGAAACACCAATCTTGTTAAAATTCCTCTTCAGTATGGTCCAGAAAAGTGGATATATTCCCCCAAGGCTAAAAGAGGCCATTGTTGTTGCCTCAAGGTTCAAGGTTCAAGCTATAGCCTACAGGCTCAATCCTCAAGGCTCAAGCTATAGACTTCAAGCTATAGACAAGTGGTATTGTGCACATGTTCCAATTTGCCTATTTATGGGATAAATTCGGTTCAGGCCACCACTTACAACTCAGCAAGGCATAGCAAGAGACGATAGCAAAGGAGACAAATTGCAAGCGTACAGTTTTTCTGTACGCACAGGCACACAAAATCGTTTGAAGCCGGGAAAGCCCTCAATAACTACACTCCTCGGCGCCGATGCAGCTTATTGCGCGCCATTCTTTGGCCAGGCACCTCATGATCGGATGAGTTTGACCAGCTTGAAATCCACGCTTTTCGTGTTGCGGGGATTTCTCTTGCTGCCCAAAACACGAGCGCCATCTGTTCTCTTCACGTTTTACCCAGCGTCAATCCGAAGTACGTATGCGCAGAACCTTTCTAAACTTCTACCACTGGAGACACAATTTAGACATGTTAATATTGCTTAGCGCAGAGGCGCCCGTGAGTGGATGTTCGCTACGGTTTATGTTTATAAATAACAAAACAGCATTATTTTACTTAAAATTTGTGCTATCTTTAACGGCAGGTCTTCAAGGCGCACGGGATTAGCTGAAAATCTCCGCTGAGCAAGCTAAGAAAAGCATTATACGCAGGTATACAATGCCACTAAGTGCAAGACACTGGACGGCGTCAGTGCAGTATGACAATCGCTAGTTTACAGAAGATAAGATACCTAATTTTGAGGTGATCCTCAAACTGGAACATATGCAGAACCAAGGTCACAACAATGTCAGTAAACGGCGATTAGCATATCTCTACTTGTGTAACGAATTTCCGGGGCAAACTGCAGCCACTTCACTAAATCGCCCCTTCCACACCCTTTTTGGTTTCAACAAAGGATTTACGCCCTACAGGTAAGAAAGTAACCGACTCTGATTGACCAAAACAATTGAAGAAGTAGGCCAACAACGGTAGTTTCCATTAATGTGATGTATTAAAGGCCAACTGCGCTGTAACATTTGGCCTCTTGAAAACCGTATTTCAGTATAGTCTGTCTAAAAATGACGCAAGATGCAAAATATAACAGCTGAAATATGCGCATTCACACCGCAAGCGATTGGCGAGAATTTACGATCTTGAAACCAATATTGAGGAGACTGCGGCCATGACAGCCAGTCTGAAGTGACGTTGAAGCCGGCGAGAAAGCGAACGGATGGCCAGCAGCTCGGGAGCAAGCCTGCGCACAAGCTCTAAGTGCGCACAGGGCAGAAAATGGGGTAGCACTCACAGCGGAGCTATGCCGGTTCTCCAGCTGCGTGGCTGGCCAGGAGACAAAGCACCCGGCCGGTCGGGACCTCGCATGCGCTTCATGGCTGCTTACGCGATCTGCCGGCAAGTGCAGCGTCGTCGGCCAAGAACAAATTTTAAACGCTTCTCACTGACTGACAAAGTGTTTCACTGTGGTACCACCCTTGTCGCAATTGATTTGGTGCTACGTGCTGCACGTTCAAAATTTGGCCACGGTGACATTTCCGTGAAGTTGGGCCTTTATCTACAACAACTTAAAGATATACATACCCAGTCCTACCCAACAATGATAAGTTATTTAGCCATCACCTTAATTTTAACAGAAAATAAAGCACACCCTGCTAGTTAACGCATATTTGGAAGCGACCCCGCTAGATTGGCAATATTTCGCCGTTGAAACTCCGAACCAGGACAAATTTACTCGATTTCAAAGCAGCTGAGAATGCTAGTTTTTTTTTAAATCATTTTTTACGCTTCGTATGAGTGGCTGGAAGTTCTACGGCTTTTTATTTCTGCTATATATTAGTTTCTTGTCCTTGGTCTGTCCTTGGTCATATTTTCTTAAATATATACGTTTGGGACTAGCTGATTGGTTTGGGCATTCCGCCTAAACATTGTTTTCCATCTAGCAGTAACCGGATCTTGCACTTAACATCATCCCAGTTCTAGATTTTTAATTTTTGTACAGATGCGTTGGCTAAACTAAAATAGAGTATAATACAAACCATGCTGGATATAAAGGGAGGGAGTTCCATCAGACACTCTGTTACTGAATTTCGTGAAAGAGTTGTTCCGTGCAATCGGGGTATCCCGTTTTGGTGACGAGGAAGAATTGTACACAAAGGAACAGCTAGAAGGATTAAGGGGCTGAAGGTTTGCCATAACAAAATTTTTAGGAGGCGAATGCATTCGGAGTATGCATTAGCGTTGAGATCATTTGTAGTTTGTTATGTTTGGAATGCACACTGAAAAAGTTCTTTTCTCTTCTCAGGTGCTCGCGTGTTACGAGTTCACCATTATATCCGACATTTACTGGATGGCATTTTTGCCACAATTATCTGGATTTTTTTTCTTTGTACTATTTCTAAGGAGTCTGTATATACGCTATAAAAACAATGCCCATTAACTGAATGCCAGATGAGTTTTCCGAGCATTGTTGCGGTTGCAGTCGGCGCGCACTGAATAACAAATTAATTAATATTAATACAATATAATTGATTTATATACCTACCTAATTGATTTTAATAATTATAGTTAATAGCAATATAACACTATGATTATAGATATTGTGTTATTTCCTGCCAATATTTTGGATTGGGCCTGAAACGCAACTTTGCCCACGTAGTTCCAGACCCAGTTTTTATACGTCCTACTAGTGGCCCCAAATATCCTCAATTTATATGTGCTTCCAACTTCTTCGGATGAAGAATCCTCAATACAGCCTCTACAAAAAGTGCCAACAAGTTCTGAGAGGTAAGTAAGAACCCCCTATTATGGTGGCCCCTGGTTGGTGCCACAATATTAGGTGGTTCATCTCACGCGCTTTGAAAGATTATCTTTTCATACAACCGCATTTAGTGTTACGCGGCAGCAGGATGACACATGAACCTCGGTACATGAATGAAACGATGATATAATGGGCAGCCATGATAGCACGAGCGCGCACTGGGCTGCAAATTCACAACGTCATCGTAGTGCACCACTTCCCACTTCTTCCTTATTTTGTTACGATGTTACAATATCTTCTATGAGCCTTGTGTACCTCCCCTTCTCACCGAGGCTTTTGAATGCTTCCATTACTTCATTGGCTTCTTCGGAATGGAGTACTTCCTGTTATCAATAAAGAATTTTTACAGGGGATAACTAGTACTTTGCGTATTTCTCGTTTACATGGTAAATGGTTTGAAGGTGGTCCACTCCTGAGACCATTTTTCTAATCGCCCCTCCTTGCAACGGTTCACTGAAACCAACGGTGCTGCTTATACGCCTCGAGCTTTGCGATCGCTGCGCCGCCTGCCGCCGCTTCTCCGCGGCGTTGACGGGATTTGCGCTGCGTGACTGATAGGGGCTCGTGCAGTGTTTTGGTTCTATTTCGCTTCTTTTCGCCTTTCCGCACCCAAAAAAAACTTGTTATGGTGACGATTATAGGCAAAGAGTACGTTTAGGTCACCAAAAAAGCAGCTGCGTCTTCGTAGAGTACTCGATCGCCTGCAAGAGCTACCCGGGGACGCGGTCCCGCGCTCTTCGTCGCCGCTCTTCCGGGCGTTGGCGACGGCAGCAACATATCACCCATGTCACCTCCAAAACATCAGGCACAAATGAATTCTACTGACGCCTCGTTTAGACCTGATACTGGCACAATCAGAGGTTGGCTTCATTTTGCAGCGTGGACAACGAATGCGGCTTCGTTTCGCATATATACGCCGCAGAAAAATATGTTTCGGAAATGTGATGCCTTTTAAAGAATATAAACCATGCGAAAATGTAAAGTATATTCCAAGCCTGTGCATCCCTAAATATGTGCCCACGCACGCCATATAGCAAGAACCAAGTAAATGAAACCATAAAAATAAATGCTGTGCCAATGCGGAATTTAGAAACAGAATAGCTCTAACCGAAATGAAAAAAAAAAACAGTGCAGCTTCTGGCATGCTAAAGACGTTCGTCTAAACGTAAGCCAGGTAGGTTTCACTAGACCAACTATACGCGAAATGCACTGCTATTTCGCGCGAAATCGGGGGGGGGGGGGGGGCGGGGCAGGGAGGGGGCGCCGTGTACAAATGCAATGCAGAATCAAGCAATGAACCTGTTAGTAACCCCACACATAAATCTCGCGTTCACTTTCCTTTTGTTTTTCTACTTCAAATAAGCGCTGATCGTACGGCGGACGCATTTTTGGAAGTATACAGGGTAGGCTCTTCAACCAGCGATGAAATGTGTCGTTGGAAGAGTGTGGTATGTGATAAGGCCCTCTGATTTCAGCTTCTGGTTTATTCTGCAGGCTCCCTGTGCAATATGACGATATTTCGAAGAAGCATTTAGTCGCGGACGCGGATTATATTGTAAGGCCGTTCCCGCGCTGTTCTCAGAGGATATATGTAGCAAATGAAGGTCTGCGGGCGCGCACCTCACGACAAGACGACTCTGTCGTGTGCTGATCCGCGGGTATAATTATGCATTGTCCATCGTACTTTTGTTGAATATTCCCAAAATTAACGCAGACCGGCTTGTAAATGGTGGTGATCAATATCTGAGGTATAATATTGGCAAACGTAACTGGTGTGCTGTCAGGTATGAGTGCTCCGCTGATTATGTAAGCCCACAAAACCGATTTACATCGTAGTGTAAAGCCGTAGCATGAACATCTGAGGAACCGGTGGTTACGGAGACAGGGCTAGTAAATTAAGGTCAGTGTAACTACAATCGGCTCCATCATACGCCGGTTCCGCGACACTGGCCTGTGACACACACCTGGCGCTTATACAGACCGAAAATACCACACTAAGATCGCGTCGGAAACATTTACACTCTCGTAAACACACCCCATTTGGGAACAGAGTGACTGCTCCACACAAACATGAATTTCAAACGCCCACAAACGGTAAATCTCAGTCGTGAACGTCCCGCAAAAGCAGCGGCGGCTCTGGGGAGCGGGGCGCGGACTCCCGCGCCTGCATTCGAAACGGGCCGCTAGGGGGATTTCAGTGGCGCCCCTACAGGCCGCGCTCGAGGCGTATAGGGTCAAATTACTCTTGCAACGATCTGGAATACAACAAAAAGTGATGGACCTGTAACTACCTCCTTGACATTACCAATATTAGTCGACCCCATTATAAAGCGCTATCTCATTTTAAGCAATGAAGCAGTATATAAAGGCGCCATCAGCCATTGATAAAACATTTCAATATTACGACTAATTCGCCCATCGACTGCTTATATAAGGTGGCCTTGAAATGCCTCAGCCAAATATTACAACTTTCTCCTCATGAGATATTGTTGACGAAAAAAACACAGAAATATTTTTCTAAGTCAGCCGCCTTTTCAAAGCCGGGGTATTCTTGGTTTTCATATGGGAATTCACACCAGCGATATACCCGCCATTTGCCTGCTCTTTTTAGATGCGACGCTGAGAGCATCTCTTGTCGGCGGCCCGTTCCTTCCTGCGTGCGTCCTTTGTCTTCGTCGGCGGCGTCCGCACTCTCCTCCGCTCACCCCCTCTCCTCTCCGATAGCGAACACTGTCTCGCGAGGGGCATTGGATTGGATTCGATTGGATTGGCTTGGCTTGGCTTGGCTTGGCTTGGCTTGGCTTGGATTGGATTGGATTGGAATAAAGTGGATCATTGTAAAAACAAAAGTAAGACAACATAAATCTCATAATTTCGTGTTGATAGCAAAACTTGGCAACCTCGCCGATTGCAGAAAACAGAGAATTAAAAAACCATAAAACAAAGAAAAATAAGAAAAAGAACTAACGAAATTGCAAAAGTCACGCAACCTACGGTCGTCACGCGTTTAAGTAAAAATAAAAATATATAAAGTCAAAAAGCTGGAAATAAAGTAACAAAATCACAATGGTGTAACTAATCTAGCGCCCTCACGTGATAAATAAATGTTTTGAATACATAATAAACTGAAAATATAGGTCACAAAATCCCGAAGATCAATCTAGTGCACTGCGCTTACACTGCCAGGTCAGGAAAAGAAAAAAATGAAAACTAAGAAGATGTGCTGTCTCAGCTGACATGCTCCTCCGAGGCCACCCAGGAAACATTATGTTGATGCAATGGAGAAACGGCGTAACCAAGATTACGAATTAGTAGGCTATTCTCAGAATTTCTTCACTTTTTGATCTGAAATTGCACATCCATGATTGACGAAAAACCTAAGCAGTGATGAAATGGACGAGTGTCCAGGTCCCTTCGTTACCAGTTTTTCTAGTACGAGATGGCCTATGACGACTTGCCCTATGTGACGAGTTCACCTATGACGAGTTGGCTGTGACGAGTTCACTCGTGACTCGTCCATACCACCAAAGTTGCCGATGAGGAAATATGAAGTATATCTCGCACAGGCTGTTTATTTTTTTATTTTTTTAGTTTCAGCATTCCGAGCGCCTTATATGAGTATGTCTTGAACAACGCTTGTGCTGCAAACATCCCCGAAATGGTTACCAATATCTTATCACTAGCCACTGCGCTCCTTAGGAAGAAAAGCGATCGCAAATGTGTGGTCGAACTACTGCCCGCTGTGGTATTTCATCCTCACCCTGTCTTAAAAGTGCTTCTCGTATATTGTTTTTACGCTTTGCAATAAAATTTTGGTCGATTTTAATTCCTTACTACAAATGCTAACTTCGTTGACTCTTCTCGCGCCTTCAATTTGCGTCAGATTTTGTACTTGTGTACCAATCGCAGAGGCATATGCAGCTGAAAGCACCAGTGACATGAAGTCAGCGAAGCGTGGTAAGCCAACATATGCATTGCATGTGCGCTTGGGTGGAGATACTTTTACTTAATCGACGTCCCTAAGCTCCTTAGTCTACACAGTAAAAAAACAAAGCCATATTCCTCTGGGCACGAATCTTGTCGTGGCGTAGTTTTAACTAAGCGAACGAATTATCACGACCCGCCGGCGTCCGGCCGATTGACTCTGTCGGAGGGTCGGCGAGTCGCGTAGTAGGCGCAGTTAAGCCATGCCTGCAAGAGTAAGCTTCATATGAAATCTCCTAGAAAATCGGCAAGGACGTTGCACGAAGGAGAACCGCACTTTCGGGTTTATTTTTCAACTGAATAAATTCGCGGAAATGCACCTACAGTGGCCGGAACAGAGCCTAGGGATTTCAGACTTGTATTTGCGCAAATGTTCTCATAATGTTTACAAATAACCACAGTGTACCTTTGACTCTTCGGGTCTAAAAAAAAAAATAAATAAAGATCGCCCTCAGTTTGATAGGAACCGCAGGAGCGCTGGAAAAACGCCGGAGAACGCACGAGTTGGTTTTCATGAAGACTAATCATTGCGGTAAAAGTTACGAGAACAAATTTTCGGGTTCCGTAGCTGCGAAAATCTCTTTCCGCATCTTGGAGCGTGAGAACAAAACATGCATTTGTTCACCAGTGTAAGATGTCTGTAGTGTTTTATCATCATCATCGTCGTCGTCGTCATCATCATCATCATCATCATCATCATCATCATCATCATCATCATCATCATCATCATCATCATCATCATCATCACCATTATCATCATCATCATTATCATCATCGTCGTCGTCGTCGTCGTCGCCGTCGTCGTCGTCGTCGTCATCACCGTCATCATCATCATCGTCATCATCGTCATCATCATCATCATCATCATCATCATCATGTCTACTCCCACTGCGGGGCAAAGGCCTTTCTCATAATCTACAATTATTCCGGTCCTGTGCTAACTGCGACCAATTTATCCCGCAAACTTCTTGATCTCATCTCCCTGACTAACTTCCTGCCGCCACCTGCCATGCTTGCCTTCTCTAGGGATCCACTCTGTTATCGTTAATGAGCAGCGGTTATCTTGATTTCGCCTTACATACCCTGCCCACGCCCATTCCTTCTTCGTAATTTCTACTAATATGTCCTTAACGCGCGCTTGTTCCCTGACCCATTCCAATGTCTTGTCCTTTCACGTTACAGCAACCATCTTCCATTCCATTGCTCGCTGAGTCGTCCTCAATTTAAGTTGAACCCTTTTAGTGAGCCTCCATGTTATGCCACCATAATTATCATACCAAATGACTTTCAATACCCTCCAACCGTGCGATGCCGGGGTCGATTCTTCCTTAGCCAGGAATTTTCCTGTTTCATCCCTCAAGCGATTGTTTTGTCTTCTACTTCTAGTCCTGTCTTCGGGTAGCCACTGTGTCGCACACCCATACTGTCCAGCTCTAGTAAGTCACCTTCGGCTGAACTCCATTTATTTCTTCAAGTCGAATTACCGCGCTCTGACCAGAATCCAACACACTTCCTACGGGTTACTCCTGTCATCCTCCTGCATAGATGCCTGGTCCGGTCTATCTTTTTAAATGCAGAGCATTTGTATAACTCACGATGTCACCCTTGCGTCGGCGTCCGCAGCAGCCAGCCTCCCCCTACACTTATAAAAAGAAATAACAGTCACCGGCGCCTGGTTCAGATCCCACGACCCTGCGGGCGGAACGCAAGGTACATGGGGCTCTACCCACTGCGCCACAAAACCTACACAGATTCAAGGGCTACGAACGCGCCTTATATCCTTGACTCATTCAAACTACGTCAAGAAGCTGCTGATACAACGCATTCACTACCTGTGGGCTGAACGCGAGGTACATGGTGCTCTTCCCACTGCGCCACAAAACCGACACAGAATGAAAGGCTACGAACGCGCCTTATATCCTTGACTCATTCAAACTACGTCGACAGCGGCGTGCGTTGGCGACTCAGCGGCGTGCTAGCGGCGTGATAGCTGCGTGGTGTACACGTGATAGCACCAACCCCCCAAACACTAAACGTTAACGCAATACACCCACCCCCATGCGACGCATTTACTCGAGTCCCGCTCGCGGGGAGATGGGCCCATTTTTTTTCAAGGTATTTACACAGGTACCAAACTTCTGGCCCATAACTCATCACCGGCAGTAGACATGGATACGGGTGTTTTAAGACATATACATGGACGCGCGGGCAAGGTAATACTTAAAGGTGTACAGACACGAAATTCTCGTGTTACATGTTTTCCTACTATGGGCGCCTAACAGCCCAGTAATTATAGGACGTCACATTAGATGGTCGGCCGCAACGTAAGTAATTATTAACAACCTCGTTTGTTCGTGTCAGTTTCGGTTTCGATCAAACGAACGCCAGAGGAGGCCACCATGACAGGACGGCGCTCTTGACGTCATTGTTCTCGTCGCTCCACGGCCGGTCTACACGTGCGTGTTTGGGCAACATGTCGTAAGTCCCAAAAATGTGGCATGCTACACAAGGCGGAGCAGTGCGCCTCAACATCAGGCAGCGTCTTGCCTACGCTACGGGAGCCCTGACTTCGACAGCTTTGGGCGTGGTGCATGCTGCGTCATGCCGATGCCGATATTGAAAGGGTTTCCGTTGTGAGTTTTCTTGAGCGTGCAAAGATGAAAAATAATTTAAAGTTTGTTACAATGAATAGTGCCTGTTCAAACGTCCTTGGAGATATCTCCATATGCAATCGAGGTTTTAACATTCTTATTTGAGATTTGGTTTCAGTACTCCTTGAACGAAGGGAGTAAAAGTTCACTCTCAAAGTGAGCGTGAGACAAGAGGACAATTACTCTCCAAAGTTGCTTACAGCCTATTTGTAGGGGCACTTGTTAAGCCTAAAGAGGATGAATAAAGCATACGACTAAGGGGAGAATATTTGAAACGCGAGATGTTTCCGGAAGGTATATTCTTCACTAAGCCTGGGGAACGCCTCCACGAATGCTTCAAGAACTGAGCTCACAATTCTTCGTCGAAGAGACATTGATGAATATGCACAAATCGAAAGTACTCCTAAATATGCGCATAGAAAGCGGTACCTTTAGCATCGGTGATAGAGTGCCTGAAGGAGCAAAATTCTATAATTTGCGTGAAGAAGTTTTCAATGTAGGTGGGTACTAAGATATGGAAACGCGCAGGGGGGTTATGACGGCTGGGGGCATTCGGCAAGTACTCCCAAATACTGCCCAGTAGGCTACTATTGTCATTCAAATGCGTACAGTGTTTGGTGTTCCCAAAGAGGACATACATTTAAAAGAGAGTATGACGTAAATTTTTTTTCGCAATTCTTCAAAATAATGGAAAAACTTGCACGGACACCGAAATGTTTGCCCTGTTTGGAGGGAACGCAAAAAAAAAATCTTTTCGGCATCTACGATGCCACGCACACACACAAAAACCGTTATAATCCCGGCGCTCCAGGAAGTCAACTAGTACACGTGCACTACTCGAACGTCCCGACGTCTCTGTTTATGTGAGGATTGTATTCGAATAAAATGTTATTCGACTACTTAGTAATATTACAAGGGCGAGCTTCCTCTCGTTCTGCTGGAGGAAACCGCTACCTCCTTAAATGCTTACTTCCTGGCTGCATTTTTAGTGATCACATTCAAAATACTTACTTTTAAAGTGTTTCTTGGCTTGCTCATTGTCACATTTTAGCTACTGGATGACATTAATTAAATGCTAAAGTAATGTTCTTATCTGTATCAATGACAAATCACTGTTTCCAGACCATCGAAATATACAAACTACGCTGAACTACATATCAGCGACCAGAAGTTCAAAAATACGCAGCACTTTTATGCTAAATCATGCAAACACTCTTTCAAGTCAGCGCTGGAATCATGGCGTCTGCCACGCACGAAGTCTCGTTCGGGGCACGTGCTACACATGTGCGAAAGCGCACAAAAACGTTTAGGCTGCTTCTCCCAAAATAAAACTTTGCCAAGAAGACAATAATGATTGATTATGGCGACCAAGGTCGGTCGCAGCGTCAAAACCACGAAACAGACGTAGCTACAATGTAATGAAAAAGTGCCCCT
Source organism: Haemaphysalis longicornis (assembly GCF_048455015.1). NCBI lineage: Eukaryota > Metazoa > Arthropoda > Arachnida > Ixodida > Ixodidae > Haemaphysalis > Haemaphysalis longicornis. The sequence continues at coordinate 177,287,712 of NW_027526203.1, forward strand.
AATTAGGCGGTGGCCTTGAGAAACGACAACAGGAACAAGACGACGCGAAGTGGAGACACGTGTACGAGCACCCAATTAGCTTTGTGCAATGATTTTTGAGCTGATACACGTGCCGTGTTCTCTGACCTTTTCATCCAAAGCATTTTCTTGGGCCGTCCTTGCGGTTTAAATATTGTAGCCTTTCTAGGACTAGCTAAACGCGAAAATATTGGTCTGCTTGTCTGTCTTCCATCACCCAATAATGCTACTGGCGAGCCTACTCACTACAGGGTTAGAGCCCACAGGGCAAGTGAACGGTCGGCCAAAGTGTGTAGAGCGAAGGAAGGGGTGTGGGAAAACGGGATATGGAACGTGAACAGATCAAAAGGGGAGAAGAACAGAAAGGCACAAGAAAACGTGTAACGGGAAGGGTGCTGTAAGAGAATTGTGAATGGGAGGCGGGGGAATACAATTGGGGTTGGGATAATATTCACGAGAAGGAAAGGGTGGGGAAGACACAGATGAATCGACGACAGTGCAGGGTTAGTGGAGGGGGATATTGAGTACGAGGTAAGTGTCGCAGAAAGAGTAATGGGTGGCGAGAGTTAAATGGAAAAGAGAGAAGGAAACAGAAGATGGGGAGGCTAAGAAGTTCCACAGGAGACATGACTGCAGAAAAATTGTGCAACTAGAACCTCGATATAGGGAACCTGCACATATGAGTATAGTGAAAGTAAGCCGGGGTCGTAATTTTACCTTTATAAATCTCTGAGCCTTTTTCCCACACAGTGAAGACGGTTATAGTGAAGAAACGGATATAAAAAAGATACAAAATCCGCAATTCACTATATTGGGGTAATACATTCAGAAGCGGTGTCCCTTTAAAGGAGCGGTAGGGATTGGAGGATACGGAGCTTAGTCTTGCCACCACCAGCAGGAATTTTCGGGATCCAGAGCGATGAGCACTTCCCTGTTCCCGCCCGAACCTGCTGCCATTTTCGGTTATCTGTCCCGTGAACTCCACCTGTGAAGGTGCAAGTGAAAGGGATGCACAAGTACTGCAGTCGCGCGACAGCCCAAACATAAGAGGACCGTTGCAGGTTCGAAGAATTAGTGCAATGTGACAGTGAGGACTCAACCTCCGATGACTTGAGAGACAATGAAATATGCGATTCCATTTCACGCGAGATTGCCACTCCAAGTACCGCTCCAAAAAAAAAAAAAAACGTCTGATGATGAAGTGACGATACCTCCACGCAGAGCTCAGGAGATATCGGCTTGTGGCATCATCAGAGCATCACTACACACTCGCCAGACACAAGGGCCTGACTACGAAGACTTCGAACGCATTGAGACACTTTTAACAGCTCCTGATTACGAAACTGTGGAAACAACGGTCCTGCAGCACTTCCGCCCGCTGCACTCCTTATGCCACCCTTAATATAATGGTTCTGTGTAGCGATTTGAGTGCAAATAAAGTATTCTTAACTAAAAGTCATTTCAAACGGTGTAGTCATGGTCAGTGGCGTCGGAACTATTTTTTCCCTGGGGGAGCCAAAAGTATGCTCCCTTAAACATCATCATCATCATCATGATAATAATCAATTATATTAACATTATCGTTGTTTTTTAAATACCTCGTAATTTATTTTCGTTGAGTACTTCTGTAGGGTCTGTACACAGCTGCTACGATGACTAGTATGCATAAATAATCGCAATTGACCAATCAACATAAAACCAAATCAAACCCAGTCAAATATTCACTAAGTAACGACGACTGTGCCCTCTACACGAGGCAACAGCAGCACCCATGATTCCGTGCCTTTTTTATTTATCAATGCAAAACAGCTGTGTACATCTAAATAAATAAAAAAAATTGCAATTTGCAAAAGAAACACATACTTACAGCACATTTATACACATGCGTCCTAACCGCGAACATACTACGAGACCTGCACATTCATGCTACAAAATGAAGGCTTACACGAAGAATATTGACAGGGGAAGTGAGTTAAATATACAGGTCAGTTGAAGAAAAACGTTATGCTATGCGTTAACATGTATACATGTAGATTGAACCATGTGTGTTTTATTATCAGAGTACGTGAATGCACAAGCGATAATTTGTTTTAATTTTGTTCGGAGTATTTCTGATTGTCTGGTGCACCATTATATTAGGAAAATTTCAGTAGTATGATACGGATGCATTCATATTTCGTAATTTATAGTCGTACTGCTGATATCTCTGCGGATAACTTGTTAAACTGTGACTTTTTATGCTATTTGCGCAAGTCGCTTAGGGAACCATGGTTTTCGAACAAATCTGAACTGGTTAGCGTTCAAAATTATTGGTAATACTGTCCAGTGAGGCTGGTTAGTATCATGATTGCACGAGCCGAATACGAAAGGCAAAGCCAATATACAATCGATCCTTTGATTGATAACGCAGTCATCGAATATTTGGGTGGGGACAGTAGTTTTTCAAATGCTTCATACGAAGGCCTTTCAACTATAAATCTTCCGAAAACTCACGATTTTTTTCGAGATTTGAGGCCACTCATAAGGGTGCAAAATATCGTCTGATCCTTAGCCATTTTGCCTTAAACAAATAAGCCTAACTTTGCTGGAGCCGTCTCAGGCTCAGCAGAAGCCTTCAGGTGCCCCTTGACTTGGGGAGCCGTGCTCCCCCATTTTTACACTAGGGGGAGCCGTCGCTCCCCCTGCACCTTCTGTTCCGACGCCCCTGGCCATGGTAAAAGACCATATTGATATAGCGAAGACACTGAAATAGTCTTCGGTCCGAGCCCCTTCACTATACCGAGATTCTACTGTATTGGTATGGGGGAGGGGAGGTCTCCGAAGGGAATAACATTAGGCGAAGTGCTTTTGTAGTAGGTGATAATAAAGGGGAGGTCATGAGAAAAAGAGAATCGGTGATGGTAACTGAATTAGAGAATCGAGAGCGATGGAGAACAGTAGTGTTGCGGGAGGAGGAAGGGTTGTAGAGAGAGACAAAAGGACGGGAGGAAAACGAGAGCATAACGTTCAGCAAACAGTGTGTAAGGGGCGTAGAGGTGCGACGTGAATGGTGAGGTGGATATGTTCTAATGTTTATAAGCACGTACAAAATATAGGCCGGAGAAGGGGTGGAAAATGACGAGGAGAATTCGTTGTGGTTAAGAAAATTGACAAAAGAGGATGCCTCAACTATAGTAGACGATGCTAGTGTAGACTTGTGGACAAAAGAAGGTGATACAGGGGAGGAGAAAGGGAGTAGACAAACAGCGACGGGTGATGAGTTTCTAGGAGCGAGGGGAATATGAAAGATGATGGTAGATCAGTGTAGCCAAGTGGGGAAACGAACTGGAGCACAAAGATAACAGGGGACGAATGTCGAAGATATCAAATGGAAGGGAAAGGTATCACTGAGAGGGTTAGAGAAAGGGGGCGGAGCCAGAAATAAGCGATATGGGACGAACTAGAGATGAAGATGAGGTCAGCACAAGGGAAGGAGTATTTCGACGGCAGTGGAAAAGGAGAGAAGCATCGGAGGAGACATACCGGAGGGTAACTGTTGGGTGAGTCAGGAATAGTAGAGAGGCGAGAAGAAAGAGGAAAGGGAAGAGATATGATAGAAGGGGACGTGGAGGACAACAGCCTGAGGGGGTAGAAGTGGGAAACAGAAAGGGGCGTTACGTGGCAGGTCCATCAAAAGATTGTCCTCTTTCTACGTCATCTGCAGCGAAGTCAGCCGATATGCAGCCTTTTCTTTCGTACATTGCAAATTTTAGCTTGGCCTCTTCGTCAATTTGCAACAAAAATGCGAGCATGAATGAACATGGTTTCCTTAATTACGGCATTTTTAAACGCGTCAGAACAGCGACGAAGGCTGTGTCTGCTCTACTTTCACGACAGCCGAATTGCTCAAAAGCCGGACCGAGTGACCATTATGCTTTAAAAGACGGCCTATCAGAAGATTGTTTTCAGTTGTTTTCATTGTAGAGGTTTTGTAGAGACATGGAAAAAAAGTGTAGAGCTCAAGTTTACGGGAAAACATGAAATATTCGGTGTTTTTCCTATAAACTCCCCCCCCCCCTATGTTTTTAGCACGTCTCGATAGAGACTAGGCCAACAGGAAGCTTTACTGAATTTTCGTAAAGGTTTGTCTTGAGCCCTCCCTTTCGAATTTCCCTCCATCGGACATCCGAGTTTGTATCGACCTTTATTGTTGCTTTTTTTACGTGTGTCACGTATTTCCAGCAGAATGTATAACCTAGAGTCAATGCAAAGCAAATGGTTGTTTCAATTTCTCCGAAATAATTCCGGCATTGCAATCCTTCAAAATGCTTAAAACACAATTTCTACTATTACCTGTACGCATATGAAGTTTCTAAAGTGAAGGTTCAGATCCTATTCCATAGAAGAGATAAAAAAAAAGATAAAAGAAGTAAGAAAAACAGTGGCAAAGATTATTCGTGTGCACCAATGGCTAATAATTGAAACTGTGACGGTCGCACATCGCCACTGACTGCCGCGTACAACCCATGCGCACGCAGAAACGTGTTCCCAGGTAGAAGCGGGCGGCAGACACTTCGCGTGGCACGAAGAAAGGCCAAGCACGCGCGGAATGTGCGGAAGCACGCGCGGAAGAATGTTAATCTGCAGAAGAATGTTAATCCCCGAGGGCTTGCGGGGTGATGCGCCCACGCGCAGAGCGATGACCGGCCGGTTCCCCAACGAGCTCGTCCTTACCCCCCCTGTGCGTAACCCAAGGAGGGTATAAGAAGGCTAGCGAACGAGGCCGGAGGGCTCTTTTCCCGACTGGACATCATCTTGCCGGGCCGAACGAGGCAGCCGCCCGTAGGAGTAATCCGATCGCGCGCTCCCCCCACTTCAACCCGGGACCAGCCAGCCAGCGGTCACATCTCGGGTCCGCGTCCACGATCTGCCAGGAGCACGGACCGCCTACGCCGACCGACACGAGAATTCCGGCACCCTCCCGAACGGCCCTGCTCGAGCACGTGCACCCTGCAGCGCCGCGCCTGAACGACTTCTCGGCTCCACGACCCAGCGCCAGCCGCCCTACAGGGTCCCAGCCTCTCAACGGGTGAGCGCACCGGCACCAGCGCTAACTATTGTTAATTAAATTGTACCTTTGAGCCTGCGTTGTCTCTTTTCCCCTCAACTCTGCGTGGACCCACCTAGTTGGTAGAGTGACGCCATCTCCCCTCCGGGGAGCGTCACAAAACCATCGAGACGTACATGGTTGAGCAACAAAAATCGAAAGAAGATTGCTCACTTCCTCGTCGCAAAGTAAGGCAAGCTTTTGAGAAAATCTGGTGCGTGCCCGCATACATAACAGAGACATATACATATACATGCAATCCCGCATGCTCGCGCAACAGCGCACATACAACTATTTCAGAATTATGTTCACTAGTTTTTCGCACAATTGCTTCAGTTAGCCCTAAATTCACGTAACTAAAATCATCAGCGTTTTTACGCTATCAAACTTTTTTCGTGCACATTATTATTACATCTTAAAGGAAACTATAATTGATCGGAAATAAAAGGATCGTTCTGCCTAAATATAGTCAGTGCAAGCTGTAAGAACAAATTCTAGGGAAAAAATCGCACCAAATAACACTACCTAGTCCGACGAACAAAAAAGGCATTAAAACCTGCATAGTGGGCGTCGGGAAGGGCTCCTACAAGTAATAAGGTTCGCGAACGAAAAACCGAATGAACCATGGTCATGTTTTCTTGACTCGCGACTTTTTTTAAACTCGCGCTTTCATTACTTAACAGCGCGGTGTTTACCGCTTTTCCCTGCTTTTCGCGTCACAGCGTCAAAGAATTTTCGCTTGGTTTTAGGCCAGTGAAATAGTCGTTGAATGGACGGCACCCCTCATCGTGCAGAGCACTCCGTCTTGCAAGGATTGCGTCTGATACGGTGTTAAAGGAGGTTGGGAAATTTTATTTTCCTAAATAATATTCCTTGTGAAAGGTTCCAGTTACCAGTGCGGTTTGGCGATCGATGGGCGCGGCCAATTTCTCTGAAAGCCCGTGGGCCCTGACAAATAGTTGTTTGTCAAGTTGAACACTTTAAAAGGTTCACCAAAGAATTGAAAGGAGCTGCTTCATAATGAGATTTGCTCGAGTCTTCACATCCAGTTCAATGTACTTATTTGGAGGTCGAAATTTCAAATGTCATCTCTTTTCGCCCGGTACCCATGTTTTTACCTTCTCTTACTTCATTGGGGTTAGGTTTGCCGTAACAGTAGTGATGTTTCTCCGAAGGCGAGTTTCAACGTAATTTTGAGCAGTATGCTAGTAATTCGGTTATTACAGCTCAGAACGTGCATGTAATACAGGGCACATGGTGGACAAGGATGTGTGCCACTCAAAAAAAGCTTTCATTTATTCGCGAAAAATGCTGGCAATACGCAACGCTTAAAGATACGCGCCATGCCAATAAAAAAACATGCGAAGAAGCATAATTTCCTCGGAACCGCAAGGAATCGCTCACAATTTCACCAGCGTTCGGTGTACAAATATTGGCAACTGTTCTAAAGTAAGGTTACCGAGTTGTCTGATGAAGACGAAAAGCAAAACCACCCGTGTGTTCCAGATATAGGCGCACCTTAAGGATCCCCAGGTTGTCAAAACTAATCCGGGGCCCTGCACTACGGCGCGCCTTATCGCCAGCGTTGCGTCGGCGCGTTAAACCCTACAACAAAAAAATTAAAGGTTACCGAGTTAACAAAACAAATACGATCCTTTCCTGAAGAAAGTTGAGAGAAGCACGGCGATTAAAGTGCCTGCAACCTTCGCTGAAAGTGCGTCGAATTGATTGTCATCATTCAAACATCCAAATCGCAAACGAAAAATAAACCCATGAGACGATTTTTGGCGCACTAAGTAAGCGCATCTACGACGATCTAAATGTATGCCTATACGCGGTTTTTGAGGTAAAGGTATACTGTTGTACTCCTTTTTCATGAACGATGTGTGTATCGTGTTATCTAAAAGCGTTCCTTTTTTGCGATTTTGAAGTAACCGTTTTGACACAATGGATGCCGGGTTTCACGCACCCGCCCCTTGTCCAGAGATCTTATCAGAGCTTTTCGGTCGACCAACCCGTCTATGGGGAAATGCATTAGTACAGTGAACTCCCGTTAAGACGAGCTCGGTTAAGACGAATTCTCGATTATTACGAACAACATGGGAAGATTTGTTTCGTTCTCCATAGATCCAATGCAACAAAAAAAAAAATCCGCATAAAACGAACAGCCTTACACGTACTCTTGTGCTATGACGAGCAACTATCGGGATGACCACCACTGCTGCCGATCCTGGGTAGCGAACATGGCAATCTTGGAGGGTTGCGGCGGGGCATTGGCGCCACCAGACGGGCATAAAAGTAAAAAAAAACCTCAACGCGAAGCGAATATGGGCCACAGAGGAAGGGAGAGAGCGGGAAAAAAAGGGACACGCGTATGAAGCTACCACTCCCCCCACCCTTCAACCCGCGGAGCCAAACTCACCTTCGCAAAAAAAAAACGAAGGCGAGTTTTGTGGCCGCTGTGCTCTGGAGGAGAGAGGCGCAAAACTAGAAGTATAAAAAGGTAAAAAAAAGCGACGACCGAGACTTCCTGTTCGCGAACGTAGCAGCTCACCTGACCGGTGCCCTTTATCAGCAGGAAATGTGAGTTTACGTCGGTTCGCGGCGCGAGTCCCACCACGTCACCGCCGAGAAAGCGAGGAGTTCCCGCTCTGTCTCTGCTGCGTTGCCGCTTGAGGTAGCGGGTGTACACTTTCCATCCCCGCTTGTACTGGATAAAACAAGGCAAGAACACTAAAATACAGTCTTCTATCAAGTTTCGTACTCAAACAAATAATTTTTTGTCTTTTTCCTCCATTGTAAGTCTACTTAATTCACTGTCTTCAAGCAAGCTTTTACATGCACCTGGATTTTTTTTGGGAGGACTTCTGAAAAGAGGAACTTCTGATAACACAAACAATCATGGTTCCTCCGAAATCGTCTTAACGGGAGTTCACTGCATTTTGACAGAACGCCGTCGGTCCAACTAAGAAAGCTTTCGCTTTCAAATTTCTGTACCCCCACCTGAAACCAAAAACACTGTTCCGTCACTCTGGTTCACACCAACCCTGAAAACGCTACGAAATAGAAAAATCATGCACCCCTCCGTCTAACGACGACGATGGTTGAACGCGAAGATTTCTCGTGACGGATCCTTTCGTTGTCGTCGGAGTTTGGACTGAGTTTCGGCCATGTCGAAATGGAGCAATCTGATAGACGCCGGCTTCATAACGCGAGGGATCTAGCTTCGATTCCGGCCACTGAAGAGTTTTTTTTCTCTTTCACTTCACCCACAATCAATCATCATCACCGTCAAAGCTGCCCTTCTTGCCGGGCGTTTTCGCGCTACAGACGCCATCAGTCAGAACACTAAAGCTTCGCTTTTAAAACACCGTCTATTCCGCAAAGCTAAGCGTTCCAGGAGAGTTGGCCGATGGGCAACGTATGATGACACGGCCGGTGAATATGCGCACATGCTAGACATGGCGAATGGTTCCTACTTGGAAGTTACGCTTCTCTTTATGCATGGAACTCTTCCGCGCAGGTTTTGGCATAATAACGCACGCAAACACTGAAAAGCAATTTCAATTGATCTCTGAATGTTACTGTTCATCCAAGCAAAAACGCTGTGAATCCTTTAGTGGTGTATTCTTGCTAAAGTAACCTGTGTACTATCCTCGTTACCCCTTTCCCACCTTGTGAATACTTACTTATGAATCTAAAAGTGCTAATCTGACTGGGCGTTGCCAAGTTGTTAAAAAATTAAAACCCTCTGGCCCCTGGAACGAAGACATTCATCAGAAATTCCTCAATGTTCTGAATTATCCCCCGTAATCCTGTCTAAGTCTCTTTCCCAGTCTCTAGAAACTTCTATCCTGCAGCAGGATTGGAAGGTGAGTAAAGCGGTTCTCATGTTAAATGCAGCTAACAGTCATAACTCCATCAATTACCGACCCATACCGCTCAGTAATACACTCCGCAAAATATTCGAACTGATTATCTACAGTCAGTTAGTCCACGCCTCAAGAACATTGCCTTGTTTTGCAACTACCAACATAGTTTCAGATGAATTAAGTTTCAAGTTTTAAGTTTCGAGTTTATTTAGCACCACACAGTTAAAGAGGAAGGAGTGACGCGAGGGTGCACGCAGAAAATCTGTTTCTATGCTTGACAAAGGCCTACGCCCTTTGTACATTGGCAGAGCGAAGAACAACGCGCGCTAACTTATTACATCCTATGTTGAACCAGACAAATAAACATTACAACAATGTTAACATTTAGGGAAACTGAGGGAAACGTTTAGAAAAACTTATGTGAAACTCAGCTTCTTAGCCTTTCGAAGTACCGATTTGGCGCCGTCGATCGTTCTGCACCTGTCGACGGTATATATATCAATTTTTCCCAGGCCGTTAACCTTGTCTGCCAGAGGTTACTACTTTTTAAAGGGGCCATGCAGAAAAAACACAAGTTTGGTTCATTCGAAACATTGCCGTGTTAGAATTATACTGACACTATTTTTAACGTAAGCTTCGCTCAGATAAGCTACATAATTAAGAAAAAAGGAAAAGGCCATGCGACTCACTAGCTCATTTTCCGCACCATAACCTAGGACGTAATATTCACAGCGGTGCGATTGGCCGGGACCTGCAAAAGCAAAGGCAAGTTATGCAGGGCTTATAAGCTTGCATAACGAGATGTTTTCGCCTAAACGTAATGCACTTTCACTTGATAGCGGTAAGAATAATGGGGTAAACAAAGAAAGTTATGAAAGTACACGTAAACATAAGATAGACTGTACATAAACATACGATATATAAGATATACATAAGATATACTCCGCGCACTACGCGTGTTATGCCTGCACAGCAGTCTGGCTTTTTGGGGCTTCCTCACAGGACACAGGCTGATTGGCGTAAGCGACATTGTCTTACGTGACCCTGTTTGTCGAGCATACCCCATGTTTCACGAAACGTTTACTACTTACCGTAACAACGACAAGACAGGTGAAAATACGCTCAGAAACAAAGCAAAGGCAGACAGCAGACCTGCTCAGCATGGTGGCGCCATCTATGATGACTAAAGCTAAAAATAGGGTTCCGCAGTCCGCTGCAGAGTAAACAGCGCACTGAGGTTTGCTTGAACACCTGTTCTTGTTACGCCATCGCAGATGTCACTAAACACGTGATTTTGCCGGAGAATCAAAATTTTAGCTTAAATTCATTAATTTTTCAGTGAATAAAGCATCGTTTGCTGCCGGACAAGCGCTGGGGTACTACAAAATCAAAATCTTTCGATAAAACAAATTTTTATTTTTTCTGCATCGCCCCTTCAGGGAAAATTGCTCTTTTCTGACCCAAATATTCTAAAATGGTTGCAGTGTTCTTTAACTAATCGTACACAGTATTTAGGCGCCAGTGATTGTAATTCTAAGCAATGCTCGGGTACGTCTGCCGTCCCGCAGGGTTTTTTCTTACAACCGCAATTATTCTTAATATATAATGTTATATATTACAAATTTACCGAACAAAATATCAACTATGAGAATTTTCACAGACGAGGGTTTTATGTATAGAATTTTTTTAAAATTTTGCGTATAAAATGTTCGACGATCTGATTAAGATCAAATTACCGCTTGGTGCGACAAAGGCTAAGCAAGACTTAACACCCCTAAATGCAAAGTAATCTGACTAACTCGTCATAAACATAATAATGCAGCATGCACTCACATACTCAACCATGTCCCTCTAACCAAACTATTGTGTTGCAAATATCTCGGCGTCTAAATTTCGAATCACCTCTCCGGGGTAAAACAGACTGAGCACGTAAGAAAGGACGTAAATCACATGCTTGGTTTTCTGCTGCGGTATTTTGCGCTTGCTTCAATATATGTCAAGCTTACTTTTCACAAAACATTACTTTTCCCTAAGCTCAAGCATATATTTTCAATCTGGTAGCTTCACGTCAACTCGCTGCTTTTTAATATTGAATCCACCTAAAATCGCTGCTCAAGCTTCATATTGTATGACTAGTTTCGCATTGCTGGTGTTATTTCCATGAAGTAGAACCTGAACTTTGTGAATCTATCTGTGCAGCGGCAAATATCGTGTCTTTTCCAAAAAATACATCACCCCAGTCAGCATTTCCAGCAGCCGCAATACTTCCATTTCCACTCATTACTCGTAAAACAGCTGTTACTGAATTCATCTTGCATTGTGTGCATAGTCGACCCAAATAATTTGAAGGCGCCCATATCTTGTAGCACTATGCCACTTGTTTTATTTTCATAGCTTTTAAATAAATCCTGTTCCGTTGTTTTTTTTAGAAAGTGCACTATAAATTTTGCATTTTTTTACAGTTGGTGTATATGTATTGATTAATTCGACCAATTCAACTATGTAACCAAATATCTCCGGCATTGTTTGTATGGAGTTTTCCATTTTATGCATAACGCCTCTTCTCTCTGTAATGCCCCAATGCGCTGAGAGTAAGTAAACAAATAATAAAATAAGATGTTACACTTTGAGTCCGCCATTGTCTCATCTTCCTGGAGAGTCACATTGCAGTGTAGCGTGGTGCAATAACATATTGGCTCTTTTCACGGCTGCGCTCTCGTCAGCTGCGAAGCTGTGCGTTACAGCCTTGAAACCAGTGAAGTGTTTTTGCCGTAGCCAGCTACCATTAGCCGAGTTCCCTTCTGGGTAACAACGGCCTCTTGTGGAAGACGCGCATCCGTGGTAACAGCTTCTTTAAGAAAACGTCCTTGCCTCCAGGTACATGTTTGTTGCCAGAGCTGAACGGCTTTTTTCGAATCTTCACAAACAACCAATGAATCCCAGAGCATTGCAATGTCGATGATAAACCAAACCATGGAACCATATTTTCCCATGAAACTGGATGAACAATAATGCTGTTGGGAATAACACGGTTCGGTAACTATGCATTATATACGTGTTGATGACGTTAAACCGAATGGAATCGTCTTTACTACTAAACATTACATCTATTCTTCGATAGTTATTGAAAATTATCCGCACAGCAGATGACGGCTGTAGTGACCAGAATAATTTAGGAGCTCAGCTCCGGCTTTTTATTCTACGCATGCCACTTTTTTCTCTGTTGTCACCACTTGTGCTGCACGTGCTGCGCCTTTCCGGTGGGCGGTGTTCATGTCATCGGTGGCTGGCTGTGCACAGAACCGTGGCGTGGGCTTAAGCTTTTATGTTTCATATGGTTCCGTAGTGTTATCCCGGGGAAATGACTTTTACCTTGATCGCTCGTGCTCGGCTTGGCCACATTCATTCTCTTCTTGGCTGGTTTCTTTTCTTTTTCTCGACTGTTGAGAAGGCTTCAAATTAGTTTTTACACACGGACGAAACAAAAGTTCCGATAAACGTGAGGCTCAGCTTCGGGGTAGAAACCTTAGTGCACCAGCCATGTTTATATAAGCCATTGCATCTTTGTAGAGCAGACGTACTCTGTCGTCGGCGGCTCCGACGGGGCCCAGTACTATTAAGGTCGAGCAGCAAATTAGACGATTGTCTCGACACTTATTTTTCTCCTTGTCCTGAGCATATCCAGAAAGTTTTGTTTTCCGGCTGCATCCAGCTTTCTAACTACAAAGGGAACAAGTTCTTATCGGTCATACCTGTTGCCTTCTGTAATGAAAAATCTCGTATGATTATCCAAGTTATATTTTTTCTAAAATCTGCTTGTACATTGGTCGCAGGTAGAGGAGCGTGAGAAAAGGGGACTTTGTATGTATATTTTTTGTAACACTTGTGCATGTCATAAACTTGCCCCAACATAGACTCCAGAAACACGTAAATAGGGATTTTAGGCACTGAAAGCTGATTTAGGTACTAATTTTGAAATATGCACTTACAAGTGGAATAATGTTTTATTGCAATATTTTCATTCCGTTGTTTTGTGCTTATGTGTCAAACTGGCATGGTACGGACCCCCCCACAAAAATAGGCATTTTGCCTGAAGTTCCGGTCTCTAGTGGTTACAATCAGTATTCTGGCTAAACTCACACAATTTGCTTTACAATTAAATCGTGGCTGTAACACTTTTGCTTATTCCTTTCGAGAAAGAAAAAGACAATACAGCACCCCGAGTTTCCCCCCCCCCCCCCTCCCAGCCGGCCTTGCAAAGATTTTGACGAGATGGCACATGTGTTTCAACGTAGCTGTTAAATCCTTGGCGGGAAGTTTTATTTTAGCGCTTGTTTGCCTCACAGACGTTTGGAAAGCGCGCACTGGATTTCAGCCTAAAAGAGAGCACAATAGATGAAACTTGTAGGAGACTCGAGTAAGGCAACGGTGCGACACAATTTATCGTTGCGTGATCAACCTTGCGCACTACGGTGCGCACTGACTACATGTAAAGTGTATGTAACGGATATGCGTGCCTTCCATGGGGTTTTGCCCAAATAAGCTGCCGAGGACTGCACCGGACATTGAACACCGCTAGTGCTGAGAACGAGAAACGTATGAGCCCTGTACCACCTGTCCCCTCTGCAAGAGCCTCCATGATTTACTGTGGCCCAGGGCTACCGCGGCACAACGTTGGCGTGGAAGCCGCAGTGAAAGGGCATTAGTAGGAAAACCTATTTTTACAAAATATAAGGGGGGAGGGTTAGAGGGAAACTTGTGGGTGGGGCCTCATGTCCAGTTCTCCAGACGGTGAACGGGATGTGTCTTCAAGAGCCCCTCTGTCGAGAGCACCGTCTGCCACTCCTGAGGGCAGCTACCGTCCCACCGCTGATACTTCTGGAGGGGCCACCAGCTCTTGGTCGATCATCCCTGGCGCCGGTCGGCCACCATCCGGCCACAACTCTTCTAAACAGCCAATAAACGCTATTGTATTGAAGCACTCCTTCAGTGTAGGCTCCTTGTCGGGCGCAGCAAGGCCCAACTGCTTCACATTGAACTCTTCAAATCGTCTCGATACGAACGTTTTTTTTCGTTGAGAGAAAAATGGGAATTGACTGCCCTTGTTGAATACTCCGAAAAAATCATATGTAAGAAGAGTGGCAGGGCAACATGACGAAAATTTCAGAAAAAATTGGAATGAACAGCGTACGAAAAGAAACATCGAAAATTTCCAAGGCATGTGACAAAATTAAAGCGGGACGCTGCACACAGCAAGGGCGGGAAAAAAGGATAGCAGTGCCAACAATTTGGGTAGGAGACACGAACGAATTGAAACGGCATGAGAAATGCCAACGTCGCATTTACGTCACCAGCCGAAATGCTTCAGCAAAGCTTCCATCAAACTGTTAAAACGGCTACAATTTTTTCTATTTTATAGAAATTTCTTCCTCTAATTCCTGAAAAGTATCACGCTGTAGAAATTTCTTTTCACCGCGGGTAGGATCATAGGCATCGGTGGTCAGAGTAAAAGATATGCGGGGCTCTCTCGTTGTTCTCGCCGCCACTATGGACTTTGGTCCCTTTTCAAAAACAATTTGGCAGTTAAAAAGATTTCAAAAAAGGAGAGGCAGAACATTTAATAACTGCGGATACAGAACTTCAGCGGTGTGAGATTTTATCGGGACAAGGGGAAGAACGAACAGAGGCGCACTAAAAATAATAACGTCGGTGGAGAAAGGAACCCCAAACTCCGGTGCTGCTGTGGAAATCTGCGTGGAAGGAACCGCAATATGTTTAAATATCGAAAGAAAAGTGCAGTCACTCGTTTTTAATTCCAGGCCCGGAGTGTATAGCAGGAAAAATTCTTTCGCGATGCCCTTTTTCTGTCATGCAATCAAGGGCTGACCCCACTTCTGTAACTGCATTTTGCCGCATTCTGTAGGGCTCGCTGAACTTGCCTGCTCTCTGCAGCTATTATTTCCCACGCCCACTGCTATTTTAACGGGAAGTGCATTGAAACGAAAGTACACGAGAAAAGTGTGTTCTTCCAGTTCAGGCATATCTCGACCACAAACATAGTACAATAAACCAGATGAAATGTTGGCCATACCGGTGAAACGAAATTTGTTTCCCTACAGTTGGTGCTACTGTTATCCCAAAAGTTATTATTACGTGGTACTAATCGAAATCATGATTATTTCGCTTTTATGTTTTATGCTTTGGCCTCCTTGAATTACACTTTATGTCACCCGCATTAAAAATACTGCAATGAACCTTTTTTTGTTTCCTCACTGAACAGCTTGCAGCGAATGCAAATTACTACTCAAAATGAAACTGAAATAATTAACCCATTCCCATCACCATTTGAACCCAATTTAAAAATAGTTTCTTTGCAATTGAATGTAGCTAAACACAAATCAAACAGTTTTCTCGTTGGGTCTGTTGGGAAGAAACGTTTCCCTTGTACAGATTAAAGCACCAATGTTGCAATGTATGTACTGTGTAGGTTATCGTTGACATCGAATGTCGTTTTTGACGCCCCTATCAACTTAAAATTTTCGCGTTCGCATGCATGTGTCAGGTGTGTGCACGCATGTTATATTTTCAGAGTAGATATGAAGAATAAAGATCCTGTGTTGCCAGTACCGGTGTGGAGCTCTAGCCCCCTCAGTTTCAATAAAGGTGTTTATTACGAGTTTTTTTTACAGATAAACTTTTGGTGTTCAATTTTATACCATTATTAAACTTTATTTGTTCGGAAACTTATGATTGATTTTGATTCATATTCCTTGCATTAATAGAAGCTATAATTTTGAAGTAATCCCCGAGTCAGAAAAGGGCCGTTGATAGCCACGTCGGGTAACAAGAGCGAAGGAATACATATTTATTGCCTAGTCGGTGATTGAGTTTCATAACTACATTATCGTTATAAGTCTTCAGTAAATGCAGGCACACAACGTCCTGAGTGGTCGGAATGTTCTTTCCTGGGACGAAGACCATGCAAGTTTTGCGTGATGTGTGGGGAGAAAGCGATACGCCAAAACGGTGCGTGGCAAGTTGTAATGAGGAAAGAAGCGATGCGTGCCACAACAGGAGCTGCTTTGGACACCACAGCTTGATTTGTATGGTTTGAGATGCGGTGAGAGGTACCGCATTGTGTGTGAACCGCAATTTGGAGGTCTTTTCTGGAGTGAGTGAGAAGGGGAGTTGATCGGGGTCTAGGATTGGCCCATGCCACTGTGCCGCAGATAACGGCACAGATGTAACGCCCGCTGTAACGACCGTCGAGCCCACTGGCGTTACAGCTTGCGTTAGTAAGCCTTCCATTGAATTACGACGTAAGGAAGTTCGTTATCTGGATTCATAAATACTAAAAATAACAAGTTGCACTGTTCAGTTTTTCCTTCCTTTGCATCGCGCCTCTGGCCACGTGTTAGATCGCTGCGCTGCATCAGCGTTGCTCATTTTTGGCCATTGCACGTGTATAGATCTAGCGTTTTGGGTTTGTTTGATGTACTTGTTTTTTCATGATTCCTTCTCGCCTTCCTTCCTTGGGTATATTTCGCAAGGCGCGGCAATAAACCATCCAGTTGCTAGTCAGCGCCGTGTGTCGTCGTTTCGTGTCCCGTCTTTTTTGCGCTGTTTTGAATTCAGGTTCAAAAACGCCTTAGCGAACATTGTATTGTTTTGAAATTGACCTGCCCTATGTACTCCTTAGTATGGTTTATTTCCATTTTTACCTTGCAGTTCACAGCTACCATTGTATAATTAGGGCAAGTTTGTACTTCATATTGCCTCTAAGTTCACTCATTTTTGACATTCTTGTTGTTTGCGTCTTAAAAAATAAATAAATAAATAAATAAATAAATAAATAAATAAATAAATAAATAAATAAATAAATAAATAAATAAATAAATAAATAAATAAATAACAAGTTTAGTGGATGCTTCGTTCACTTTATCGGCCTATGCGAGAGGCAGAACTTTTTTATTAGCTCGTTTATATTGACTGTGACCTCTGCTATGTAACATGCACGATATCACCCCGTCAGGGGCCTAGCCGGTAGTACACCGGTGGTGCAGCCATACAGGCACCGCTATATGGACGCTGCTCACGCCATCGAGGCTTGTTTTTGTACTGTTTGCGCCATCGTTAGCTTTTACGTTCTGTCTCGGACGCACTTCAGCGACGTTCTGCGCTATATATAGCTTAACATCAGCGCCCTTTTCTTTTGCCATAAAGTGGTTGCTTCTCCTTTCGTTCTGTGGGCTCTCCTTTTCATTTTATTGCTTTCTCAGTCCACTCCTGGTTTCAGGAAGTATTCATCATCTGTACTCTATGGCTGGGTGCCTACTCTTGGAGGCTGTCGGGTAAACCGTTCATATTTAGAAACACGCCTGCGTTGGCACGGTGTAAGCAGTGTCAAAAAAGATAAACGCGTGACAGATGGGAAAAGGCGTCTCAGCTGACAACAGCTTATCAAATACCGGAGCTCAGTGAATAGCACTACGCAGTGGGGCGGACTGCAGTTTGCATATCTTGGGAAATAGCAGCACGTAAAACCAACGCCTTACAATCAAGCTGACAGAGTCTTACGTAAAATGTGTAAATGTACTTTTCCGTTAAGTTTCCAGTTGGGCAATCACCATCCCGGATGTACGGCGGGAAGGTTTTATTGGTATATTAGAAGTTTCGATACATCATCCGAATTCTCTGCTACACTGTTGCTTAACTCATTCCCGCCACTCTTGAGTTCTCCGTCGTATTAATGTGATGGAGAAGAAACACGAAGAAAAAGCAGTTGTGCACAGTGCCACGGATCGCCAAACTGATGAGCAGAATGGAACTATACAGGACATCGAAACGTCGCCTGACTTGTTTCTTTCTGAGTATGACAACTTGCGAAAAGCTGTGTAAGCAAAAGAGGAAGAAACTAACGATCTGCAGAAAACAAAATCGTATGGAGGCCGACTTGTTGAGTCAGAAAGAGCGGCTATGTGACCTAGAATTTCAATTTGAGAAATTAGAGTACTTTTCAAAGAAAATAACTTCGAAACTCATGGCAATGCATGTGCCGAAGGAGCCTTGCGTGCAGTCTTCAGTTATGTTACCAACAAGCTGAAACCTAAAGCTCGTTGTCACGAGGACGTCGAAGTACCACACAAGATCACGGCAAAAGCATGCTCGATTCCCTCCGAAAATTGTACGATTTTCTAGACAAGAAACGTAATGTTAATAGTTAAAGAAAAAGGCAACGATAAGATACGGGGCATTACCTGAATTAAAACATAATAGCGCGCATAAAAAACTATTCGAGAGCAGGAATGTTGCTAACGACAAAAAATGCCAGCTTAGCTGGGCGCGAAACGAACGAATGTTCGTTAAAAAGCAGAAGGGAGCTAAAGCTGTATCCGAACTGAACTAAATAACTTAGAGCTACCGTAAGATCCCCGTGGCAGCAATAAAGCATCGGAGCACTCACATAATGTCAGAAGCTTACACAATTCTTGGAATTATTTATAATCTGTCTTCCCGCCAGCCTTGCCGTCCGTACACATTCTTATTTTGACTTATACTAGCAACTCAAAGAGTGACCGTTCGAAGTTATTACTCACTGGATTCCAGTCATTTTCGCTGTGTAAAGAGCGCAGAAAAGTAGGAGGCGTCATCGTATTTTTTCGCAGTGGGTGGTAGTTTGACCGATTGTGTGTTACTTTTAATTAATCTGAAATGTTAGCGTAAACTGTTTACAGCCGATATGGTCAATTCTTCGTTTGCAAAGTAGCTGGTTGGACAAGTTGTGCTGTGCACAGGACACCAAATAAAAATATTGCTCTATTTTTACACGAGCCTTGATTATTTCTGAACGAGCACAATAATAAGCAGACAATCAGCCGGAGACTTCGCATTGACATTTCTCATGCGCCTAAAACTGGTTTCAATGATTACTTGACGATATTAGCATGCTACGGGTTCAAGAATCAAATTCACCAGTTTGCACGAGAAAAAATCATATGTGATCGGTTGACACAGACATGTATTGAGTATGTCCCTACCATAACGCCAAAATTAAATGCGCTTGGCTGGATCATTAACAAAAAAAGTTGCAGACATTGTTAGGAAAATGTGGAATGTCGGAAAAAAAAGTTCACACGGATGAATATTTTTAACTTACTAACTTACGGAAAAAATCCCTTGGTAGCTCATGATCTAATGACACAGAAGTTTAAGGATATTTACAATACATCAAAAAAGAAAATAAAGCTTGAACGCACAAATAGCATACGTAGCAGAGCTAGGGAGATAACGGAATTATGTTATCGAAAAGCTGTCGTGTTTAAAAATGCAGGAACAACCCATATAATACTTTATAGAAGTTTGAATTTAAACAACTCATGAGCAAAGTTAGAGAGAAGATGAGACTAGCAATAAAAATATACTGTCTGAATCAGTCTTCAACCTGTCGGAATAATGCCAACAAAACTTCGAGCATGGTTAACAACATCTTGGGAAGGACTTCCGCGAGGATTATCGACACCATTCTAAACGAGGCGTTTCGAAACATACCTGATACAGAATTATCACAAATTGAGATGCCCATTTGTCGAAATGTAAATAAACTTCGGGATCATTAGAGGCCACATGCACCTCATATATCCAGTTCGGCTAAGGATGTTTCTCCTTATATGTCCAACGTAAGCTTTGGGATATAGTTACAACTATCCGCAGAACTAAATCACCACATTATGCATAACTCTGACAAACTGGGAATGATTCTACTCTTTGTTATTAACGATAGCATTCTAACTGGTAAAATACCAGTTCCGATGAAAATAATGATGGTAAGGCCAGAACACAAGAAATGGACCAAGAAGGATTCCAGTAACCACCGAGCAATCGTAATACTTTCCCGTATAACATTTATCATGGAAAAAATTGCCTATAGGAACATGAATTCTTTTTGCACAAACTATAAATTAGTAACTCCTTTCCGTTTCGGTTTCCCTAGCTTAATAATCACCATTTCACTACTGCAAAACTTTAATGACTTCATGTGCCATAAACTAGATGATCATAATGTTATTTTTTTGTTGTTTGTATATTTGTAAAAGGCATTTAATGCCACTTACCATCAAATACTGTTGCACAAATCGTATGATACTGGATTGAGAGGCCCTTATTTGTTGTTCTTTAAAAATTACTTCAATGAACAGGTGCAATGCATAAAGTAGGTATTTCCTTAAGCGAAACTAAGGCAGTCAATTTGAGAATTCCACAGCGACCAGTGCTAGGACTGCTTTTTTAATATTGCTGAAATTTAAACTTTATATTCGCGCTGAGGACACTGTCTTAGTACTGCCATGCAACTCCCATTACGGAGCTGCAGGGACTGTTCGAGGTTATGTGCGCTATTTGCTCGACATTATTATTTAGTCGTATTTCTGTGAACAAGTCAAAAACAAGCCTGCTTTGCTTTCAATGTGCACATGAACGTCTCATATACAAGGCCTATTTCTTTTAATGAGAGCGGCCGCTTCCAGTTCTTTTGTCCAGGTATGGAACTGTCAAATACTCTGAAGTACCTAGGTTTTGCCTTTGACGACACATTAGCTTAGGCTACGCACATTCACGAAATAGCGAAGCGTTTACGGGTAGTGTGCACTTACAATTTGCATCCAACAGCTTAATGAAAAATTCTGCTCTAATCATTTGGAGAATAGTGAGCAAGCTACAGATTTACAATATGTGGTCAAGCTTCTCAATACCGGCTAAACGTATTAAACCACATAACAAAAATAATATCTCGCAGCATTTCATACGGAACACACATTCAAGGCGAGTACAAAGATTAAATCATGCATCATTTTTAAACGCTCCTTCTTGACAGACAGTTCATCTTCGATGCGCTTTGCAAACATTATTTTTTTGAATAACTTTCGAACAAGAAAAAACAAAAACCTCTCCACCGCATTAAAAAATACTAATTATCCAGGTTTACAACAATTGTGGGTGAAAAACAACCTCCCACTAAGCACCGCTGTTTTTAACAATCTTGAAGTATACGCTGCCCTTCACAGTTTAAAAAAAAATCTGTAAAAATTCCGAGAGTTGTCTACTAATGCATAGCATTCTTATACCAGTTGTCTTGAGTGTGATTTCTGTACACCGAATTTTTTTTTCTACCTCATGCTCAGCAGCGCAAAGCCTGAGCCACTGAGCCACCGCGGCGGGTATTTACGCTATTATCACGATTATACATTTGGAACTTTCGCGAAATCTGCGTTACTGTGGAAAGGCAGGGCGTTACACTGTTCGCCCTATTTCGTAATGTTTCATATTTTTCTTATTTTTCTTTTTTTTCAAAATTTTGTTCGACCAATTTTCTCCATTTACACTAATATAACGATAACATGTTAAACTTTCCCGATATCTGCATTACTGTAGAAATGCAGGGCGTTGCATGTTTCGCCATAGTTCATAATTTTTTTTAAATTCCCTTATTTATGTAGTTTTCAAAACTTTCTGCGGCCAATTACCTGCATTTACGCTATTATAACCATTGCAGATGGAAGTTTGCCGAAATCGGCGTTATTGTGGAAACACAGAGCGTATACGGTTTGCGAGTTTCCGTAATTTTTAATATTTGTGTTATTTTTTAGTTTTTTGAAATTTTTGTTTGACCAGTTATCTCTATTTACGCTATTATAACGACTACGGGTGGAACTTCCGTGATCTCCGCGGTGGATTCCGCGGTGGGACTTCTGGTCCTACCTTTGGGGTTACTCGGAAAAGAGTGCTACACTTTAAAAATCAAATTTCTCCTCCGCCTATGGCTAACTCATTATCCTTGCTAAAATAGGTAGACACCCGGAATTTTTAAAGACTGATGCACATATCCGACCGGTTTTATAGAATGTTCTCCATTAAGATTAACACTGTATATATCCTCCTGTTATATTGCTTTACCATCAAGAACTTTTCTTTTGTTTGCTTTATTCATTCATTTATTCAAGTTTTGTTGTAACAGTAGTTTTTCAGCCAGAGGAGATTTCTTCTCGTTATCTTTGTATATTTTGTAAAAGGCATGAATTTGTGCCCTGTGCAGTGCACGAAGTTGATCAGCCGAGCCTGCTCACAAGCCTCACGGCATCAGTGGACTGGAATATTATATGTATTTTTCTTGTAAATAAAAATTCTAATTATTATTACCTTTTCTTTTTATTCGCTTTTTAATTGTCTCGTTTACATCAGTCAGATATGCCTCACTGTTAGGTATTACTTGTGTGTATGATTGGGTGCTTGTAAGTGTGTGTCTGCGTGTGTTTATGTCAAAATGTGTAGTTTTCTTCGCGTGTAACTACTGCTATAAGGTTTGTGTTTGTGTGTGTTTATATCAAAATGTGCAGTATTCTTCGTGTATAACCACTATTATTCTCCTCTTATTTTTATTTGGGAGATAAGTACACCATGTTTCGCGTGTTTTTTTTTTCGTGCGCCAGCACAAAGGCCCCCCGGCTGTTCCTGGCCACGCAAATATATGATTTATTGCTGGTTTAATTGATTGATTGATTTATTGATTGATTCATAGTAGTAGTAGTAGAGTATTGGTAGTAGTAGGAGTAGTAGTAGTAATAGTGGTAGTAATAGTAGTACAGTGTAGCCCATTTATAACGAACCCACTTACAGCAAAATAGCGGTTATAACGAAGTGATCTTGATTTCCCGTCCCAATTTCCACGTTTTCAATGCCTTTTAAGTCCACTTTTAACAAAGTCAAATATGCGACTCCGTGGATATAGCGAAGTTTTTTGTCGAGAACAACAAAAAAAATCCATCAAACCACCTTTTGAGCTTTCGCGTGAATCAACTAGGCCGAAAAACCGCCAATTCTTGACTCCCGGCAGCCGCTTCGCCCCACTCGGCTCCCTGTGAAAGCTTGCTTCACTGCACCACACGGTCGCCCGGTAGCCGTCTCGCGATCGCTTCCCATTCTTTTTTCCAGTGCCAGGTGGGCCGACCGCCGCGATCTTATCTCGTTTCACGGCGTACTCTTCTCTTCAGAGAGGAGGTAGTGGGGGCAGCTTCAGAAACTTTGTGGCCGCTTTAGACCGGTTCCGCTTGTGGCGCCTCATTTTGGTGAAAAAGCCGTTCTTTCTTTCGTGGTGTTCAGTCAGTTCAGTCTTAGCAGCAGAAGCAGCCGTTCGCACATGTTGTGCTGTGTCTCTGTTCACAGGTGAAAAGCGGATTATCGCAGTGCGCTTGGACTTGACCACGGTTGAGCAGCAGAAGCATTCGTTCACTCGTGCTGTCTCTTATTCACTGGTGAAAAGCAGATTATCGCAGCGCGCTTGGACTTGCCACGGTTGCAGCTAGGCCTGCCCATGTGCATCAGCGAACTTTACGACAATGTCGAGTCAAGCGATACCCGGAACGACCGCCTCATCGACGACCAAACGAAAAGTGCTGTCTCTAAAAGTGAAACGTGCCATTTTGGATGATGTCCGGCCGAAAATTAATAAGACCGACATTGCGCGGAAGTACAGCATAGCACAGTCGACGTTGGCGACAATCATAAAAAATGCAAGCAAAATTGATGCCCTCTTGGACGACGACGTTGGCAGCAGTGAACGGAAGCGGATCCGCGTTGCCACTTACGGAGGTGTCGAAGCGGCGCTCTAAAAATGGTTTGTAGACGCTCGTGCCAAGAACGTCCCGCTCAATGGGCCGATCCTGTTAGCGCAGGCCAAACGTCTGGGGTTTGCTCTCGGCCACGAGAACTTCAACCCAGGCAACGGATGGTTGCAGCGATTTAAAGACCGCCTAGGGATCACATGCAAGAGCATTGTCGGTGAAGCTGCATCCGTTGACGAGGACGGTCTCCAGCTTGGGGCAGCTGTGGGAGGCCGCGGGCAATGCAACCCTTGTCCCAAGCGGGTTGGATTATCTGGACTTTGCCCTGGCGGATCAAGACCTCGTCGCAACGAAGGAGCTCACCACCGATGAACTCGCCGCTAGCGTCTCCGAAAAGGGAACGACCGCAGATAGCAGTTCCTTGGACGGCGAAGGTGACGACATTGGTGGGCCTCAGCCTGAGACCGCCGGAGCAGCTCTCGCAGCTGTCGACACGCTGCGCATGTACTTGTGCTCCGAACCGAACAGTTGCGATCTGTTGGACAACGTTGAGCACCGTGTTGAAACGCGCGCTCGCGAAATGCGTGCAAGGGACCCTTGATCGCTTTTTTCAGACAGCGTAAATAATTTTTTTTCTTGGTCTGCATAATGTTTGATTTTTTTGGAGTCCAGATATAGCGAAAAAGCGGTTATAGCGAAGTAATTTCAGATTCCCGCCAACTTCGGTATAACCGGGCTACACTGTAGTAGTTTAGTAGTAGTACAGTGAACTAGAATATTCTAGTTCACTCTAGTAGTAGTAGTATTAGTAGTAGTAATCCGTGAGTCATGCTCAACCGTTATTACCTCAGTAACCAAACGACAATGCGCTGCGGCTATTTTAGGTTCACATATTTATTTAACTCATACCATCATTTAGCGGGATCATACCAGCCAACATTTCTCGACGCAAAGGAAATGCTCGGCACATTTGATGCAAAACCCCTGCTCCTCGCTAGGAGGCGGCTCACATAAGTTAACCAAAAAAGTTGTGTTTTATTCGCATAGCAAGGTTGCGCTGAAATTGGCCTAAGGGTGCAAGCAAACTACGACGAAAAGAGGGTCGTTGTAGGTTAAGGAAGCCCTGTTTAATTAAGAGTTGGGGCAGAAATGGGGGCTAGAGTGTCAGTAACCGATATAGCTGTACAGCTAAGAGTGGTATTGTAATAAGCAGCCGCGGGAGCGTGTGAACCGGCACATATTTGTATTGAAAAGAATAAAAGCAGTGCGGGTGTCTGGGCACAAACTAATCCTGAATTTCGTTCTAATAAACCTACTCTTTACGATAAAGATTGGATCAAGTAATATTCGATAAGTAACCGAACTATTATTGAACTTGCTACGTGAACATACCGTTTTGTAGTGAATGTCGATATTTCCTATCTCATACGAAGAAATGAAGACTGTTAGGATCACGTCAATAAATTATTACAAATTATGCTTCGCAAATTTACTCGTTGTAACTTTGCAATGTAAGCATCACACACAGCGAACACTGCTAATTGGACTAAGCCACCGGGAATGTTTGGACCTGTGGGAAGTCTTGGAATGTGCCTAATACCTTAAACTTACGTTTCTCTTTAAAAAGCTTTTTGGTGCCTTCGTTTCTTGACACCTTGGAGTAGAAGACGATGGGTGATACAAGGAAAGCTAAGAATACCATATTATTAACAGTGGAATCTATAAGCTTGAAAACCGCACTTTTGTTAGATCACTTTCAAATGTATCCAAAGGGTACTACGGATGATTGTGTTGTTTAATGGTGCAAGGGCTACAAGGCCAAAGAGCGCCGAAACACGTGTTGTGTTCTCAGAGTTGTTGTAGGGGTCGCGTTTAAGTTAAAGGTTCTTACGTAAAATTTCAGTATTTGTGTAATCTTTGGCCACCACACGTTAATAAATGCTAGTGGAGTACATAAAAAATACCGGGCTTCAAGTGAGGGTGCCTCCAAGAAAGGATACTATAGGAAGGTAGAAATGTTGGCGTATGCTCTATTGATTCATTTATGGTATATCGGCTTCCGTAGTTGAATTGCGCATGTTCAGGCAAGAAGGGTTGTAAATTTTTTTGACCTATTGTTTTTTGACCTATTGTCATACCTATTGTTTTTTTCCATCGGGTCTTCATGAGACGTGGTAAATTTTTCTGGAGGCTTTATTTTTCAAGATATAGCTCACTCTTTCTATAAATACTCGTGTCTGTGCACGGAAAGTAAAATAAATATGAAACATAAATTTAATGTTTTACCTGTTCAAGCCACACCTCGTCCAAGGGCGCTAGAGTATTGAAGGGCTGAAGAATATATTTAGACCGCCTGTAAATCATCAATGTCGGCTCACATATGAACATAACAGCGTTTTTTATTGTCTCAGTGAATTAAAAATACCCTTCGGGGCCCACAACCTAACCCTCACCTTAATCTGGAGAGCGACGCAGCCGCTAGACCACCATACCCCATCAGTGAACAAATTTACAGATCGTCACAAGTTAATGCTATGTGCAGGGATGGCTTTCGATGTATACCTAGCTAAATTCTCATTCTTTTTGTATGAAGTTAAGCGAAAAGTTTCCCCTTTAAAGCAAGGAAAAAAATTCCAGGACTCTTGGGCACTCATGATGTAGCGAATATGAAAGCACTAGTGTCGCACTGTAGTCTGTTTTGTGTGCTGCCCCATGTTTCACAAGAGCTGTTAAGGCAGCAGGTAAAGTATGTCGCACCCCGCCTGCAACCCACCAACAAAATTCGTAGTAGAACTGTCGCATAGAAAACAACGAGCTCATCTTTTTACGGTACTGACGCGGTGACTTCAGTGGAACGCGTCAAGGTTCGCGTATGTGTTCGGTCATTATCATCATCATGCTTTTCTGTCAGATGTTTTCTTCCTTCTTCAGTTGGAGCGAAACGCCGCAAGCATAGGCTGTACAGCACACTCCCGCTCCAACCCCCGGGATTACCATACATCATTCCTATCTAACCGAAATTTTCGAGTAGATGTCTTTATTAGGACTTAGGAAATACAAACAAGCAATTATTTTTGCACCAAGAAGATTTTTCGGCGCTTTTCTGAAACAAGAAAAGCACGCCAGAATCGTCTCCGTGGCGTAACGCCGGAGCCGCCCGGCTGCCGACCCCGTTCGGAGACTACGAAATCCGTAGCACTACGAAATCCGTAGTGCTACGATGAAGCCGTTCCACAGAGACAAAAACGCCGATCTGTCAGCTTAGAGAACTGAAAAGATGGTGACCGAAATCTTCGGAGCATTCAACCACCTCGAACAGAACGACGCGAGAGAAACCCATGGCGCGGAGATCAGCACGAACATGTACTCGGAGAGCAAAGAGCCTCGGATAAACGAGCCCTGCGACTCTTCATGGTATCAAGCCTTAAGCAGGTGGGCTATTCCAGCAGGCCTGAGGTTAAGCGGAACTCGGGAGACACGAGCTCTAGCGACGGCCACGTAACGTGATGATAATATTTCGAAGTGGAGTTCAAGCGCTCTAAAAATGCGATTTATGCTATTTGCTGATTATTAAGGTGGCGTAACCGGTCCAGGGCAGCGCGCTTCGAAAATACGCGACTAGGGGTTGGCGAATTTTTCACTGTGTTGTCTAGCTCCACTGCTGCACTGATGGCTGCTAGGGGCAAGCAAATGCAACTACTTCACCTTATCGCACTTTTATTTTATTAATTTGAATTTCGAGGCAAAGCTCCTTTATTTTTTTGTTTAGGCGGTCATATAGCTTTTTGTTCAATTTTTCCGTCGGAAGAAACAGTTCAGTTTCTGCCCATTTCTGCCGTCTGTGGCAGACCATGCAATCACGCCACTAAGGCTAACTGGCCATAAAAGAAAGCGGGTTATGGAAACGTGCCACATTCAAAGCACTTGCTGCTCCGTGTTATCGAAACCCTCCGTCCGCTTTTCGATACGCAATTTCCTCGTGGCACATAAGTCTGCTTTGAAGGCGAAATCTAGGTGATACTTAATAACAACTGATACAATGTACCTGCGATACTTATCAACAGCTGATACATTCTACTTCTGATAATTCTTCACTGATGTATTGCACTTGCGCATTTTTCCTCGCTTTCATTTCCTTATCTGTCGGCATGAATTTTGGCATTACTTCCACCGGCTTCTTTTCTGCTATACCACGTTTGCGTCAGTTTCTTCTCTTTCATTCGTAGTAAACACCACAGCCTCCCTATAATCGGAGTTCTGCGCGCATGGTGCGCACGTTTAATTCTCATGTGCCATCATGCTCGTGTGTCAAGCGGCATGCATTATTCTACAACTTTTATTTGCCAATTAAAAGTATTGTGAATTTTCAAAACTGAGCCCGTTCGCTGCTCAAAGCTCCCAAAGATAGGAATAGCAAACACCACAGCTTTTCGAATTTGTTTCCTTTATTTCAGGTTGCTTTTCACAGCTCTCGTTCGACGTAGCTCTCTACAGTCGTTGGTTTCTTGTTATGGACTCCAATCTCTTCACTCCCCTCTATTCGTTCGCCCTCCTTCTGGAGTTACGCTGTTTCTTTTGGTCTCAGCTCTCCCCTTCACAAGCTTTGCGTGCTCCTGTCCCTGCCAGACGTCAAAGATGCTGGACAAAACCCGTTGAAAGGCGTAGAGATCGCCTCCAATAATAGATGCACGCCGTTGATTATATACTATCCTACCAGTAACGTTTTCGCAAGAATGATGTGACACGCAACACCTCAATCTAAACCGTCTGCCGCGCTGACGATAAATGAAGCGTTTGTCTCGTAGACGATAACTGAAGCACGGCCACTTAATTGATGGGAAGCTCCTTTCCATCGAGCGGCCGCAACTGAAGCGTACGCTCCGGTCGGCTGCAGCCGCATAAAAGCATGGCAGATCCTGCGGAAGCAATGATCGGCGAACCACCTAAAAGAAGGCGAAAACATGTTTACTGTAACCGTTTTGCGCACATACTGGCAGACTGTCAACTGGTGGCGGTCGCTGGTGCGGTCGCTACCGACGCTTCCATGAAAGGTGTCCGTCGCGTAAAACAGCAGCGCACGCAACACTTGCCTCTCAGCAACCATGGAGCGAAAGTCGCCTCAAAGTAGCCACAAAGGGAGTCGGGTGTCAGATGATGGCACAGTCAATAGAAAGTACTTTCTAAGACCAAAAAGGGCTTAAAATTCCTCCTCCACTGAAGAAAAAGATCTGTCGGTATAGCGTTATGCCTAATACGGTGACCGTAAACAATGAACCACGCTGCAGCAGCCTCCATTACGAGCGTCACGTGTTACACTCGGCCGTGCAATGTCCATCCTGAGTTTCCTCCGAGTTCTCGTGTCAATGAAACACACGCAGCCCATTCGTGGGCGCGGCATAGCGACCGAAGCCCCACCCAACCATGGCTGCCATGACGTCCACTTCACCGGTCGGGTGGCATTTGATGCTCCAGTATAAAAGCTTAGCAGCAAACAATGAACGAACAAAGTCGCCATGGAGGTCACCGTCAGTCAAACGCCGCCACAGTCGCTGGGGTGTTCTGTCCGAACGAAGAGTTCGCTCTAGTGGGAACGATAGGAGTGGCCAAGACCAGAACGTTTCCCAACGGCAGAAGGTTTCCCATACACAGTAAAAACACAATCGACGACAGGTGACACGCCTTCCGCGTCTGAAACGCACTCCGCAATGTTCAAACACACATAGGGAACGCTGACTTGGGGCGATTTCAGATACTACGTTCACCGTCCACACGTAAACAAAGTCGGTCACGTTTGACAGAGCCAGTAGAGGGGCTCGTTCGTTTCGCTACAGTGAACTCCTTCGCTCACTTGGTTTGGGCTTGCTCTGAGCTGCACTGGAGCCACCCCCAAACCAAGCAAACACATGTCAGTGGAAGAACGAAACACCGAGAAAATCGCAGCCGCCCCGCCCCCTTTTGAGAGGGCGGAGCTTTGAAAGAAGGCAGGGGCCAGACTGGAGTTTAAAAAAAATAGCTGGAATCTACTTTATGCGACGGAGTGAATATTGCAACTCAATTCTAGACGGCGCTGCACCCGGATATTCGCACAAGCCGTGCTACTTCAATGTGAGCGGCCCCAACTGGGCGCGCAGATAATGCCAAGCGTGCTCCGCGCGATTGTGACGGTGTCGCTCGAGGTTTATCGGATGCTCTTCCATATCCCTACTTTGTTTGCTCGAGCAGCTGGAAACTCGGGAGCGAGCCATCTCGAGCCTTCTGGAAAAGCGCTCAGGAGGTTGCGCTTGAAGGGGCCATGCAGACAGAATGCAAGTTTGGTTCATTCGAAAGATTGCCTCGTTAGAATAACCCTGACCCGAGTTTAACGCTAACTTTACTCAGATCAACTCTTTAATTAGGAAAACAGCAAATGACCACGTGACCCACCAGCTCATTTCGTGCACTCGAACCCATGTCGTATTATGTACACCGGTGCGATTGGCTAAGGCCGGTAAAAGTAAACGCAAGCTAAATAGGCCTTGTAAGCTTGCAGAACGAGCTATTCGTGCTTAAATTTAGTGCACATTCTTCTTATAGTCGTTGGGTTAATAATGAAAGTTACGAACGAACACGTAGACACAGAAGCACCAGTCGTTACGGCGCGCACTTTGGCGGCCGAAGCTGCAGAGGCATGTGCAGAGGCGTCGCGCGCGCGTTGCGCTTGTCTGACACGACGCTTTATTAAAACGGGCTCAAGAACTGAAACCCTTCCCGTTCTACCGAGGTCTAACGGGTAAATTAAATAATTGAAAATGGATGTATGGATTTAAAATAAAAAAACGTAAACAGGTAATTAACCAAGATTGGCTAACCGGCATAAGTGACATCGCCACTTACGTGACCCTGTTTGTGGACATACCCACATTTTCCCGAAAAAATATTTTCCACCGCAACTAAAGTAAGCTAAATACAATCCGGTTTGAAACAGAGCAAGTGCGATTAGCGGCCTCTTAGGGGTATTGTGGCACCATCTTTGAAAGAACACGGCAAACAAAAAGACATTTCGACGTCCGCAGCAGCTCTTTAGCAACTCTTTAGAATTTTCCATGGATACGTCATCACTGACGTCCCGAAATCGATTATTTAGCGGGGGAATTAAAATTTTCATTTAAAATGTTTAATTTCTCATTGTATAAAACGCTGTTTTCAGGCGGACAAGCGCTAGGGGCACTATGGAACATCAAATCTTTCGAATAAAACCAACTTGTATTTTGTATCCATGACCCCTTTAAAACTGAACTCAAGGCGAACTGTACACCAGAAAGCGCAGCCACGTCGGCCACACCGGCGGAAAAGATGACGCCTGCCCCAGAGGTTTCAAGAATCTACAACACGCCATTATTGATCCCAAGGGAACGTCGAACACCATCCTGCGGAGCACTGCCTATTCAAAACACTGCTAACAAGCTTAGAAACCAGGAGAGCCTCTTTATTGCCGGCAAGAAGTATGACGTCGTGTCGTACGTCGCTTACTGAGAACATGAGGTTAAGGGAGTCGTGCAAGGTTTCGAACCAAGTACCTCCTCTGCAGAATTATTAGCAGGACTGAGAATGAGAACCCTCTACACCAAGATCGTTTTTACACGCATGCTTGGAAAGTCTGTGACCGCTCTCATCCCCTTGGAGGGACACTCAGTGCTGGGAGCCCCGTATTTCTATGGCGGTGAAACGACCTGCTACCTATACAAAGCTAGCAGACTAGTTTGCCAAATATGTAGAGAGACTGGACATCGAGTGGACGTATGCCTTAACCAGATATCAACATTTCCGCATTCTGCGGAGGAGACCTCAGCTGCTCACCACGCAGCACGTTACGTAAAGGAGAACACCTTACTGGCGGAAAAAAACGCGAGCTGAAATTCAGAAACCCAAGAATACCACAGGGCAACAAGAGCAAACATGTCAATCAACAAAAGCAACCCAAGTTATTCGACAATGAATGGCCCGAACTCTAAGGACGCCAAGTGTAAGAAGAAACACAACAAGTTGACCTTACCACTCCACCCACCCCCTCTGCCCAGCGAAGAAGGAAACGATCCTACAGAAAAAGAGAAGCAAAGAAGCTCCAAACGGTGGGATGGACAGACGCACTCTCCCAGGACCTAAAACAGCCTCCTCGAAAATCAGTTAAAAAAGACGAAATACGCGAAATAAAAAAAATCCTGGACTACGCGGCTACCTGGACTAAGGCGGCCGCCCATCTGCTCTAAATATGTAAAATAAACGTTTGTTCCTCCTCCTCCTACTAGACATCAAAGCCCAAATTCTATGCAAAAAAATTGGAAAAATACGAACGCGCACAACATAGCACAGACTCTAAAACTACACTGTTTCAACATCTCAGAGAACAGCCCAGCGCGGATTCGCAACTATGGCAATAACTGCAAGACTTCAAAAAATAAATGAAAGCCGGAATACAGAGGTTGATACCCGAAATGGTAGTCTCCAGGAAAAGCCCCCAAAAGTCTATCAAAATGAAACTACCAAAACCACTATCAAACTATCGAACTAAGAATGTCAAGCACATCATTATGGGGAAAAATATAAACATCAGTACAGAATAATCGGAAAGCTATTATATAGTCACGTTGTACGACGCTAACCGTGACGCATGAATTCAGAAACACGCAAGAACGATTAATCATATAGCAATGGTACCGTAGGACCATTATCAAGAAAAAATCTCCTGGAAGCTTATATAGACAAGAAAGACGTCAGGCCCGACATTGTAGGTATTCCAGAGGCAGGATGTCTTACCACATGAGACGCTAAAATAGAATTGATACATCTCGAGACACCAGACTGTCTACGTACTAA
The DNA here is from genome assembly GCF_048455015.1 of Haemaphysalis longicornis. Classification (NCBI taxonomy): domain Eukaryota; kingdom Metazoa; phylum Arthropoda; class Arachnida; order Ixodida; family Ixodidae; genus Haemaphysalis; species Haemaphysalis longicornis. The sequence continues at coordinate 177,320,153 of NW_027526203.1, forward strand.
AAGACATTACGTGCAATAGATATGATCGGTCTACGAAATCCCCACTTGCCGTGCCCGTCGAAGTAATACCTACGCAAAGGAAAAATAACCGCTTCTTTGATCTCAACGCGTACAGCCCACCGCCCAAGAAGGAGAACTTCCAACCACTTTTTAGAGAAACAATGAAAATAGACGCAAGCAATAATGCAATCCTTCTCGGGGATATGGACGACCCGCACAAACAATGCGATTACAACTTTCACTCTGCCAAAGGAAAAAAAATTGGGCTCATCTCCCCGCGAGGGGGACTCGAGTAAATGCGTCGCATAGGGGGTGGGTGTATTGCGTTAACGTTTAGTGTTCGGGGAGTTGGTGGTAGTGAATGCGTTGTATCAGCAGCTTCTTGACGTAGTTTGAATGAGTCAAGGATATAAGGCGCGTTCGTAGCCTCCCATTCTGTGTCGGCTTTGTGGCGAAGTGGGTAGAGCACCATGTACATTGCGTTCCGCCCGCAGGGTTGAGTGATCGAAACAAGGTGTCAGATAGTATTTTTTTTATATAGTGTAGGGGGAGGGGTACGGACTACGACTACGGACGTCAGCGCGGGTGACATATCGTGAGTTACTGAAATGCTCTGCATTTAAAATCACACACTCCTCGGCGTTACGACGACGATGGCTGAACGCGAAGATTTCTCGTGATGGATTCCTTGGTTTGCCAATCCCACACTGCGGGTATGTGCTACTCTGTAGGTACGCACCACTTTTCTTGAACACCCACAGAAATTGGCGGGTGTGCCCTTCGTAGGCCTTACGTTTTGGTTTCTGGTGAACGGCGCCGATGGGTGCATGTTGCTTGGTGTTCGCTGCGACCGCGTCGAAATGGAGCAATCGGATAGACGCCGGCCTCATAACGCGAGAGACGCAGCTTCGATTCCTGCCCCTGGAAGCATTTTCTGTGCAGTGTAGTTTAGGGGCTCACATTGTCGTCGTAGCTCGCTGTGACGCTCGATGTCAAGCGACTGCGCAATCAGGCTGCGCAGCAAGATAATGGACCCAAGTAGAGCCCAGCGTACCTGTCGTAGGGTGTCCCGCAGAGGCTTCGAAAGCCAAGCGGTTAAAATACAGTCGAACACGGATATATCGAACACGGGTATATCGAATTACTGTCTATATCAAACTCATAAATTATCCCCTTGAAAATTCTGTGTAAAAGTATAGGAATTCGTACGTTTATATTGCCGCGAACCATACATTGGGTTTGTTTATTTGTGTTTTGCTTTTACCGCCAGGCTGCGCCGGTCTGTGTTATCTCTGCGCCAAGGGAAGCGCGTGTTCCATTCTTTCTTTCTGTGCCGCATGTGTTATCTGTTGTGATAGGGAGAGCATTCCGATCTAACGTGAACAGCCCAGAATAATCTTCTTGGATCTACTATGTTCTCGATGCGAATCGACGTTTCGAGAACCACGCGCGCCAAAAGATAAAAAGCCTGCAGTGCGGACGCCGGGGCATTCGATTCGACGACACTCGCCTGTGCAAGTCACTTTGTTGACCGCTGCTTCGCCGCCTCTGTATTCTTTTGAGTTGTTAGGGGAGCACAAGTTCGCTCCAATAAACGTGTTTCTCATTCAAGACAACTGCATCGTCCTTCTCTTCGTGACATCTGGTGGGGGTGCTGGGTACGCACCCTTCATGCCCACTACAACCTCGGGAAGCCGCCAAGCCAGTCCAACAAGAGCCAGCCCCCGCCTGCAAGATTTACCACCCGAGTTCGGTTTGATGCCAGAAGGGCCCAAGAAAAGGAACGCTGCAACCAACACCATGGTGCAAGAAACAACGTCGCCAATCGTCCTGCAGCAGCCCCGGGAACCGCCATCGTTCCGGGGAGCCCCCGCTGAAGACCCCGAAGAATGGTTGGAGAAGCTGGAGCGCGTCCGCATCTTCAACAGGTGGGACGACGAAGAAACTTTCCGGCATGTCTTCTTTTACTTAGAAGATGCTGCTCGAACTTGGTTCGAGAACAATGAGAGTTCTTTGACCGACTGGACTCACTTCAAAAGGGAGTTCCTGAAGACATTCACTACCGTTGTGAGAAAAGAGCGAGCTGCGCTTTTGCTTGAAACTCGGACACAACACCCCAACAAAGGGGTCGTGATCTTCGTTGACGAGATGAAGCAATTATTTCGCCGCGCGGACCACGAAATGACGGAAGAAAAGAAGTTACGCTTCTTGATGCGCGGTGTGAAGGAGGAGCTGTTTGCTGGACTTGTCCGCAACCCGCCCAAAACCATCGCTGAATTCGTGACCGAAGCCAGCACGATTGAGAAGGCTCTCGAAATGCGTGCTAAGCAGTATGACCGGAACTTTGTTGGCGCGGCCAGTGCGAACTACATCGACAACATGCGGATTCCGGCTGATAGCCTACGCGAGACCATCCGCGCAGTAGTGAGAGAGGAGCTGCGGAAACTTTTCCCGACGACGCCGCAACCCCAAGTCGCTTGCCTAACTGACGTGATCCGGGAAGAAGTTCAAAACGCTTTGGGAACTTCTGTGGCATCCGAAGTACACTGCGAGCCTCAAGCTATGACGTATTCCGCGGCTGTTCACCGACCCCGCCCTGCTCCAACACGTCGTCAAGAGGCACCTCGTCAAGAGGCCAAGCCCTACCGCCGCCCACTGTCGTCCGCCCGACCCCCGGTAGCACAAACCCAGACGCCGAGGAAGACTGACGTATGGCGAACACCGGATAATCGTCCTCTGTGCTACCACTGCGGAGAGGCCGACCACATCTACCGTCGCTGCCCATACAAGAGACTCGGACTACGTGGTTTCTCCGTCGGCGCACCACGCCCCCGACCCGGCCAGCACCCATCTGAGATTGAAGAATACCTGTCGAACACCAGCCGTGGACCAGCCCGTTTCAACCGTTTGCCGTCGCCCTACCCGTACAAGTCGCCGGACCGCCGTAGCAGTGCTGACTTCGCACGTGGAAGGTCTCCCAGCCCACGCGGGGGAAACTAAAGGCGGCAACTTCTGGAGGTGAAGTTGCTCTACGGCGAAAAACTGGAAACCCTCCAACGACGCAAGGACGCGCTGAAGACAGTGATTCACGACATGCCCTCATCCCGACGACTCGACCTAACCCTGACGAGACTCCCGAACACGACGACAGCTACACGGCGCGACGCGTACCCGACCTGACCGAGACGTCCGTTGAGAAGACGACGACAACAACGATGCACAGTGCCCGACCATCAACACGTACAAGCAGAGATACGACGCCCCGACGAACTCGGAACTCGAGGAAGACTGCATCTGACGTCAAGGTGTCCATCGACGGCTTTGACGTAGTCGCCCTCGTAGACACGGGAGCTGACTATTCGGTAATGAGCGGACCATTTGCGTCTAAACTGAAGAACGTTATGACCAGATGGGACGGTCCGCACATACGCACAGCAGGAGGCCACCTCGTGACGCCAAGTGGAACGTGAACATCGCGCGTCACCATAGACGGCACAACGTACCCTGCGGCGTTCAACGTTCTGCCTAACTGCTCCCGCGACGTGATTCTCGGAATGGACTTTTTGACGGACAACGGCGCAATAATTTATCTGCAGACCAAGTCGATAACATTTTCCTCCGATCACTCCACGACGCCGCAGCCGAACCCCGATCACCGTGCTGCTGTCAGGATCGCCGACGATCACATCACCCTGCCACCCCGCGCAAGCTTGATGATCGCCGTCTACTGTGAGGATGCTGCTTCTGACATCGACGCTATCGTAGAGAGTGATCGAAGGTTGCTTCTCGACCGCGGTGTCTCCGTCGCAAGAGGCATTGCGCACTTTAAGCAACGCCAATCTCACGTTTTGGTCACTAATTTCACCGAAGAGTACCAGCATTTAAACAAGGGAGCTGCAATTGCGTTCCTCGAAGAAACGCAAGAAGCAAGTGATGTGATCGCAGTCGCCGACTTTGAACGCACACCCGTAGAAACCTTCAAGCTCCCGCAGCCCTTCGACGTGAATCCGGCGCTACCGCAAGAACAACGGAAAAATTATTGGCTTTGCTGCGTCGCTATAGCGAATGTTTTTCGTCGAGCGCAAAACTACGTCAGACCCCTCTAGCGAAGCACCGAATAATAATTGAAGATGGAGCCCGACCTACCCGACAGTCACCGTACCGCGTCTCTTCACCCGAACGGGAAGCCATCCGGACTCAAGTCGACGACATGCTGAGCGATGACACTATACAGCCATCGAAAAGCCCCTGGGCTGCGCCCGTCGTACTCGTAAAGAAAAAAGACGGCACATTAAGGTTTTGCGTTGACTACCGGCGACTGAACAAAATCACGAAAAAGGACGTGTACCCCCTCCCCCGAATCGACGACGCCCTCGACCACCTCTGCCACGCGAAGTACTTCTCATCGATGGATTTGACGACGGGCTACTAGCAAATTGAAGTGGACGAGAGAGACCGAGAGAAGACTGCATTTATAACACCAGACGGCATATACGAGTTCAAGGTGATGCCGTTTGGGTTGTGCACGGAGCCAGCAACGTTTCAGAGTCATGGACACGGTGCTACCTGGCCTGAAGTGGCACACCTGGGGCCGAATTCTCTAAAACGGCGGCGCGTCGCTTTGAAGTGACGGGTCAGCGCCATTGAAATGCATGTGTTGTGGGGTTGGGGCCGTCGCTTTGTGGTGCACCTCGTGAGGAGTGACGCTGAGAAAAGCAGTGTGGCAAGGGCGCGAAGCGACAAGCGAAACGACGGGGGGCAGTTGGTGTCGCTTCGCGCCCTTGCCACACTGCTTTTCTCAGCGTCACTCCTCACGAGGTGCACCACAAAGCGACGGCCCCAACCCCACAACACATGCATTTCAATGGCGCTGACCCGTCACTTCAAAGCGACGCGCCGCCGTTTTAGAGAATTCGGCCCCTGCCTCGTATACCTCGACGACCTTGTGGTTTTCGCCCAGACTTTCGACGGACACCTTGTAAGGTTGGAGTCTGTACTCGAGGCCATTCGTACGTCGGGGTTAGCGCTAAAGCCTGAAAAGAGCTGTTTCGCGTACGAGGGGCTCAAATTTTTGGGCCACGTCGTCAACGCCGCAGGTGTCCTCCCTGACCCGGCAAAAACTTCAGCCATAGCGAACTGCCCAATACCCAAATACAACAAGGGCGTGCGAAGATTTCTCAGACTGTGCGCATAATACCGGCGCTTCGTCGCAAACTTCGCACGCATTGCAGAGCCAGTAACGCTTTGACGAAAGATAGCACCCCTTTCAGCTGGGAAAACGCCCAGGAAAAAGCATTCTGCGAGCTTCAACAACGCCTGCAAAACCCGCCCGTGCTCGCTCATTTCGACAAAAACGCTGATACGGAAATGCACACGGACGCCAGTGATATAGGCTTGAGTGCCGTCCTCGTCCAAAAGCAAAGCGATTGCGATAAAGTGATCGCCTATGCCAGCCGTGGTCTGTCGAAGGAGGAGAAAAGCTACTCAGCCTCTGAGAAAGAGTGCCTCGCGAGTATATGGGCCAGTTCGAAATTTCGCCAATACGTGTATGGTAGAACATTAAAGGTTGTGACAGACCCCCATGGGCTGTGTTGGCTCGCCAAGTTCAAGGACCCCTCAGGCCGTCTTGGGCGGTGGGGCTTGCACCTGCAAGAGTTCGACGTGACAATCGTCTATAAATCCGGCAGAAAACACTCCGACGCCGACTGCCTGTCCCGCGCCCCCGTGGACCCACCACCACAAGAGTCGGATGAAGACAGCGCGTTCTTCGAAGTCCTGACGGAGAGCGACCTAGCCGCCCAGCTGCGTGCCAACAGGGGCGAAGCCAGGGGGGGGCACACCGGGCCCGTGCCTCCACCCCAAAATGTTTCATTCCGGGCTGGGGTGCGGTTCAAGTAGCCTGAATAACCGCCTGAAGTCGCCTGCCGGCGCGAAGCCTGCAGTTTTAAGGGGATATTCTTGTTCATATAAACCTGAAAACAAGGGCTACGTCAACGTCGAATCCCTAGCTGTGCCCGCTCCAGATGCTGTACATGTCAACATAAACAGCGCGGCTTCATTTCCCTCCGGATACACCGAGCTGCGCCGGGAACCTGCCGTGAGCCGATCGAAGCAGTCCCGCTGTTTCGCTGGCGGAACAGCACGGCCGGGAAATGGCAGAACAGCAGAAAAAGCCTCATATACGCATACATGGGTGTGGACTTTAGCGTGTCATTCCTTTGTCTTTACACTGGTACAAAGTACCTGTTACAACATGACAGAGAGTGTCACTGTATTTTGTTGAGTCAACTATCAATCCTTGATATGTTGATATTTCTACCGACATCGCATGCATTTCATTGACTATTGCAGTTCCGTAATTTCTGCTGTATGAAAAGCATTGCTCTGCCCATCTTGTGTATTTCCTGCACATCAACAAAACTGTACAATTCTCTTTATTGCGGAGCTTTGTCTTTTTGCCACTATTCCACTGTTTCCTTGACCTCCCTCTTGGTTAGAATCAGCATTCTGTATTTTCTTAACCGGAATTTTACTGAGGCCATGTCTGTTCGATTGAACAGCTAGAAATATAATGAAATTTAAGAAACGTGCAACCACCTCAACATTCAACAGCAGTGCAATAAGGTGTTCCGCTAAGCGTAAGTTTACTAATCACGTTACTAGCACAAAAAATAACAAAAAGGCGATTACTTAATGATGAAGACGCACGTTTTCTAGCTTCACCGCCATAATATACGAATGTGCCGCACGTATACAGTACAGTCACGGGGCGGCCTCTGTAGCATCCACAGTGGTCCCGCAAAATTCGTACCAACAGCGCCAAATCCTCCCCTAGTGTTACTTGGCGTCTGAAAAACGTTGCACTTATCGTCATGGAAACTAGTGGCGAGGGGAGAAAGGAGGTTGGTGACGTTGGGGACGCTGCTGACGTCATTTTTCCCGTGGCAGCCGGGCCGGGCCAACACCAACCTTTCTAGAGGGTGTTGGCCGGGCCGCCACTCGCCCAACTTTCGCGCCTGCCACCGGTCGCTGCCTCATGGGCCCCTCGGCAAAGGCACCAGGTGCGAAAGTTGGACGAGCGGCGGCGATGACTCGAAGTGGCTGCCACCCGTCGTTTGGTATGTGTGCAGTAACGTGTTTAAAAATTGAACGAAGAAAACATGTAGGTAATCGCGTGTTTTCTGGTGTCGAATTGTTGTGTTTGTAGGCGATATTAATTGAAGCGTTACAAAAACATTCTTTTCGCTTTGCGTTTATTCAAAATTCATATGAGGACGTCTTTGATTCGAAGTCATGAAAACACATGTACTACACTCATATATTGCGCATACATTTTATGTACACAGTATTGAACTCTAAGCAAAAATGTGACATGTGCAAATTTAGGCATACAATATAGCACAATAGGAAAAAGAAGTGCTACACACATTTAGGTACACAATACTTGATTACGAAAGAAGAACTTCGAAAGTTCCAGTCCCTAAACAGATTTTGTTTCGCGCACACCTCGGCGGGAGAAGAAAAAAACTTTAAAGTTCCACTTAATGCATACTTTTAAATGCAGAGCATTTCTTAGCCTCGTCTTTTCCTGCGTCGGACGGCGTCCACAGCTCCGCCAGCTCCACGTCCGCAGCAGGTGCGCGCATGCGTCGTAGTCAGCCCGTTCGCTCGTCACCCCCGGAACGCTCCGTCGCGGTCTCGGCCACGGCCGGGCTGGAGGAGCGGCGGGCGCGCACTTTCATATGAAAGTGCGTGCTCGCCGCTCCTCCAGTCCGGCCGTGTCTTGGCGTAACAGGTGCGTGATAGCAGCGCGGTAGGGCGTAGAAGAGCGCGCGCTGCTTGCGCATGCGCGCTCTCCCCACCCGTACCGCTCTCCCTCTACTGCGCGCGCTGCAATAAAGCCGCTAGCGGTCGCTCGTGCTTCAGTCACTGCGTTGCTCCTTCCTTCCTTGGTTGACACTCGCTCCCACGTTTACTCGTGTCTGCTACTACAGCATCACGGAAGAAGCGATGGAAGCAACACTGCCTTCAACCAGTACTGAGGCCCCAATGCTCTGCATTTACTCGTGTTCCCCTCGCGGGAAGGCGCGGGAATTTTTTCTTGGGCTCACCTCGAGACAGGAATGTTCCTGAGACATTAAAAATTCGTTTCAGTTCAGAGACACAATAACTGGTAACCTATAATTTAAGAAAAAGCACGCACACGCAGCTTCAAGCCCTGCCTATCGGGCGAGTTAACGCAAACTCTCAAAGAGAGCGTTGACCCGCCCGTTAATTTGCATACACTTCCGATAAATAATGTTCACACCAACAAAATGCAGCGAGAAAAAACTGGTGCAACACAATGACCGCACTATAGACCATTCATTGCTGGATTATGTCTACGTACAAAAATAATGCGCAACCACGTCGTAGAACACAATGGCAACACAAATCGAACGCACCCGTCTTTTCTTTTAATGGCCTGTGAAAATTCTGCTTAACAGGGGGGGGGAGGCAAGGCGGGGAGGGGGGGCGAGACACGCAGACAAAAAACCTTTCTGCATTGTAAGCCGCATTTACAGAGCTCACTACTGGCAGAAATCGGCCAGGTGGTTACAAGCTACCCTCTAGCTCATGTCTGGGCAGCGCCTCTTATCTCATCCTGTCCGATATGGCATGACGATTCTAACTTCAGAACTATGAAACAGCAAACCCACTCACGACAAGATGACAAGGCGCGGGCGCGCAGGTTGGATTGAAAAGCAAAGCCGGCAATGCTACTTTGTTTTATTATTTTTTTTAATGAGCGAAATGCTTGCAATGGCGGCTGCAGACAACGCATGTATTTCGGCTTGGCCCTACACTGGTCTCTCTTAAAATCGACTGGCATTGAACACGCGGTGTTACGTCAGATTTTTCGGAGCACTGAAGCAACGCTTGGCAGTAGTTTCGCCGGAAATATATACGTTTTGGAGCAAGACCGTGGACTAAAAAATGCTTAGGGCGCAGCACCTCCACGCCACCAATCGCCGTTGTAGTAGGCGCGTAGAGATGGCGGAGACCACACCCGGTCTAAAGGCTAGAGGCACGCGTACTGGCCGGCAGTGGTGCGGCAAGAACGATGACGTCACGAGCGCCCTTGTATCATGGCGGCCGCCTTGTTGTTCGTTTTTTAGAAACGGAAACTGAAAAAAATAAACTACAGGAGTGTGGCAAGTTGGTCGAGTTAGAAAGACATAATGAACGGAACCAGAGTAGAAGACACGGATGGAGACATCGAGAAGAAACACTCAGGACAGCCGCTGGTCTTACAACGTAATTTTATTAGGTAGAAAGGAAATATATATGCATACGGAACCACGACAGAAACAAATTGAAGGAAAAAACGAAAAAAAAAACACTGCGCAGAGATGGGCTACCGAAGCAAAATGTACCAAGGCGAATTGAAAAAACCTAATCACGGCCTGCGCACATAAGCAAACTGTTCTTGGTGAAGCAACACAGTCGCTTGGCTAACGCACGTGTCTGAATTCCATTTCCGCAATGTGGTAAGCTTCTTCAAACTCACGTGTGATTTGCGGTCCGTGTTTAAAGAAAACGTCAGTGCCTTGTAAATTCGTTGAGCAGCCACATTCGGTACAGTGTGATGACGAAGGAGAACTGGCGGGAGCCTTCAATGATAAATGATGTTTACGTAAGCGTACATTTATGCATCGGCCCGTTTGGCCCACATACGTTCGCCCACATAACCGGGGAATGCTTCGTGCGCAACTGGATTTGTTTCGTCCGCAACTGGAGTTGTTTGTAGCATTCCCCTGTCATGTGGGCGAACGTAGGGGGGCCAAACGGGCCGATGCATAAATTTACGCTTACGTGAACATCATTTATCATTGAGGGCTCCCGCCAGTTCTCATTTGTCATCAAACTGTATCAATTGTGGCTGCTCACCGAATTTTCAAGGCACTGACATTTTGTTTAAAATCGTACGGCAGATCAGACGTGAATTTGTAGAAGCTTACCACATTGCAGAAATGGAAGCCAAGCGAGTGGGTTGCTTCACTAAGAAGAGTTTGCTTATCTGCGGGGGCCATGATTGGGTTTTTCCGCGCGTATATCAGTTCGCTTTTGGTACATTTTGCTTCGGTAGCACATGTCCTCGCAGTGTTTTTTTTTCGCTTTTTTGCGTTTCATTTGTTTGTGTTGTGATTCCTTATGAATATATTTCCTTTCTACCTAATAAAATTAGGTTGTTAAACCTGCGGCTTTCCTGCGCGTTTTTATCTTCGTCTCTGTGTCTTTTACGCTGGTTCCGTTCTTAACGAAAAAAAAAACAAGGCTGCAAATAATTGTTTACGCTGCTATCGACCGTCCAATGTGCCATTCTATGATTAGCGGGCTGGTAGGTACCCATAACAGGGTAAAGAACGTAGCACGAACATTTAGGGTGAGTACTCTAATATACAGCTAAACTTGTAGCTGTTAAGAACAAAAAGGCTTTCTCCATTTTAAGTGCAATGCACTTCTTAAGCGACCCTGAACCTGCGTCCACCGGCGATGTCCGCGCACGTGGAGATGGGCGCGCGCAGCCTGGCCGCTGACATGGCACATACCCACGTGGGGTAATGGCCAGGAATCTCCTCGTCTTCCTTGGCAACGGGGGGAGATGGGCGCGCGCTGCCTGGCCGCTGACATGGCACATACCCACGTGGGGGATTGGCCAAGAATCGGGCGTGAGAAGGGCTAATGCCCTGCTTAAAGGAGTACTGACACGAAATTTCAAAGCTGAGATCCGCTCTAGCAATCAAGTACAACGACAACACAAATAGGTGTCTGTGAATAAATGCATCTTTCTTTCTTTGTAGTTGTGTGTGTGTGTGTGTGTGATCTCTCTTTCGCGAACATTACCGAACCGCGCAAATTCAACTCGTGCATTCGCACTTTCACATTCTTCCCCTCGGGGAAATGCGGGGAATTTTTTCTACATGATATCAGGATACCGTGGAATTTCGCTTACATTATTTTACCCCCCCCTCCCCTCCGTCCGGCCGTGGTCCAACGGGTCTGCCCCCCTCCAGACAATATCCTGCAGACGCCCATGCCTGCCAGCTAAAACGTTTTGTAGAATGTTTGTTTCTTCCTCTTGTAAAATAACAGAATACTGACAATGCCTGAGTTCTTTCTTCCTGAGTCCGGTAAAAAAATTGGAAAGGTGTAAATGTTTTCGCGCAACTAATAATGGGCAAATACTTTCTGTTAATTTCTCCAGTAACATTTGCAGTTGCAGCCACTACTACAAAATACACTTGCGGATTTTGCACCATTGTGTTTTCACTTTCAAAGGCGGTCGTCTTCCCTGGCATATGTTACGGCCATTCCATTTTTTTCTTGATGGCGGGTTGCGTTCGTTTGTATTTTTTACTGGTGGGCAAGGAGGGTCGAGCGAAGATCGGAGGAAAATAAAACCGTACGGTCACATTCATATCAAATGAAACTGAGGTAAACGTACCACATCCCGCGTATTCTCGGTTCCAAAACTGGCGCTACATAGCATTCCGATCTTGGAGACTTCAAAATATGGCGCTAGCTTAAGCGCCAAGTATAAAGGTTGTCTAGGAGGCTTCGCGCCACAGCTGTACACTTCCGTAAATCCAATTTACTGACACCACGCAACAGTGACCGACAACAAACACTTCAGAATAACAATATTTACATAATTTTCTGAACGCGTTTCGCAGTGATGAAAATTTTGATGGGGCTTATTGGGAATTCGGTAGGGGGTCTTTATTACTTAGCCTGTACCTGCGCCCTTCCCTCCGAACTCGAGAAGAGCAGGCCGCCGAACGCCTGTCACTTGAGGCTTGTTTTTTACGCATGCAGGCTCGCTCAGGCGAAAACCTTTTTCCACATGGCAGAATGTTGAAACCGATATGGACTATGCAAAAAGGGCTTTCGGAGTTTACCAGAAGACTTTTATTCGCACTCAGTGGACCATAGCAACAATGGAAGCTGTCAGCTTATGATGGCAATAAGCAAAAAAAAAAAAAGACTTCGTCGCAACCAAATATCCTTCATAACCAAAGAACGCAATATCCAAACAACCTCAGTTAGAAAGCGTCGGAAAAGTGTCGTGCCGCTGCCGTAAGTACTTTCAGTGCATGAGTGTAACGGGACATGTTTTTACACTTGGAAATCGAGCAGGCTCTTTCCAGGAAAACGGGACACTTTTACGAGCACGCGAGGTTCAAGGGAATGGGAAAGCACTTTGTTTGCATGCAGTGTCTTTGTCAACCTACACGAAAAATGGAGTTTAAGGGTAAAAAATAAAAACAGTGAATCAAACTAAGAAAACTGACGCGAGCAGAAAGCCCATAAAACCTCGAAACAACTTTGAAGTGTTCCAGTTTATAGCTGTTTGCTAATCTTTAACACTATTGCGAGAGACATTGTGAAGTATGGACACACGTTATATTCGGTTAAATTGATGGGCTTTTCATCCGAGATGCATAATCCATAACATTCATCCCGTTGCTTGACTTGAGCGATCGACTAGACAGCGGATCATAAACTCACGCAAAAGCAAAAGATGGTTTACTAATTTTTTTGTATTATAGCTCGAACCTCGAACAAGTATGTATGAGGACGATACGCTACCCTTTCTAATACAGATAAAACCCAGCTCACCTTCCCCTTGGAAGCCGTTGGGTGCACAGCGTATGAAAATAAAGCGTCACGGCGAGAATAAAGACCAGCAACCAAGAACGCAAGGAAGCAAGAAAACAAGGCGGAAACGTAGGTTCTTTATTTTTTTTCTATTCTGGAGCGCTGTGGGGGATATACGCTTTGTTTCGGGGGGAAGGGGGGGGAGGCTGGTACAGCTTTATTTTCTGGATACGGTTGACCGTGCAGAACTATCCTACATGAACTAAGTGAAAATTATCCACCAAAGCGTGTGGGAAATGGGTCAAATGGAAGCGCTCCAGCGAACGAGACAGAAGAAACGAAGCTCGTGGGCACGATGCCACTTCTTATTTGCGAATGAGAATGCCGTAATGTCCAAATGAACGCCGCAATGTCCATGTTTGAGTGGATGTGTTGACTGCGCAGCCAATGGCGATGGGGGACTGGCCGCGAGCTACTGACGACAGCTAGAACCGCTATTGGCCATTCTCCTTGGGTGACTGTGCCAATTTTGTTCATGTAAATTTAAATCTCAGCAGAAGGGCAACTGGAGATGCGACCATGAGATTATGAAGGCTGCTACCATTGTTACTGGGCAGCACTCTTGAGTGAGTGTGTTTTCATTCGTATAGTTAGCCTTTACGTGCACTTTGCCTTAATCTTGATACTGACAAGGTCCCAAGCATAATCAGAATCTTCGTACGTCGAGCTGTCTGCACCGCGCTCCGTTGTTTTCGATGTGGAAGGCCACCATACATTCACTAGTTTTATTTGCAGACAATAAGAGTCAAAAAGCCGTGCTGGTGTCCGGGATGCGAGCTCGACTTCCTTCCGGAAGCCTGGGTTTGTTCCTGAACCATCCCAAATTATTTTATTGTATTGTTAAATCAATTTCTTTAATCCTGTTGTGTGGGTCATCGGCCATTTTAAAGGCCGTTTCGCTGCTACAGACGCGAATGCCGGAACAGCGGCTTTTCTTCTCAAAGGGGCATTAAATTTGCGTTTAGAGGCAGTGTGCTGGCTCACACGTAAGCTGTATTTCTTATACCCCCGAAATTACGAATAAAAATGTTCACAACAAAAGAAGAAAAACAAGGACGTCATAGATAAGCGAAAAAGACACTGCTGTACACACCATCACATTCAACAGCCCTAGCATTACTCAATCCGCACACTCAGTAAGGCGTATAAATTATGGCCGCCCTGCAGAGACATGGCTTTTTTTATGGGTGTCAGTGGCTTCGTCACTGGTAACCTTGCCTGTTGGCATGCGTAGCGGAGTGCCGACAATTGGGTAAATTGAATTTCACATATGAGCGCGGGATCTTTCATAGAAAAAAAAATGGCGCCCCAGACCACGATGAGGTGCAAAATGGCTGGCTACCCGAGCAGCCAACGTCCCCGAAATATGCCTTCGCAAGAAGTAAGGCTTGCTCAAATGCGGAGCCGGTAAGCTTGACATCTGTCTAGTACCCATAATCTTCCCAGTGCCCCTGTTCTTTCTGGCAACCTCGCAGAGTTAAGTAGGCTGCGCGGCCACACTCACAGCCATTAATGTTAAGGTGACCAAGATGGCAGTCGGGGCATTCAGACTGCTCCTTCAGTCCATCATTATAAGTGCTGACCAGGTAAACATTCCACCTCGTTGAACTACACATCCAACGCAGCAGATGGTACGTTACGCTTGTTGTAAGTTTAGAATTTATAATCCCCTAACTTAAAAAAGTTCCTAAATCAGATAATTTGGGCTTTAAATATATTCGGCAATAACCGTTTCCAGCTCTCCAACAAACCAGCACTTGGCATACACTCTACTTTGTGCATCATAAAACGGTGGTTTTGTCTGTAAGGCCGTGTCGAGGAATGAGGGCGCCCATCGCTTTTACACAGCATCTGCAATCTGGTTTTTCTGATTATTTCACACGCAACATCCTTCAGTGATTTGCAACCTTATTGAGATTCACGGCGGTGTTCAGTAAACCCATCTGGCTGGACTGGCTGAATGGGAGATTTATTAGGTGTGGCCTTCTTTACTATGTTGTAGTAGCGTTGTAAAATTACTGCCTAGCTTGCCATCTTGTCAGTGTATATAACAATGATGCCTTCTTTATATATGTGGTAGTAGCGTTGTACAATTACATGTGCATGTACGTGAGCGCGATTTGCGTGGTCTTCTTCTTGACTTTGATGTTGCCTTACCTATATCTTTCTGATCTAAGTTGTACTACCCCCCCCCCCTTACTGTAATGCCTCAGGCGCTGTCGGTACTGTGTAAATAAATAAAATAAATAAGATAAGCACGCTGTGGCAGATAAAAAAATGTTTCGTACCTATCACATACTGCAGACGCAGAAGGTGTGTTTGCTAATGCTGAAACTGTAACGTAACCCCCTTCTTTTTTGTTTCGATAATAACTATAACGAGTTTATGTTAATAAGCACAAAAGCGGAGGGCTTTGGGACGGATGCTAAACCTGGCGATGAATGCACATAAGACAAAAAGAAAATCAAGAACTCGAGGCTCCTGTTTTCCATTCGAATAACAAAGGTTCACTGGGATTGAAATGTCCAATTGTCCTCAGATATCAATCGCAGGTAAAAGTTCATCGTTTCAAGCCCAAACCTTACCAATGGCGACACCATTACACACGTGAAACGCTCTACTAGGAGTACGAGGTGAATGGCGATATCCCGAATAGTGCTTCCTGAAGGACTGCATCCTTTTAAGCGGAAAATGTAGGTACGCTTGGTGTTTTGTAAGCTCGGGAAAGGATGACATTGCCAGATAAATAGGTATATTTTCAAACTATTTAGGCATCGGGTTGTTTGAAATACGTTCCTTTCAATGCAGATGTTTCTGGGATAGAAACATAGTTTCATACCGACCGACATTGTAAGGGCCCAGTCTCCAGTATTTAGCAAAATTATGTATTCTCGTCACGAGCCCTGCAAATCCATGGCCAGTCTGACTGTTTCATTATCATGGGCTGCCCACAGGAGCGCGGTTGAACAGCGCCCATGCCTGTCAGCAGAAGAGCAGAACGTCCTTTCAAAGCCAGGCTAACGCAAGAGTGGAATATTACGACGAGGGAGAGGAGCGTCAACAGCCGCTTCCGCGACGTAACAAAAGATGCCCACTTAAAGAAAAGGGCCCATCTCCCCGCGAGGGGGACTCGAGTAAATGCGTCGCATAGGGGGTGGGTGTATTGCGTTAACGTTTAGTGTTTGGGGAGTTGGTGGTAGTGAATGCGTTGTATCAGCAGCTTCTTGACGTAGTTTGAATGAGTCAAGGATATAAGGCGCGTTCGTAGCCTTTCATTCTGTGTCGGTTTTGTGGCGCAGTGGGAAGAGCACCATGTACCTCGGGTTCCGCCCACAGGTAGTGAATGCATTGTATCAGCAGCTTCTTGACGTAGTTGGAATGAGTCAAGGATATAAGGCGCGTTCGTAGCCTTCCATTCTGTGTCGGCTTTGTGGCGCAGTGGGTAGAGCACCATGTACCTTGCGTTCCGCCCGCAGGGTCGTGGGATCGAAACCAGGCGCCGGTAAGTATTATTTTTTTATATAGTGTAGGGGGAGGGGTGCGGACCTGTTGTTGAGAGCGAGGAGGGTAGCGTGATGCGGGAGAGGAGGAGTGGGGGAGAGGGCGCACCTGGAACGGCTGTTGCGGACGCCGAGGCACGCCAACAACACCGGGTGACATCGTGAGTTAAAGAAATGCTCTGCATTTAAAAGCGCGCGCAGCGCAATGGTGACGGCGCAGAATATGCAACACTGACCGCATCACTCTTACCTCGATAAGGATTGCAGAAGCCCACATCCCCTGAAGCTCATGGAATAAACGGCGCTGGGTTTTATTTCGCACCATCACATTTCCTTCTCTAAGGGTTTTATGGCGGTCCGCAATCTTCAAAACTCGTGAAAAACAGAGGCAACTGTATTCATGTCACATCGGCCTCTAACGAGGTATTTTAGAGCTTTAGGGCATGTCATTGATATACCCAAAGTCAGCAAAATGGAAAAATAAAATCAACAAACTGATATTTCTGCTTTCATGTCACATCGGCCTCTAACGAGGTATTTTAGAGCTTTAGGGCATGTCATTGATATACCCAAAGTCAGCAAAATGGAAAAATAAAATCAACAAACTGATATTTTACCACTTATTGTTTGTGCAAGTTTGATCTCTCGTCGGAGCGACGAACGTGGTATCTGAAAAATTGTTTCCGGCTACTGAAGCCAAGATGTGAAGAGGACATCAACTGTTATACTTTCAGTTAGCTTATCGAAGCTTAGTTAAATGCCATAAAAAAACTTCCCTTGTGGGTTGGAGTATAAAATTATTTCAATTGCTATCTTTACAATTCTTCGGTGCTTGAGAGAGAGAGACAGAAGCAAGTTTTAAAAGCTGAAGAGGTCACATGGGAGGCTCCCTGACTTGGTACCTCCGACTAGGAATGAGGATTATGTGCAGATCACAAACCAAAATGAAAGGAGTTCACACTAGCCTAGGTAGGGAACATCCCTGTGCCATGGCGTCTACAGTACTCTATAAAGTCACCGCTCCGTAGCAAATTCTCTACTTGTTTATATAAACCCGGGTGTCAAACCGGAACCTAATCGAACATTAAACCAGAAACGAACTAATATTTTTGCCTGAACAGAACCCGAACCCGAACCTGAAGTCAACTGAAAAAAGAAATTACTGTTACCGGGTCACGACGAAACGTTTCGAACATATGCTGTTGATAATGCACGGTCAAGGCAATTCGGGGATTTTTCATGTCACGCGCAGCATCACCTTCGTAAACTCTCACGCACTTTCTCCTTGATATCAGTCACAATACCATCAACGCTTTTTTCTTCGTGATAACATCAGGGAAGGTATTCGCACCAACGTTACATTGCTATGCTACAACTGGTAGCGCAAGCAGTATACAAGGCTGAGTAAACGAAGTGAATCCCTCTGGGCTGCTGGCAGGCGGTATGAAACGTCGACTTTACCCTTCCGTCGCTGCGACCGTGTCGGGACAATCGGGCCGCAAGGCTGCTGCACTGCGCAATGGTGGGGGCAGGTCCACACCCGAAATGTGCATTAATGTATTGATTGTAGGCTTCAACGCGCCGACGTAACGCAGGTGATGAGGCGCGCCGCAGTGGAGGGCTCCGGATTAATTTGCACCTCCTGGGGATCTTTAACGTGCGCCGAAATCTCGTACACACGGGCGTGGTTGCTTTTCGCCTCCATCAGAAAAGCGGCCGCCGCTGTCGGGAATCGAACCCGCATCCTCGTGCTAGCAGGACAACGCCTTAGCCACTGAGCCACCGCGTCGGGTCCGAAATGTGCATACTTGTTGCGTTTCATAGTTTTCTTTAAAAAGGTCGCACTCCTTGAAAGTGTAAATTCTAACCATTGTCTAAGAGCTGCTCGGTGGCTGCAGCGTTGGCTGCTGATTACAAGGATGCGGGTTCGAGCACAGCACCCAGCGGCCGTTTTTCTGATGTAGACGAAAAACTAAAACTTCCGTGTGACTAGATTTCGATGCAATTTCAAAATTCACAGGTGGTCTAAATTGCTCTGCTGGCCTGCAGTATATGGCACAGAGTAACAGCGGGGCACCAAACGCGCCAATATTTTTTGACAAGTGTCTCTCCACGGGAAAACAAAAAGAAAAGAACCCACCACGTGCTTTTAAATTATTCTGTGCAGAGTTCCTACACGAATATTTTGGCTCTTTTTCGCGGCCTTCAGTCATCAGATAAGCAAAACACCGAAAAGTTGATTTTGTTCAAGACACCTGTTTCTTTGTCCAGCCTTTAACATATTCAACGTGTAATCACGCGAAGGCAACGAGCGCCTTGGTACCTGGTTTAATAGCCAGTGTTTCAGGACTCGTAGAGCGGACAACTTCGTGTTTTATTTAATATATCTAAGTAACGATAATAAATGTAGCAAATAAAACAGTTAGCGTAAGGCACACACTTTGACATTTTGCTAGAAACTGTATCCTCCATCTGGGATAAAAAAGTAGATAACACATGCATGCAGAAAGCAGGCCAGTTTCGCACTATCCTATTTGTCTAACCTTCATACTTTGTGTTTTTTTTTTTGAGGTTTTGTCTCTTTCAGGGCTGCTTTGTTCGGTTAGGGGCTTCACTGACTAGTCTAACTCGCTACTCTGCTGCTACTGTTGAGTGGTTCCGGAGGTAGAGCGGTCCCATGTACCAATTATTTAGCGTATTTCCAAAAGAGTTCCATATCGTGCTTCACGCGTCCAATAATTGTTTCACTTTGTAATGGCATAATCTGTTGTGCGGTTCTGCAGTGTAGTGAAAGGAACGAGGGTGGCGGTCAGGCAGAACGGAGATGTATTCATGGGGACGCACACATCCACAATAGCCATCTCAAAGCTATAAAAAACAGCGCAAAAACATGCCACAAAGTAGACAGACGAAGACAAGCACTGACAACCACTAAGCAAACTTTTATTCGAAATGACTACATAGAGACACGCACCGGTGTAGTCTCACCAAGGTGAGAGTAGGAAAAGACAAGCTAAAATCACAAACTACGTGAAAATAACACAGTTAATATCTAAAAAAACAGCCATTCTTCCTCTTTAAGTGCCTTGATAGGCCACCTCCCACTGAAGGAGTGCCAGCGAAGGCGAACTCAAGCAATGATCCCCCCTAATGCCAATGGCTGATGCCTCGTGAATTTCACGGGATCGGGCGTCTTGGTATCGTTTCAAGATGCCTTCTCCTTCAGCTGACGATAGCAGTTCCACTGAGCATAGTGTGGGGAGATTGCTTCCAGTTTTTGTACGCATGGAGAAAGCCCGCTCTCTAAGGCGTTCGTTGACGCACCTGCTCGTCTGGCCTACGTAGAGACGCTTGCATGCAAGTGGGAATTCGTATATTACGCAATCTACAGATTTCAAGTATTGTTTTGCGTGGTTCTTCCTGCAAGTGGTTTTGGGTCCCTTTTCATTGCTCACCATGGCACACCGAGTGGTCAATTCGTTTGACACGGAAAAACCATCCTTACACCTGCCTTATCTCCTTGCCACAACTGGGAAAGCAGGAACTGCTTTCCTTGGTACGGGGCACAGCCGAGAAGGCAAGTAGTGAAGAGCAAAATGCATGCATTTTAGAAGGAGTGAGCGTTCCACCACCACAACGCACACGCCTGAGTAGCAGCAAGCGAGAAGTCGCGGAAGCCCTAAATCAAGCCGAATTGAATCTTCTCCTCTCAGACAAAGAGGATTGGTTCACTGTAGCAGACACAGCAGGGTATGCGACAAGGGCAGAAAAGGCGACCGCGCAGAACTTTGAAGTTCTGACAGAGGTGAAACCTGAAAAGTTGAAGAGATAGCTGAAGTAACGTAGTAAACCGGGCTAGTTGGTACAGATTCATCTTCGCAGCGCACAGATCATGAGACTAAGGGGAGAATACCACAGGACAAGCGCTGGACCAGCGCTTGTCTTGTGTTATTCTCCCCTTAGTCCCGTGATCTGTGCGCTGCGAAGATGAATCGAAGAGAGAGGTCATCCACTTTTGTGAAACCCATCCGTTGAACACGCTGGCTTCCTCAATCAAGAAGGCCGAGGGTCTACACTTGAAGTGTTTCTTCAGTGCAAAGACACACAAGGAGTCGTGACTATTTAGAGTGACCGTCGGGGAAAGGGGCACCTGGCAAAACTGCTTTGGATGCTTCCTCCAAAAAAATTTAATCTGTACCAAAACTGCGAAAAACTTCAAGTGGCATTTCTATCAGCAATGACTTTTCTAAGGAAACACTAGCGAAACGCAAGCCGCTCTGCAATTCAGAAAAAACAGAACGCGATCACAGTGAACGCGTTCACCTGAACCATGACAAATTAATAATAAACAGCGACGGGTTTGTTTGGGATTACTCAAAAAATTCAGAGTACGAATTAGGTGCAGCAATAATATTACACAGTTCGAAGATTCGTAGTGAAGCCATTTAAATCTAAAATCTCCCTACATTCGACTAATCACCCTAAATGCTGGAAGCCTCACGAATAAAATAGGAAATCTAGAATGCGTGCTAGCTAGCTATGATCCATATATTGTCACTGCCAGTGAAACATGGTTTCGTCCTGAAATTCAAGGCTATGAAATTATACTTTCGCTTACAACATATTTCACAATTATAGAGAATCTCGAGGAGGAGGCGTATCCATAATGATAAAATAAAATGTCCAGTGCTTTTTGATGCCTGGAATTCCAAATCACGAGAGCGCTTGGTGAAAAATAAAGTTTCAAAATGCCTCGTTTGTTGTTGGAGCTTTGTGCAGACCACCAAGTAACCACATATTGTGTTTAGAAAACTTTTAACACCACTTGGAAGGAGTCAAGGCTTCGAAATGTAAGCTGATTTATGCGGGAGAGTTCAACCTTGAGGGGCATTGACCTGAACAATTTACCAATTGAGGCGAAAGAACGGGCTTGCTGTGAAGTTCTCCTAGATATCACCTTCAATTCTGATTTGAGTCAGGTCGTTAGTGAAAATACATGTGTAGCAGTATCATCGCAGTCTATGCTTGATGTAGTTTTTCGTTACAGTTGTTTGGATAATTACGAAGTAACAATACAGAACTGGTCGTTTGATTATAAATTCATTTTCTTTGAGCTTAAAACTGGTCTTGCGTCTGCCCGAACCAAGAAAAAGGCGATATTTGTTCGCCACTACGACAGAGCTGACGATACAGGTATTATCGACTACGTATCATTTATTCTCGACAGTTTTCGAGCAGAAACTTACGTCAACAACTTGTGGCTGAGGTTTAAAGATGTCATCTCGCATTGTATCGCAAGTTTTTTTTTACTGCGAAAACAAAGAAAACAGAAACAACCAATGCGGTAACCCTAGAAAAAATTCACCTAAAGAGACATGACGCCCGCCAAAGACGACCGAAAAAAGGAACCTTGACAAAATAGCTCTGCTGTCACGGCAGTTAAGAAACAAGCTTAATACCTGTGACACACGGCAACGCTAGATCTCCTTTAAACTAAACCCCTTTCGCCACGTCAAAAGACATTTTGTGGAAAGGAGTGGCGCTTCTGACACACAGCAACCCCCGATCTCCTTTATGTAGTTGCTGTAACTGACACACCAATAAAGTGGCGCTAGCAATTCTGTGGAAAAACCATGCACAATAACAAAAATAAAGTGCGTCTAATAGACCTTTTTCATTATTTTAGAGAGGAACTGTGCGTTTTATTGTTGTTTAGCAAAAATAAATGGGTAATTTCACATATTTGTATTAAACAGCAACGATGGAGTGCTTTTTTAGCCTATGTTCCGTGCCTAATCTGGCAACAGTGGGCAAATGTTTACAAAAATACATTACGATTGGGCTTGTTTGGTGCAATTTATTACATTGCAGTTTTAACAATTTATGAAAGTATTATGAAATCGCATTTGGTCTCACTAAGTTCTGAGCAGCTCATGATTTGCAAGCGCCTGCTTGCGAGGCTGCGCCGCTAGCTGCTCCTTTTCGTCCGGGAAAGGAGATAGGCGAACACCCCTTACGGGGAATGCCCGTTTCGGTGAAGGAGATTCTCCGTTGTCATGTGTCACCGAGGCGAACGCCGTTTCGGTAGCAGTCTTTCTCTTCAAAGGCCTTTTAGGTGCCCGTGTGTCAGGGATATAAGACAGCGAAAAAAACTTACTATACAGGTACCTTGTCGAACTTTATGGTCTCCTTCCCGCACCGTTTTTTGGCGTCACTTATCGCAGGCCCAGAACCACCCACGCAGTATTGTCATGAATGGTACAGTTCTACATGATCAAGAAACGACAGCGTCAATTTATAACTCGTTTTTTCAGTCCGTATTTGCCCCGCGATCGTGCGGTGGTCAGTAGCAAAATAAAGCGTCTGGCCCTCATTCCTCGGATATGCAAGACCTAAACATTACGTGCGAAGGCGTCGTTTCCCACCTACTAAACATTAACGTATAAAAGTCGAGTGGTCCTGACGATATACCAAATACGTAGATACGCGGGATGGATTGGTCACTCTATCACGCTTATCTTCAGTGCATCACTAGAACAACACGTCTCAGATGACTGGTTAGTGGCCAAGGTTGTCGCAGTTTTCAAATCCGGACACCCACGAAAAAATTGAAAATTGTCGCTCCATTTCCCTATCCTGCGTATGCTGTACACTTCTTGAACATGTCATATCGAAGGCATGCCCTCTTAGCAGGCAAAAACTATTATGCTCCAATCAACATGGATTTACACAAAATCTATAGACACTGACGGAACTGGTAGAAACAATTGATGATTTTACGAGGGCTTGGAACGACAAAAGGCAAATTGATTGTATTTGTCTTTACATTTCCAAAGCCTTTGATGGAGTCCCGCATTTGGAGATAATCGACAATTCGGTACATTTTTTGGTGTAAAGTATACAACATAAACAATGTAGTAGCGCATATCTAACGGGCAGAACTCAGTACATAGAAACTGATAGCTACAAATAAGAATTACCAACTGTCACATTGGGTGTTCCGCAGGGATCTCTGCTGGTACCCCTCCTATTTCTGGTTTATGTAAATTATATTGCCCAAGGTGTTAGCAAAGACACCAAAGTGCGACTCCCTGTGGGCGATTGCATGCTTTACAAAGCAATAAACAACGAAGACGATTCAAAAATCCTGAATGACGTTCTCATCGTTGTAGAACACTGGTACGAAACTTCAAAAATCAAAATAAATAGAGACAAAAGTGTTGTTTTTCGAGTCTTAAATAAGGAAAAATATGCTATTGACTGTACCTACACCCCGGGTTCCTTTGCACGTGCTGCAATAATTATTTTAAATATTCAGGCGTAATTATTTCTAGTGATCGTAGTTGGAAAGAACATGTTCAAACATTTCTTGAACTGCAGAAATTAAACTCTGCTTTTTGCGCAGGAACCTTAAGCTCGCTTCAAAGAACGCCAAAAGATTTGCCTATCTACACCGAGTCAAACTGGCATGAGAACATGCTAGTATCATATGGGACAGTTGTTAAACAGGATTAATCCATATGATTACAAGAGGACACGAAGAGCTGCCCGATTAATTTACTTCGTTACTCTCAAACTGATTCTCTTACAGAAATGTTGCAATTACTTAAATTACCCTCCCTAGCCGAACAACGCCGCCTAGCCAGACTAACGTTTCTTTTCCTTCTCTAGAAAAGTCATTTTAACACCTCTTAAAGGGACACTGAAGTGAATTTGTCAAGCTCCCGTTTTTGCTTGCACTGCGTAGACTGGCTCAAATTAGCACACTTTTCATCGTTTATCCGGTTGACAAGTCGGTAATTATTTTACTAAGCGCGAAAGAAGAAAAACTAACATGCGCTGTGTGCGGCGGTCGCACCAACTAAAGGCTGTGACGACGGGAGGAGACGCATCGTGATTGGTTAGCATTCAAACAAGTTTCGGCTTCGGTTCTCTAAAACAACATGCATGACATACGACGGCATCGTTGGATGGGCATTCTCAATATCTCAGTAATCGTCGTACCGCGCTTCTGCCATGTTGTCGGCTGTAAAATGCATAAGATAAGCCTCGCGGGACGGCTTGGAATCGTAGCAATCACTAGCCGAGGCCTACGCACTGGATGAACGCCCTCCGCGTCCCCGCAGACACTTAAATGCCATGCCCTTTTCCCCCATATTTGGAGCTTGCCTCACGCATGCCTGTATCGTAAAAAGCGTGTTCGCACCAGGCCAAGGGTCTGTTGATTCTGGCCTGTGCCCACTGCCCGCAAGCAGTCGGTGTTTATGGCAACAGCACGCCAACGAGAACTCGCTAGCGCGCCAGTGTCAGCCTGCGTGCGCTCTGTGAACTAGTTCGTGGAGCAGTGAACGTTACGGCCCAAAAAAGGTGAACTCAGTATCAAAAACATCGGCTGAAAGCGAAAAGGTCAACTTAGAAAAAAAAAACAACGTCCCCCTGTGATTTGAACTGGTGACTTCCAACAACATACCTGGCGCTCCAGACCACTCGGCCACGGGCGAGCGCTGGAGACGGTGGAAATATAAGATATATAATGTGTAACCATTTTACACTTTTATTAAGTACGAATGTACTTTATAAGCGACCCCGAACCTTCCGCCGTCCGCAGTGCTCCTCCTCCTCTCCCCTAGCAACGGCGCGAGGAGCGGAGGGGAGCGTCTGTAGCAACGGCGCAGCGACGTCACACCCCACGTGACTGCGCGCGCTCCGCCCTCCCGCGCCGTGGCTGCGCGCGCCCCGCACCGGCTCCGCACCGCTCCTCGCGCCGTGACGTCACACTCCACGTGACCGCGCGCTGGCGCCTTTGCCGTCTGCTCCCCCCTCCCCCTCGCGCCGTGACATCACGTGCTCTGCAGCTGGCGCGCCTCTCCCCCCGCTAGGTTTGCACTCATCCTCGGCGCGTGTCTCTCCCCCTCGCGTGACATCTCCCCCTCGCCGGTACTGCGCCTTCGCGCGTGTCTCTCCCGCCGTCCGCGCTCCCCCTCTCCCCTAGCAACGGCGCGGAGGAGGAGAGAGAGCGTGCGTAGCAACGGTCTCGGCGTAGCAACGGTCTCCTGCTCGGCTTAGCTGCGGCCGGCGCGCCGCTGTGCCGGTTCGCTTCGCGTTCCGTCCGCGTGAGGGCGCTCGCTCGTCGGCTCCGCATTCCGACGCTCGAGGGCGCTTTCCCAAGCATTTCCCAAGTGAGAAGTACGTAACGTGCGAATGCCAAAGACTTTAACATAGCGCCCCTCCGGATCAAATCGGGTAACTTCGGGTAACTTCGGGCAAACTCGGGCATTCGTACTTTGCCATCTTCCCTCTTACTTGGGAAATGCTTGACTTTTTTTAGTTTTAGCATTTCAAGCAGCTTAGGTGACTATTTGTTGTATTGCGCTGGTGCAGTAAGCGTCCCCCAAGTTTCCACAACATCTCACGTCTAGCAATTGCATTTTTTAGACTGAAAAGCGCTCGCAGATGCGTAGTCGTACTGCTGACCGCTGTGCTTGTTCGCCGAGCGCAAAAAAGTGCTTCCTGCACCCCAGTTTTGCTCTGTACGGTGAAATTTTCAGTTGATTTTATTTCCTTAGTACCTATATTGACTTCCCTGACTCTTCCCCCGCCTTCAAGTGGCCTTATATTTTCGTACTGGCGTACCAGTCAGCGAAGCGTCGCATATGTGCGTTTGTGCAGCTCTTGTGTGAAGTGACCTTGACTTGGAGCTAGATACAGTGTAAAAAGTAACAAAGTAAAGAAAGGCACATTCTTCCATTCACAAACGTGTCCTGGCTTCGTTTCAACTGAGTGAACGAATTGCGACGACTCGTCGGGGGCCGGAAGACGAAACGCTGGGCCGACGGACTCGGTCGGAAGCCCGGCGAGCCGTGCAGTAGCACAGCCAGTTGCCAGCTCACTTCCTCCTGACGTCACACGAAAACTCCACAGAAAATGGGCGAGGGTGCAGAGAGGAGGACAGCATTTTCGAATTGATTTTTCTACCAAATAAATTCGCGTAAACGCGCTCAGAGTGGTAGAAACAGGGCCTAGAGACTCCGGACTACAATTTGCGCTCGTAATCCCGCAACGTTGACAAATCGCTTCAGTGTCCCTTTAATACTTAGCCCCACAGCGAGGCAGAACCCTAAGAGGTACACATGAACGTATTTTCCAGATCTCTGAACTACACATTAATGCATATGCCAATTATTTCTTTCCAGAACAATAAAAGAATGGAACACACTGCCAAAAATAATTATCCAGAGTGACACTAACACAAATTGAGGACAAGCTGAGGCGAATGATGTCATAAGCAAAATTTTGAGCATAGTGAAAGCCATCAGACTAATTGTGTTCGTTGGCCTGTAGATATTAGTGTTAAGTATGTGCTGTTGTTATAGTTCTGCGGTGTTATAGCCATGGGTATTCAATCTCACAATACTGATGAATAGTTTGCGTACACCCTGTATAACGTACATTTTGCTGTTCTATTCTGTGCCTCCACCCCACCCCTGTAACGTCCTCTGGGCCAACATTATGCCTCAAATAAAAAATAAACGTAAATTTGTATAGAAGCACAAATTTCCATGGTAGATGTGCTAACAACACGGAGGCCTTCCTAGAAGGTCTGGCATTCTACTTGTGGTCAACTTTCGGTATGCACGACAACGAGCTCTACCTGCAGCGGGAAGGGGTGTGCTTGACTTCCTCCATAGCGCCTGTGCTCAGTGAACTTCTACTTGCTGTCTACGACCGCCGGCTGCGATGCGTTCTTCTTCCCCTGGCAGTAGTGAAGACATTCCGTTATGTGGGCGACATCCTGGTGCTCTTCAAGGGATGTGGAAATTCTACAGGTCGAGAACATAAAATTTTGGAGGCCTTCTCGCCGGTTCTAACTACGTTCACCTCAACAACAAGAGACAAGGCACAACAAGCTAAGAATCTTGGCCCTACGATTGACATTCGGGGGTCACGTGTGCTGGGAATACGCGCCACGGTCACAAAAAGGTCTCCTGCCCTTCAACTCGGCCAATTCAAAGGTCTTGAAATGAGGTGTACCTGCTGCCGCCATACCAAACGCTGTGTCCAGGTCCTGTGGTCACCCGATTACTAAGAGCCTTGATTGGCAAGTCGACAGGCTAAGATCGGCAGGATATCCGGTTTCATTGCTGCGCAGCTCCGCAGAATCGGTGCTGAGAAGGCTGAGTTCGGACAAGGCAATAAGGTCGGAGGAAGACGCCAGGGGCGGCCTCAACGTCATCCCCTATATGCACGACGTTTCCTACTCGCTCAAGAGGATCGGAGACAAGGCAGGTATGAGGAATATTTTTTTCTGCGCCAAAGAAATTCACCCCTCTCTGTGCCATGGTGAGCAATGAAAAGGGACCCAAAACCACCTTCGGGAAGAACAACGCCAAACAATACGGGAAATGTGTGGATTGCATGGTATACGAAATTCCACCCATTTGCGTGCGAGCGTGTCTGCGTAGGCCAGACGAGCACGTGCGTCAACGATCAACTTAGAGAGCATGCTTACTCCATGAGCACAAAAAGTGGAAGCAATCTCGCCAGACACTGTGCTAAGTGCAATTGCTATCCTAAGTTTAACGAAACCCACATCTTGAAACGCTACCGAGACGCCCGATCTCGTGAAATTTTCGAGGCATCAGCCACTGGCGTAAGGGGGGATGATTGTGTGACTTCGCCTTCGGGGGCACTCCTTCAGCGGGAAATATATTATCTTGGCACTTAAATAGAAAGGAAACCTGTTTTTAGATATTAACTGTCACCTTTTCACGTAGTTTAGAGTTGTAGCTTTTCCTTTCCTTCCCGCAGCATTGTGAGATTAGGCTGGCGTGTCATACGTAGCCACTTTCAATAAATTTTCCTTAGTTGTTCTTCAGCGCTTTTCGTCGTCTGTCTAGGGCGTCTATGTTTTTTGCGCTGTTTTTCTAGCAATGAGTACCAAACTAGCCCAAAGTCAACCCTTAGTGCCATTTCAAAGCTCATTCCAGTGATGGAAAGAAGGGGGTGGTCAGCCACAATGGAGATGTAATCATAGTTACGCACACATACGTAATCCGTAAAATTCGTACTGGACCATGACGAATTGTTCTTCATGGAAGAAATTTCTGATAAATATGTACAGATTTCATTTGTAGCCGTACGGCTGCATTGAAATGAATGCCAAATTTTCCTTTGCAGAAACTTACTCCACCTTGGGGATTTCGCCCAAATCTGTTAATTTAGCATCCTCAATAGCTATTTTAAAACACCTTCCAATGATAGAGAAATAATGAGTGACAGAGTGTTAACTTAAGCTCACTGTTAAAATTTTGGCCGACATCCTCGAGAAAGGGACTTGTAACAAATTATCCGAGGCGGCCAAACAATCGAAGGTAGCATTTAGGTGGCTGCTGTAGGATTTTTTTCCTGTGCTACAAATGAAAAAAAGTACTCCATTGGCGTACTGAAACTCGTCATTGGCGAATGTACGAAGGTGTCTCGCCGTTATGGAGGTCTAACGCTAGGGGTTTAGCTTTGGGGTAATGGGCGATTCCAGAGATAGGATAGGAAGCAAGAGAAAGGATATCCCACAGACAGTCATGACACTTGGTGATTACATTGCGTAGTCTCAAGGACGGCATAATGGCTGGAGGGAAAGTAGATGGCGAACCCCCCCTACTTCATTGGTTTTCCTCATTATCTGCCTTAATTTCTTACTTGTGTCAATAAAATTGCACAACTTTTGAATGGACAAGGAAGTATTTTGAATGCGCCAAAACTGTGCTTAGATCTTATGGACGCTTTGAACTACAAAACGTTTTTTTTCGTACTTCGCTAATATTTTAACTCACAGAACCGTATCAAGCTTGCGAACTGGTTCGCGAACCGGTTCGTTATGTGATTTAGCCGAACCTGAACAGAACTGGAACGAAATAAATTCACCCGAACCTAAACCATAACCGAATCAGTACTTTTTTTCGGTTCGACACACCGATTTAAACTACTTTATACGTGATGGATGTGTTTATTAACGCGTTTAGTTGTGGTCCTCTGCCACTATCATATATTGTGCGTTAACCAGCTTTATTACCCTCTGCAGCACTACGCCTGTCGCGTGAGTGGGCTTTCGCGCAGACATGTGCATATTCGCGTGTACAGAAAGGTAGGCGGACATAACCCGGATGAAAAAGATGGAAAGACAGGGAACTTTGTTATTTTGTTTTCATTTAGGTGGGATTCTAATCTCAAAATGCAGAATTCATTTCTTTAATACTGTTTCAATTTTATGCAATGGCAGACAAAGCAGTGCGAACTTGCGAAGCTCAACCAGAGAGACCTGGTTTAGGCTCATCACAATTAAAACTAATCGTATTATTTTATTACGTAATGTTTTATTTTAAAACATGAATGGGGCTGCCAAGAAAAGAAATCTAATAGGAAAAAATAAAGTTCGAGAAATGTTGAGCATGCTTCGAAAGACCGCCGTTAGGAATGCAGGCACAGCAACGAAGATGCAGCGAAGTCGAAATTTATCAACTACTATTTATACACCTCCAACAAATAGTGACGTCGATTCTGTCCTTCAACAATGTCCCGAATATATTAATGGTAGTCTTATTCCAGTGCACCGACTTCCCTATAATTGAGATTGTAATATACTCGGAACTAAGCAAACAATTTTCATTTGACGCCCTACCACTAAGGTTGAACTCAAGCGTATCTTCCTGTGCTTCAAAACAACACGTGGCAGACTTCAGGTGTGGTTCAAAACCACATTTCTTTTCCGAGCTTTTAAAAACTAGGCAATGTTGGTTTAGCGAACAAAAACTCTGGAGATCCGTGGCTCGGAGATGTAGCTCGGGACAGCAGTCTTCCTCATTAAGACCGTGGCGTTTTTATATTGATTATATTTGGCAGCATTGTTCTCGGCGAGACTCAGCGTAGCGCGCTCACCCAATGCGAAAAAAGCAATTACCTTGCGCAGCCGCACGTGCACAGCGGACGAGCGGTTACGAAAGCTTTTATCCTCCCACCGCAGCACCAAGGATAAAACGGTGTTTTGTTACCGGTTCCTCGCCAAAACGGCCCCTCATCAAATTGTTATCGCAGCAGGGCAACTATTGTGAAGCTAATTAATTTCCCACCGGAATCGTGTGGATTATTCCACAGCAGTATCGACAATTGCCTTAATTCCAAAACATTGCTACCAGAACGTACCTTAAACTATGTTATTTTTTTATACAAAGAACAACCCTTTCCATGATGAAAGTCTTAGAATTACGAAGTGCGCATTTTAAAATATTTAGTTGCGTATTTTTAACAAGCAACCTTGGTAAATACGCCCGTCCCCGAGGTCGTCATTCCGCTCGAACGAATGATTACTTTGCAGTTTCCTTCCCATTCTTACCAAACTTCTTTCCGAGGTCGCTTGCAAAATTCTGGAGAAGTGAATGCACTCTATTATAAATTATGTTTCTCTGAAAAACCACACCAAAAAAGCTTGTCCTCAACACCACCCTTCCTCTAAAAATAACCAGATAGCCTAAAACAATATTATGTAATGGTTACTCACAACTAGCCTCTTCTCTTTTTATTAGTCTGGAAGGAAACGTACCAAAAGGAATGTGGGCTATCTGTATAACAATGCAGCCAACTTATTTAAAGCGCAATAATATTAATAATTTTATGCGACACAGTTACAGTCTGACACGTCAGGCAGCTAATTTAGAATTAGTTTTCGTGTCACCAGGTATACTTTCCGTTCTCTATTTTATCAAATGTCTCCTGATTGCTTTTCAGAATGACAATTAGGCTGGATGGGAGTAAAAGACATTGATCCCATAGTAAACAAAAATTAATGAGCAATAAAGTAACAAAATTGCAGAAGTATGAACTGCAACAAAAACTTTCGTCACAGTCTTGATCAGTTCACAATGTCAAATAGCCGTAACATGATGAATGACACCCTGAATATGACAATCAGATTTTTCAGGAGCTCTACAAGGAAGACTACGTAGAAAATAGCTTATCAAACTTCATGCTAACAATAAGGAGGTCATTGGAAAATTTGAGGCATGATTTTCAATTGCGTGGGAGGCTACCGAAATTTGTTCCTGCAGCCCAATACAAATGAAGCAACAGTGGCGCAACAATAAAAATAAGAAGCAACCACAAAGTTTGTAACTTGAAGAGAAATGCACCGCCGTGGAGAGGCAGAAGTGTTAAGTTAACAAAAATGATTGATGTAGACTGTTTCGCTAAATTTACTTACGGTATATTAAGTAAATTCAGTCGAAAAGGCGACCTGAGCGACATAAAGAGGCTGAGAAAAGGATAAGATTGACATTAAACTGAAAGGTAATTCGCACAGTAGGGAATTATACTGAAACTCACCGCTGATACGACTCTGTCAATTTCATTTACTTGTAATAACTAGCTCATTCACAGTGAAGATGTAAACCATACAGAATTCCTATCTGCTGTCAGTACTTTCCCTTGTATGGAGAACGTATGGTTATTGAAAGTGGCTGTAACTCTGGTCCCATCGAAATTATCCCCCCAAACTTATATGACAATTAGCTGTTAAGACGAATATAACATTGCGTTTAGTTTCATCGACTTGTCATAATTACGTACTTCACAGTATAGTTGTTAATTCTGTCGGATTGCCGTCAGCTGACAATTAGGTTCTACGGGAGCAAAACGTGCGATATTCCGTTCCCTTGTAGGTACAAGCCCAGCATTTGCTGTGCGCACACAGGGCCATCTGCTTCTTCACTGGGAGCAATGCTTCTATTTTATGTGACTGCTAAGAGAACTCCGCGGTTCTGCTTCAGTAGCTTGAACAATAAGAGAAAAAAAAATGGATGTAGTTCCACTCAACGTGGAAGCTGTGGGAAGTGTGGAGCAGTGATTCGCCAGTCGTTCCCTTGTGTTGGTGTTGCGAGTTCGTTTAGGTTATATTCCTTTTTGTTTTGGTGTTGTTTTTTCTTTATTTTGCTATTGTTTTTTTTTGGGGGGGTTGCCTTTCTTATTCTGTGAGTGCTTCGCCTTTGCTGCCTTTTCGCTTAAGCTTCCTGATCTTTAACGGGGGGTTCGCTTTCCTTCGCCGCTATCGAGCCTTGACTACTGCCTGACAAAGCTGGGGAGTTTCACCTCTTCGTTGAGGCTTGGCTTCTCCTCCGGCACTCCTGCGTTGGTGTCTTTCGCTAGCAAGCAACCGCCGTCACTCGAACCGTGCCAACTGTTCGGTGTCTACGGCGGGGAAGACCGGCTCTTTGTCCCCAAGGTCTCTTCCCAAGAGGCTGTGTTCCCCTCTTTTGACTACTTTCTGTATCAGCCTTGGTGCGTGACGCCCAACGACAGTGGACAGACAACATCCCGGGAACTAATGTGCTCCGCGCTTTAAAAAAAACAGTATTGTAGGGGTAGAATCATGGGTTTTGGAACTAATGCCTCGGGTTGGGCTACAGCTACGCTAATACTATTTCTTGGACCCCTAATTTCTTTTATTGTAAAGTGTTCGAGCTCAATTCTGTGCGTTCTTCCAATAAATAAAAGTGATTCTGTTGTCTTTTAGGCAGGTATTGAGGTGGGGCGCCGCATTTCAGCCGGCCTACTTACTGTTTTGCATTGTACCAGAAGCGCACTGCTTGTACATATCTTGGAACGGAATATCACTAGCGAAACGGACTGCCTGTCGTGAGCAACCCCCAAAGGGGAGGTACAAATTAAAAAAAAAGAATATTGCGTTTCCTATATCAGCGTCTGACATTTACACCCTTTACGTATCAACGCGGTCATATTTGAATATTTTCGTCTCCTGGGCA
Source organism: Haemaphysalis longicornis (assembly GCF_048455015.1). NCBI lineage: Eukaryota > Metazoa > Arthropoda > Arachnida > Ixodida > Ixodidae > Haemaphysalis > Haemaphysalis longicornis. The sequence continues at coordinate 177,353,163 of NW_027526203.1, forward strand.
GAGAGTATTCACCTCTCTACAAATGCCAGTTAACGCTCTACACTAGCATTTCCTGTCACCCCCTCCTCTGTCGATATCGCTCTCAGATATACACAGTGCCTCATTCCTCAGCATAATCCTTGAAGATATCTCGGGATACAAGCCAGCGTGACTGGAGCCCACGTAAAGCCCTCATAGCTGCTGAAGATGAATGCAAGATAAGGTGTCTCAGCCATGAAAAGAAGTGAATGCGCAGAGATTTCCTTTTTGTGATATATAAAATGTACGTTCAGCCTACTTTAGTTTGGCTGCGTGGTATTCTCTGGATTCGCGGCATGTAGACGGTATTCATATAAAAGTTTCGCTGGCGATTTCTTTTTTTGGCAACACAGAAAACCGCCTTTACAGTGTCCGCCGTGTCTGGGTATGCGTCCGCATCTCGGAAAAAAAAAGCCCCGAAGTGCGTCGTCTGCGCCGTTACCACCCTAATTTCGGTCATGGCGTCAACTGATATGAATAATCGTAGTAACATTTTGTGGTGATGCTATACTTGCCATTGAAACTGCGCATCGCTATACCAGAGAATGTAGTTGCGGTTGCGAGAGAAAGCGGCATGACGCACGAAATGCACAGGCTGAAGCACAGTTGCCTGAGAACACGGATATCGGTACAGATGCACTCGCACCTTGCCCATGGCACTTTCGTTCAGTACAAAAACCAAATAATGCTTCCGAAGAAATTGTGATCGTCGCCGATTGAGATAAAGCGGGGTAACGTAGCAATGATTGCATTGTTAGCTGGGAGATTAGCGACATCTATCGGCAAGAGGCAGAGCGGCGGCCTAAGGGAAGGCCGGCGCCGAGAGCTGAGAAATCTGTGGCCGATACGTAACACGACAGCCACCAATCAGCCAGTCTCTGCGGACGACTTCACTCGTCCTTTGCGACACGCAGGCTGTAGGACGCTGCTCAAAACCGTACTTGAAATAGAGCTAATGCTTTTGAGCTCGTTTGGACACAATATTGCGGCTGCTCCTGCTACTTCTGCTGTCCGCACACATTATGCCGCACGACAGCACTACTACGGCGCTCCCATTGAGCAACGACCAACTTGTACCCGTTTGTAAAAACGTTGGAAGAACAGCCACACTCTTTGCGTAACCAACACTAACGCGGCACACCCTACGTTATGTAATCACTCGAACACATCTTGTAGAAGAAAAATACAAACTGCGTCGCGGGCAGCCCGGCAGACATGTACAGTCACGGCCGTCTGCGCTGCGCACGGCCCATGCATACGACGTCGCCTGAGCAACGCGAACTCGCAGGCACCGGCATGGAGGCGCACACACATGGTTGCCGGCATTGGCGCCACGCAAGTAATACAACCAATAAGCTTCGACGTCTGATTCTTCTGCAGAGACAGGCTCGTCGCTGATGCTCAGGGCTACCTCGGTATAGGGCGAATGCTTTACTTTATTTGGAAACGTACGTTCCTCCTGTGCTAAAGAGGTGTCGCATGTTTACCGTGGAAAGCTTTTTTAGAGCCTATTACTCTGAGGTTAACATTTATTGTTGAGCCAGGTGCGTTTTTTTTTTTGCACGAACGGCCCAGATCATACTGCCCGCAAAGTTGTGCAGTGCAAAGTCTTATATGACCGTTAGGTGCAGAAATCAATAGGATGAATCCTCTACTTGATCGCAGTACTTCCCTCTAGATAAACTTCCCCAACATCTTCCCCAAAAATGCCAAACACTTACCCCCTCGACCACTTAATGGCCTCCTCCAAGATCATTAGGCGTCTATTCAACCAGGAGCTATAATATATACAGATGCCTCTCAACGCGATGAGAAGACCGTAAGAGGTATACCTCCCCTTACCCTTGAAGTGACACTGAAATCAAAATACACGACATTCGCTCACCTTGTACACGAATATACCACTCTCACGTGCAGCTTTTTTAAAGATAACGTAAAAATGGCGAACACGTGAAGATACGTGCCGCTGCCACTGCCTATATCACTCAACTTGCACCGGAGGTGCTTAAATCGTCTGGTGTACAGGGCGTTTTTCGTGGCTACCGCTGATGGCGCTACACGTCCATACTAGCATGCGAGCTACGCACGAGCGGATGCTTTGACGCCAATATTCGCTAGGCTTTAACAGGACCAGATTTCTTTCTTCAACAAAGCGCCGTGCTGATCGCGGGTCCCATGAAGGAACATTTTGCTTAGTGGTTCAGAGCTGCAAACGCCGTGAGAGCTCTGGAATAATGACTGGTTTGACTCGTAAGTGACAAAACCGCCCGGTGTGTGGCATCGTTCTATTCGGTTGCTTCTATACCGTTATACATCACCCCTGAGGTGCTTACTTCCGGTTTATCGTGACTCAAATAGCGACGGCAGTCGCTCTTTCCGTCACGTTTTATGAGTGTTTTATTAGCAATTTCTCAGCAGTTCAGCCATCTTTCGGCACAAAATCAACGCTAAAATCGCTATTGGAAGGTAAGACTTTCGTTTGACTCCAACTTGCCGGTCGCCTTCAGTGTCCCTTTAAGTGGTGGTTTTCAGCCCGTCTGGTAGACTTTATCCCTGTATTCCATACTAGATCCTTTGCAACAGTCTTCACTCACGTCAGTGAGATGCATCAATTGTTGCCCCAGTTATAATTTTAAATTCGTTTTCAGTCTGCTTAGCTTTTACACATCTTAACAACACCCCTTTTCAACCCACGTTGAAATCGCTTCTGCCACCTCAGCTTATTTAAATCCACCTTCGTTGGGTTCCTAGCATTCGGGAATCTCTCAAAAGTAAGCCGCTGACCCTCTAGCAACAACATCGCCCTCTCGGCCCGTCGTAAACATCGTTCCGCCAACATCCTTCTTAACAGTTGCTGGGTATCGTCGGATTCTCAAACTACAACAGCAGCAGGAATCAGTTTTCTTGTGCTTTAGAGATTTCCGAACCGTGAAGTTACGCTGAAATCCGAACGGTACCCCTCCCGCAACCTAGAGGTTGCTCTCGACCCTTCTCTGGCGGGTTCCCCAGTTAAAAAGGTACTTTAAAAGGCCTAGTCCGGCTCAAACAACTCAGCGTTGTTACGGTAATGGTAATCAGTCCGTCGACCACTGCCTCTTATCTTTTCGACGTTTCACGGTAGGTTCAGGTATCAGCTCCTTAAGGTGCCACTTCACAGCCTTAGGTTTGCGATGTCAGTGCCGGCATACCTTGTATTCGGGGCTTCAGAGACAGGGTCCAGTAGCCGGGATGTTTGCTCTGCCCTCCTGAGCTTCATTGAACGTACTACTCAATTCAAATTACAATAGGCATTGCTTCCTCTAACTTTGAATTTTTCAATTCTTTTTTCCCCTTATTTATGGGCCCAAAACGCTTTTAACCTTTTTAAATTATCTTTATACAGTACCCTCTGATTGGATAAACTGTTTTCTCGCCCAACCACTGATGGGTGTCGGATCCCTGATTGGGTACGTTCCCTACCCGAAGGAACAACAACAACGACCTGTAATAGCACAGAGTCCCCCCCCTTAATCGATGTCTACATCAGGGCTGATATGACAACCTTTCCCTTGTTCCTCTTTTGCCAAAAATTTAATGTGATGAACATGTCACCCTGTTTTACCGCCGATTTTCTAATCATCGAAGAAGGCTTCTGGAGACTCCCCTGAGGCGACTAGGACTGCAATAGGCTCTTCCACTGCTTTTTCTTAGGGGAGCATAAAGCTGGGCCACTGCCATCCGGATGTGTGACACACCATCCACTCATTCATTTTAAAGACGTCTCGTCTTCCGTGCTAAAATCGCTCCGATCAAGCTGACATTTATCTTGTTTTCCCACTCCTGTTTCTTTCTTCTTTTCTCTCTCTCTCTTGAAGTTACAGACTAAATCCTTTCGTCTGATCCACTGTTTTGCGTTATCCAATTGGTTTCCATGAACAAAATAAACTCATCTTGGCCAACCCCCTTAGAGGACATGTGCCATTTTTAGGGGCCACAACCACAACCACCAGTTTCCGCGGATTCTGGGCAGGGGCTCATGACCCCTCAGGACAGGGGATGCGTTCATAGACAGAGACCCCACGGCAACACGTCGTCGGTGGTTCGAGACAGCAGCCAAATCTGCGCAACGAGAACGAGCAGGGCTGCGTAGCCGGGACGCTCGGGCTTCGAACCGACGGCGGTTCCGGAACCCACCCGCAGCTACGCATCCCTTGTTACTGGCGGCGACGGCTGTGCTGGCTAGGACGAGGTTGCGCATCGAAGGTTTTTGTATGCGCTTATCAGACGGCAAGAAATTGACATTCCTCTGTGAAACACTCACGCCTTACTCAAATTTCAAGCCAATTCTAGAATAGACCGACCCTTCATTCCCCCAATTGTCTATACGGTTTAGTGCGACATATGCCTCGACGTCAGCAAGACATATCGAATAGGACCCCTCCTGGCTGCAGCTTAGGTTACTGGATGCCGCCTACGTGCAGGTGCGACTTTACAGAAAAATATTCTGACCTATGCGAAGTCCTTACTGGTGAGTTCTTCGGCCTTATGGGCAGACGATCAAGAATTTCGTGGTCCCTGTTCGGTTAAAACGAAAAGAAGACGCGCTCCTAGGACACAAATAATTTTATAAGGGATACCACGGTCAGGAGTAGACACTATTTGTACAGGAATTGAGCTTTGTTTATTCCTCCAATAAACCTAAATAAGAATATATTTCATTTTACTGTGTACAAAGTACTGTTTGTAGTGGAGAACCGGGCTTCGCGTCAGAGTCTGCACCAACTGCGTATGGTGTTCCATACCTGAATTACAGTTTTGAATTTTCTGTTTCAAACGTTATAGTAATAGGGCTCAATACTGAAAAATATTTGAGTAACTCTTCGTTATATACAGTCGACTCTCGATATTTTGAAGTCGCTTAATTAAAATTTACAGCGAATTAGAAGTGATCTGACCGTCCCGGCAAATTTACATTCAAACTATTCGCATACATTTCTCTATAATTCGAGGCTAAAGCCCTTTCTATCGCTTATTTGGAAGTTATTTCGAATGAAATGTACCGAGGTGACCGTCGTTTCTCAATAACAATTAAAATTGCCTAGTGCCAATATAGCCGCGTGTTCTGTAGTGATGTTGCACATCGCACATTAGGCAGGTCACAGTTTATAAAGCAGCAGGCCGGTTTAGGATCGCGCCAGTGTACGCATCCCTCTCTTTCCAGGTCATCAAACTTCTTTGTTGCCCACTGCGTCGTGTGAATAGTTGGGGTGGTGGGCACTTCAGCATCGATTTTACCTACAAATCCGCTATCATGGCAACTCGTGTCGCACGCTTGAGAGAGCGAAGAAAATCAAAATTCTGAACGAAATCAAGACGGGAGACGTGTTGCGGACTTATAACAATGCAGTTCTTGTGATTTTTGTTTTTGGAAGTTCGGATAATTCAAAGAGTTTCGCGCTACCCGTGGACTTCGTATTAACGGGAGTCGATCGAATGCATGTGTTTTAATCACTATCTCGTTTACGAGGGATTTGATTTACGTCACGATTGTGGTGGTGCACAGTTGTCTATTTACACGCTCAATGTCCGCATTGCAGCCCATAGGGTTATGGCGTTTTAGCGCGTTTAATTGTATAGTCACCGGTTGCTTTTGTTTTAACTGCGCTAAATGTGTATCCCGCTAATTGTTAGAGAGTATTTTCACTTTGTTTGTTTTTCTTCCTATTTTGAAAACCCTCGGAAAACCCGCACGCGGGTGCTTGCTGAGCCGCAGGATACGACTGATACGAAGACACGCGGCCACCGCGGCAAGAAGCCGTGATTTGCCTGGACGCCTAGCAAACTCTACTGGACATTTAGGCGTCCACTGATTTAAACAAACTTCTAGTGTCAGCAAAAGCAAACAACTGTTTTGTCTACTGTTCAAGCGTGGTGTGTCGGCTCCACCTGCCGTCGATTACACAGGATGTGCAGTGGCAATGATATAGCAACCAGTCCGGACGTGCTATCCTGACGCACAACCCATTTTCTATCGCAAGCAGCTCCCATCTTCTAGGAAGAGGTTGCAGGGAACAGCACTTACCGTAATTAGGGAAGGGAAACCTGTGGGTTTCGCCCTGAGCCTCATGAAATTTTCACAGGCCTTCGGACTATGGCACCGCAACAGGTCATTACACATACAATGATTTTCCAAGCTCGGCATGGTTCGCGTTTCAGTTAGACTTTTTTTTTTTTCTCCAGCAGAGCTTTTCTTCCTCAGATATTACGACATAACTATTGCGACCCGAAGCGGCACTAGAGAGCACTGAGATATTTGTTTTCCCTGATAGTATATGTCATGGCGTAAGGCCGGATTGGCCGTAAAGTATTGAAAAGCTGTTTGTCTTGTACCAATCGCCAACAGGAATTGTAGTCAGTGCACGCCTCTTCGTCAAAATAAGGCACGTTGTGACAAGTGCTTCTTTGAAAGTGGGCTAGGCGGATGGCTGAGGGACGGTAGTTAGCGTCGTACGTGAGGTAATGTACACGACGAATTACAGGGTAAAATGGGCCTAACCATATTGCTGAAAGGGAAACGCTTCGAGAGAGGCCACTTCAAAGAACCGAGTGCTCAATTGCGGTAACTCAACAAGCAACTTTTCAACACTAAACCTCCAACTTTCGGTTTTCGTTTCGTGGATATCACCAGGTGCAGATCGTTTCAATGCTCGCATGCGTTGGTAACAGCGACGGACCTCAGCACGGTATCGCGGTGCTGCTTTATGTTGTTCCATAATGGTTGTTTCCATACTCTTAACAGCAAAATTTAGTTTTAAAAAATGGGAATCCAAAACACTATTTCCAGCGCTGTTTGCATTTAACATATGACTTACGATTCTGTCGTCTGTTCAACGCCTTGTTAAGCCATATAAAAAGACCTTCATGAATTGATAGACCATGTATTTCTTGGTGCCAAACGTAGCAGCGAATTGACACAATGACGAACTTCGGAATTACGAATTAAAAAAAAATAGTGACAAATATCTAACAGATATACAACCCAGTGCATGCTCGTCCAAAGAATCAAAGCAATTCCTCGACGTGGCTCTAGATTTCAACCTACAAGTTATAACGTACCCCAGGAGAAGCGGTAACACTCCAGATCTTCTGCTGACATCAAGTCCGGATGACATTGAGCGTATAACTGTTCCTCCTGGCTGCAACGACCATCAATTGCTCCACATTTGTCTATCCCTGCACCTGATAAGAAGGTCACGAATAAGAAAATTTATGACTGATTACAAACGACGAAATGTGGATGCTACTCACAGAAAACCTGGTTCTTGCCTTGATCATTTTCCCGAATCAGACCAAACGTACACAGTAAATGCCAATTAGTTCATATTCAAAAACTTAATACTGAACTTAGAGAAACAGTACATTCCAAGAATTTGCGTAAAATTATATTACAATAATCATTCATTCAAGAAACAATTTCAAAGTCTCCTAAATAAAAAAAAACGCATTTACCGGACTGCCAATCAAAGCAATAACCCAGTAGCGTGGGAAAAGTATCACCTGTGTACCAAGAAATATATAATGAACTACAAAACGCTGACAGAGAAAGAATAAATTTTATTTAGTTTTCCAACTGCGATGCTCAGTCGTCGGCCGTGAGCATTTGGGCTCGGGCAGCGTCCTCAGCCAGCTGGACGGCCCAGAGTTTATCTTCCGGGTATAAGCTGAGCATCACGGTCTCCCACTGCTCACTGTTAGTGATTTTGCGGCCATTTGTAATCGCCTGTGGATATTGCCATAACATGGGCGCGAGGTCCACTCGTTCAAGCATCTCTGGCACTCGGGGGAGTAGCGGCCTGGGAAGGAATAGCTATACACAAGTGGGTTTGGGTACGAGTGCGTCTGTAGGAGTCGCCAGACCACGGAACGTCGCTTACTGAGGAATGGGTGCGCGGGTGGGTAGCGGGCCTGGGCTTAATGATAATTACCTGTAATACCACTGTATGACAATAGCCTGCCCCTTCCCAACATGGGGACGCGATCCGCATTGGAGGTGCCGTCTGCTCGGTCGGTAAAGGCTCCAGCTGCTTCGTGCGCCGACTCGTTCCCTGCAAGGCCGGAGTGGTCGAGGGTCCAAATTAAGTTGACCTTGCCTGTCCAGTTTTCGAGGTGGGTACCACAAATTAGGATTCAGGTCGCCTTTTAAGTGCGAATATACAGCTACACTATGTTTGTTCAGACATGGAGGAATATTTCGGTACATTTCCCACAGTGATATCTTCCCAATATTCAGATATGCGTTATAGAAAAACTGCGCTGAAGAGAGGAGGAGTAGGAGGGAAAACTTCATTTAACAGTAAGGTCGATATGATTAGTGGGCTGGGTCCTCAGTCCAGGACAAGAGAGTAAGACAAATTTTCTTGAATTCAAAGAACGCCATCCCGAGTAGACGAGGATTTGTTCTTTACGCCTCCAAGGGTTGGAAAACAAAGAGCTGCTTGAAAATATTCATCGATTTGAATTCTTGTAATATATTCACGTATACTGTTTATTGCGTTCGTTAGTGAGTATATCAAGCCTTCGACACCGTACTCATGGCATACTTATTCTGGTTGAGAGTCAGTTTGTTATGATAATGATGGTTACAATAGAAATTCGGAGCACAAAAGCCACCTTCGAGTACTCTCGAGAACGTTGTCTGGGGCGCGATCGTGGTGGCGTAGCACAAACCGCATTGTATTTGAATGTGAATAAACAAAGCACGCTGCGGATATGCGCCTTCTTGCAGCCACAACGAAAGCCAATTTCTGAAGAAGGGAATGTAAGCCAAACAACCATACAAATCCCGCAATGTTTACGAATCACTTCCGTGTCCCTTTAAGGCCGAGCTCTGGATACGTCATTGTCGACGTCCCGAAAACACATGATTCAGTGCGAGCATTGACATTTTAAGTGCGAATGCACTTTATAAGCGACCCCAAACCATCCATCGCCGGCGGCGGCGGCGGCGGCGGCGTCCGCAGTGCTCCTCTATATTTAAAAAAGAAACAGCATCCGGCGCCAGGTTTCGATCCGAGGACTTTGCGGCCGCAGCGCGACGCTCTACCGACTAAGCCACAGACGCCACGCTGATATCAGTGTTAGTAACGCGCTTTATATCTTTAACGCATTCAAACTACGTCGTCAGCGGCGTGCGTTGGCGACTCAGCGGCGTTATAGCGGCTTGATAACTGCGTGGTGTACACGTGATACTACAAACCCGATGGAAGAGATGGAAGAGAAGGCGGCGAGGCGGTGGGCTGCGGGGGCCGACCGCAAGCGCCGCAAGCGGGCCGACAACCGTGCATTCGCACTTTCACATTCTCCCCCTCGGGGAAATGCGGGGGAATTTTTCTTGATATGGGTCCTCGTCAGATATTTAGAATCGCTGATTTCGAGTCACTGATGATTATCTTGATTTTTTGTGGAGGCAGCCATGGCTAGAGCAATGGCTGCCTCTTCTCCAACCACCGGGTCTCCCGTGCGGATAGAGCAGGAGGCGATGGTGTTACCCTCTTTGTTGACCCCCACTATGGCCATTTCTACGCTACCAACGTAATCGGCCGCGTCCGCGTAGGCAACATTTTCGACTTTCGCATAGCGTTTTTCCAGAGCACGGGCTCTGCCCTCTCGCCGCTTTTTGTTTTGTATAGGATGCATGTTAAGTGCAGTGGGAAGACGTAAATGCTTTCGTTTATTGTTGACGGGATCGCGAAACCAGTACGAGCGCTGTGGGGTGAGCTACACCCAGCGAATCGAGTATGTAGCGCCCCGTTGTGCTGTAGGTCAGCCGTACGAGTTGCCCTGGCCATTGAGTCTCGATGAGCTCGTCGAAACTATTTGTAAGGCCTAGGGCCTCAAATCGCTCGGTGGACGTGTTTAGTGGAGACTGATGGCTCGCTTGTAGGCTCTGCGGAGGAGACTGTCTATTTTAATTGCCTCTGCCTGCCATAGCCGGAGGTGCAGAGTGGCGTACGTCAGCCAACTTACTACAGAGGCCTGTAGTATGCATAGGAGGTTAGATTCTTTCATTCTGAGGTCGCGACTAGGTGTCGTGGACATTAGCCTGGTTCTATGGTGCGCAATTTTTTCGAGCGCTAGCAAGGTTTCGGAATTATGTCAATTCGCTTGTATTCGTGCGACCTGCTCTCAATCCTTCCCTCAAACCCATGCAAACCTTCGCTGAAACCTGGCGCATGCTCTCTCGCAAAAGTCAAAGTAATACTATAGAACACCAAGACCCAGATGGGGAGCCAAGAGACACAAAACACGTTGCAACCACCTTAAATGACTATTCTTCTGTGTTCTATTTCTCTACCACAACCCAGGCAGCACTACTACCTACCCGGTCCGCGTCCGCTGTATCCTCCGACACAGCATTTCACCCTGAAAGAATCGCTAAACTAATCAATGCTCTTAAAATATCTTCAGCGCGAGGATGTGACCGAATAACCACCAAACGTTTCCTAAACACTATTACAGGGGTGAGACAGATACTTTGCTTCATATTCGCGAAATCCATTGAAACGGGGAAAGTTCCTGACGACTGGAAGATAGCCGGATAGTTGCAATATTCAAAACAGGAAAACGAGCAAATCTAGCAAACTACCGCACGATTTCCGTGATCAGCATTCCTTCTAAATTGACGGAACACATTATAACTTCCTGTGTTGCGGCTCACCTCGAATCAGTAACTTTCTTTTATGACCACCAGCACGACTTCCGAAAGCACTTCTCATGCTAGACCCAACTATCCTGATTCACCCGTGACTTCCTGCAAAGCAGGGATGATAACCTTCCGATAGATGCTATATTCTTGAATTTTTCGAAAGCTTGTTATCGCGTATCCCGTAATCTATTACTGTGTAAACTTTTTTCAATGGGTATTGCAATGAATATTGTCTCCTGGATAGAACACTCACTTACTAACCGTAAGCAATTCACGTCTGATAATAATTATGACTCCCCAAAACTAACGTATCATCAGGCGTTCCTCAGAGGGCAGGCCTATCAGCTCTTCTATTTTTAATATTCATGAACTACCTTCAAACAAAGATACAGTCAAAACTCGGTAATTCGAAGTAGCAGAATTCGAACAAATGGATAATTTGGACTGGTTCATTGATCCCGGAAAAGTGACGTGTATTTGAAGAGGGGAACACTGGCGCTAATTAGAACCTGAAACACGTGCCACGGTAAATTCGAACAATATTGCCCGTCCGCACAGACTACTTTTCGAGAAATTCGAAGCCGAAGGCCAATGTTCAATGCGTCACTAGCCTCCGTAGCTTCCCAAAAGCGTAACCGGGTGCTTTATCCGCGTATACTGAAGCAGCTTTCATAAACCAGGCCACCTCCGCACTATGGATCGTAGTCCGGAAGTGCGCGCCCACTTCTTCGCGTTCGCATCTCGAACTGACCGTTGTGTATGCCGTACTTTCGCAGCATGTAATTATTGCAAGTGTCCGCCGAAGGATGCACAAATTCGTCTACTTTATCGCGAATGCGTTTCTAATAATGGTAGCGTGCGCTGCCCCGCAAATCAAAGGGAACACGGCTAGTTAGAACTCCGGCTAATTAGAAAATATTTTCTAACCCCTCGGAACTGGAATTAACGAGGTTCGACTGCACAAATGAAACGAAGTATTCGCAGATGACTGTGCCATCGTCGCCTCCTATGTTTTTCCAATGTTAAACCCATCCCCCCTTCACAGTAGGAGTGAGTGGGACCCCTGCTACGGCCTCATGTCGTAAGTTGGGTCCCCAGTTAACCCGAATTACCCGACCATAACTTAATTCGAGAGCGGATTGCGCCTGTTTGCCATGGCAACCTATGTTCGAGATTTCCGAAGTAGTGGCGTTCTCCCGGCAACAGAAAACTCAGCGCCGCGGCGGAGCACGTTTTGTTTATGGTGCCGCTTTCCATCACATGTCGCCCCGAGATTAAGCGGTCACGTGACTAAAGCACTCGGAAGGCTAGCAATTCAGGAAGAGTGGCAAGAGTAGAACGCAAGGGTTGGTTGGCCGCTCGGGGCTGATGCGTTTGGCATTGAAAAAAATGCAGGAGTAGATGGTGTCATATACGCCGCCATTCGAAGTACTGAAAACAGAACTAAGCTACAGCAAGGCATCGACACAGTTGCTCTATGGTACCAAAAATTGTTAATGTCGTTAGGAGGAGGAATAAACTTTATTTAAGAGGCGTTCGTTACGAACTACACAATAGGCGGAGGTGGTTCCTTTTTCACGGGAATCCATATGCTGCTCTCGCCGCCTGGACCCCGGCCACCAGCCGTAGCTGATCCTCCAGGGCGGGGCTGGTGAAATCTTACTAAGCGTAAATCGATGTAATTTTCCCGTAAACGCGCCGCTGTTCACCGCACCTACTTCATCAATCCGCTTCCTCTCGTCATCATCATCACAAGCCTATCTACGCCCACTGCAGTGCAAAGGACTCTCCCATTAATCGCCAATTATCCCGATCCTGTGCTAACTGCGACCAATTTATCCCCGCAAACTTCTTGATCTCATCTGCCCACCTAACTTTCCGCCGCCCCCTGCAAGCCACGCTTGCCTTCCATAGGGATCCACTCTGTTACCCTTAATGGCCAGCGGTTATCTTGCCTTCGCATTACTTGCCCTGCCCACGTCCATTTCTTTGTACCTGACCGGACATCACCTGGGAAAATCTCGAAACCCACCTTGATTCCATTCCATAACCAAAGACTATAGAGATACTGTAACAGCGCACTCCATGTATTATTAACAGCGGATCTGTTGGAGAAGCCATAAGTTCACTGTTGTAGTACGGAGGTCGGCGCGTGCATCGCACCGACCACCGAGCATTCCCTGCAGGCGCAATGGGTTTAGCAAAAAAAAACAACAACTTTAGCGCTGTCGTCAAGCGCTGCCCCGCATGTAATGCGTGACATGAGAAACACGACGATACAAATGCATATGACGATGACTACTACTAGCACAGTGCGGGGCAACGACAGAACATGCAAATAAATTTTTCAAACTTCTACAAATGCTTGGTGATGTGTCCTTCAGTGGTGACGTATAAAGAAATCCTGCAGCTTCGCTATGATTCAAGCCTTCCGCGATATTGTGCAAGCTTCGCCAGTTGAGCTGGTGCAAGCCAACAATGCTGAAGATGACTTTGCATCCACCACTCGCCGCAAAGAAGACGATGACTTCTTCGATGCATATGACGATGATTACAAGCACCGCAACAATTCAAATAAACAATGCTACTCAACCGGCAAACCGGACTAAAACAATGTGCCCTGCAATGCTCATATACAACAGTTCGGCCATTCAAGTCTGGCGCGCCCCTGAACTTTTTTTCATTTTCACCAAACAGTTTCTTTTCCTAAGTTTAATCCCCAGCTAAAGTATTCCTTTATTGTTTTGGTACTGTTTATTATTACACGCGTTTATTATTGTACAACGTGTATTGTTTGTGTACATCAAGTTTTATTACCGTATAATGTGTATTGTTTGTCTTCATGAAATTGTACACTGCTACAGACTATGACTTGCACCCCCCGCCTTATGTAATGTCCTCGGGCCCCTTAGGATGCAAAAAACGAAATGAAATGAAAGTGGAACAGTAATTAAACACAGAATAGATTGCCGGAAAAGCATACTTGCCAGTTGTAGCAAACAAGCGACAACTAAGTCGTTTTAGTTAGCGGCAGTCGTGGCAAGAAGCATCAGCATCATCCGCAGCAGCAGCCTACTCAGGTCCACTGCTGGACGAAGGCCTCTCACATTGACCGCCAATTTCTCCTGTCCTGCGCTGCTCGAGTCCACAGTTTACCCCCGAAGTTCCGTATTTCATCCCTCCATCGTGTTATTTGCCTTCCCCGTCTATACCCACCTCTTGGTATCCAGCCTGTTACCCTAACTGTCCACCGGTTGTCGGTTCGTCTCACTACATGGCCAGCCCAAGTCCATTTCTTTTTCTTTATTTGAACCATGATATCGTCAATTATAGTTTGTTCTCTGATCCAGATAGCACGTTTCTCGTCCCTGAGTTTATACCTAACATTATTCCTTCCATGGCCCGTTGTGCTGACCTGAGTTCGCTATCTAGTTGTTTAGTAAGGCGCCAAGTTTCAGCTCCGAATGTCATCACCGGCAGTATGCACTGCTGGTGATGATGATTTTTGTTTCGAGTGTCAGAGGTGGCTCACTTTTTATTATTTAGAAGTGCTTGCCGAGTGCTCCCCAACCCATACCTATTCTGCTCTGGATTTCTCTCTCGTGGTTGGTGTCAGCACTAAGCTGACACCGTCGTCTGCGGTAGTTGTATTCTTTTAGTTCTTCTAGCGTTTCGTTTCCTAAGCTGAATACGGCGTTTTTGGCATGCTTATTCCTAATTACTTTGGATTTAATAATATTTAGGCATGCCTGCTAAAGTCGTCTCTTCTGATACGCAGATCGTCGACCTACGGGCAAAAGAGACCGACATGGACACCGACACCGATACCGCAAAAGAGACACCGACATGGTGCTTCGCAGTCAAGGAAGCGGCATGGACGACTACCTCGTATACATAGGCCCTGTGACAACCCCCAGCCGGCACTTCTGGGAAAATCTACATATCTACCATTTTCCATAAGCGGATGGAAAAGGAGGAAAATGCGCGCAAACCAGTTCTCTCGGCGACCCGCCCGCCTTCCTCTTCCGGTAGACAAGCGTTGCCAGTGCGCGCTGGTCTGTTAACATCGCTCGGCGCGGTGCGCTCCCCTGCGTAGCAGAAGGCAATTTGTCACCGTGTGCTTAGTTTTTGCAGAACTTTCAACGGTTTGAGCTCCGCTGCGATGCCGTGCACGGCACAAACGTAGCTTGGCTAGCACTGTGCTGTCGTGCGTTGGGAAACAACCAGAGAAAGCAAGAAAAAATCGCCGACAGCATATGTGCGCAACACGGCCTGGCGGAGATGCACTGCGGTTGCGACGTGTTTTTACTTCGAAGCAGTAGATGCCTGGCCCCCCTTCCCCCCCCCCCCTCTCCAGTTTTCATTCCGCTGAAGCCGATTTACTAAGCGCCGCTCCGGGGCCCCTCCCATGGCCCACCCCCTTTTCACAACTTTTATTCTCCTCGCCAGAACCAATGCCCGTTTCACAATTTGCGCAATCGGCTGAAAACGGCGGAAGCGTCGTTATAAGGTGATTGCAGAGAATCAACACCAGCCCGCATGGGCGTATCAACGAGCGAAAGCCGGCGCTGCCGAGAATGCTGCCGCGGTCGTTTCCCCCTCAAATTCCGCATCGCCGAGAAACTCGAGTCCCGCCCGGTTGAAGAGCAACTTGGTTGGTTGAAAGGCCAGCGTGAGCGCATAATTTTTCTTCAGCTTGAAAGGGTTCCCAAGCGACATTTTCACTGTTGTATTTCTCGCCTAAGTGTGCGCCCATCACCGGTTCCCTGTTTATGTGTGCACAGGTCGGGGGCGGAAGGAAGGCGACGTGCACGTGCAGCATCGCTTCATGCCGTTACCGACAAACAACATGCCCGTTGTGCTAGTGGGAGATTTAAACACGGTAGACTCATGGCTCAAAGCGCCCGGCCCGCTGTCGTCCCCAATCGAGCAGTTTAGGTGTGGGTTGGTGTGTAGTCAGGCGGCAATAGGCCCACAAAAGAGGAGGGAAACGGAAAGTGACACATTTGCCCGCCAGAATAAAGCTCGAGGCCATCCAGGATATAAATCGCTATGGGCCGGACGCATTGCGTTCGCTTGTAGGCGAAAAGCGGGAATTGAAGAAGCATCGACCCTAACAAGCGCTAATGAGCACAAGAACTACGCAAAGTCACTGCCGCCACCTTTGCCGCCTCAGGTTCCAGCTTGTCGAGTAACTGCGAATCCCTCCCGCATGAAGAGCAACTTGCCGGCTTGTAACGCCGACGTGATCCAATATTATTTGTTCAGCGGAAAGAGCTTTCAGAGCGGCATTTTCGACGGTGTCTTTCACTTGTAAGCATGCGCACATAAGCGGTTTCCGGTTTATGCGTGCATAGATTGAGAGCAGAGGGAGGGGTGTGGGCGTGCAGGCGCAGCTATACGTTTCATGCCGTTTCTAATGACATAATGGTGTGCTGGCGGGAAATTTAAACGCGGTCATCAAACGGGCCACTCTGGCCTGTCCGGTGTTTCAGTGGTCGATCGCATGAGGTTGGTGTGTTACACAAATAACGCGGGAAGGAAACAGACAGCCCCATCTACATCCGCTAGAATAAAGTTCGGGTCATTCCGAGTTTAATTCGGTTAATTGGCTAGAAAGTATGCTCAATTGCAAATTACAAACAAGCTTGTTTTGTTTCGTACACTCCGTGGACTGCGTCCAGCTTCGCATGCCACCCTTCTTGACAGGGTGGAAGGGCACTAATTTTTTCTGCGTCGCTTACCCGTGGACAGAGTTGAGACATCGATGAAGGCCCTTCATAAACCGCAAAGACTTTGTACCAACTATTCATTCTCGTGTCGGCTTAGTACACTTGGACGGCAAGCAGGTGGAGCAAGATCTATTCATGTCCCGCAAAGGAGGAACAAGGGCGGCAAAACAGAATCCTCCTAACAATTATAAGTAATCTTATCCTTCACAATGTAACATTACAGTCACTTCCGGTTCGTAGTAATCACTGCGTTCTAGTTACTTTTTAGGGCAAACACTAAACACTGCCAAACGTTATGAAAGGATAACTTTCTTCACATTACACTGCTGGTAGATAGCAGGATAAGCACGCAGCCCAATGTGGAAACGCAGCTCGAGATATGACCATGTTTTATTTGAAAATAGCGCAACCTGGACGCAACATGGTTAAAACAGTTTCTCATCCTATTGCGTTGTCATGGAGTCTGAAGTGCCACAATTACAAAACAGCCATTGCTGATTTCCTAAAGCATTCACGGTACAAGGAGATGGTCCACAAAGATAGATTCCGAACGATAGTGCGCATCCGCTCCGGAGCATCCGCTCCGGAGTAATTTGACTTATTTTCAATCGTGTTATTTCTCTGCCCAGTTAGTTCATAGTCATCCCCAACCGTCAGAAGTATCCTGCAGAAGGATCATATTGTTTGAGGAAGGCCCATCACTAGCGCGGGTCAGCGACACCCACACGCTGTGCTCGCTCCGCATTCGACTTACGCGCTTCCGAAGTCATGAGTAACCGGTGCACGCAGCGAGCAAGGTGGGATTGAAAATACCTAGTTACTCCCCGAAGTGTATAGTTATGTCAGTCGGCGCCATACAATTGGCGCTTGCATCACGGAACTCCGGAGCCGGCCCCGGCGCTAACACCCCTCCTGCTACTACTGCTCGCAAGAACCGGAGTCCCGATCGCCCATTCTAACAGCGAATCAGTACCTAACACCTCACCCATTCGCCCACCCACATACATACACACACGCGCGCGCGCACGCACTGCACCCACTAACTTAACGTCAAACCCCTACGGTTCATTGATTAACACACACACTGAACAGAGGCACGGGAAGAACGGAGGACATAACACCTCAGCATGGCGGTTGCAGCGTTCGCTTCGTAGAGGCCGCTGGCGTCTGGTAAGCAAAATGGCTGGGCCCACTTCTAGAAAGGAAAATGGTGTACACTCAGCTTCGACCAACACAGAGCATGATCTGGCAGTGGCAGTCATGGCAACAAGTGTGCGCTGCTAAACTCGTCTCTTCTGATACGCAGGTCAGTTACAAGGCCTTATGCCATTCACTTTTTTACGTTGTTTTCGTCCACGGCTGCTGTTGCCAAAACTGCCTCGATTCCAATGATGCCCATGAATGCTGAATTGGCTCGCGATTTTAACTGTTGTTGCCAAGAAGTTGAAGAAATGGAAAAACGGCTCTCGATGTTCAATACCTTGTACGAAGACATGAAGCAAAAACAATTGAGCAGGTTCACATTAGTGGCGCGAAGACTGCGCACGTTCGCCGGCTTAACCACTAGCTTAAAAAAATCACTGTTAAAACTAGAACAGCTCACAACTGAAAACACGGCGCTAAAAAGGAGAACGAGCAGCTGACCAAACGATTAGCAAAATCGGAGCACTACAGCCGCTTGCTATTTGGGAATAAAGGGGATCCCTTGCACGAAAGGTGAGGTCTGCTGCGAAACACTGGAAAGAAGATCTCTGAAGCAGTTGGTTGCACCGTAACCCCTGCTGATATTGATGCTGTGCACCACGTTCCTCCGAAGACAGGCATGACTATTATCACTAGATTGTGCTCGCGCACAAAGAAAATCGACGTCCTTCGCAAGGAAAGCTCGCATAACGACCACAGCCCTGTATTTACCAGAATCAGAAGAAAGCACGATTTTAGTGAACGGCCATCTGACCCCGGACAACAAATGCATGTCTGCTGAAGCGCTTAATCGAAAGAAATAAAAGGAAAGGGGTTTCCTCTGGGCAGATAACTGCCGAATCAAATCAAGGAAAAGTGAGGACAGCAAAGTTTACGTCATCGGAGGCGTTGCTTGCCTGTCTCGCAACTCTTAAGCGTAAACTAATCACTGAAACGCATTATACTTTAGGGCATGCTGGCTGAATACTCACCTGACAAATTTAAA
This sequence comes from Haemaphysalis longicornis, assembly GCF_048455015.1. Taxonomy (NCBI): domain Eukaryota; kingdom Metazoa; phylum Arthropoda; class Arachnida; order Ixodida; family Ixodidae; genus Haemaphysalis; species Haemaphysalis longicornis. The sequence continues at coordinate 177,371,785 of NW_027526203.1, forward strand.
TATTTGCCTACTTACAAAAAAGTAAAATCATAAATCTTTCATTCACCACAATATTCCCGGTCTCTCTAAAAACCTTGACGAAATTACTTACTTCTTCACTACATTAGATCGCTATTTTACAGTTATATGTCTTTCGGAAGCTTGTGTAACCTAATCCGACATAAAATGATATACTACCCATCAGTATTCTGCTGAGTTTTGTTGTCGATACGATAAGCGATACGGTGGGTATGCCACACACGTATCAGCCAATCAGCACTATCGTCGCCATAGTGACATTTCATTTTCGTCTGCTGAAGCAGAATTAGTTTGGCTAGAATTTGATTCCAATTTTCTGCGACGCAATAGCCGTAGCATAGTAATCGGATCTGTATACCGATTTCCATCATCACGATACACAGAGTTTTGCTCGGAATTTTAACTAAGTTTCCACAAACTTGCAAATAAAGACGAAAATGTTCTTTTGTTTGTGTCATTCATATTTAATTATTGAATCCAAGGGATAAGCTCTGCTCAAATAATACCAACTCTTTCGTTGATGTTGGCCTAGAAACATTAATTAGTGTGCACCCTAGATGTTCTTCGAACGGTACGCAAACGATAATAGATCACATCTTATAACACCTAACCATTGAGCAAATTTCATGTGCAGTAAATATTCTATAACCGACCATTACCATGCCTTCACACTTGTCGAATCTAGCAACCCGAAAAAATTCCAAAGAAAAGAAAAACAATACCTCGATTAAAGGTTTGTTGCTTGAATCTCGAACTCTGATTGGTCTCATGTTTTATCTGAATCTGAACCTCAAATTGCCTTTATTGAGCGAGCGTCCCAGCAATCTAGTTCCCCGGTCAAGGTTACCGGATGGTTTTCCACGCCGCGAAATCCCTGGAGCTCACGTTGTTTGTTGCGGAGCATTACTAAAAGACACAATCTTCATAAGAAAACGAAGCTCCAACTATTCAATATAAACCTCAAGTACGTTACCATAACTGTTCAAATACTGACGGAACTATAGAAAAGCGCCAAGCGTAAATATTTCGAAGAGGACATTTTGAAACGTAAAAAAGATTCCAGCAGAACGTGGGAATTGATAAAATAATTTCTCAACCAACCCTCAACGAGGCACACAATTTCCAACATGAACACTGCGTCGCGAGCACTCATGGAACCAATAGACACCGCGAATGACTTTAACGAGTTTTCTACTGGTTGTGAAATAACTACCGGCCGATGCCATTCTTAGTGGAGTATGCAATCGTCGAAATATTTTTTTTTTTATGCAACAAATCATCCCGACATCAGAGCCATGATATCTAATCTCAAATTAACAGGACATGGGCTTGATGGAGTGCTCCCACTTCTTTGCTCCTTTAAATCATAAAAAGTGTACGTTTACAGAAGGTACATTCCCTGACCAATTCAAAGAAGGTAAAATTACCCCGCTGCTGAGAAAAGGCGACGCGGAACTAACTCCAAACTATAGGCGAATCGGTATTTTACATTGTTTAAGTAGAATCGTTGAAAAGTTGTTTGCAAAGCGCTTAACGAAATTTTTTAACAAATTCCACCTCTTCCCCCCTCACCAGATAGATTTTCGTCGAGGTTTTTCTACAGAACTTCCATAATTTCTTCAACGGATACCATAAACCGCGCTTAGATATGTGCCATATTGTCGGTGCTATTTTCGTGGGTCGTGAAGCATTCGATACAACAAATCACACCATTCTTCTTCACAAGCTGGATATATTTATAATTGGGGGAACTCGTTTGTCTTTAGTCCATACTTACTTAAAAATAGGTCCCATGTCATTATCATCGTCATCAACACCCCACTCAAGCCCACTGCAGGGCATTGGCCTGTCCCATTGACTTGCAACAGCTCCTGTCCAGCGCCGATGGAGTCCGCTGTTGGCCACCGAATTGTGGGATTTCATCTCTCCATCGTGTTAATGGTATTCTGCTTCTTCTAGACCCTTCTCTTGGCATCCACTGTTACCCTAATCGTCCACCGGTTGGCGTTTCGGCTTAGTACACGGCCAGGCCCAGTTAATTTCTTTTTCTTAACTTTAACTATGATATCATCTACTCGGGGTTTTTCCCTTATCCGAGAAGCCCGTTTCGTGTACATAAGTGTTACTGCTATTATCATTCGTTCCATGGCTCGTTGAGCCGATCGAAGTGAGCTTTCTAGTTGTTTAGTAAGGCGTCAAGTTTCAACTCCATGTCATCCCCGGCAGTATGCAATAGTTGTATATTTTTTCTTTCAGTGATAAAGGTAGCTTACTTTGCATTATTTGGGAGGGCTTGCCGAATGCTCCCCAGCTCGTACTTATTCTGCGGCGGATTTCGCTCTCGTGGTTAGGGTAAGCGTTAATAATCCGTCGGAGGTAGTTGTAATACTGTAGTTCTTATAGCGCTTCGTCTCCTAAGCTAAAGAGGACACTTCCGGCAAGCTGAGTCCTCTGTACATTAGATTTATTCATATTTAATTTTAGCCCCACAGCCATGATTTTTTATTGTAGTTCCTCCAGCATCTTTTGCAGATGTTCTGCAGCCTCACTCAGCAATACTACGTCGTCCGCAAAGCCTAAATGACTCAAATATTCCCCGTTTACCCTTAAACCTGTGTTTTCCCAGCCCCGCTTTCTGATTAACCCCTCCAGACATGCTGTGAACAGTTCTGGCGAGATTGTGTCTCCTTGTCTTACTCTCTTTCGGATTGGGAATTTATCGCTTTTCTTGTGCACTGTTACACTGCCCATACATCCCTTTAATACGACGTCTACAAGTCTTATGTAGGTCTCCTCTATTTCCTGGTCCTTTAATCTTTTACCATGGCTGCGGTTTGTAGTGAGCCAAACGCTTTCTCGAAATCTATAAATGCCATGTAAAGGGGTTTAGAGTATTCTGCGCATTGATGTGATCCGTGGTTGAGTAACCCTCCTAAACACAGCCTGCCCTATGCGTTATTGGCAATCCAAACGGTCTCCAATGCAGTAAACTATTAGTTTGGCAAACATCTTCAGGTCCTAAAGATTCGTAAGGTCCTTAAGACTCTTAAATTCGTTCGTATCTCCTTTTTTATGAATCAGAACAATGTTGACATTTTTCCAGGCTATGGGCACTTTTCCAATCCTTAAGCATTACGAAAATAGTGTAAAAAGCTATTCGAGTACTATATCTCCTCCCTTCTTCAAAGATTAATGGTTATGTCGTCGTCACCTGCAGCTTTTCCTGTCTTCATGTCCTTGAGAGCCTTTCCTACTTCCTTTTCAGCAACTAGTGGGATGTCGCAACTAGTGGGATGAACTAACGTCGCTGGCATTCTGGTGTACAATCGTTCTGCTACGCTTATCATCTCGTCCACATCGTGGGTAATCTTACCCTGCTCGTCTCTGAGTGCTTACAGGCGCAAGAAAAAGAAAACGGAGAACAGCTCCGTGAAATTAGAAAATTTTCTTTTTTAAGCGGCCGCCAGCATAAATAGAGTATGTGCGACCGGATGTTGTTTTAGAATGACTTTTTCGAAAACTTACTCCGAGTTTGCTGGCTAGACACATGGCTGAGAAATACCCTCAAAATCTCCAACCCGTGCGCTGTTTACATTTTGTTTAACTTGTACATTCTGTCTTTAGCGATGGCGAGCTTTCTCTTAGGCGCTTTCACGTTCCTCCCATTTGCAACGTTTCCTCGATCACTGCCATGTTATTTGCATGAATTCCGTTAGGTTTACTTCTGTTCATCAAATTGCACAGCTCTGCTAAGTCAGTTTGATCCACCGCACTTGACACCTTCATGGTCTTACGTTTCGCAACTATTTCCTTCGATTTCTTACTCAGTTTTCAGTTTCTTTCTCTCATGTTGCTTCTCCCAAAGCTGCTGCCTATTCTTTGGGTTTCTTACGTTTCAGAAGTTTCCTTTTTTCTCTTTTGAGATTCAGCCTTACCTTGCATCTAACAATCCTATGATCGCGGCTCCGAATCTTACTTAGAACCTCTACGTCCAGCACAATACCTGGGTTGTCACTTAAAATAAACTCAGTTTTGTTTTTTGTTCTACCATCGGGACTTTTCCATGTCCAGTTCCTTTTCTTTCGTTTGTACAAGCATTTGTCCATCACCCGCAGGTTATTTCTCTCCGCAAATCCCACCTGTGTATCTCATCGACTGCTGACAGAATGCAGGCAGCTCTCACCACTCGCTCTAAGCACGCAGGAGTTGCTTCGTGCGCGTCTGCGGATTGTGGCAAGACAGCGGGGCCATCCTCTAGCGACAAGCTGGGCCAAAGAAGTGCGTGAATTTCTGCCGAAGGTGTATCAAGAGCATTCCCCTCCTGAGCACCCGCCCTGGATGTTCCTGCCCATACCATTCACGACTACTGTGCCCGGTATCACGAGGAAGGAGTATATTCCGGCTCCCGCAGTAAAGTTCCTCGCCCTGGACTACATGTCGCGGATATACAGAGACCACACTCATGTGTGCACTGATGGGTCGGTGTCATCAACACCATCCACTATCGGGGTGTGCATACCGTCATCCCGTACTACCATCAGTGCCATGCTCAGTCACAGAACGTCAACTACGGCTGCCGAACTTGCAGCTATGAGGGTGGCTTTCGCTCATATCGTCAAGCAACCCGCTCGAGAGTGGGCCATCTTCGCAGACTCAAGGGCTGCCCTTCAATGTGTAGCATCTTTTCCAACAGACCAGCTTGTGTGTGACATACACGCTTTACATCTCCAAGCTCTACAAGCGCACCATCACATTGCACTTCAGTGGATTCCAGCCCATTGTGGGATAACTGGCAATGTGAAGGCGGACATTGCTGCATCCGTTGCGCATAAGCATCGTGCATCGGCAATAGCTATACCATTATCCAGGAAAGATGCATCTATACTTGCATCCAGCGTGGCATGGGACATGCAGCGTGCAGCCTGGGATGACGTATCACGTCATTACGCGCCGTTATCTTTCATCGATCCCAACTGCAAATTTAAAATGCCACCAGGACTCTCCAAGCGGCTAGAAGCAATTCTACACGGCATGCGGTTGAATGTCGCATACACGCGAAACTTCCTCTTCAAGATAAAACAGGCTACGTCGCCACTCTGCCCACACTGTGATGTGCGAGAAACCCTGCAACACATGCTCTGTGAATGTGCTGGATTCAGTGCTCAAAGAGTATCCCTCGCAGTGAATTTGGGACTGCCGCTTTCCGTGGACATGCAGCTAAAGGACGTTGTATGACCATGGGCTTGTCCCAAACGTGCTTTACGGGCTACCAAAGCTCTGATAGAGTACCTGGAACACACAGGTCTAGACCAGTCGCTGTGAATAACTCGCCGTATTCTGTACGCATCAACTTCTTGAACATCATCGCCATTATCTTCATCACGTCATCAACTGGCGTAGCAAGTTAGGCATTTTAGCCCAGCTAACATCGCCAGACTTCATTAAAGATCGCTCTCTCTCTGTCTCTTCCAAAGTTACCCACTCACGTTACTCCCATTTGGTTCATTACCGACCTTTGCGTTGAAGTCTCCCATCACTATCGTGAGCTGTGTTGTTCCCTTCTTCATTCCAGCTTCCACGTCCTCGCAGAAAATGTCTACGACTACAGGCGCATAGGCCTGTACTATCTTTAACCTGTATCGCTTGTTTAGCATGATCACAAGGGTTGCGACTCTTTTGTTAACACTGAAGAATTCTTCCACGTTTCCTGCTATTTCTCTATTGATTAAGAATTTACCCAGTTCTCTTTCTTCTCTTAGAGTCCTCTGTAGATCAAAATATGCCTGTAGTGAGCTCCGTGAAGCCTACTCCTGTTCTTCCAACTGCGCTTAACCCTATAATATCCCACTTAATGCCCGAGAGCTACTCTAGTAATACAGCTAAGCTTCCCTTGCTGACAGGGTTCATGCGTTGAACATTGCCAGGATCAAGTTCCAAAGGTGGCCTGTCCTGACCCAGAGATCCTTAGCACCCTCAGATATAGCGCTGGCCTGACCGCCGCCGTGGGCATGCGCTCTACAGCTTCTCGGGACTGAGGGCCTAAGTTTGCCTTGGCAAGTCATAGTAGGTGTCCGCCAACTAGTATACCAGGGTGGCCAGATGCTTTGCTGGTGAGGAAGTGCTGTTTGTGTACCAGAGCCTTCCCAGCACGGTTTAACCTATGTGGTTTAGCCTTTCAGGTATACGGGATGATATTTACTTCCCGGGTAGGCAGCACTTAATACATGCGTGGGTTGGGCTCAGAAACCCGGACAAAGAGTGAAACAAAGTACAGAGAGAGAAAGAGAGAGGGAGTGAGAAAGGTAATGTGATGATCTGTTGGGCGCTGTACGATCGGACACTGGCGCACGCCGCTTCTTCTCTGAACGGTGAGCAACTATGCGCTCTTAATACGTCTATGCGCGTCAGAATCCAACCCCTCACGATATAGGACCCTTTTGGCGCCGCTTCGCCCATGCGATTAACAACTACGCTTTCTAAGAAACTATCGACAAATAAATAAATAAATAAATAAATAAATAAATAAATAAATAAATAAATAAATAAATAAATAAATAAATAAATAAATAAATAAATAAATAAAATATAAATAAACGAATAAATACATAAATAAATAAATAAATAAATAAATAAATAAATAAATAAATAAATAAATAAATAAATGTACAAAGCAGACACACCTGCGGTACTGTGAAGATCAATTCGACGCTGTGCGATCCGACGCTAGCGGCTACCGCTAGTGTTGGATCCCAGGTCCCTGGTTGTAGAATTAACGGTGGCCTTTCACAACCAAAATTAAGAATTTAAAGTACGCCGCACGTTGCATACTTAGGCCACTAATATTTTTAGTTATATAATAATGATCTCCGTAATTTTCTTAAGTTTACTAATACCGTATTATATGCTGATGACACTATTATATTTCTTCACAAATATTCGCGAATTGAAGTTATATCCTTGTTAAATTCAGATCTAGATAATCTGACATCACTGTGAAAGCTAAATTCACTTCATATCAACACCTCGAAAACCCATTCCATGCTTTTTCACAGTCCAATGCGGAGCTTTCATCCCTCACCCTCACTGGCGTTGCAAAACAACGTCATTTACACATCACCGTCATTCCGCTTGTGGGTGTTTTAATAGAAACTCGTCTCAAATATAATAAGCCCATTATTATGACAGCGGAAAAAAAATTGTTTCGGGCTAGAATTATAATACAAACACGAGTGTACCACACTATAATGTTCTTATTACTCTTTTATACACGGCCACCTGCAATACTGTCTTTAATGATGGGGAAATACTGCCTTAACCCACATGTCCCATTTACAGCATCGACAGAGACAAACGTTAAGACTAATTACATTTAGTACTCATCTTTCACAAGCAAATGCAATCTTCAGGACTCTCAACGGAGTACCGTCACAGCGTCTCTTTGAACAAAAACATACTACAATTATTTATCGTACACACAACAATGAAGCTTTCTTTGATAGCCTAGCATAGCTAATTACAAAAACTTTAGTCTAATTTATGAAAATATGATGTCGAATCAGCTGCATAGTGACATAAAAGCTTCTATCTCATCCCATTTATTTATGAAACGTGTGAAACCCCATCTGATTGCCACACTTGATTAATCATCAGCACCGTGAAGGCTCCATAAATTCATATATAGTGGATTCCCGTTCAGACGAACTGGGTAAAGACGAGCACTATGGTTAATACGAATTACGTTTTCGCTGTCTTGTAACTTCCACAAGGTAAAAATACCTATGTTTAAGACGAATTTCTGATAATACGAACAAATTTTTACGGTCCCTTAGAGTTCGTCTTAAGGGGAGTCTAGGGTATATTGTTTACGGTTGCTCCTCTGTTTTCATTGTATAAATATTACAATTATGTTTTGCTGATCCTTTGTGTTGTATAAATATTTTTCTTTGTAAAGCATTTAGTGTGTTTCTTTTTATTTTTTCTCATTTTTTTAACAATAGGAGGTCCCCTGACAGCTTTGTAACTCCTCCTCCTCCTGTATCCGATGGGGAAATACGCTCAAATTAAAATTAGCACAATCACACAGGAGAACCGAGGAGTTGCGCTACGTGGTAAGGTTAGAAATGGCGGATGGTCCAAGGGATCACCACTACGCTGTCGTATTCGTTGGATCAGGTTGCGAAAACTAAACTTAATGTGCTGTGGCAGTTTTACAAACAAATATCAAACATCAGGCAAAACAATACTCGAAAGTGTTTACGACAGTGATTCTGCAGATAATGTTTCACCTATGGCAGCCTTTTTCTAGTCATTGAGAATTCTGATATTGCGTAAAGGTCAAAGAAGAAATATACTCTCTACGGGTTTTGAAAACAAAGGCTTTCATATAATGCCTTTGCATAAATGGTGAGCTACAGCGAGATATTTTCAACAACTACTCATCATAAGTGCTAATTGTTTGAACAGCACCTACACTTGGGAGGACAGGCAAAAGCACAACGCATAAGCAGGAAAAAAGTTATTTTTCATCGTCCCCTCCCTTGAGGGCCATTTTCCGTGTATCCGCGCTGACTTCCCCGGCGTTGTTCCTTCCGAAAAAAAAAATCGAGCACAACGCAGGCAGACTCCTATTCACGTGATTAGGTGGTAGCTTCCAGCCAGACCAACGCACATTATATAGTGCCTTCCACCGCCACGGTGAACACCCCACTTGATTAGAACCAGTCTCGCAGATGTATGTCCCTTGTCCATAAGACCTAATTACGCAAACCATATACTGTCCCATACGTCAGCACGACAGTGCGTTTAGGGTGGTATGCCCTATTTTCACAGGTCTAATTTCGTAATGACGCCCGTGTGTACGAGATTTCGGCGCACGATAAAGATCCCCAGGTGGTCGAAATTAATCCGGAGTCCTCCACTACGGCGCGCCTCATCGCCTGCGTTGCGTCGGCGCGTTAAACCCTAGAATCAATCAATCAATCAATCAATCTAATTTCGTAATGTCCAGTGAAGCATGCTGCAAATTGTGAAACGTATAGCCGCAAACTTAACAGTACCAGCGTAAAAACACTTTGGAGGCCCCCTACAGCCATTCAGAACAATGTACTATAGTGCACCTTTTCTTTGATTTTTCACGATTTACCATATGTTACGATAAAGCTACAAAATGTTCATGCCATTAGCATATGCTTATAACTCAATCCTCCCCTTCAAGTGTTTAAAATTTTGTGTTGTAGTGTTTATTGGTGTGGCATAATACTTACAAAGGAATCGCACTGCGCCATGCTTTTTAAGAGGTGTATCACGTGCATTTATGCGGCGCATACCAATGAAACGAAACAAACTCCAGAAACTCAGCGGCAGAAAGCACCACCAGTGTAATCTGCATACTCCCTTATATACAATGTATTTGCACCTATAAAGACGATAGTCCCTCTTTGTCTACCTAAAAGCGAACATTTTGTCCTGTGTGTCTCTAGCTCGATTCAGCCGCCCGACCATAAGTTGAAAGAACGTTTTTACGCGGAGAGATATACCGGCAAGACAATTCCGCAGTATTCAAACTGGTTGTGCGTCATGCATATCAGCATTGCGAAGTAAAGAGAAAACATTGCACCCAAGCAGTAAATGCATAATTGGAAATACCACCATTCTTTTGAAAGACGTCGGACAAAGAAAACATGTTCAATTCGGTGTCGACGGCAGGCGAGATTAAAGTAAATACTAAATAACAAGCTGTTCCAACATCAGTGAAAAAAAGGATGCCCCAAGTAGTCTGCGAGCTGTTCGGACGAGGGAAAATTGAATAGAATTGATGAAACGTCCACTGCATCCATTATGGGATGAGGCAGCGGGTAGGACAACAGCATCAGTGGGTAGGGGAAAAGTGGTACAATTCAGGGGTGGCAGAAGACAATTGTCTTTCGATTATAATTGCAGCAAAACAAGCAGATAGGCAGCCAATGTTTGCAGAAATGTGTGTGCTCATCTTGTAGGAGGATAAAAAAGACGCAGTAAGGTTGTTGCATTTTAGAGTATTTTGACTAAGTCAACCAGTTTCCATCAGGAACAACAGTAAAATACCCTGGCACCCTATTTCTGTGCAGGAGTTTGAAGCAGCCGAGCAGCGTTACAACTTAAAATATTCAACCTGAATGTGTGATATCGACGACTGCAACCGAAGCTAATGTTACGGTTTCTAATTAACGCATTCCCGCTTAAACGAATGCGGAAAAACATATTCGCATACCTGTGCTAGCACTCTACACAACACAAGTTAGGAGCTATTATACGAAAACAGATTGCCCTTGCTATTCGCTCTCAAGCGAATGTGCGAGATTGAAGTTAAGCCCCTTCCATGAGTGATGCTTGCGGTGAGTGGGCAGAGCGTGTTATATAATGACGGTCGCCTGTTTCGCTATTTCTGCAATCTTTTAATACTCTTCCGATAGCTGGCTCAATTTGCTTGCAGTTTTTCAGTCGTTGCTTCAAGCCCTACGATTGAGTTTTGCAGCCACAAAGCTGCAGGGAACTGGAATAGACAAAAATATGCATGACTGATAAATTTGAACATTTCTAAAAAGGGGCAACAAATCATATTTTCTGTTTTATCGGTCCAATGTGCACGCAAGCCTAACCAAATGACATTAATTCATTGCACGTCCAAACTGTGTCCAGCCAAGCGACTCGTTTTCCCAGACGCACATTGGCGTTGCCGGCTATCAGCAAATGCGCTTGCAGTGAATGAGATGCAGAGCGTACGGTGCATTATTTATAAGGGTCTTGAAACTCAGGTCAACAAAAAAGGTTACTTCCCCACGTTTGCCTGAAGGATCATCACTGTTATGCACCTCGAACTAATAGCCAGAAGAATAAGTGAACGCAGTTGGCGGCTTATTCTACGTTTCGTCGTACTGCGATTATATTTTACCTTAACCCCAACACGTGTTCTCACAGCTTACATTCACTGGAGCAAGTTATTGTGTTTCAAAGTTTCTCGTAATTTTGATAGCATGTAAATCTGTGGCAGCGCCAGCCCACAACACGCCGTAGGTAACGCCGTCACTTCGGCTCGCAATATCTCAGTGCCGTCGTTAGCAGCCCCGAACAAGACTACGTGCGCCGACTGTTTGTGGCCTTTAGGAAACGGCACAACCTACTTAGGCCGTGCTCATGCTTGGCTAGCAAAAAAATTTAGTCGCTTCTTACGTTTTTGTTTGAAACACGCGAAACGTGCTACACCTATTTTTCACACTTCAACCTTCAGGGCAGGGCGCATAACCATTCTAACTATAAGGAAAGGTGACTACAACGTGCCACTCCGACGCTTTACATGTCTCACATTTCTGTTTAGGTTACAAAAAATCATTAAAGAAGGCAGCAAGAGTGGAATTTGCACGAGCAAAGCATGTGGTATCGAGCATATTTAGGCAAATCCCCAAGGTGGAGTAAGTACGGCTGCATTGAGGTGGATGTCAAATTTTCTTTCGCAAGGCATTCTTTGTTTGCCAGCAAAAAGCATCTGCTTACGGATTGACCAGTCTTGCATTTCCATGGTGCAAAAGACTGATGCAAAGAAGTTAGGAACAGCTATTAAACTTTTTGCACATGTAAAATTTTGAATCTTTTAACAAGATGTTTTAAAAATTAAAATTGAGGGCGTCACTCACAGCTGCAAACGTCACACTCACCCCGCATTTATCACGCCCGGGCTAGAGAGGGCGAGCGCCTCCGCTCTAGCCCGGCCGCGGCTTTCTATTTCCGTGAACGGAAAGTAGGGCGGCGTTCTCGGAGTGACGTCAACCCGTGGACATGGCTTGGCGGCGCTTCGCAGTCGCCGCGCTCTAGGTGCGTGCGTTTGGAGGACTGAAGTAGTCAGCCCATATGTCTACGGGCAATTTCATTCTAGCAAATTTAACCCTGGATATCGGATTTTGGCTTCGTTAGCTTATTTTTTAAAATTACTTAATGTCTTCCCTGAAACCCCGTGTACATTTGACGGACCTTAACGCACCTTAACTCTGTTCAGTCATCGGTGCTTACATACCTCGGCGCGCGGACATTTACTGCACGTATCTGAGCTCTGTGGTGCCCACCTGTCCCGGTCACCACATTATTGTCGATGACCTCAAGGCCCAACACGCCCTGTGGGGCAGTGTAGTTGCTTACAAGAAAGGAAAGATCTGGCCGACTTTATACACAACGAAAACTTCGTGGTTATGAATGAAGGTTTCCCCACGTTTCTTCGTGGAATCTCATACAGCAGTTGCTTGGACCTTGCCATCATATCAGGGCCTCTGTCGGCTTCTATAAACTGAGGCTGTGATGTTGAGTCACATGGGAGTGACCACATACCGACCTTCGTACAACTGTGCTGGTTCCACACGTCTGATGCCCCTAGGATCCGTTGTACTGACGGGGTGAAATTTACGTTGATGGTTGAGGAGTCATGTACAACTATTAGGAAGGCGTTCGATGTAGACAGTGTCATAATGTCCGCAACGGAGGACACCACGAAGTATGTTTGTACTCCGAAACACCGAACGCCCATAGATGCCTTGTACAATCAACTCCGTGCCATACGACGCCTCGCAGGGACGGGGTATAGAGGGACCCAAGCTGCAGCAGACCTGTATTTAGAAAAGCTTTGAAGAGAGCGTTGGAGGTGAATTTGCTCTACATTATATCCACACAAGCCCCTTTCAAGAATTTGGCAAGTGGTGCGAAGTCTCCAGTACCACCCGAAATAACTCTACCATTTTCGTGCTTTGACTGTACGCTTAGGAAAAAGCGAAATGGAGGTAGCCGAAATATACTGCAAAATGCTTGTTGATGGATCTCATTCCCTGCTTCCCAGTGTACAAAGGCGTACACCGCTGAACACAGACGACCGCCTAAACATTCTGTTTTCGATAGAAAAGCTGGATGCTGCTCTTGCTGCTTCCTGCCGTTCATCTGGTCCAGGACCTGATGGTGTGCGGTACAGCGTGCTTCCAAACTTTCGCAGCGGAGGTCGGAAGGCTCTTTTATCGTGGTTCAATGCCACGTGGATCTCTGGCTGTGTCCCAACCACTGAAAATCACTTGAGTGGCTGTTCTACCGAAGCCAGTAAAATCCCCCCTGGAGCGTTCCTCATACAGACCCATCGACCTTGCAAGCGGCATAGGAAACGTTATGTACTGACGGGGTGAAATTTACGTTGATGGTTGAGGAGTCATGTACAACTATTAGGAAGGCGTTCGATGTAGACAGTGTCATAATGTCCGCAACGGAGGACACCACGAAGTATGTTTGTACTCCGAAACACCGAACGCCCATAGATGCCTTGTACAATCAACTCCGTGCCATACGACGCCTCGCAGGGACGGGGTATAGAGGGACCCAAGCTGCAGCAGACCTGTATTTAGAAAAGCTTTGAAGAGAGCGTTGGAGGTGAATTTGCTCTACATTATATCCACACAAGCCCCTTTCAAGGATTTGGCAAGTGGTGCGAAGTCTCCAGTACCACCCGAAATAACTCTACCATTTTCGTGCTTTGACTGTACGCTTAGGAAAAAGCGAAATGGAGGTAGCCGAAATATACTGCAAAATGCTTGTTGATGGATCTCATTCCCTGCTTCCCAGTGTACAAAGGCGTACCCCGCTGAACACAGACGACCGCCTAAACATTCTGTTTTCGATAGAAAAGCTGGATGCTGCTCTTGCTGCTTCCTGCCGTTCATCTGGTCCAGGACCTGATGGTGTGCGGTACAGCGTGCTTCCAAACTTTCGCAGCGGAGGTCGGAAGGCTCTTTTATCATGGTTCAATGCCACGTGGATCTCTGGCTGTGTCCCAACCACTGAAAATCACTTGAGTGGCTGTTCTACCGAAGCCAGTAAAATCCCCCCTGGAGCGTTCCTCATACAGACCCATCGACCTTGCAAGCGGCATAGGAAACGTTATGGTGAGAATGGTGCTTGCCCGACTCGAATGGTTTTTTAAGAAAAACAATATTTACCCAAATGTGATGACAGATCTACGAAGAAGGGCGATCTTCTATAGACAGTGTCATTGTTCTGGTGTGATCAATGGGGCAAGATAGAAGCCGTCGCCCGCCGAATCGCGGGGGGCATTGTTCTTCGACATCAAAGGCGCCTGTGACAATGTTGCCCACAATGCCATTGTGGATGATCTAGAGACATTGTGTCTGGGCGGCCGACTATATGCGTGGATTTGGAGCTACCCTACTGTTCGCACAATGTTCATGTCCCCATATGCCGGCGATACAGGGCGTTACCAGGTTGATCGCGGTGTTACGCAACGAGGATTACTGCGCCCAACCCTCTTTAATATTGCCCTAATAGGTCTCGTAGACGAAATTCCTCAAGTCGCCAGAGTCACAATTTACACTGATATCATTTATCTGGACTTCTGGTGTAACTTAACCGCAGTTTCATGCCCGTCTACAGCAAGCCGCAACAACTTCTCGGTACTTACACCCTCAAGGTCTGAGTTTAGCATCAGCAACATGCGCCGTTCTTTCGTTCACAATAAAGTTGATGCTCTGATACTTCACCGCTATTGAGGAGACACAAATACCTTACGTTCCGCACCATACATTTTTGTGGCAGACTGTAGACCACGGTATGTCGCGGACGAAGCACATCGCCATACTGAAGACTGAACTTGCAAGCCTTGTACATGTTCTTCGCGTCGTGGCGGGAGTGGGATGGGGCCCATCTGTGAGCGCTCTTCGCCGGTTATGCCGGACTCTTTTTTTAGATATCTTCGTTCCGACATGGCAGCCATTTCCAACTGGCGAACTTCTTTCCGGCGGGGATTAGAGAGTTTGCAAGCACAAGCCCTAAGAATATGCTTGGTACTACCACGATGTAACTCTACTGTGGACACAATTACCGAGGCACGTGTGTTTTCGATGAACGCACTTCTCTCTTGCGAACCTCTTTGAGTCTACCTGATATGTTCCACAAGGCATGAACACCACCCATTATCGGCTCTTCCAATAACATGCTCGAGAAGTAGCTTTGCGCAGCCATTTTGCGTCATAAACATATAATTCTATCAGGTCTCGCTCCAGTGGTGATTTTACAAAATACTCTGTGAGTGCTATCCCAAACATCGATCCATCTTTCCATCCCCGGAATTATGAAGATGTCTTCTTTTCCATTAGTAGCCTTCAACCAACTGAATGTAGCATTCTTGACGAACAAATGCGACGGAACTGTACCTGTGTAATAGAATGACGGTTCTGGAACTAAATCCAGGTCTACCCCGGCTGTGGTAATTCCACGCCTGTGCGTTACCCGAGGCATCACATTAAGACAAGAGATTCTCCGCTGCTACTGAGTTGGTTTCCATCCGGAAGGTGATTCGTTTTCTCCTGAAAGAGTGCTAATGTAGTGAAGCAAACGCTAACAAAATTACGAAAAAAAAATTCAGCGCGCACTACTCGTCGTCCTCACACTTGCGGTAAGCGCACTACGGAATTTTTTTTTGATCGAATGAATGGATTATTATCTGTATGTTTCTATCAAGTAGTAAAGAGTATTTCTCCTAAGTCAAAGAATGCTTACCATTATACGATAATCATGCCAGTTGCATTTTCAAGTGTTGTTAGTGCTGTCCGTGTATTTCAAACCTTTTAGTTATAGAAATTCCCTCTACTATTTCTCCCGGACATTGAACACCTCGCCCAATAGCCCTGTCTTTCACAATTCTATTCTTTTGTATTCAAAATTAAATTCGCCGTACGCCTTTTCAAATGAAATTACACCATCTTTCCGTGGGGAACCCTGATGAGGATGCGAAGCATCATGGGGGTTCCGTGTGGTTCCATTCTGTTGCCGTTATGTTGAGTGACCTGGTGTTGAGTAGCCCCAGAGGGAATTCCGCGTCCGGGTCCACACAGGTGGCAAAGGCACGCAAGTACTGTTGTGTGACAGTGAGTAGGCGGTGGTTTTCGAGGCGCCGAAACTCGTCATTCATGTTCCTGTCGATGTTGTCGTCTCTGTGGTAGAATCGGTAGTCTCCGTCAGACAGACAGATAGACAGACAGACAGATAACTTTATTGAGGTCCTGAAAATCCCTGGTAGAATTAGTGACTGCGTCCTGGGGATGCGGGCCGCACTTGCTCAGGGGGCGGAAGTCCTTGTTCCTCCGCTCTCTCGCAAGCAATCTGGACAGCCCGGAGTTGAGTCATGTACTCTTCACTTTGTAGGGCTTCTTCCCACTCTTCTTCTGTTATAAAGTCACCGCGCGCTAACGCAGGGCATTGCCAGAGCATGTGGTGCTACTACATTTTGTGCAGTGCGGTTGGATGTCGTGTGTGAAGTGGCTAAATACGCTTCTCGAGGAGATGTACCCGTTTGGAGCATTCTAAAGGCAGTGGATTCTGATCGCTGAAGCTTGATGTGCGGGGCTGGATATTTCTTTCTCTCTAGCTTGTAGTGTGTCTTGATCTCGTTGAAAGTTTGTAGCGGATCTCTATACTGCCGCGAACCATACATTGGGAACCATACATTGGGTTTGTTTATTTGTGTTTTGCTTTTACCGCCCGGCTGCGCCGGTCTGTGTTATCTCTACGCTAAGGGAAGCGCGTGTTCCATTCTTTCTTTCTGTGCCGCATGTGTTATCTGTTGTGATAGGGAGAGCATTCCCATCTAACGTGAACAGCCCAGAATAATCTTCTTGGATCTACTATGTTCTCGATGCGAATCGACGTTTCGAGAACCACGCACGCCAAAAGATCAAAAGCCTGCAGTGCGGACGCCGGGGCATTCGATTCGACGACACTCGCCTGTGCAAGTCACTTTGTTGACCGCTGCTTCGCCGCCTCTGTATTCTTTTGAGTTGTTAGGGGAGCACAAGTTCGCTCCAATAAACGTGTTTCTCATTCAAGACAACTGCATCGTCCTTGTCTTCGCGACAATACTCTTCCCAGTCACTGGTCGTGAAGCGTCCTACGCTGCCGCGGCGGGTGATTTCACGCGCGCAGTCGTGGGCCATCTCGTTGGCGTTGGGAATGTTCTCGTAAATTTCATGTCCCATGTGGGCAGGGAACCACGTAATGTAGTGATAGTCGCCCTCGCTTCTGCTGTTAATGATTCGCGCTGCTTCCTTGGCTATCGTTCCTTTGAGGAACGCACGTACTGCTGCTCTTGAGTCCGAGTAGATGTTCGGTCTCCAAGGGTCGGCCATAGCCAGGGCAATCGCCACTTGTTCTGCGATAGCGGGTTTGTGGGTAACTACGGATGTTGCGTTCAGTAGTTTGCCAGCAGGGTCGGTCATGACCGCCACGTATTTGTTGGAACGGCCGTATCGTGCTGCATCCACGAACGTCGACGTTCGCCGCCCTTCTTGTGCAATTTTCAGTAGCGCCTTGGCCCAGGCTGCCCTCCTGCCTTCGTTGAATTGTGGGTGTATGTTGCGAGGGATGGGCCTGGTTTCGAAGGTCTCCCTGGTTTTCCCATCGAGTTTTACTTCGTATCCTTCAAAATCTTTGGAGATGTGCCCCGTGGTGAGGAGTATGGCCCTCCCTGCTCTAGTAGTTGGGAGTCTTTGCCTTTGGGCTTCCCTTGGTGCCTTGATCATCTCTGTTAGTTTGTTGTGTACGCCCAGTCTTTCACCCTTTTCAGTGCTGGCACTAATACGGAGACCAAGTACCCTCTTGACGCATTTCCTAATGAGCGTGTCGACTTTGACCACCTCGGTTTTGGCACAGTCTACCGCTGCTGCGACGTAGTGTACGTGACTCATTGAGAAGGCGTTGTAAAGTCTTAGGAGGTTGTGTTCCGTTAAGCCCCCTCGTCTGTGCGATGCTCGTGCGACGAGTCGGTCAGCGTTGGTGAGGTAAAGGTTGTTGACGTTGGTGCACCGGCTGAGAGCAACGTACACGCCGTCCTCTTCGCAGCTTTGTCTTCTTCTCCTTCTTCAGCGGTTCCCCTACGGGAAGATGACGATGGTGGTTGAACGCGAAGCTATCTCGTGATGGATTAGCAACGTACACGCCCTCCTCTTCGCAGCTTTGTCTTCTTCTCCTTCTTCTTCTTCATCGGTTCCCCTACGGGAAGATGACGACGGTGGTTGAACGCGAAGCTATCTCGTGATGGATTCTTTGGTTGGCCAATCCCTAGGGGCATCCTGCCACAATCATCATCAGAGGCGCTGCGGACGGGGCACGGACAAGGGACGTGCCCCCGAGCAAGAGATGCTTCGCATCTAAGCGTTGGTGAGGTAAAGGTTGTTGACATTGGTGCAGCGGCTGAGGGCAACGTACACGCCCTCCTCTTCGCAGCTTTGTCTTCTTCTCCTTCTTCTTCTTCAGCGGTTCCCCAACGGGAAGATGACGACGGTGGCTGAACGCGAAGCTATCTCGTGATGGATTTTTTTGGTTGGCCAATCCCTAGGGGCATCCTGCCACAATCATCATCAGAGGCGCTAGGAATGGGGCACGGACAAGTGACATCCCCCCGAGCAAGAGATGCTTCGCATCTAAAAAAAGCGAGAGAAAATAAAGAAGGGAAGAGGAAGTAATAAATGAAATGTCTGAGATAAACACAGAAAAAGAAAGGAATAACCGGAAGGAAAAAGTCCCGTGATGCGAAAGCGGGTGTGTTATGCAACGGATCATTCGAAATATGCACCACCGTGCCGGCGGCTTGGCGGCCAGCACAATGCCGGAGAAGAGTACCCGCTGCCTACACACAATCAAAGTAGCGTCATATCCGGAACGGAGAGAAAAAAATAGAAAAGGTAAATTTGGGTTCAACAAATCTAAAACAATAATGGTGAACGTTTTCCGTGACGTATTCTTTGCAGACTACGTCGATGCTGAAGCAACTACAGTGGTGTGGGGTGCGCTCTTAGATGAAGACATCATTTTTCAGGACAGAAGCGCACGCACTGTCGCTGTTAGTGAGGACGACGAGGAAACGTACGCAGCCTAGTGCGGCTGTCAACTGGGAAGTCATAACCAGATGGGATGACGCGAGTCTTTTCTTCTGATTTGAAGAAGGCGAAAAATGGGCCCTCCATCACATTCGCTAGTTGCAGTAAAAAGATGCTCGATGTCGCTTTCGAGGATAAAGAAGAGAACAAAATCAAGGACT
This sequence comes from Haemaphysalis longicornis, assembly GCF_048455015.1. Classification (NCBI taxonomy): domain Eukaryota; kingdom Metazoa; phylum Arthropoda; class Arachnida; order Ixodida; family Ixodidae; genus Haemaphysalis; species Haemaphysalis longicornis. The sequence goes on from NW_027526203.1 coordinate 177,390,911, forward strand.
TTTCCTAGTGTCGAATAGTGGGCACGCCCTAGTGCTTCCTTATCGCAGTGCACTGTGGTTATTCTTTCCTTTTATTATTTCCAACTTTCATTATTTTGAAATGAGATGGCTTTCACTTGCGGTTCCGAATTAGCGAGCTTTTACTGTACCCGAGGAGGACTGGTGTGCATGCGCAATAGTAAACAAAAACAGACCAAGGCTTGCTTGGTTTAGCCTTCCCGAAAGAAGTTCGCGAAAGAACACGTGCATCAAAGCTAAAGACACAACTCTTTTTCCAAAAAAGAGAAACAGGGAAGAACAGCGCCCTAACTGCAATTACAGACCAAGCCAAGCCAAATGTTCCAGCCAATCCACGAACAGAAGTACCTGTTATCCCTACTTCTGCACAACCTAAGCGATCTGCATAACCCAAAAAAAATTGTTGGAACAGCGAGCGTCAAGATTGTATTTTCTCTTTACAATAGGCTTTAGGGACAGTGAGAAAAATCCTTTGGGGAAGATGGCGTAGCGAATGTATTATCGCGCGTTCGTGAATGGATGCCCTGCCGCAGCGACATCATGTATTGCATTATGTTATATGACGGTCGCTGACGGTTATAGACCGAACGGACCGCTGCCTAAATGAGAGGTTAGCCGAACTAATCAATCGGCAGAGTGTGTGCCGTGGAAGCTGTTTTCCTGCTCATTGTACAGAATGTGGATATTCTCATTTCTTCGCAGCTAGTTGGGTTTTCACAAAATGATGTTGCAAGAGAAGCCACACTAAATATTTTCGTGTATTTCGGATTATTTTATAAATGATTGCCCAATCTACATATTTTACACATTTTTTTAATGTAGATTGGACGCACCAGCGTTGAATCTACATGTTTTTTAGAAGAGAAGGGCTATCTGCCTGCCTTGCGAGGAGGAATACGCAAGTAAGAAAGGACGCAGGCTTACGCTGAATTTAGACGCTTCTCTGCAGCGACGACCTCAGGGTAGGGTCAACGTCCTCGGAAAGATGCTGTTGCTTTTCTATTCGCTTCGTTTGAGACCGGTTGATCGCCCCTCCGTCCGGGGTTCCACGAGGGAGATTCACGAGGGAATGCAAAGAAGTGGAAAGAGGCTCTGGGGGTCGGTTCCTGTTCTTCGCCTGGGCTACCAGTTTCACTGCACTTTATTGTATTTCCAATGCGAAAAATACATGTTGACGTGTGTATACTTACACTAGTATCTTCACTTTCTTTGCGAGTGCAAGTTGTTTTCTTTAAGATTTACTCTTAGCACGGCTTGACCACATCTTCTCGCGTGAGGATACCTTTAACATAAAGTGCGATGCCCGCTGGAAACCAACGCTTTCATCTCCAGTTTTCTCTTTTTTGCTACCCTTTTGAAATGCGTTGATCTCTACGTAATACCTCCGATCTCCCTTTCCCTCTTTTATTTCATTATTCCTAAGTACTGTTTAGGTGCTAGCTCTCTTGCGCCAATGACGAGCCCGGTGATCCCCAATGGCTGTTTAGAAGAGACAATGGCATATGTTGTGCTCCCTATGGTGCATTCATTCAATAATAAAAAAGTAGTATCATGAACTTATTCGTTCTTTTCCTCTGTAGTATTTTAATTTCCTCTGAAAAAACTGAAGAGCGTGCCCTTTTTATTGTCCGGGGTAATGAAGCGCGCAAATAACTATGACGACAGCAACAACGCGCGCTGTAATAGAGTCTACAATCCCTCTTTGAGGGCAGATTTTTAAAAATCTGCCCTCCCACAAATTTTTACGCCTGGTTTTTCGCTTCAAATTGAGTCAGGCGAAAATTATACCAATGAGAAAATATAATAAAAATATGTTTCTCGGCAGTTAGCCACTAGTTGAGCTCCTCATGATGTCTAAATATAGAGCAAGCACCGTGATAACTCTATTTCTTTTTTATTCAGCTGACCCAATAAATAAAATTTATGTAAACGATATTCCAGTTTTCTTTCTCAATGAGCTAACTCACTAGCTTGCATCGCATCGGCAGAAATATGTAGTCTCTATCGTGATACGAGTGTGGAACGTAATATAGCCAACAATGCCTTGGTATGCTATATGGTCTCCTGTACAAAAAACAACGGGATCTTACAGTACTAGGTATATTAGATACATAGTACTTCAGCCACTCTAAAAACAACTTCCAGCTAAAATTGGAATGAAGTACCGCGCACGTGAGTAGTCAGCCTTAAATTAACGTGCTAAGAGCGCGTGGATTTTAGCACCATTTTCGTAATTCGAGGAACCACAAAAAATTTTAGAGGGACATTAAAGGCTCAATAACTCTGTTTTAAATGAGTGATGACACGTTTCCCAGCTGCCTACACCTTTATTCTATGGCCAGAGCGATGCCTTGTTTACGTAAGAATGATGATGATGATGATGATGATGATGATGACTGGATTTTTATGGCGCAAGGCCGACTGAGCACAAAGAACGCCAAAGGATAGTTCGTTCATTTGTGTGACAAGACAACTAAAAACATTTCAGTAGAGGTAAAGGTAAAATTAAAAAAAAACGTCAATGAAGATGACTGGTGTACAGGGCCAGGTTGTCATGATGCATGGTAAGAAATGAGATGTAAAAATATGACATCAGTGAGAAACTTCATTATACGTTTAGTGGGATGACGAGACAGAGACATTGATGAAACTTTAAATGCATACGGTAAATCGACCTACTTGCGCTGGTATCCTAAGCACCATCTGTCCCACACTACGTACAGACTCAGCACAGGGCTAGTGCGGAAAGCACTAGACGCAAGCCGAAGGCCCAAGTGCTGCACTGAGTCGAGCATTTTTAAATCTGCTTCCCTTCCTGAACCATCTGCAACACTCCCATAGTCTAACCGCGAGCTTACCAGGCTGGTAAACACCCGCAGCAAAAGTTGTTTGTCAGCGCCATACGGGTGATGCGACAGGGCCTTGGGAATATTGATTGTTTTAAGGCCTTTTCGTTTTAGTTGTTTCATATGAGGAATAAAGCAAAGTTTTTCATCAAGAACTATACCTAGGAACTTGTGTCCTTTTTTGACCGGAATAGAGACACCATTCACTTTGATGTCTGGATCTGGCCTGATTTAACGTCTCTTGGAGAACACAACACACGTGCTGTTAACTGGGTTCACCTTTAAACCATTTTTATCATCCGGGGCAGCTAGTTTGTTGACACCAAGCTGGACTTGCCGTTCGCAAATTGACAGATTGCGCAATTTAAAAGATGTCTGCACATCATCCACATTCATGGAACAGGAAATGGTTCGTGGCAACGCCTTTCGAGGTGAGTTCATCTTCACTATAAACAATGCGCAGCTCAAAATGCCGCCTTGAGGCACGCCATTTTCCTTCACAAAAACATTTGAAAGGGCAGTACCAACTCTTACGCGTAAGGTTCGTTCCGCCATGTAGCTAGAAAGAGTGTTAAATATGTTGTCAGACACAACGAATGACCTCAGGTCGCTAAGGTTGCCGTAACGCCAAGCGGTGTCGTAGGCCTTTTCTAAGTCAAGAAACACCGTAGCACAGAACTGTTCGTGGACAAAGCCATCCTTGACATATGATTCAACGGCGACGAGTTGGTTATTCGTGGATCGCCCCACCCTGAAGCCTGCCTGTCAGCTCTCGAGAAGACCATTGTACTCTAAAAAGTACACGAGTCCCCTCTTGATCTTCACGAGAAACTTGCACAGGCAGCTTGTGAGGGCTATAGTTCGATAGCTGGCGGGAGAGGGAGGATCATTTCCCTCCTTCAGGAAGTCCACTACAATGGCCTGCCTCCAAGACCTTGAAATGTACCCCGAACGCCAAATTTTGTGGTATAGGTGTAGGAGTGTTTCAAGAGCGTCTGGGTGTAGGCGTTGTATTATGGTGTATATAATCTTACCTTCTCCTGGATCTGAAGGTGTACATGTGCTCAGGGCAGCCCTCAACTCATAGAATGTAAATTCAGAATTGTAAACACATTTTTACTTGTTATTGTCACGTAGGTTCTTCTTTGCGCAAGCGGTTTTATGTTTCAGGAACGTGTTGTGCACTGTGCAAAGCTGGAAACGTGTTGGATGTGTTTTCCAAGTGTGTTCTGCAATAGCAGAACACAATTGGAAGCAGAATAATTGGCATTTGGAAGTCTTCAGCAAGAGCAGCGCGAATGGGTGCAGAAACGCCCAAAAGCCGCCGCCACCGCCGCCGCCGAGAATGTAGCTGCAGCCGTTGCCGCCTCATTTTCCACCTCGCCCATGAGCTGCGGGTCCCTGCCGGTTGAAAGCAACTTTCCCCGTTGGAACGCCGACGTGAGAACATAATTCTTTATCTTGAAAGCCACTCCGAGCGACATTGTCGCTTCGGCGCTCCTCGTTGACCAACTGGCAGTAGTTATTCTGGCAAAAGAACAATACTTAAGCCGCATATAAGTCTTTCTCTCTCCCTTCACTGCTGCCATGATTTCGTGCTTAATTGCGTGGCCATCCGGGGTGTACGGTTTCGGCGTGCGTGGGTTGGAAGTGGAGGGAGGGGGCAGACACGCGCAGCAGGGCTTAATGCCGCCAGCAATGCTATACTCGTTGCAGTGGTGGTAAATTTAAACATGGCAGTCTCGGGTCGCAACGCACCCTGTCAGTTGTCCTCCGCATTTGAGTGGTTTTGGTATGGGGTTCGTGTGTTGCACAGGCACTAAGATACCTACAACTGGGGAGCAAAAGAGACACTCATGTGTGTGTCCGCTAAAATAAAAATCGATGACTTCGAGGTGCTAACTCACTATGGGACGGACGCATGTCGTTCGCTTCGGAAAAGAAGAGCGGAAAATGAAGAAGCGCCAGCCTGAACGGGCGCAAAAACAACGAAAAGTCGCTGCCGCCGCCGCTGCCGACTCAAGCTCCAGCTGGTGCAGTAGCTGCGAATACCTACCGGGTGAACAGGAACTGCCCGCTTAGAACGGTGACGTGGGCCATATCGTTTGTTCTGCTTAAAGGGCTTTCAGAGAGAGATACATGCTCGACAGTCTTTCACTTCTAATCACCCAATCATGACCGGTTACCGGTTTATGCGTGCACGGGATCGGAGTGCAGGGGGGGGGGGGGGGGGGGGGGGGTGCACGCGCAGTGACAGGTTTCAAGCACCTACTGACGGCATGTCCGTTGTTCTGGCGGGAGCTTTAAATAAATGTGGACATCAAACCGCTCAATACGACCTGTCCGGTGTCCTGAGTATGATAGCGGATTGGGTTCGTGAGTTACACAAATAGTAAGAGGCCTACGACGCGGGAGGGACAGAGACAGCTCTACTTTTGTCAGGAAGGACCAATCTCGGGTCTTTCCAAATTTCATTCAGGTAAATGCCTAGGAAATATGCTCAGTGTTAAATTACAAACAGACGGATTGTGTTTAGTGCACTCCGTGGAGGGCGTGCAACTTCGCAGGTCATCAGTTTTCACAGAGTGCAAGGGCACTAGCTATTTGCTTTGTAGTTCTTGTCCAGAAAGTTTTCAAGAAAATTAGCAATGAGGAAGACTGACTTAGAAGTATGTTTTTCAGATTCTTCCGCAGATTCAATGATTAAAAAGTGAGGAAAATTGTCGGGTTTGGAGAATTCTACGGAAGGTAACAGTGGAAAATTCACTTCGGTGCGGCCCCTTTTCGGGTGCCCATTAATGGGTTTGGAAAATTAAAAAAAAAACATACGGCATGAAAAAAAAAGCAGGGAACGGGGATACTTTCTTCTGCAGCCTTACCCTGATAGCTGAAGAGCTAGGTACTGGGGTTCCCTGTCTGGTAAACAGACAGGCAGCCCAACGGCCGGAGCTTGACCACGCGTCTGCGACCGCCACTGTTCGTGGTTTATTACCTTTTACCTATAAATACGTAGTTACGTTAGGTTAGAACTTACGTTTGGGGTCGGGGTCAGCGGTGTCGCCAATACCGTCAGCAAGATTACTCAGCGTGCCCCGAGCGGGGTTATTTACCTAAAAATAAAGTGTTAAAGCTGACATTTATGTATTTCCTTCCCCCTCCATTTTTTCGGGATGTTGAAGAGCGCGTTACAACGTGTCCAGAGCAAGCTGGGACCCATTCTCCACTTAACGCGGTTGACTTTCTATGTTCTTCAGCGCCTTTCCTCATTAGCTTTCATTTTTGTCGGAAAAATCCGAATTTAATGCTGTGGGATGATCATTTCGAGCATCTACGGACTAAACTCTCTCTTACAGACGGAGTACTTAGCAAATCGCAATAAATACTGCTGGTAAAAACAAAGCTCCTTTTATACTTTACATTATTTAAATCCAATATAAGAAACTAACTTAACCTGGGCTAACACTGCAGCTACCAATAGTAACAAACTTCTAGTGCTACAGAATGGTGCGTTCCAATCTATCGAAAATGGGCCTAATCTGCCGACTTCCGATTCCTTGTACCCAAAATATCCGAAGGTTAGTCTTGCTTGTTTTTGTGGTTTTCTCCTCTTTCAAGTGTACAAATTTTGCCCGAACGAAGAGCGCCCTTCCTTGACGAAAGGATTAACTTACGGAAAACCACCCACAGCCATCAAACGCGTCATCATGAACACTGGTACGTACCACGCCCTCGTCCTAATTAAAGATTTCAATCATTAAATTTTGCGTTGCCTACCCTGCTTAAACGATTCGGTCTACCCAACCCTTCTGATCGATTGTCTTCCTACCAACCGATAAAAACTTTCTCTTCATATAACCGCGCCTTCCAGTGTATGTATTGTTTTTGTTGCCTTTTTTATCCATGATATGCACTTGTCTTCTTGCTACCCCAGCATTTTCCCGGGTTTTGATGCTTTTTTTGTTGGGTATATTTATGTTGGATAGTGTTAAGCTCAGTGGCTAAGGCGGTGTGCTCCTGAGCCCAAGGAGGGGGGTTTGATTCCCGGACGCGGCGGCCGCTTTTCTGATGGAGGCAAAAAGCGAAAACGCCCGTGTGTTCGAGATTTCGGCGCACGTTAAAGATCGTCAGGTGATCAAAATGAATCCGGAGCCCTCCACTACGGCGCGCCACATCGCCTGTGTAGCGTCAGCGCGTTAAAACCTCATAATCAATCAAAAATACATGCTGTTATGATGTAGTTATTCTCTTTTTAGTTTAGAATTAGCTGCGTATATGTATTCAATTGTTTTTGTTTCTAATTACACTGGAAACTGCACAAGTGCTTTGGTTCTTGCTACTTGCTCTTTGCTACCCTTGCTGCAGTATGTAGCTCAGGGGAAGGGAGCATTGTCCAAGCATTGTTTTGCCCTCCTCCTCAGCCACGTAATGTTACATGTCTGCAGAACCTTGAAGCTTGGAAGTGAACTTCTTGAGGTCATCTTGGAATTGCGACACAATGCCAATGTTGGTCATCAAGGCGCACCACGTGTACGCGGGGCTTGATGACCCTGCTGAAGCTTTCCAAAAAAGTGCTGCCGCCTCAGAGCGTTTGTAAACAATACAGGCGCAGTTGCTAAATGCAATCGTCGGTCGTCTCGTTTCCAGCCAATTGCGCTAATAATATCTGATGGTGGCACAGGCTGCTGCATGTTTATCCGCTATATATAGTGGCAAGCAGGTGTGGTGCACTCTGCGGCAATACTGCTGTTCAGCTTCACCGCAACCCACTCAGTTGAGCAAAGCATGCTGCAAACAATGAAATTTCGGCGAATAACTACGTCAAGCATGCGACTTCACGCAAAAGTTCGGCATGTGCTGTGCATTACGCAATGCAAACAGGGTGTTTTGCGTTGCTCAGTTTCGAAGCGCACATCACATTTTTTCAGTTGAATTGCATGTACTATTCGGTCATTCCGCGCATTCGCTTTGTTGGCGGCATGGATTGGTCACTTGAGTGCACTGCGGTGTAAGCAAGGTGAAACATTTGTACGAAATCTAATCTAACACAAAGGCAGCAGCGTGGGCTTAGAAATCCTGCTTTGTAATGTTCTCTAGCTGGTGTTGTACTTTTAAAAAGGCCACGACTAGCAAAAGTGATCGCACACGTGTATTTTACGTTTACCTACCCATGCTCCGCAAGCATTCCTTTCCAAGAAGCGCCTGTATCACATGCACCGACCCCGCGCTTTACCTTTAAATATTCATCATAACACGAATTGTAGTGCGGGTGAGTTTATGAGGCCACATGACTGATTTCACGGTGTTGGCATTTTATACGTTAATGAGCAAGTACAGATGCTCCCAGTCGTATACTGGTAGTCACGACACTCTTATCTACCACTACCGGCCAACTTTACCTTGCACTTTCGCGTACGCTAACGCCATTTCCCACAAAATATATTGTTTAGCGAAATTTAACTATTATACAACTTACTAAAAATTGATTTTTTTAACGGCTCACTTTTGAGGAGTTTATTTATTCTTTCCTCATCTTCCCTACAGGGGTACTCGGATGCGCTTGAAGTCACGCTACTTTAGTCACCGAAACGTATTTTTTTAATGTTTTTATAAACAATCGTGGCCGGTGTCTGTTGTTTAGTTGGTGTCATGCGTTACCCCCACCAGGCGGGCTTCCGTTGAACACTTCATTCAGTAAGGCTACTTCTCATGGCTATCATAAAAATGCAATGGCCGATAGCACGCACTTGAAGCAATGGTGCGATAGAGCCAATAGCCCGCACAAAAATTTCACATTCAACGCTTGGCAAGCTAAGATAACCGAGCTTGTTTTCCAGCTGTCCGGCCGTACAGGGCATTAGGTGAACCACCGAACGCAAAACATAGTAATAATGTTTTCTTTAGGTGCACGGTGATTCCACTTGAACCTATTCCACGACACACCAAGCGCCCACTCTGTCTTTTTGGGGCTAATAAATGTCGCACAAAAGACACACAACTACCCATGCGGGGGCTGTCGACAAAGTTTGTTTGATGGCGCCAATCTCACCGCTTCTTTCATTGACCTCTGCAGGGCAAATAAACCACCGGACAGCGACATTCTCCCACGAAGACCGTTGCGCTTTGTGCTGGCACTTTAGTCCGTTGCGCGAGAACAGGACTCCAATATCAGCCTTGAAGGTCTCGGTCGCAAACCAAAAGTGCGATAAGAGGAGGTTTGGAAGGGAAATCATACATTGCACCATTTAGGTCGATGCCTTCTCACCGGCGCGATCTAATACCAAACCATGGCCTCACTTTTTCCTGAAGAAGTGATGCATAAAATAAGCCTTACTCGGAACGAACAGAGGCGGCCTTCTTAGGGTGATGACCCCCACCCCCCAAAAAACAAACACCTAGTTCTGCAAAAACGGCAGTGAGCCAGGTTGCATTCTTTGCAGTGTGGTATTGGTAAAAAAAAGAAGTCGCCAAACAGACTTTCATAACGACGAGTTGCGGGGCTCAACCTTGTGTGTTTTTCTTTTTACCGGCTGTTCTGAGGTGGAACATCTTCACGAATGCACACTTACGATTCACGAACTAAGCCTCGTCGAAGAGCTTGTGGGGTAGCAGAGCCCCCGTCCGCACTTTTGTTTGAGGCACGGTATTCGGCGCTCTTGGAGCTTCGCCAGCAGAAGATATAAGAGTACCCGAAGAAGAATTCACCGGTGGTCCTTGCCCTTGCCGAAGCTCCCTTTCGTTTTGTTCATTCTTGTTACTGTCGCACGGAAGACTATTTGCAATAGCGGTGTGCATATTCGGCGTAGGCTAAAGATCGAATTATTTTTCTTCTTCGTTCAGATTCCCACCACTTCACGTGGCAGTGTCCTCTAGCTTCTAGTGCCCATTTCCACCACACGACGTTAATGAATGCTGGAGAAACTAGGAAACTACAAATTCAACCATGTAAGTGCCCACGTGTGTAGAAATAAAAGTCAGCGAAGTCAGCAAAATTTTATCAACCTCCAATTTGCCAATTAAAATTTTTGTTGTCCAGAAATAAAGACAGCGTTATCATTTATGTTCGTTGCCACAGAAATGTGGACAATTTTGTCCAGGTTACTTATTTCTTGAAAAAGCAGGACAAACCGCTCAAACAGTGCGGGGCGTTTGTATTATGATGAAAAACATCGCGTAAACGGTGACGATAAAAGGAATTCACAACTGCGAGTGCTGCGTTTGTGAATTATTCTCTTTGTTCTTTTCGAACCATTGTTTCTCGTCATAATCCAGCAGAACCAACTGCGCAAGTTTAAAGCTCAGTTAGGCGTTCGTATGTTGATGGAGAATGAGCTACGCGCAAACATATGCGCCTGTTTGGGTACGAAGACTCTAACTCAGTTATAAAGCAGCTTCATTCTAGCTGGTCTTTATATAATGTCTTGACAGTGTTCAAGCCAATTTTGGGCTTGGGAAAGTAATGACCCGAATGTAACTACCCAAAAGTAACTTGCTTAAGTGTCTTGACCTAAATCTGTCCCTCAAGCTCGCCCACATGTGTTAGTAGTTCTCACCTAAGTTCTGCAAGCCTGTGCTGCTTCATAGCTCCGACACTCAAAAACATTTATGCACGGCACGCAGTGTCCTTCGCACTGCGTGCACTTAAAAAATCCCGAACACAGATGCTTCGGCAAAGTTTCTAGGAGCCGGTAAATAGGCTCGTGATTCAGGATTCGGAGGCCATGTGCTCGCATGCCTGTACAAAAGGCTCGGGAAAAGGGTGAAATCTTCACAGAGAGTATATAAAGGGCGCTAGGAGTGCAAGTGTGGTGGAAGTAGAAGAACAGAAAGAAAGAAAAAATAACAAGAAACGGATCCTTTGGAGGATGAATTTATACGTAAATTTGTCTGTTAGTTTATTGGTGGTTGCTGTTCAGTTGTAATAAATGACGTTATATCTACCTGAACACTGCAGCTAGCCTCAATTGTACCTCCAATTGTCATCTGATCTCTCACGTCGAGGGGCCAAGTAAGGGTTCGTATGCGAGTAAATGCACGTGCGCGCATAGCGCAAAGTAGCGGCCATGGCGCAAATTAGATCACTTTTTTCCATGCAGTGGTACGTTTACCAGCAGCTCTGCCTCTTGGGGGGGGGGGGGGGGGGGGGGAGTTATCTTCGAGGTGTTCTTTTCCTCGGGGCTTCTCCTCCAAGCTGCTGTAGCGCTGAGGATCTCACCCCGGGTATCTCCAACCGACAAACTCAGCCTCCAATCAAAACTGTACATTTATTTATAGCCCGGCGGGCGATTAAAAAACAGGACTCGCGCGGAGCTCGAAGACGACGGGCCGAGCTCTCCCGCGCCCGGACCGCGTCTCTCGATGTCGTCTCCTTGTCTTCATCTTCCCTCCACCCTGATGCTGGGGGCTAGGGAAGAGGGAAAAGCGAATCCTTCGTGGGGGTCCAACCCCATGTGGTGGCCATTAGCGCATCCGGTGCGAGCAGGCGCGTACTTCCTCGGAATGCGCGACGTTTGAAAGCGCCGCGCAACACGTGCTTCCCATTTTCGCGCTGCTCGCCCCAAGGCCCGCGCCAGTTCGTGCGTCGAAGCGCCCGGCACCTCCACCACCACTGTGGAACATAACTTCAGGAATGTTTCACACACAACACACGCACATCACACACACTTTTGGCACGTGCATCATCGTTCCTTCAGTTGACGACACAACCATCAGCATGGCCAGTGCCTCATGACCCTGGCTGCAGGTCACCATGACACAATAACCACAATCTTCACCTAGCTCATTCAGAGCGACCGGCCTTTAAAAGGCGGTACGCACCGGCCGTCGTCGTCTGAAAACCGCCTTTCCATGCGGCGCACCCCTTCGCACAACAGTAACAGGGGCCCCTCTCCTCCCCGCTTTCTCGCTCGTGAAGGGACCGCTGCCGCCTCGTCGGCCTGCGTTGGAGCCACGCTGCACTGCGGTGAAGCCGACTGACGCAACAGTATCGGGAACCCCTCTCCTCCTCGCTTTCTCGCTCGAGAAGGGACCGCTGCTGCCTCGCCGGCCTACGTTGCAGCCACGCTGCACTGCGGTGAAGCTGGCTGACACTTCCTCCCTTCTTTGTCCGAACATGCCAGTTCAGCCAATCCTGAGCTCGGAGCGCCGTGCTCCACTACGCGCTGTTCGTCAGCGTAATCAGCAGACGGCTGCTTAGCGTTCACACCAACGCTGACATGCAATGCTGGAGAGGCTATTTCTTCAGCCACTCCTGCAGTCCTACCTGCAATTACCTGGGGCTGTGCTACACGAGCGGCCGTACCCTGATTTGCACTTTCCTCTCTCACTTCGCTGGAGCTTCCCATGGCAATCGCATTCTCGCGACATGATATCTCGGTATCTAGAGAAACACAGGATGCAGTGGGCGTGACACCAACTGCATCCCCGCGCGATTCCCGGGTTGCTGCATCCTGCAAAGCTCTTGGCCGCTCGGCCATGCTCCCGGAATGTTCTGCGTCTCCGCACGGTGCGACGACGGGCTCACACTCGACTGAAGCCAGCCCCTTCACAACGGCAAATTTACGAACTTAACAGTTCTTCCGCTCCTTCCTGTGCGAACCCTCGTGTTCGGCCGCTACTACACCACCGTGCGCGCACGAAGCGCCGTTCTCTATCACACACCGTTGTGTGACGCAAGGAGTACAGAAGGGCTCATCGGCCACATGAACGGGAACATGCGACGCAGCTGAGGCGGTTTCTCTTGCTACCAGCTTTTTCACCGGCATGCGCACACTCTCATTCACCTTTGACTGCCTGTCATCTCCCAATGCAGCCTCGCGCGTAACACTTTCCTTGACCTCCCTCTTCATGTGGGGGAAGTTTACCACGCGGGATGCTTCAGTATCCTGCTCCACGGTTGCATGAAAACTGAACGCCCACGAAGGAACGCGCGCTACTATCCTCTCTTCGCCTATCCCGCGTGACTCTGATAGTGCCGAATCCCGCGAAACAAGAGGCTCACGCACGCCCAGTGAATGGACTCCACACCGCACATCTTTCGGCGTACTGGCGCACCCCAGTCCACTCTCTCCCTCAGCGCCGAACATTACTCGTTGAGCAATCGGTGAGGCGGTGGCGTTGTTAGCTCTTCTCAAACGCTCACTCGTTAGACGTTCCGCTGCTAACTCCGCCTCAGCAATCTTCAATTTCGCCTGCAGTAGCGCCTTCTGCTCAGCGAACGACATGGCTGACCTTATCCTGACGCTTGCTGCCTCGTCAGCCCTCACACGCAGCTCCATCGCACCATATCTAACCGCCCCCCATTATCTCAGGGCTGCTCATGTAGCACCCCCTACATGTCATGGTGAGCCACGCACCCAGGATCAAGTGAGGCACTGACCTGCATAGTTCGGTGCTTGTGGTGATGGGCTGGATCCGTCGAGGTGGCTATCCGTATCCACGCGGCGCCGTCCGCGTTCTCCTTCTCGGGGCTGTAGGGGTGATCCGGCTCCTTCCGATGAGGCGTCCGCACGCGGCACTAGAAGTCACCGCCTTCTGCCGTGGCCGGCTTGCTCATTGCTCCAGCCGTCCTCGTTCAGCAGGCTGCTGCTCTCCGTGGAGAAGTCCGCTGAGCGCCGGTCGAGCGCTTCTCCACCAGGCTGGCGAGCTCGCTGCTCCCGCCGATCTCGCTCAGCAGACCGCGATTTCTCCGCGAGCTCCGTCCGTCGAGGGGCCAGCCTCGCCCGCCGGCCGGCTGAGTCGTCGCTGTTGAAGATCCTGTCGACTGCGCCAGTTATCTTCGAGGTGTTCTTTTCCTCGGGGCTTCTCCTCCAAGCTGCTGTAGCGCTGAGGATCTCACCCCGGGTATCTCCAACCGACAAACTCAGCCTCCAATCAAAACTGTACATTTATTTACAGCCCGGCGGGCGATTAAAAAACAGGACTCGCGCGGAGCTCGAAGACGACGGGCCGAGCTCTCCCGCGCCCGGACCGCGTCTCTCGATGTCATCTCCTTGTCTTCATCTTCCCTCCACCCTGATGCTGGGGGCTAGGGAAGAGGGAAAAGCGAGTCCTTCGTGGGGGTCCAACCCCATGTGGTGGCCATTAGCGCATCCGGTGCGAGCAGGCGCGTACTTCCTCGGAATGCGCGACGTTCGAAAGCGCCGCGCAACACGTGCTTCCCATTTCCGCGCTGCTCGCCCCAAGGCCCGCGCCAGTTCGTGCGTCGAAGCGCCCGACAGGGGGGGTGTTGAATTTGTCCTAAACGACTAACTTTTATCGTCTAGTGCGTGAATGCGGACATTGTTGCAGCGATGTTAAAAGCTCGGAAACCTCTGAGTGGCAGTACGAAGGCCTGTATCTTCCTATATACACAAGACATCACCTTCCCTAATAACTTTCGCTGCCCGGTAAGGCATAAAAGTCATTTTCTCTCCGCGAAATAGGCTGACAGACCATTGGGTGCAAAGTAAGCGAACGAAGGTCAGGGGATGAATATTGAAATTTAGGAAAGAAGCATGTTCCGTGTCCATTGCTCTTCTGTGAATCGTACTATCTACATTACACGGAGAGGTGCCTAATTGTTATGTTAATAAGCAAAGAAATGCCGAATGCCCGAATAGTAATAAGCGTCCTCCGCTTCGGGGACTGCCCGACCGTTCTTATCATTCGAAGCACCACTGTCACATAAAACTGCGCCATATTAGAACTCTAGAACAAGATGAGGAATTTCACATAGCCAAAGCGAATAATGTAAATATTCACCTCCAATTAACAGCATTTTCCAAGCAATAAAATGAGGTTTCCCGTTCTCCGATTGATCCTTGCTTGAACTTGCGTGTGTATGCATGCTTGCGTGTGTATGCATGTGTAATGGCAACGAGCTTGTGCATTGAATGTTTCGGGGTTACTAGAGGCATTTGTTCCAAATAAATGCTTGTGGTAATTAGCGATTTGTCGTGCGCTCGCTTGGTCGAAGCCCAGTAGAACAGACTTATTGACCGAATATTTAGGGGTCTTTTGTGTCCTGGGGTACTAGAGGCTTTCCGGAAACCTATAACGCGGAAAATGACAATCTCAAAAAGAATGCGATAACATTGCGAAATAGCCTGCCCCGAGCAGTCTAACTCACAGACTTATGCTGACTTGGTGGGCCATTTCATCGTAAAGGACAACCTCCATGCACTGAAAAGCCACCGAAGCCATAGAAGTGGCAAACGACGCCCGGTTAGTGTAGCCCTGTGGCGGCCGTCCTTCCGTTGGCGTCGAATAAATGCGTGTTCAGCGCAGCGCTGCGCCGCTGGGGAGGCCTTGAGGAGAGAGGGTGGAGTGGTCGTGCTACACCGCCCCCCCGAGCCCGTAGGCCTCCCTACTTTGATGCTGCAGCCCTTACTGCAGCGAATCACGGTTTTCTACTTTCGGTGTCCCAATGGGCGTGTGCTCGTTTTACACGAGTAGGCCTGCCCCCCCCCCCTACGCCCTCAGGTCCCCAAAAATAGACAGGAAAGATCGTCTGCCGCACAATATTTGCCCCGAGCATACATCGGGCGGCCTAGCGCGCGTTGAGAATGAGGGATAGTCTGCTGTGACGGCTGTCGGCACTCTGGCTACAAAAAAGCGGCACGGAAACCATGGAGCGAATGTTTCATAAAAACACGATGATTAACTAGGAAACAACAAGAAGGCGTGAGAGCTGCAGCGTGATAACAATTTTATACACAACAGCAAAACATTAGAGCCTGCAATACCTCTGCCCGTGGGCGTTAAATCTTTTTTTTTTGCGATAGTATGTCCGTTGGCATAAAAATAACCCGTTTACAGGTAGAGATGGGAACCCGTCTGTCGAAGGAAGATAAGAAGGGAGCGGTGGTGGGGTCCCCAGAGTCACCGCTGGAGGTCAGGGGCTCTTCCAGGATGGAGGCCTGTGCCTCTCAGGTAGCGCTTTCTGGCTGAGTCCAGTAAAGGACACGCCCATATTAGATGGTCAGCATCTGCTTGTCCTGCAGGAGCTGTGTAGAAGGGCAGCTGTCATCGAACGGGTCATGATAGCGCGGTGGCCACACCCGGGTCTAAGCAGGTGAAAGCGCCACTCCAACGCGAAGTATGCGCAGCAAAAGAAACGAGCACGGGCCGCTGGCTGGAAGGATGTCATAGGCAGAATACAAGGCACGGGCAACATTGGCCGCAAATTGGTCGGGCGTCTTGCCCGAATCCATAATTGCACTAGCTGCCGCATCTGGAGTGCGGCCTCCACTTTCCATCGCGCGAAAGGTGCGCCAGATGCATGATGTAGTGGCCGATGGGCCGAGCGATTCACACCGGCTCAGCCATTGCTGCCTTGACAGACGCTTCTCATGACGCCGGGAAGCCGCAGTCAGACGTTGTGAGGGAATTCGAGCCTGCACAGACGAGGGATCTCGTAAGGCAGCCACCTCAGCTTGCTTACGCGGGGCCCATAGCTGCAAACGTCGGAGTTACGGTTTTGGCCGGGACTCCTCTACCGAAGTTTTCTGAGAGGTGTCATTCAGAGCATGCATAATAATAGCGATGGAATTAGGGCTGTGCGCCGTGAGGTTTATGTTGATTTTGACTTTTGGATCGTTAAAGCGCATTTTAAATGAGAAACTGTGCAGCTTTCGCGGCTTTGTTTCACTCCCTCGAAAGTGGTGGCGCAGCGGTTACGCGTAGCTTGGAAGTTTGCGTTCGTGCTGTGATTGTGCATTGTGATTGAGCAGTGAGGGTATTTTGCTCGTGAAAGCATGAATGGTATCAACAATCGGCTGAATTTTACGGTGCGATAGTTTACCTGCCGGCTAGGCGGCGTGCGTTACAGGCTGTTGATTGCTTTTTGCATGTCGTGGTTGTAGTCGAAGATTCGAAAGTATTCATGATGAAGTACGTGCGTCTGTAAGAGAGTGTGGTTGCTACCATGTCGCCCTTACCAGTGGCGTAAGTTGTAAAGTATTTGTTATCCAGCCAACGGAGTGCTCGTTGCATCCGAATGTATGACGATGAATGCGAAGCCAATAAACAATTGTCTAATTCACGCGGAATCGAAAAGCATGACTCATGTTGCGACAACGTGAGATGTCAGCCCTACACAGACTTGTATACACGTTACAGAGAATAAGCAACCAATTAAAATTATAATTGCTTCTTTTTAAAATGTGATTGAGTGCAGTATACAGCCACAAAAAAGTAATTGAGCAATTCCTTTAATGTAACGAATAACTTTTGTGCTACTTTCCTTCACCAATTTATTGCCGTAAGATAATAACATACTTTTACTCAAACTACAAAGTACGCGTGTGCCTTGCATGGCAGAGAGAATGCGGAATGCATTCGTGAAGCCTGGAAAGCTTACTGTGGCTTCCGTGATTTAGTATGATACGTTGTTCACTTTCAAAATGGGTTGTTTTTCAAAGTTGTCATCGATAATTCCTCCACGTTTCCTCCTTACGAGGTCAGCTGCTACATTGAACACTCTCTCAATGCATGCGCTGGAGGGAAGGGCGGCATTATAACGTAGGAACACCTTGCGCACAACCTCGTTGTTGCGCACTGATTCCTGACTAGTGCCGATGTCCTCAATGAAACGTCCCGCTTCGCCCTTGCCGGCGCTCGGGCAAGGCGTTGCAGGTAAGGCAAAGGAAAAGGTGAAAAGCGCACGTTGTGCCCTTCCATACTGTGAAGATGGATGACCTCAGAAGCTGGACCCAGTCGACGGAGTGCACGAAACAAACCATGATTGTTTGTAATTTGCGATTCACCATACTTCCTAGCAATTTAGCTGAATAAAACTAGGAAGGACTAGAACGTTATT